>NW_025421322.1:10770000-11970000 GCF_011764305.1 Mustela putorius furo | reverse complement strand
ATATAGGATATTTTCTTTAAAATTTTCAAATAAATTTTTTCTAATAGATCAAAATATACACTAGTTTTGTTCTAGTCTCCAGACTGATCTCGTTCTTTCCTCTTTTTTTTAAATTTTCAATCAACTTCTTATCTCATCAATTCCTTTTTTAGAATCTTTTTAATTTTCATCTTTATAATCACATTCCATCCCTCATCATCTTTACCCTTATTTTGTATATATATAAATTTTTTTTTAATTTTGGGAGGTAGTTTCTTCTAACAGACTAAAATACACTCAAAATCAAGTGTATGACTCTGTTCTATTCGGCAGGTTGGAAAAAAAAATATATATATATATATATATATAGTTTTTTTCTATTTTTTCCCCTCTCTTCTTTCTCTTCTCCATCTGCTTTTGGGTGACTAATTGATTTGGTTAGTGTTTACTTTTCTGGGGTCATTGTTACCCTTTTATATTTTGCTCTCTCATTCACCTATTCTTACCTGGATAAAATGACAAGGCAGAAAAACTCACCACAAAGAAAAAGAACAAGAGGCAGTACCGATGGCTAGGGACCCAATCAATACAGACACTGGTAATACGTCAGAACTAGAGTTCAGAATGACAATTCCCAAGGTGTTAGTTGGGTTCTTAAAAAACCTGGAAGATATTAGAGAAGCCCTTTCTGGAGAAATAAAAGAACTACAGTTGAAATTTAAAAGAAGCTATTAATGAGGTACAATAAAAAATGGAGGCTCTTACAGCTAGGACAAATGAGGCAGAAGAGAGAATTAGTGATATAGAAGACCAATTATAGAGAATAAAGAAGCTGAGCAAAAAAGAGAGACAAACAACTACTGGACCATGAGGGGAGAATTCAAGAGATAAGTGATACCATAAGACAAAACCATATTAGAATAATTGGGATTCCAGAAGAAGAAGAAAGAGAGAGAGGGGTAGAAAGTAATTTGGAGCAAATTATAGCAGAGAATTTCCTTAATTTGGTGAAGGGAACAAGCTTCAAAATCTAGGAAGCACAGAGAACCCTCCTCAAAATCAATAAAAACCGGTCCACACCCCATCATCTAATAGTAAAACTTACAAGTCTCAGTGACTAAGACAAAATCCTAAAAGTAGCTCAGGCCAAGAGGTCTATAACATAGACCTCTTCATGTAGAAATATTATATTGGCAGCAGATATATCCAAAGAGACCTGGCAGGCCAGAAAGGATTGGCATGATATATTCAGAGCACTAAGTGAGAAAAGTATGCAGCCAAGGATAGTATATCATGCTAGGCTGTCACTAAAAAAAGAAAGGAAAAATAAAAAGATTCCAGGACAAACAAAAATTAAAAGAACTTGCAAACACCTAACCAGCCCTATAAGAAATATTGAAAGGGGTCCTCTAACCAAAGAGAGAGCCTAAACATAACAGAAAAGAAAGGCCAGACTTATCAAAAAGGAAAGAAAAAGGACCCAAATTAATAAAATCATGAATGAAAGAGGATAGATCACAACCAACACCAAAACATGTAATTATAAGAACATATTATAAGCTACTATACACCAGCAAATTAGACAATCTGGAAGAAATAGATGCATTCCTAGAGACACGTAAACTACTCAAATTGAACCAGGAAGAAATAGAAAACCTGAACAGACCCATAACCAATAAGGAGATTGAAGCAGTCATCAAAAATCTCCCAAAAAACAAGAGCCCTGGGCCAGATGACTTCCCAGGGGAATTCTAGAAACCATTTAAAGAAGAATTTACATATATTCTCTTGAAACTGTTTCAAAAAAATAGAAATGGAAGGAAAAGTTCCAAACTCATTTTATGAGGCCAGCATTACCTTGATCCCAAAGCCATAAAAGACCACATCAAAAAGGAGAGTTGCAGACCAATACCCTTGATGAACACAGATGTGAAAGTTCTCACCAAAATCTAGCCAATAGGATCCAACAGTACATTAAAAGAATTATTCACCACAACCAAGTGAGATTTATTCCTGGGCTGCAAGGCTGATTCAACATCCACAAATCAATCAATGTGGTACAATACATAAATAAAAGAAAGAACAAGAAACATATGATACTCTCAATAGATGCTGAAAAAGCATTTGACAAAATACAGCACACTTTCTTGATCAAAACTCTGCATAGTGTAGGGATAGAGGGTACATACCTCAATATCATCAAAGCCATCTATGAAAAACCTACTGCAAATATCATTCTCAATGGAGAAAACAGATAGCTTTTGCCCTAAGGTCAGGAACACAGCAGGGATGTCCACTATCACCACTGCTATTCAACATAAACTAGAAGTACATGCTCATGGATAGGAAGAACAAATATTGTGAACATGTCTATGTCACATAGAGCAATCTACACATTTAATGTAATCCCTATCAAAATACGATCCACTTTTTTCAAAGAAATGGAACAGATAATCCTAAAACTTATATGGAACCAGAAAAGACCCCAAATAGCCAGAGGAATGTTGAAAAAGAAAGCCAAAGTTGGTGGTATCACAATTCCAGACTTTAAGCTCTATTACAAAGCTGTCATCAAGACAGTATGGTATTGGCACAAAAACAGACACATAGATCAATGGAACAGAGAGCCCAGAAATTGACCCTCAACTCTATGGGTCAACTAATCTTTGACAAATCAGGAAAAAATGTCCAATGGAAACAAGACAGTCTCTTCAACAAATGGTGTTGGGAAAATTGGACACATGCAGAAAAATAAAACTGGACCATTTCTCTATACTACACACAAAAATAGACTCAAAATGGATGAAGGACCTCAATGTGAGAAAGGAATCCATCAAAATCCTTGAGAAGAACACAGGCAGCAACCTCTTCGACCTCAGCCGCAGCAACATCTTCCTAGGAACATCGCCAAAGGCAAGGGAAGCAAGGGCAAAAATGAACTATTGGGATTTTATCAAGATCAAAAGCTTTTGCACAGCAAAGGAAACAGTTAACAAAACCAAAAGACAACTGACAGAATGGGAGAAGATATTTGCAAATGACATATCAGATAAAGGACTAGTGTCCAAAATCTATAAAGAACTTAGCAAACTCAACACCCAAAGAACAAATAATCCAATCAAGAATGGGCAGAAGACGTGAACAGACATTTCTGCAAAGAAGATATCCAGATGGCCAACAGACACATGAAAAAGTGCTCCATATCACTCGGCATCAGGGAAATACAAATCAAAACCACAATGAGATATCACCTCACACCAGTCAGAATGGCTAAAATCAACAAGTCAGGAAATGACAGATGCTGGCGAGAATGCGGAGAAAGGGGAACCCTCCTACACTGTTGGTGGGAATGCAAGCTGGTGCAACCACTCTGGAAAATAGCATGGAGTTTCCTCAAAATGTTGAAAATAGAGCTACCCTATGACCCAGCAATTGCACTACTGGGTATTTACCCTAAAGATACAAACGTAGTCATCCGAAGGGGCACGTGCACCCGAATGTTTATAGCAGCCATGTCCACAATACCCAAACTATGGAAAGAGCCTAGATGTCCATCAACAGATGAATGGCTAAAGAAGATGTGGTATATATACACAATGGAATACTATGCAGCCATCAAAAGAAATGAAATCTTGCCATTTGTGACAACGTGGATGGAACTAGAGCGTATCATGTTTGGTGAAATAAGCCAAGCAGAGAAAGACAACTATCATATGATCTCCCTGATATGAGGAAGTGGTGATGCAACATGGGGACTTAAGTGGGTAGGAGAAGAATAAATGAAACAAGATGGGATTGGGAGGGAGACAAACCATAAGTGACTCTTAATCTCACAAAACAAACTGAGGGTTGCTGGGGGGAGGGGGGTGGGGAGAAGCGGGGTGGGGTTATGGACATTGGGGAGGGTATGTGCTTTGGTGAGTGCTGTGAAGTGTGTAAACCTGGCGATTCACAGACCTATACCCCTGTGGATATAAATATATTATATGTTTATAAAAAATAAAAAATTAGAAATTTTTAAAAAATAAGGGAAAAAAATAAATAAATCTTTTTTAAAAATGAAAAAAAAAATGGATGAAAGGCTTCAATGGGAGATAGGAATCCATCAAAACCCTTGAGGAGAATTCAGGCAGCAATCTCTTCCACCTCAGCCACAGCAGGTTCTTCCTAGAAACATTGCCAAGACAAGGAAACCAAGGGCAAAAATGAACTACTGGGACTTCATCAGGATCCAATGCTTTTCCACAGTAAGGAAACAGTCAACAAAACCAAAAGACAACTGATGGAATGCAATGACATATCAGAGAAAGGGCTAGTATCCAAAAACTAGAAAGAACTTATCAATCTCAACACCCAAAGAACAAATAATCCAATCAAGAAATGGGTAAAAGACATGAACAGACATTTCTGCAAAGAAGACATCCAAATGGCCAACAGACATGTGAAAAAGTACTCCACAGCACTCAGCATCAGAGAAATACAAATCAAAACCACAGACAGATACCAGTTCACACCAGTCACAGTGGTTAAAATTAAGAAGTCAGGAAACGACGGATGCAGGAGAGGATTCCAACCTTTACTGTAGGTGGGAATGTGATCTGGCATAGCCACTTTGGAAAACAGTATGGAGGTGCCTCAAAAAGTTGAAAATAGAGCTAACCTATGACCCAGCAATTGCACTACTGGTTATTTACCCTGAGGATAGAAGTGTAGTGATCAATGGGCTCATGTACCCGAATGTTCACAGTAGCCAAACTATGGAAAGGCCCTGGATGTCCATAAACAGATGAATAGTTAAAGAAGATGTGGTCTATATAAATAATGAAATACTATGCAGCCATCAAAAAAACACGAAATCTTACCATTTGCAATGACATGGGTAGAACCTGAGGGTATCATGCTGAGTAAAATAAGTCAGTCAGAGAAAGACAGTTATCATATGATCTCTCTGATTTGAGGAATTCGAGAGGCAGGGTGATGGTTAGTGGTGGGCAGGGAGGGGAAAAATGAAACAAGATGGGATCAGGAGGGAAACAAACCGTAAGAGACTCTTGATCTTACAAAACAAACTGAGCACTGCTGGGGGTTTGGGGGTTAAGGATTGGGTGGCTGGGTATGTGCTATGGTGAGTGCTCTGAAAAGTGTAAGCCTGATCATTCACGGACCTGTACCCCTGGGGCAGATAATACATTACATATTAAATAAATAAATAAATAGATGAGGGAGGACTCAAGTAAATAAAATCATAAATGAAAAAGGAGTCATTACAACTGATACCAGATAAATACAGAGTATCATAAGAGACTACAATGGACAATCATACACTAATAAATGGGACAATGTAGAAGAAATGGATAAATTCCTAGAAACACACAATACATTAAAATTAAATCATGACTAAAAAAATCATAAAAGATCACACTTATCACAAGAAGATTGACTCAATAACCAAAAATCTAACAAAGAAAAGTCCAGCAGCAGATGGCTTCCCTAGTGAATTCTATCAAACATTTTAGTAATTAATCCTGATATTCCAAACTCTTCCAAAAATTTGAAGAGAGAACATTCCAAAATCCATTTTACAAGGCCAGCACTATTTTGATACCCAAGCCAGAATAGAATACAAGAAAAGAAAACTATAGGCCAGTATCCTTGATGAATACACACACAAAAATTCCAGCAACTAAATACTAGCAAAATACTAGAGACTCAATTCAAAAGCATGTTAAAAGGACCATATACCATAATCAAGTAGAATCTATCCCTAGAATGCAAAGATGGTTAAATGCAAATCAATCAATATGATAAACCACATTAATGTATTAGAGGACAAAAATCACATAATCATCATAATAGATACAGACAAAAAGCACTAAACAAAATTCAAAATTCTTTCATGATAAAAACACCAACAAGTAGGGTATAGAAGGAATTAAGCTCATATAATAAAGTCCATACCTGACAAGCACACAGATAACACCATACTCAGCAGTGAACAATTGAAAACTCCCACTAAAATCAGGAACAAGACAATAGTGCCCACTCTTACTACTGCTATTCAACAAAGCACTTAAATTTTGTTAGTGTCAGCATTGGCAATGGTTTTTTTGGATATGACACCAAAGGGACAAGCAACAAAAGCAAAAAATCAACAAGTGAGACTACATCAAACTAAAAACTTCTGCACAGCAAAAACAATCAACAAAATAAAAAGGCAACCTAAAACATGGGAGAAAATATTTGTAATCCATACATCTGATAAGTGATTAATATCCAAATTATATAAGGAACTCATAAAACTCAATAGCATAAATAAATAAGTAAACAAATAAATAAATAAAAATGGACATGGATCTGAATTTTTATAAAGAAACCAAATAGTCACCAAAATGTAAAAAGGCACTCAATATCACTAATCAATAGGAAATGCAAACCAAAACCATAGTGAGATACCACATCACACCTGTTAGAATGACTATCATCAAAATACCAGAAATAAATGCTGGAGATGATGTCACAGAAAAGGAACCCTAGGGCACTATCAGTAGGAATATAAATTGGTACAGCCATTATGGAAAACAATCTCAAGGTTCCTTTAAAAATTAAAAATAGAGAGTCAATTATTATATGGTTTCACTTACCTGTGGAGCCCAAGGAATAACACAGAGGCCATTGGGAGATGGAGAGAAGTTAGTTGGGGGAAATCATAGGGGAGCAAACCATGAGAGACTGTGGACTCTGAGAAATAAACTGGTTTTGGAGGGGAGAAGGGTGGGGGTTGGGTGAGCCTGGTGGTGGGTATTAAGGAGGACATGTATTGCATGGAGCACTGGGTGTGGTGCATAAACAATGAATTTTGGAACACCGAAAAAATTAAAAAATAAATAAAAATAGAACTACCATATGGGCCATCAATTCTACTTCTGAGTATACATCCAAAATAAATGAAATTACTATCTTGGATAGGCATCTGTACTCCCATATTCACTGCAGCATTATTCATAATAGCCAAGACAGGGAAAGAACCTAAGTGTCCGCTGATGGATAAATGGATAGAGAAAATGTGGTATATGTATATAATTCAGCTCTAAAAAAGGAGAAGATCCTGTCTTTGTGATAGCACAGATGGGCCCCAAAGGCATTATGATAAGTGAAATAAGTCAGAGAAAAAGATGAATATTGTATGATTTCATTTACATGTGGAATCTAAAAATGTCAAACTCACTGAAACAGAGAGTAGACTGATAATTACCAGGGCTAGAGGTTGGGGGAAATGGGAAGATGGTCAAAGGGCACAGACTTTGAATTATAAGATGAATAAGTTCTAGGAATCTAACATACAGCATGTACATAATATGTACTGTACACTTGAAAGTGTAAATGTTTTCTTCATAACAAAAACAAAATGGTAATTATATGAGATGAAGGATGCATTAATTAATCTTATTATGGTAAGCACTTTGTAATATCTACATGCACCAAATCATTACATTGTGCACCTTAAACTTATACAATGTTATATGTCACTTATATTACAATAAAGCTGGGGAAAAAAGAAAAATAATAATGCTTTTTAACACGCCTAGTTGAAAAAAACTATAAGCTTCAGCATCTTACAGTGCTTTGTCAATAAATAAATTTAAACTTCTTTTATATGCTTCCTTTCCCACCTAAAAAACTGTAAGAAACCAAAGAAAAGATTCTTTCCATACACATTTTATTAGCATTTGAAAAACTTCAACTACTTGTATGTTCAGACCTCTAGCATCAAAGCTTAGTCGATGGCTGTGTCTTCTAAAATTATACTTTAAAAACATCATTGAACACACCAAGATTAATTTTTACTGTTTGTGTGTATGCCATTATATATTATATCTCTCAAATATTTCCATAATTATTTTAGTTGACATAACATATTAAAATCAGCCCTAATGTCATTAAATCAGGTTTTAAAAAGCATAATTCCTGAACTTGATTTGTTATCCATCTAAGAGGGGATATTAAGTAAACTGCTTCTCTGAAAGTATTAACAAAAATATTCTGTCTTACATACATCAATACTAAGTCACATGTAGAGGCACCTGGGTGGCTCAGTTGGTTAAGTGTCCAACTCTTGATTTCAGCTCAGGTCTTGACCTCAGGATCATAAGTATGAGCTCCAGATTGGACTCCACACTGGGCTTGGAGTCTACTTAAAAAAAAAAAAAAAAAGTCACACGTGAAAACAAAGTATATGAAAAAATCCATAATTATACTATTTAGTTTGATTTTGATTAAGATATGCCTAATTTCTGGGCTTAAAATAACATTAAATCAGCCCAACTGTTTTATATTTTAAAAATTATAAAATTTACTCTAGGTGGCGTACTTCTATAAGTTTGTTGGAGGAAAAAAAAAATATATATATATATAATTGAAAATAGTTTTTTCATTTTTGATCAATGACTGTTAAAAATATGAATTCCAGGGGCGCCTGGGTTGCTCAGTGGATTAAAGTCTCTGCTTTAGGCTCAGGTCATGATCCCAGGGTCCTAGGATTGAGCCCTGCATTGGGCTCTCTGCTCAGCAGAGAGCCTGCTTCCCTTCCCTCCCTCTGCCTGCCTCTCTGCCTACTTGTGATCTTTTCTATCAAATAAATAAATAAAATCTTGAAAAAAATATGAATTCCAATATTAGTTCACAGACATTTGAGATCTGTTAATAGAAAATTAAGTGCAAAAAAATTAAGTGCAAATTTAAAGTTACTAAGCTAAATTAGTATATAATTATTAACACAAAATAGTCCATTTTGATTCTATTTAGACTAGTAAACACCTCCTTGTGGAAAAATCTTTAGAAGAATCTTATGCAGAAAAATGAAATACTGAGAAGTACCCTCCAGAATGAAAAAAATATATATATTGTATTCAATTACTTTTACATCTTTTTTTTTTTATTTTTTGTTTTTTATAAACATATATTTTTATCCCCAGGGGTACAGGTCTGTGAATCACCAGGTTTACACACGTCACAGCACTCACCAAAGCACATACCCTCCCCAATGTCCATAACCCCACCCCCTTCTCCCAAACCCCCTCCCCCCAGCAACCCTCAGTTTGTTTTGTGAGATTAAGAGTCACTTATGGTTTGTCTCCCTCCCAATCCCATCTTGTTTCATTTATTCTTCTCCTACCCACTTAAGCCCCCATGTTGCATCACCACTTCCTCATATCAGGGAGATCATGATAGTTGTCTTTCTCTGCTTGACTTATTTCACTAAGCATGATACACTCTAGTTCCATCCATGTTGTCGCAAATGGCAAGATTTCCTTTCTTTTGACGGCTGCATAGTATTCCATTGTGTATATATACCACATCTTCTTGATCCATTCATCTGTTGATGGACATCTAGGTTCTTTCCATAGTTTGACTATTGTGGACATTGCTGCTATAAACATTCGGGTGCACGTGCCCCTTTGGATCACTACGTTTGTATCTTTAGGGTAAATGCCCAATAGTGCAATTGCTGGGTCATAGGGCAGTTCTATTTTCAACATTTTGAGGAACCTCCATGCTATTTTCCAGAGTGGTTGCACCAGCTTGCATTCCCACCAACAGTGTAGGAGGGTTCCCCTTTCTCCGCATTCTCGCCAGCATCTGTCATTTCCTGACTTGTTGATTTTAGCCATTCTGACTGGTGTGAGGTGATATCTCATTGTGGTTTTGATTTGTATTTCCCTGATGCCGAGTGATATGGAGCACTTTTCATGTGAAGATATTTGCAAACGACATATCAGATAAAGGACTAGTGTCCAGAATCTATAAAGAACTTAGCAAACTCAACACCCAAAGAACAAATAATCCAATCAAGAAATGGGCAGAGGACATGAACAGACATTTCTGCAAAGAAGACATCCAGATGGCCAACAGACACATGAAAAAGTGCTCCATACTTTTACATCTTTAACTTATTTTTTTAAAACTCCCTCTCATTCTTTATAAAGACCGCATTTATGCAAGCACCATGTCCTCATGTAATATTTAAGTTCCTTATGAAAGATTTGAATTAACAAAGGATCTCTTAGTAGTATCTCTCAAGTTACCTAGGTATAAACTCATATTTCTTAAAGTTAGTGTCCATTCTAATTGGAAATGTTCAGTTTTACTTGGACATCTGCAAGCAGATATTTCTCTATCAGTGATTTATTTGCCGAACTACTGTCTCCAAGTTGTTTTGGTGGCAACAGTTTTTTATGGCAGAGTTAATCTTCCAGGACCTAAAGACCTGAAAATGAATTATATGTTGTATGTTCCTATAATGCCTGTTTTCTTATACTAAACAGTAGACATGCAATTGACCCTCCTGGAATTCATTCATTAGCAGCTGAAATTATTTGCTGTGATGTGGTTCTAATTTAACTTAAAAAAAAAGTTTATTTATTCATGAGAGAGAGAGAGGGAGGGAGAGAGAGAACATGAGCAGGGAGAGGGGCAAAAGGAGAGGGAGCAGGGAGCCTGACACAGGGCTTGATTCCAGGACCCTAGGATCATGACCTAAGCCAAAGGCAGATGCTTAACCAACTGAGTCACCCAGGTGCCCCAAAATTTAACATTTTAAGCATCAAAATGCTTCTATTAATCTGATTTTTATATTAAGAAACAATGAATGTACAACAGAGGACTTAATATTATTCTTGTTTTCTACTGTGCCTATTATAATACAAAACTTACACCCACATTGTGGTTATTACAATTGTGTGCAAAATGAAATATAAATATACATATATACATAGAAAGATAGAGAGGAATATATATGAACATCTCCCTGTGTGTAGATATACAAAATTTCTCTTTTTAAAGACCACTGACTCACTTCCACATCTTTTTTCTTATAAAAAAGTTTTTAAAAAAAGTTATTGAGGGAAACTACTATAAATCAAATGAATTCAGTTTGATTTCTAAGAAAGGTAGTATATATGCATATTTAGTATATTTCTACATATATACTATTTTAAAATTACAAAGGGAAAAACATTCCATTCAATATATGAAATATACGGGGCGCCTGGGTGGCTCAGTGGGTTAAGCCGCTGCCTTTGGCTCAGGTCATGATCTCAGGGTCCTGGGATCGAGCCCCGCATCGGGCTCTCTGCTCTGCAGGGAGCCTGGTTCCTCCTCTCTCTCTCTCTGCCTATTTGTGATCTCTCTCTGTCAAATAAATAAATAAAATCTTAAAAAATATATGAAATATACATCTATACCTCAGTTCTTTATTTGGCATCAAGGGAAAATAGAGTGGCAAAAAAAAAACAAAACAAAATGGGGGAAAAGGTGGGGAGAAGAGAGGATAACACAAAGAACACTATACACAAATATAATGCAGGAAAGAAAATAATACAGATCTCCACAGAAACATTTGCTTCTTCCAATCAGTCTTCCAATAACCGAGTCAACTGTAGAAAAATGGTTTTCAAATTTTAGTGGACCTCAGGAATGTCTGATGGGTTTGTTAAAACACAAATTGCTGGACTGCATCCTGAGTCTCTCATTTAGTAGACTGTGGTGAGGTTCAATAATTTGCATTTCTAACAAGTTAAAAAATACTTTGAGAATTGTTAACTAAAATTTTCAATAGTCCATTAATCACTTTTGGTCATTTTCAATATCCTTACTGTTGGGGAATTTCTACAACTTGAGAATGGCTCCAGTTTATATTGTTAATCATTGTATTTTTCTATTATTTGTTATATACAATCTCTTTGGCAGTCTTATAATATTGTTCATATGATATATACATTAGATTTGTGGGTAACTTTCTGATTATAATTTATTTGACCACAAAACAAAGTGAAGCTAAACTACTTCTGGAAGAAAGATTTGTTAAATAAATTATATCAAGATGTTCATAGTATTTTTTTGTGTTGAAAGAAAAATGTACCAAGTGCAGGTATCATGCTAGAAACTAAAAGAAAAACATGTCCAAATATAGACACAATTTCTGACCTGTAATTAGAGAATCTACTGAGGGACACAATTATTTGAAAATATAATTAAGGTGATACATGCTCCCAATGAAAGTTACATGATAACATAAAAGTATACAATAAACTTTTTCTTAAAGATTTTTATTTATTGACAGACAGAGATCACAAGCAGGGAGAGGGCAGGCAGAGTTGGTGGGGAGGGGTAGTAGGCTCTCCACGGAGCAGAGAGCCCGATATGGGGCTCGATCCCAAGACCCTGGGATCATGACCTGAGCCAAAGACAGAGGCTTCAACCCACTGAGACCCCCAGGCGCCCCTACAATAAACTTTTTGAGTAGCTAAAAATTTCACATTTCCAAATTGTTCCACATAATCATTAGCACATAAAATTATGGGTATGTTTCCGCCAGTCTAATGAGTGTGAGAGGTATGTCATTATAGCTTCGAGTTGCACTTCCTTATTAAGAGCAAATACCAAACTATGGAAAGAACCAAGATGCCCTTCAACGGACGAATGGATAAGGAAGATGTGGTCCATATACACTGTGGAGTATTATGCCTCCATCAGAAAGGATGAATACCCAACTTTTGTAGCAACATGGAGGGGACTGGAAGACATTATGCTGAGTGAAATAAGTTAAGCAGAGAGAGTCAATTATCAAATGGTTTCACTTATTTGTGGAGCATAACAAATATCATGGAGGACAAGGGGTGTTAGAGAGGAGAAAGGAGTTGGGGTAAATTGGAAGGGGAGGTGAATCACGAGACTATGGACTCTGAAAAACAATCTGAGGGGTTTGAAGTGGCAGGGGGGTGGGAGGTTGGGGTACCAGGTGGTGGGTATTATTGCATGGAGCACTGGGTGTGGTGAAGAAATAATGAATACTGTTTTTCTGAAAATAAATTGAAAAAAAAAAAAGAGCAAATGATTTTGAACATTTTTCATGTGCATATTTGCTATCCCTACAGCCTCTTTAAGTGTCTGTGCAAGTCTTTTGCCCATTTTTTTTTTCTTTTGAATTTGGAAGTGCTTTATAGAACAGATGGTTGCAAGTGTTTTCTATGTTTTTTTTTTTTTTCATCTCTTTTAACTGGTCATTCTCAGAACAAGTTTATATTTTTGACTAAGTTGAATTTATTCAACTTTTTTAAAAGATTGCACTTTTGCTGTCACTTGAAAAATTCTGGCCTAACCCTAGGTCAAAGAAATTTCTTCCCGTTTTTTTTCCTAAAAACTTTGTAGTTTTATGTTACATCTAGATCCATTACCTATTTTGAGTTAACTTTTTCATAAGGTGGGAAGACTAGGTTGAGGGCTTTACTATCAATGGCTGATTTTTCAGCGTCATTTGTTGAATATGGAATTGCCCCAGACCAATTCCACCACTGAATTGCTTCTGCATCTCTCTCAAACATTTGTTTGCCATACTGGTGTGGGTGTGTTCTGGACTCTATTTTGTTCCTCTGTTCTGTGTGTCTATTATTCTGACGAAACCACACAGTCAGTAACAATACCACACTGTTTTGATTACTAGAACTACATATGTCAGTATCTGCTAATCTGATTCTTCCAACTTTATTTTCTCTTGCAGAGTTGATTAGGCTATTCTAGTTCCTTTGTTTTTCACATAAATTTTATAAAGTTCTATCTATAAAGAAGCTGCGATTTTGACATATATATTTTTAAAGATTTTATTTGACAGAGAAAGACACAGCGAGAGAGGGAACACAAGCAGGGGGAGTAGAAGGAAAGGCAGGTTTCCTCCTGAGCAGAGAGCCTGATGCGGGGCTCGATCCTAGGACCCTGGGATCATGACCTGAGCCAAAGGCAAACACTTAACAATTGAACTACCCAGGCACCCCTGTAATTTTGATATTAATTGTACTACACCAATAACCCATTTGGAGATAATTAACATCTTTACTATATTGTCTTACACTCCATGAATATGGTATGTCTCTCCATTTATTTGTCTTCTTTCTTGTCTTAATATTTTATTCTTTGAGCAATTGTAATTGATGCTGTTTATTCCTAACATATACAATTATGGTTTCTGTTAACCTTATATTCTATGATCTTGTAAAACTCACTTACTAGTTCAGGGTGTTTAGGGAGATTTCCTGGGATTTTCTACATAGACCATCAGGTTATCTCTAAATATAGACAGCTTTACTTCTTCCTTTCCAATCTGTATGCCTTTTATTCCCTTTTTATCTTACACAAGCAAAGATATCAAGTACTATGCTGACTAGAAGTGATAAGAGTATACATCCTTGCCTCATTCCCAATCTTTGGAAGAAATTATGTATTCTTTCATCAAGATGATGCTAGATGTTTTATTTTCTTAATATTTTATTTATTTGTCAGAGAGAGAGAGCACAAGCAAGGGGAACAGCAGGAAGAGGAAGAAGCAAGTCCCTGCTGAGCAAGGAGCCAATGCAGAACTTAATCCCAGGACCTTGTGACCATGACCTGAGCAGATGGCAGATGCATAACTGAGTCACCCAGGTGTCCTTAGATTTAAGTATTACAGGCTTTTTTTTTTTTAATCAGATAAAGGAAGCTTCCTTCTATTGCTACATTAGTTTCTGTCATAAACAGGTATTAAATTTTGTCAAATACTTTCTGTACATCAGTTGGTATGATCATGTGGTTTTTCTTATTTTCTTCTTAATGCAATGGATTACATTTACTAAATTGCAAATACTAAAGCAGCCTTGCCTATCTGGAATAAATGTCACTTGGTTGTGGAAACAATTCAAGTCTTTCCATGCATAGTGAGCTGATTACTGGACTCAGGTACATCCACACAGTGTAATATTATTTAGCAATAAAAAGGAACAAACTATCGACAGCAACAACACTTATGGATCTAAAAGGCAATATACCAAGTGAAAAGTCAGACTCAGATGGTTATAAGTTGTATGATTCTATTGATTTAACACTCTTAAAGTTACATTATAGTGATAGAGAAAAGATCAGTGGATGCCAGTCATTAGGGTTAGATGAAGGTATAACTATTAAATAGCAAGAATGAGTTTCTTTATGATATTAAGTTCTAGATTCTGTTTATGGTAATAATAACATGAAACCATATATATAACATTTAATAAACAGGAAAAAAAAAAGAGCACGTAAATATTGGGATACCCAAATAAGGCCAGTAACTGCTACAATGTAAATTTCCTGGTTTGCCAATATACTATGGTTAAGATAACAGGAAGGGGTCCCTGGGTGGCTCAGTCAGTTAAACATCTACATTTGGCTCAGGTCATAATCCCAGTATTCTGGAATCCAGCCCCACATCAGGCTCACTGCTCAGGGAGGACTCTGCTTCTCCCTTTCCCCCTCCCCCCACCTGTGCTCTTTCTCTCTCAAATAAAATCTTAAAAAAAAAAAAAAAGGTAATAGGAAGAAGTTGGTACACGGGAAATTCCATACTGTTTTTGCAACTTTTTGTGAGTCAAAGTATTATAAAACATTATTTAAAAAATACAATTGGGAGGACAGGACTTGAGGCAAGATGGTGGAGGAGTAGCTGACTGAAATGACATCAGATCCCAGGAGTTCAGCTAGGTAGGTATCAAACCATTTTGAACACCTACAAACTCAACAGGAGAGAGAAGAAGAGCAGCAATTCTAGGAAGAGAAAATCGACCACTTTCTGAAAGGCAGGACATTCAGAGAAGTGAATCCGAAGTGATGGGAAGATAGACCATGGTGGGGAAGGCCGGTTCCTGGAAAGCAGCAGAGCAGTGGGGCAAAATTCAGAACTTTTAGAACATTGCTGAGGGACATTGCTCCAGAGGCTAAGCTGGGGGTAGAGCTCTCATAGGGACAGTGTGGCATCGGGATCTACAGGGTCACAGAAAGATTGGGGTGTCTGTGTGCCAGAGCTGCCAGGTATCAGAACAGAGAAGCTGGCTGCAGACAGAGACGAAGAGTGCACTTTCAGATTGGGGTTACCTTAAACGGTGATTCAGGGCACAGCCAGGCCACTGTTATTCAAGCAGGGAACCCACAAGTGGCATATCCAGGAAGACTCACCTTTCTCCTCCAGGAGAAGCAGCGCTGCAGGAATCTGCTGGGTTTGGAGACTCCAAATGGGGCGGAGTGCCAGAGTTAGCAACACTTGGTCACAGCCCGGGAGAGCTCAGAGTGTGGCTAGAGACCATGTAGACAGGAGGGATGGACTGCTTATCTCTAAGGGCACACTGAAGAGTGGGGCCCTGAGTTCTCAGCTCCTCCAGACCAGAGATTGAGAGGCTGCCATTTTCATTCCTGTCCTCCAAAGCGGTATGGAAAGAGTTCAGGGAACAAAAGTTCTGACAGCGAATCCACTTAGATTACTTAGCCTGTCCCTGGCAAGGGTGGTACAATTCTGCCTCAGGCAAAGACATTTGAGAATCACGACAACAGACCCCGCACAAAACCCCACCCCCCTCCCGCACTGGCCCAAGATCAGCAAAAACATCCAGCCAAGACCAAGCTCACTGATCAAGGAGAACAGTGGAACTCCAGAGGTAGGGGAAAGCAATGCACAGAATTCATGGCTTTCCCCTCATGATCCTTTAATCTTGCAAAGTTAATTTTTTGTTTTATTATTTTTTTCTTTTTTTTCTCTTTCCTCTTTTAGTGCTTTTTAACTAGTTTATCTTAAAAATACCTTTCTTAAAAAAAAATTCTTAAGCCTTCATTCTTACAGTCATATTTTACCCCTTCATTGTATTTAACCTTATGTTTTGTATATATATAGGAAAATTGTATTTGTATACATATAAAAAATTTGGGGACACAATTTCTTCTAATGGATCAAAATATTCACTAAATCTAGTACATGGCTTCAGTCTAGTCTCCAGCCTGAGCACATTTCCTCCTCTATTTTTCTTTTTCCACCTAACATCAATTCGTTTTTTAGAATTTTTAAAAATTTTCAACTTTACAGTCATATTCCATCCCTTCATCATGTTTACTCTTATTTTCATATATATATATATATGTTTTTCTTTCTTTCTTCAAAAACTTGGTAGCTTCTTCTAAGAGACCAAAATACACCCAAAATAAAGTGGGTGGCTCTGCTCTATTATACACACACACACACACACACACAATGTTTTTTTCTTTTTTCTCCCTTTCTTCTCCCCCTGGGTTTTCAATCTCTTCTGATTTGGTTAGCATGCACTTTTGGGGGGTCTTTACCACCCTTTTAGTATTTTATTCTCTCATTCATATATTCTTATCTGGATAAAATGACAAGGTGGAAAAACTAACCACAAAAAAAAAAAAGAACAAAAGGCAGTATCGACGGCTAGGGACCTAATCAATATGGATATTGGTAATATGTCAGAACTAGAGTTCAGAAGAACAATCCTCAAGGTGCTAGTTGGGCTCGAAAAAGGCATTTACAATAGTAGAGAAACCCTGTCTGGAGAAATAAAAGCACTTTCTGGAGAAATAAAAGAATTACAATCTAACCAAATTGAAATTTAAAAAGCTATTAATGAGGGGAAATAAAAATGGAGGCTCTTACTGTTAGGATAAATGAGGCTGAGGAGAGAATTACGGATACAGAAAACCAAATTATAAAGAACAAAGAAGCTGAGCAAAAGAGAGACAAACAACTACTGGACCACAAGGGGAGAATTCGAGAGATAAGTGATACCATAAGATGAAACAATATTAAAATAATGTTGTTAATATAATATAAAATATATACATGTATATATAATATACAAAATATAGTAATATAAAATAATATAACTTCTGCCCCTCTCTCTGTTTCGTCTTGCCAGACGAAACAGAGAGAGGGGCAGAAGGTATCTTGGAGCAAATTATAGTAGAGAATTTCCCTAATATGGCAAAGGGAACAAGCATCAAAATCCAGGAGGTACAGAGAATCCCCCCTCAAAATCAATAAAAATAGGTCCATACTCCATCATCTAACAGTAAAAAACTTACAAGTCTTAGTGACAAAGAGAAAATCTTGACAGCAGCTCAGGACAAGAAGTCTGTAACATACAATGGTAGAAATATTAGATTGGCAGCAGACATATATCCACAGAGACCTGGAAGCCCAGAAAGGACTGGCTTGATGTAGTCAGAACACTAAATGAGAAAAATATGCAGCCAAGAATACTATATCCAGCTAGGCTGTCATTGAAAATAGAAGAAGAGATAAAAAAACTTCCAGGACAAACAAAAATTAAAAGTATTTGCAAACATCAAACCAGCCCTACATGAAATACTGAAAGGGGTCCCTAAGCAAAAAGAGAGCCTAAAACTAACAGACTAGAAAGGAAGAGAGACAATATACAGCAACAGTCACCTTACAGACAATACAATGGCACTAAAGTCCTACCTTTCAATAGTTATCCTGAATGTAAATGGGCTAAATACCCCAATCAAAAAACACACGGTATCAAAATGGGTTGAAAAAAACCCATCAATCCCATCTTGTTTCATTTATGGGATTGATGGTTTTTTTTTTTTAACCCATTTTGATACCGTGTGTTTTTTTGATTGGGGTATTTAGCCCATTTACATTCAGGATAACTATTGAAAGGTAGGACTTTAGTGCCATTGTATTGTCTGTAAGGTGACTGTTGCTGTATATTGTCTCTCTTCCTTTCTATATGCTGTCTACAAGAAACTCATTTTAAACCCAAGGACACCTCAAGATTTAATGTGAGGGAATGGGAAACAATTTACCATGCTAATGGATATCAAAAGAAAGCTGGGGTGGCAATCCTTATTTCAGATAAATTAGATGTTAAGCCAAAGACTATATAAAAAGAGATAAGGAAGGACACTATATCATACTTAGAGACTCTGTCCAACGAGATCTAACAATTTTAAATAGCTATGCCCCCAACATGGGAGCAGCCAATTATATAAACCAATTAATAACAAAAATCAAAGAAACACATCGACAATAATACAGTAATAGTAGAGGACTTTCACACTCCCCTCACTGAAAGGGACAGATCATCTAAGCAAAAGAACAACAAAGAAATAAGGCCTTAAATGACACACTGGACCAGATGTACATCATAGATATATTCAGAACATTCTGTCCCAAAGCAACAGAATACACATTCTTCTCTAGGGCACATGGAACATTCTCCAGAACAGATCACATCCTGGGTCACAAATCAAGTCTCAGCCGGTACCAAAAGACTGGGATCATTCCCTGCATATGTCTAGACCACAATGCTCTGAAGCTAGAACTCAATCACAAGACGAAAGTTGGAAAGAACTCAAATACATGGACGCTAAAGAGCATACTAATAAAGAATGAATGGGTCAACCAGGAAATTAAAGAAAAATTGAAAAAATTCATAGAAACAAATGAAAATGAAAACACAATCATTCAAAATTGTGGGACACAGCAAAGGTGGTCCTGAGAAGAAAGTATATAGCGATACAAGCCTTTCTCAAGAAACAAGAAAGGTCTCAAGTACACAACCTAATGCTACACCAAAGGGAGCTGGAGAAAGACCAGCAAAGAAAGCTTAAAACCAGCAGAAGAAGAGAAATAATAAAGATCAGAGCAGAAAGCAATGAAATAGAAACCAAAAGAACAGTAGAACAAATCAACAAAACTAGAAGTGGCTTCTTTGAAAGAATTTATAAAATCAGTAAATCCCTGGCCAGAATACCAAAAAGAGAAAAGAGAAAGGACCCAAATTAATAAAATCATGAATTAAAGGGGAGAGATTACAACCAACACCAAAGAAATCCAAACAATTATAAAAACATATTATGAGCAACTATACACCAGCAAATGTGATTATCTGGAAGAAATGGATTCATTCCTAGAGACACATAAACTACCAAAACTGAACCAGGAAGAAATAGAAAACCTGAACAGACCCATAACCAGTAAGTATATTGAAGCAGCCATCAAAAACTCCCCCCAAAACAAGAGGCCGGGCCAGATGGCTTCCCAGGGGAATTCTACCAAACATTTAAAGAATTTATACCTATTCTCTTGACACTGTTCAAAAAAAAAAAAAAAAAAAAAGAAAAGAAAAAAGAAAGAAAGAAAGAAATGGAAGGAAAACTTCCAGACTCATTTCATGAGGCCAGAATTACCTTGATCCCAAAACAGACAAAGACCCCATCAAAAAGGAGAATTATAGACCAATATCCTTGATGAACACAGATGGAAAAATTCTCACCAAAATACTAGCCAATAGGATTCAACAGTACCTTAAAAGGATTATTCACCACAACAAGTGGGATTTATTCCTGGGCTGCAAGGTTGGTTCAACATCTGCAACTCAATCAATGTGATACAATACATTAATAAAAGAAAGAACAAGAACCATATGACACTCTCAATAGATGCTGAAAAAGCATTTGACCAAGTACAGCATCCTTTCTTGATCAAAACTCTTCACAGTGGAGGGATAGAGGGTTCATTCCTCAGTATCATAAAAGGCATCTATGGAAAACCCACAGCGAATATCATTCTCTGTGGGGTAAAACTGAGAGCTTTTCCGCTAAGATCAGGAACATGGCAGGGATGTCTACTGTCACCACTGCTATTCAATCGAGTACTAGAAGTTCTAGCCTCAGCAATCAGACAACAAATAGAAATAAAAGGCATCCAAATTGGCAAAGAACAAGTCAAACTCTCACTCTTTGCAGATGATATGAGACTTTATGTGGAAAACCCAAAAGCCTCCACTCCAAAACTGCTACAACTTGTACAGAAATTCAGTAAAATGTCAGGATATAAAATCAATGCACAGAAATTAGTTGCATTTCAATACACCAACAAGAAGACATAAGAAAGAGAAATTAAGGAGTTGATCCCATTTACAATTGCACCCAAAACAATAAGATACCTAGGAATAAATCTAACCAAAGAGGCAAAGAATCTATACTCAGAAAACTATGAAGTACTCATGAAAGAAATTGAGGAAGACACAAAGAAATAGAGAAACATTCCATGCTCATGGGTTGGAAGAATATTGTGAATATGTCTATCCTACGTAAAGCAATCTGCAATCCCTATAAAAATACCATCAATTTTTTTCAACGAAATGGAAAAAAATAATCCTAAAATTTACGTGGAACCAGATAAGACCCCAAATAGCCAGAAGAATGTTGAAAAGAAAATCAAAATTGGTGGCATCACAATTCCAGACTTCGAGCTCTATTACAAAGCTGTCATCACCAAGACAGTACAGTATTGGCACAAAAACAGACACATAGATCAATGGGACAGAATAGAGAGCCCAGAAATAGACCCTCAACTCTATGGTCAACTAATCTTCAACTAAGCGGGAAAGAATGTCCAATGGAAAAAAGACAGTCTCTTTAACAAATGGTGTTGGGAAAATTGGACAGCCACACGCAGAAAAATGAAACTGGACCATTTCTCTACACTACACACACACACAAGACTCAAAATGGATGAAAGCCCTCAATGGGAGATAGGAATGAATCCATCAAAACCCTTGAGGAGAATTCAGGCAGCAACTTCCTCAACCTCAGCTGCAGCGACTTCTTCCTAGAAACATCGCCAAGGCAAGAGAACCAAGGGCAAAAATGAACTTCTGGGACTTCAGCAAGTCCCAATAAAAGGATTTCAGCAAGTCCTTTTGCACAGCAAAGGAAACAGTCGACAAAACCAAAGGACAACTGACAGAATGGGAGAAGATATTCACAAATGAATATCACAAAAAGGGCTAGTATCCAAAAACTAGAAAGAACTTACCAATCTCAACACCCAAAGAATAATCCAACCAAGAAATGGGCAGAGGACATGAGCAGACATTTTTGCAAAGAAGACATCCAGATCCAGATCCAACAGACGTATAAAAATGCATTCCACAACACTTGGCATCAGGGAAATACAAATCAAAACCACAATGAGATACCATCTCACACCAGTCAAAATGGCTAAAATTAACATGTTAGGAAATGACAGATGCTGGCGAGGATGCGGAGAAAGAGGAAGCCTCCTACACTGTTGGTGGGAATGCAAGCTGGTACAGCCACTCTAGAAAATAGTATGGAGGTCCCTCAAAAAGTTGAAAATAGAGCTATCCTATGGCCCAGCAATTGCACTACTGGGTATTCACCCTAAAGATACAAACGTAGTGATCTGAAGGAGTGCATGCACCCAAATGTTTATAGAAGCTATGTCCCCAATAGCCAAACTATGGAAAGAACCTAGATGCCCATCAACAGATGAATGGATAAAGATGTGGTATATATACACAATGCATCCATCAATTTCATTTCATCAAGAAATGAAATCTTGCCATTTGCAACAATGTGGATGGAACTAGAGGGTATTATGCTGAGTGAAATAAGTCAATCAGAGAAAGACAATTATCAATATGATCTCCCTGATATGAGGAATTTGAGAGGCAACATGGGGGACCTGGGGGTTAGGGAAGGAAAAAATGAAACAAGATGGGATTGGGAAGGAGACAAACCATAAGAGACTTAATCTCATGAAAAAACAGGGTTGACTGGGGGAGCGGGGAGGGAGAGGGTGGTTCGGTTATGGGCATTGGGGAGGGTTTGTGATATGGTGAGTGCTGTGAAGTGTGTAAGCCTGACAATTCACAAACCTGTACCCCTGGGGTAAATACATTATATGTTAATAAAAATATGTAAAATTTTAAAAATACAGGTGAGAACAAAAGGGGGGGGGCTCACCTCTGAAAGATGATGAGTCAAAGGTGGCTTTGTTGTATATGGAGGGAATAAGTGCCAAGTTTGTAGAAAAAGAAGGTATTAACAACTCCATGGAAATAAATGTGGCTAAATTCGGAAATAGAGGGGAGAGTAGAGGAAGCTAGTTTACAACAGGGAATCTGAATTGTCCTTTCTGGTTCTGATACTACATAGAACCTTAAAGGCCATTATAGAGCAACAAAGGGAAACAACTGAAGAGTTTTAACGGGAGAGGGTGGTATAAAGATTATTGATAATGTTTAGTCACATTCTAACTACAATGAGAATAGACTAAGAAGTGCAGATGCAGGAGATATAGCTTTCTGGCTATTGTTGTAATTCACAAGTCAGGAGATGATAGCTTGCTTTAGGGTCGTGATGGCAATAAAAATGGAGAATTGGCAGATCCGAAATGTGTAATGCAGCGTAAAATAAACAGAACACCGTTTCTTCAAACAGAAAACATCCATCAGACTGATGACATAGAACTAAACTATTTCAAAGGAATATGGTGGAGGTTGGAGGGGGGTTCCACAGTGGAGGAATTTAAAGAATGGGAGAAGAAAAATAGATACAAGTTTAGAAAACTAAAGGAATTAGGATGTAAAGAAAAACAAAAACCAAAAAACAAAAAGAACGAAGACAACCCGCCTCCAACCCCCCCAAAACAGAAATGGGGCAGTAGTTAGAGGTGGATTCTGAAAATGAAAAGGAGGTATTTTTAAAAAGGTAATGAAATGAGCACTTTTGAGTGTTAATAAGAAGATTTTAGTTGAAATCAAAGAGATAAGAAAAGAAATAATTTAAGGACAAATGTGAAGAAAAGAGATGACATTTTGCAGAAGGAAGGATGTTTTACAGTAGAAATCAGTATGGCAAATTCATGAAACTAAAGTAAGGCTTAAATATAAAAATGAAGGGGACGATGATGGGAAATCGTTCAAAAAAGGGCAGGGCTACTTCTACGGTAAGAGAAAAACAGATGAAATCAGGTACAAAAATGTCTGATACTGGGTATGTTTTTCTCTGTGAAATAGTAAGAGAGCTCTATTAGCTTGCTTTGCCTTAACAAAGTACACAGTGAACTGGGTGTCTTAAAAAACAAATTTATTTCATCACAGTTCTAAAGGCCAGAAGTCCAAGATCAAGGTGTCTGGAGGGTTGGTTTCTTCTGTGGAATCACTCCTTGGCTTGTAGATAGGCATCTTCTCTTTGTCTTCCCATGGTTTTCCTCTGTTGTCTGTGTCCTAATCTTTTCTTAAAAGGATACTAATCATACTGGATTACGGCCCACTCATATGACCTAATCTTACCTTCATTATCACTTTAAAGGCCTCTAACTCCAAATAAAATCACATTCAGAGGTAGTGGCGTTAGGACTTCAATATATGAATACTGGGGGGGGCACAATTCAGTCTATAATAAGAAGTTACTTGTCAAGAATGAGAAGGGAGGGGACGCCTGGGTGGCTCAGTTGGTTAAGCAACTGCCTTCGGCTCAGGTCATGATCCCAGCGTCCTGGGATCAAGTCCCACATCGGGCTCCTTGCTCCGCGGGGAGCCTGCTTCTCCCTCTGACTCTGCGTTCCACTTTGTCTGCCTGTGCTCGCTCTCGCTCGCTCTCTCTCTGACAAATAAATAAATAAAATCTTTAAAAAAAAAAAAAAAGAATGAGAAGGGAGATAGGATACATCAGAGGTTTAAAGTGAAAAAGGTTCAAAGTAGTTCTAAATAGTCTGAAATAGTTCTCACAATAACTACAGGACGTAATAGCTTAAAAGGGAAAGTTAGTTTAAGTTCAGTTTAATTCAAAATGAAATTGTGACTTTAAAAAGAAATGAATTTATTATTCCACTAATTGTTTCACAAATCAGAAAATCTGAATTCTAACCCTTGCTCTGCTAACAAGCAATGACTCTTGTATATATCTGTGTCTTCTTTTTCTCATGTTAAAATAGGAAGAACATATCACAGAACAAACATATGCTTCAGAGTATACTAGAAAGAACACTGACTTGGGAACACCTGACATCCTGGTCCTGCTCTGTCACAGAAGAACTTAATTTCTCAAAACCTTGATTCCTCATCCTAAAATGGAATATAACTAATTCATCTTTGAAGTCTCTTCTAAAGTCCTACAGTTCTATAAAATAAAGTAAAATAAAGTTACTTTGAGAATAAATGGATTATGGCATCAGAAAAAAAGGATTATATGAAATATTAACCAATAAAAATTAAATATTCCCAGCATACTGAAGCACAGGCCTTCCATTTCTATCTTTTCTATATCCTCCTCTGTTCCCAAGTCAATATTATCCTATGGTTAAGGTGGACTTAAGTAGTGTATGCTAAGTTGCAAAAAGATACTACTTTTTTTGTTGTATGTACTCATCTACTTAACTTTAAATCATTATATTCTGAAACAGCATTTCCAGCATGTCCAAAGTACGTTTTGCATACTAAAAAAAAAAAAAAAAAGCTGATGGATATATTAGTCAGAAACATACATGGCAAAAGTAACAGAAAATCCAAACAATGTCTTAATCAAGAGTTTATTTTTCTCATGTAGTAAGTGTAGAAGTTGGCAAGTGCTCATGTTGGTTCAGGTGTTCAAGATGCCATCAGGCGCACAGGCTCTCTCTAATCTTTCTACAAAGCCATCTCTGAAAAGTAGCTTTCGTTCTCCTATTTATTGTGTTCATAGTTGTAAGATGGCTGTTGTATCTCTAGGCATGTTGCTGACACTCATGGGCTGAAGGAGGAGAAAGAGGCAAAAAGCCTCGCTTCACAAAGCTTTGACTTTTTTTTTTTTTTAGATTTTATTTATTTATTTGACAGAGAGAAATCACAAGTAGGCAGAGAGGCAGGCAGAGAGAGAGAGAGAGGAGGAAGCAGGCTCCCTGCTGGGCAGAGAGCCCGACGCGGGACTCGATCCCAGGACCCTGAGATCATGACCTGAGCCGAAGGCAGCGGTTCAACCACTGAGCCACCCAGGCGCCCAGAAATCACAAGTAGACGGAGAGGCAGGCAGAGAGAGAGAGGGAAGCAGGCTCCCTGCTGAGCAGAGAGCCCGATGTGGGACTCGATCCCAGGACCCTGAGATCATGACCTGAGCTGAAGGCAGTGGCTTAACCCACTGAGCCACCCAGGCGCCCCAAGCTTTGACTTTTTAATTTGAAAGGAAGACCTTTCCCAATAGTCTTCTGCTCATTTTATTAGCCTTAAATAGGCCACAGCCCACACTTAAGATATTTGGTGGCCATGAGTCACATGCAGCTTTTAAAATTAAATTAAATTAGGGGTGCCTGGGTGGCTCAGTGGGTTAACCCTCTGCCTTCGGCTCAGGTCATGATCCCGGGGTCCTGGGATCGAGCCCCGCATCGGGCTCTCTGCTCAGCAAGGAGCCTGCTTCCCTTCCTCTCTCTCTGCCTGCCTCTCTGCCTACTTGTGATCTCTCTCTGTCAAATAAATAAATTTTAAAAAAATCTTAAAAAAAGAAAATTAAATTAAATTAGAAATTCAATTTCTCAGTTCTGCTGGCCATATTTCAAGTGCTCAAAAGATAGTTAGTGGCTACCATATCAGACAGCACAAATACAGAATAGTTCCTTCACTGAAAAAAGTTCTGCCTTGGCATCTCAAAGACCATAAGAAATGAAACCACCTCTGTTTTAGATCAATTGTGATATATAACCTAGGGATGAGGTAAGGTAAGGTCCTTATCTCCATGAACAGCATGCTCCTACCTGAACAATGTAAGGTAACGTTAACAAGGGGAAAGTGGCGGTAAAAGCAGTTAACAAATGTCTGCCACAATAGGATGATCAGTACATTTACACTGAAGTTTATAAATTACACATTAACAATGTACTTCATAAAAAATTCCTGGCAAGCAGGTAAAAATTAGAAAAATAAAGTGAAACTTAGGTAACTATTATACAAGGCACTACCTTACACAAATATAATTCCTAAAGTAAACACTACCCTAGTGACTGATAGAAGATTGAGGTAAGAAAGTAGTGGAATAATATATGAGCACTTTATAACAAACAAATCTGAGACAGCTGATTATGTTGAAAATGCAGTTACTAAATTCACTGGCAAAAAAGAGTGCATCTTGTGATAACAAAGATTTGTTAATAAGAATTACCTTTATATGGGGAAAGTTATTTTACATCTGCTCAATTCTCATGGCAGAAAAATGAAAAAGACTGCAAAATAAAACGATGAGGCCAGATGTGGAGAATAAACTAACAGAGTTAGTCAAAAGATTAAATAATCGATACTGACAACAGTTTTCTTCCTAGAGACTTCCAGGCTGTCAAGTTCTCCATGAATGCTATTTGTCTAAATCCAGCAATGGTAAATATGCAGGAGTTCCTGTCTACTATTGTAAACTAACTAAACATTTATATTTATATAAGTAATTATACATGTATGTGACACATAGAACATGTAATTTACATACTAACTACTACTAACAATACAAAATTCTCAAAGTGTCTCAAAGTTCTTTCTGTTCTACTGAAACATGAAAAATACTCTTGAAGGTAGTATAGTGGTTGTTTATCATGAAAAGAGAAAAAGGAAAAAGAAGTTCTTATTACTACTAAGGAGTAATAAATATGAGAATTGTAAACATTTTGGTCCTAAGGATAGTTTAGGTTTTCTTATTTTCCCTAAGTAAAAATAACTCAGCCACTGAAACCTCTAAAGTCCCTATTGTCTATTTTCTCTTAATATTCTTTTATGTGAAATACTTAAATGTTCAATAAATAACTTTCATAAAGGTTATAGCATTATAACATAACCTTAAAGCTTTTTATAAGCAAAAATCTCAATTATGTCCTATAGCAAAACAAAAATTTTACAGTTATTACTGAACATTATTAAGAAAGATTTATCAGAGTAACATTACAGGACATAAAACAACAGCCTACTGGAATGCACAGCAAAAATCTTGACACTATAAAGAGATAATCTGCCAACATTTTCCTTGTCAGCAACGCATGCTATGTATTTCTTATCACAAACAAAAAAGAACTGACTAGAAACTGAATTCTAAAAAATATATCACTATTTGAGTATAACAAAAAGAATCTAGAATCTTCAGATGCAAGTTTAATAAATCACATGATTTATTTATGGGATTTCTACATCAGGTTGTGGTTTAAAAGAAGTTATATATGTGTGATATGAAGAGAATGATGTACAATCAATATGAATCTTATTAAATCTCTCTTCCGTGGACTTTCTCCATCTTCCTGCTTAGGAATAAAAGGCATTTTTAGGTTTATATAAACATTCTTTACAATTGCCCTCTTAACAAAAAATTAGTATATAAATAGCACTAGGCATTTAGTAAATAAGTCATAGGCCAGTAAGTTCAATTGTGCAGTTGTGAAATTTAAGAGTTTGAAACCTTAAGACTGGGTGATCTGCAGTGTTTCCAACATGTCTTCGACTGCCTTAAGAGAGTATTTGGTTTCCTTCTTACTTCGACCTGCAAACTGTTTTAAAAAAAAAATGCAATTAGGTTCAATTTCATGGCAGGTTCAAAATCACAATCTTACCTTCACTTTGCTAACGAGAGTTAACTTTATCTATTTTATCACTAGCATGGAATCAAATATCTTTTCTTCAATAAAACAGGACTTGGGTTTTATTCTTTGCTTTTATTTCCCTTATCTCCAGAGACCTATCTAGAAAAATATTGCTACAGCCAATGTCAGAGAAATTTTTGCCTGTGCTCTCTTCTAGGATTTTTATGGTTTCAGGTCTCGCGTTCAGGTCTTTAATGCTTTTTGAGTTTACTTTTCTGTATGGTGTAAGAAAATGGGCCCATCCCATTCTTTTGCATGTGGCTGACCAGTTTTCCCAACACCATTTTGTTGAAAGGTTTGTCTTTTCCCATTGCATATTCTTGCCTCTTCTGGTAAAGATTAATTAACCATATAAACATGGATTTGTTTCTGGGCTCTCTATCCTGTTCCACTGATATACGTGTCTATTTTTATACCAGTATCATACTGTTTTGATTACTAAAGCTTTGTAATATAACTTGAAATCTGGAATTGTGATACCTCCAGCTTTTTTTGTTGTTTGTTTTTCAAGATTGCTTTGGCTATTCAGGGTCTTTCATGGTTCCATAAAAATTTAGGATTATTTGTTCTAGTTCTGTGAACAATACTGTTGGTATGTTGATAGGGACTGAATAAATCTGCAGTCTGCTTTGGGGCATCATGCACCTTTTAACAATTACTATTCTCCCAACCCATGAGTATGGAATATTCTTCTATTTTGCTTGTATTGTCTTGAATTTCTTTCACCAATGCTCTATATTTGGGGTTTACATTTTCATTAGGTAGTGTGGTAACTTACAAAAACATAAATTTGATTTTAAAACTATCTACTTTGACTAGAAAATTTTTATGAAATAAAAAGCATAATTTATAAGTGAAATTTATATTTCTGTAGAAATGTGAATCATTTCTACTTCTTCTAAACAAATGTTTACAATTTCAACTAAAGTAAAATGTAAATGTAATTTCTATTAAATATTTTAAAGTTGCACATCTCTAAAATTTAAAGTCAGTCACAATCTTTAAAATTTTTCTGTAATTATGAGTTGACAAGATAGGTTTCTACAGTAAAGAACTGTCAAATAAAACTCTATGCTACATATTAAAATGAGGTAAACATGTTTTGAAATATGATTTCTAATTTATGAAGTTGTAATTTATTTTATAAAACCAAGCTGGGATTGGCTTTTATACTGAAAACAAAATACAATGGATTAAAAATGGTATCTTTGCATATTTAAAAGCCAAATTCATGGCATACTAAATATAGTGCACATAATCAGTAAGAAAAACACTGCTGAACATCCTATGATGATTTTAAAATGGGTTTTCTAATTAGACTGACTATTCTCATCATTTATCAGTTTGACTGAATATTATAGATTTACTAAATAACTGTTCCTTATGCAGTTAAGAGAAGGTTTATTATGAAAATATCTATATTCCATAAGGCCCTAGTTAAAGTATTGATTAACTTTTGCTATTAGCAAAATATAGTATTTTCAAAATAACATCTAAGCACTCAATACATTTTCTAGTGACTGATCTTCCCTGCAAATACCAATGCTGTCTTAAGCACTTAGCAACTGATTTATGATGTGTTCCTTCTCTTTTGTAATTAACTTAATTTGGCAAACTTCTCATGACCTGTTGAGAAAGATTAAGTGATCAAGCACAGGTAAAATCACAGAAGCAACAGACTTCAGGAATTGGTAACCTGCCTCTGACCTTTCTGGCTACAGGTTAACATTATGATTCTCCTACTTCCTACACCATTAGCTTCTATGGTTGACTCTTGATTTGATAGAGTAAATAAAGGAGATTTCTAGAAGAAATGCCAGGGGAAGAGAAAAGCTTTTCATAAGAATCAAGATCACTTTACCCTTCACAAAACATTACTAATTCAAGGAATTCAGATGCTAAATATGTAATTCATAATAATAAAATACAGTCAATAACAACACAACATTTAAAACTCTGCCTTTTCATAATTTTCCAAGATGACCAAAGGATGTGGGGTGTGTTATTACTACTATCCAGCTGGTAAATTCACTTTCACAAGGACTTACCAAGAACAGAAAGCCCTTTCTTTTACTACTGCCTATCCAAAGTAAACAGGAATGGTCCTAATCAGATACTTAAAGGTCTAATTCTAAGAAAAAGCTTTGATGGTTCTGAGCAAAATAGGATACCACATAGTGACATTTACTCCAATATTTTAATTAGCAAAACAGAATAATGAAAATTTTCTGTAGAGCTGAAGTCATAACCGGAATTTTAAAATACAGTACTTTTCTTGATTTGTTCTTAAACATAATAGTAGTAGATATAATCTGTAATTTTTTTAATTAGCAAATTTTTAAAAATCACCTAAGATTGTCAACACTACTGACAACCAGTGCAGTTTAGAATAAACCAAACTTATTTGTGTCAGAACAAATAAAAGGAAAGTTGGAAATATAAATCTATCACTTCAAATTTTGTCTGACATGCAATTATTTTGTCTATTCCAGAATTATACGGCAATTTAACTGATTAAGCCGGAATCCTATTTTTCCCTCAAATCATGATTTAATTTTCCATTTCCCAAAAGGATAGTAACAGAATCACCTCTGCAATCATAAATAACATATGGATTGCTAGCACAGACAAATTTAACAGTGTACTAAAGAAGCATTTATCTGGAAAATTATTGTGAGTAGGTTCACATTAAAGTTTTTCATGAGCATTAATCAAACTTGCCTGCCTATACTGAACATGCTAAACCAATTACCTAATTGAAGAGCAAGTAGTAGCCATATTCTGTTTCATTATTAAGTAGAAAGAAAGAAGGAAAACCAGTTCTTAAAATCTCATTTTCTCTAATTTACAAATGCTTAGAAAAACATTATAATAAGAAGTATTTATAATATACTTTATACTTGTTTATATGCCTAGACATGAGTCATAAAACTATCAATTAGATCCCAGAGATTTACCTAATTACTAAAATGTCAATCTCTGAAAGTTGTACTTTCCACATTAATCACAAATCCTGCATTTTTGTTTTCATACAGTTAGATTTTACTTAAATAAATTCTTCTTTCATAACTCCCTATGGATCCTAAAGAAAACTCACCAGAAAGCACACTCAAATAATAAAAACTTATTTATCACATTCAAAGATCAATAATTTATCCACTGTGATAAGTGGGAGAAATTGGGCTACAATTTACCTTTGCATAATTTGTGGAAAATAATATGGGTGGACGAAGTACTAGGATAAATAAATTGGAACAGGGAATGGATGAATTTCAGAAACATTATACTGAGTGAAAGAAGCCAGGCACAAAAGAGTACATAACCTATGATCTCATTTATATAAAATTCTAGTACAGGCAAAACTAATTTATAGTGATAAAAATCATATCAGTCCTGGTCTGCAATGTCAGGACGGACTGACTACAGAGTGGCAGAAGGGACTTCCTGCAGTGACCAAAATGCTGCATATCTTGAATGGGGTGATGGTGAGAAAGAAGTATATATTTGTCAGAACTCAACTGTGCATTTAAAACCTGTGCATGTTATTGTCTATAAATCATCCCTCAATAAAGCAGATAAAGAGAAAAAGGCAAAAATAAATGAAAACAGGAGGTGGAACTATAGAGCTTTACAGTAGTGTAATAAATTGCCAAATGACCACATATTTCTCTTCCCATTAAAAGGTGAAGTATTACATCCCCTGAATCTGGGATGACCATGTGACTTGCTTTTGCTCAATGGAAAATTAGCTCTATGTGACACAGAAACTCAAAAAGGAGCTTGCCTGTTTGCTACTCTTGGAACTCTTAAGACCACCACATGAGTTAAGTCCAAGCTAGGCTGCCAAATGAGAAACACAAAAGCCCAGCACTCCAAGCTGACAGTCAAAGTCAGATATTTAAGTAAGGCCATCAACCACCAGCATAACCATTGCAGAAACATAAATAAGCCCAGTTGAGACGAACAGAATTACTCAACTTAGCCCAAGCCAAACAGCATACCTATAGAATCAAACATAAATAAGTTGTTATTTTAACTCACTAAGTTAGCAAAAGGTAACGAATAAAAGTATTTATGGAATCTGATTCACAGAAAGAACCCAGAGCCTCTACAGAAAAAGCACAGAATATACAAGTTTTAAAAGCACAAAGAAACTTTATTTAAAACCTGTTACTGGTGCCTAAGGGCAAGTAAATTTGGCATAATGGGTTTAGCTGAGGAGTATTGGTGTTGCTATAGAGAAACCTAACAAGACCAACTGAGAGATGTGCCGTCTTCCTGCAGTGGTATCTAAAATTACAGAAACTGGCAAAAGTTCTTTCTTCGATCCTTTCCTATAGAGTCAAGAGAAGACAAATCATATCTTCAGTAAAGATGTGCAAAACATCGCTGTGGACTAAGGAGTTTCTGATACAAAACTCAAATACTGAAGAGTACCAGTGACACTCTTAGAGCTCCTTCCAAAGAACACTGAGACTTTATAAAATAAGTGTAAAAGAATGGATCTAGTTAAGGCAAGATTTAAAAAAAAAAAAAAGGAACAGCAGGGAGGTAAATGGCAGGGAGGGTACTAAAGAACAAGGCTTAGACCTATGAACAATGGTTTAAAATACTAAAATGATAGGTTCATGTCCCGTGATAAGGTGCATCTCAAAAGGCAGGGAAGGGTGTACTTGTCTGTCCTTGTATTACTGAAGAGACCGGGAGAAAGGAAAACAAAACTAAACTCTGAATTTAGATACTGAATAGAGCTTTAAATCTGAAATGAAAAGAGAAAACAAGTGAGGGTAGATGATCAATCGTTCACATGAGAAAATAACTGAGAAGAGAGTGAAAAACTGCATTTATAGCTGCAGACATTTATATCTGACATTCCTTTAGTGAAAATTATCCCTCAGAAACTTCTAGTGTGTCCATCTTGCAGATGAAAGGCTAGGCCCAGAGATAGTATATAATTTATCCAAAATCACATAAATAATAAATGTCAGAATATGATCTCTCTGATATGAGGAATTTGAGAGGCAGGGCGGGTGGTCATGGGGGGTAGGGAGGGAAAAATGAAACAAAGATGGGACCGCAGAGGGAGACAAACCCTAAGAGCCTCTTAACCTAAGGAAACAAAGTGAGGGTTGCTGGGGGTTGGAGCGGGGAGGGATAGGATGGCTGGGTTATGGACACTGGGGAGGGTATGTGCTATGGTGAGTGCTGTGAATTATGTAAGCCTGATGATTCAAAGACAGGTAGCCTGGGGCACATAATACATTATATGTTAATAAAAATAAATAAAATTTTTAAAAAAGAAACTAAATAATAATAATAGTAGTAGTAGTAGTAGTAGTAATAAGTGTCAGAGTCAAACTCTGAACATAGACAATATGGATCCAGCATTTGTATTTTTCTCTTAACTCCTACACGGTAATACTAACTTCCACACATGGGACCCATGACAGAATACAGAAATGGACAGAAATTCTCTAGATTGCTACTTGGGGGAAAACTGACCCTTATTTCTCTTCCTACATAGAAATCAATTCCAAATGGGCTGTAGATCTAAATACAAAAAGTAGAAGGAAAAAACCTCTAAAGACACACAAAATTATCTGTATGACTATGAGTACCAACTGACCTCTTAAACAATACAAAACATTATTAAAGAATATAAATGATATTTCATTTATATTCCATTAAAGAATATAAATGATATTTCACTTTAGAACTTTCATACATCAATATCATTTGAGAGAAATAGCAAATAAGAAGGTAAAGAAATTTACTGCACATATAACAAAAAGCTCATAATCAGAAAACTGAAAAAATAAAAAGTCATAAACCCATTAAAAAGAGACTTCATGAAAGATATATCCAAATAGCTAATAAACATATGAAAAAATGTTCAATCTCACTGGTCATCAGGGAGATGCAAAATGAAACTACAAGATACTATACATACTCCAGAATGGCTGTAATTATAAAAACTGATAGGACCAAATATTGATAAAGATGTGGAACTACAAGAACTACCAAACATGGCTGGTGAGACTATAAACAACTAATATGGAAAACAAATTATGACCCAGTATTTCCACTCAAAGGTATACACCCATTAGAAGTACATCTATACCAAAAGACTACACAGCAACATTCAATGTAGTATTGTTCAAAATAGTCCCAAACAAAAGTAACACAAATGCCTATCAACAACTGACTAAACTGTAGTATGTTCATACAAGAGACTATAGTACAATGAAAATGAATGAACTATGGACACAAAGAGGGATAAATAAACATAACAATGAAATAGAGTAACCAAAAATGAATATACTATGATACCATAATCAAAAATAAGCCAAGACTATGGGATTATCAATCAACACTCTTGAGGTTAACAGAAACAGAAATTAAGAGGATGAACTATGAGGGCTCTGGAGTACTGTAATGTTTCTATTTCTTGACCTGGGTATATTTACCTCATATAATTCATTAAAATGTATATTTATGACTTGGATTCTTTTTTCTATGCATGTTGTAATAAAAACTGATTTTAAAAATATATTCATGCCATGTCAAAAAAAGCACTCTCTGACCTGCTAATTGTTTCTCAAAAATAGCTTAAAAAACAAGGATGTAGCCTGTAAACCATTACATTAGTTTTTATTATTTATTATAACATTTATTTATTATCTAAGTCTTATCTTTAAAACACACACACACATAAAGACACGCTCTAGACCTATTACGTGTAGAACCCTACTATAATCTATGCTATCTCAAAGTAAATGCATTTGAAGAAGCACAGCCTAGCTGTTTATAAATATTGTGACTCACAATATGCCAACAGAACTAATATCCTCAATTATATATAATAAAAATACATTAAAGTGACTTTAAATAATGTGATCATGTGGAAATTAAATTTTTTTAATCTCCCCAACCTTCTCCAATCAGGAGCACAAAAACAAAAGAAACAGTACCAAAAACAAAATAACAGAAAACAAGCCTAAAGAGAACATCTTCAAAAAAACTACACTAGAGGTAATCCTCCCAAGCCCTGTAATGTGGTTTTTATCACCAACAGTGACAATATCTACAAAAGATTGACGACTGTATGATAGGAGTATGTATGGTAGGATGTACAACCTAGTCCTCTACAAGCCACAGAAATGAAAACAGTATGAACTGATGACTCTGCAAATGGCCTGCAAAGCCAGGACAGTCTCAAAGCTCTAAATCAAATACGAGGTTAAACAAGTCTACAACCTCAAAATCTCTAATATGTTCAGCAAACACCCTCTTCCAGGAGGGAAAAAACCTCACAGTGAAGAATAATCACCAGAAACTGAAACCAAACCGAACAGGGCAGAAACACTAGGGGTAAAAAAGCAAGATGGTTCAGATAAGAGAAAGGAGTAGATAAGAGGAAGATAGGGGTTTCCACAGGCTGCAAATCCCAGAATAAAATAAATAAAACTAACAACAAAATGCAACATTTCAAGCTGAGAGCAACACCTCAAAATTCAAGATCTACAGAGATCCAAGAGTAGAACAGAAGGCAGAAGACAAAATCTTTCTGAACCAGACTAATTCTGAGAAAGACCATGCATACAGAAAGGTCATATTTAGCTTCTCTAAAACAAAATGGAAGCCATAAAAAGACAAGCTGGGAAAGTTATCCTATCTCTGACGCCCTCACTCCAAACCCCCCCCACAATAAAAACTATCTGATTTAAACAAGGAGAACAGCAACAACAAAAAGAGAATACAGATTAACTCCATAAAAAAATTAATACAGAAGGAAAAAAAAGAAAAGAACAAAAAAGATCTGAAAGAAAATGAATGACAATGTAAAGAGGTGAGAAAGGAAATCCAATAAACTTATAATTAGAGACGTGGGAAAAAAATTTAGGCTAACAAAAAATATTTAACACAAAAGCAACTCTTTACAGATTAAAAGAGGATTAAATTTACATATTAAATGGGTTTATTGTATATTTGGGAAAACTGACCCAATAACAATCAATAAAACATACTGTAGTAAAACTACTGAATTTTAATGATAAAGAAAAAATTCCTTTGGACATCGAGACAAAAAGTCTAAGTCACTCAGGGAAAGAAAATCAGGGCAGAATAAGACTTCTTAACAGCAGTATCTTATCCTAAAACACAATGAAACAGTATGTTTAAGATACTTAAGTAAATATAAGCCAAAGGTTGTATAAAAAACCAACATTATCCCTCAAATATAAAGACTACAGAGAGACAATTCTATCAACATGCAGTCTGTAAGAAGATATTGTTTTGCTATGCGTTCTCTCTGAAGAATCTCCCAGCGACAAGCTTCAAAAAACTGAGAAATGAGTGGAGAAGTTTCAGATAAGATCTGACACGTAAGCAGAGTACAAAAACTTTTTTATATAGTCTGGCTAGTTTACTTTTAGGCTTTTCTTCCTCCCTTTTAATTACCTGAGATACTCTAATTAATATATAACACACCTAAAATACACTGCACAATTTGTTTCTAAAGTACACCGCACAATTTGTTTACCTTTTCTGGATTTTTAGAATCACTTTTTATTTGTCAAATGCTGACTACTGAAATTTCCAGATAGTAAGGCTATTTAAGGGATCTAATAGTAATGGACTGCTTTTGAAAAAAGAAAAAAATAAGTGATCCTACATGTTAGTTCTACACAGTTAAAATACATTAGATTAAGACCCAAAGGAATACAAGTTCAATGACAGACATTTGGCTTTGTTAATTTGCTGAAACAAAAACAATTAAGAAATATATTAACTAACCTATATAATATAAAACTATCAGTACTGACCTGATAAGCTCTGTTTATTTGACTAGCTGCCCAACTAGCATATTTCATGTTGTCCTTTTTTGTTTTTGCACTTGCTTTTGGATTAGAAGCAATATGACTCGCCGACTGAAAACAAAAAAGAAACATCAAAAACTAAATTCCTTTTTTCTAGCCAAGATAATAAAAAATAAAAAAATAAAAAATAAAAAACATGTAAGGCTCATATCTGCAAGGGATAGCAAAGAATACCAAAACAACTTTAAAAACAAAGTGGAATGAAATTAGTGTTTAAAAATGAAAACATAGTTTAAAATACAAAGTGACAAAAAGAGAAAGAGCATCTTAAATATCTAAATTAATTTTATTAGTTATCCACCACAACTCTTAAAGGTAAAATTAAATACTGTAGGATATCACTTAAATACTATAGGATATTGAAGGTCATTATTATTTTTTATTATGATTTCTAGTTCTTTATTACTGTATTGCTTCAGCTTTCCAATGTCAGAATTATAAATTACTGAATATTAATGTAAGAAGGAATCTCAAAAATAATTTAGTGCATTTTCCGACACTAACAGGTGAAAAAAAATTTAAGTCCATTACTAGTGATTTGACTTGACCAAATCAAGTTATTTAGAGCTTTAAAAATAGAAAGAGATCCTCACTTCCAATCTAGTTCTCTTTTCACTTTACCAAGAGTTTCCACACTATGTTCCACAGCCCCAGTTAGAATCACGGCAATTTGACAGATCCATTCTCTCCTTTTAAAAAATGTACTTAAACAAGGGATTGTTAATCTAGGATCCATGAAGGAATCTGTAAACCACCAAAATTATATACTAATTTTTAAGCATATACTATATTTCTGGGGAGAGGAAGATCTTTAATCTTGTATTTAAATATATCTTATTCTTAAGAGGATTCATCTGTGTCATTATAAAAAAAAAAATAAATCAAGTCTTTCTTTTATACCTAGCCTGTGTTACAGATTCTTTCCCACTCCATCCTCTGGCAATGAGGATTTAGGAACTTACTGGCCCAAATCTTATTTTTAAAAGTCTATGTCTTTAATGTCACTTTTTTGGTATGAATTTTAGCAAATGAAGTAATTAAGAATGACTCTGCAATCAACCGACTGAGCTGATATCCCAGCTCAATCACTTAGTAAGTCTGTGTTCATCTTTTGACAAATTAACTAGACCACTGTGTCTTAGGTTCACTTTCTATGAAATGGTAGTAGTAACAGTATGTTTTCAAATAACTGATATAAGGAATTAATGATTTAAAATAAAAATAGAGTTCAAAACAATGCCCAGCACAGTGTTATGTATAAAATATCATTACTAATCTACTGTTATTCATTTTTAAATTAGTCTTTCATTTATTTGATAAAAAGAGACAACATCACTACTATACCACACCTACAACCTACTACAATTGACACTGGTAGATCCAGGAAAATTTTTGAAATTCCTTGAACTATTTTCTAATCACATTTTGCCATTGCTTTCCTAAAAATTATTTCATTTATAGTTCTTCCTGCCTCTATTTCTACAATCAATTCTTTTTCACTGAGCCTCAACAAGATATTAATCGCAAAGTCCTTTAAAAGACCAGAATAAATTAAAATTTCAAAGAACGGGCCTATTAGAAAAAAGTTTTCTGGCTCTAGGAAGGGGCTCATTCTATGTATATTTTAAAGCTCTATTTCCCATAGCTCTTTTTCTAAGTTCATCACTTGGCACACATAAACCACAGAAATATTTAATTACACGCTTCCCACAATTTCCAAGCTCTTTTTTGTACCATAGAAAAATTTTAGTTTGAAAGTAGAGATTTTTTTTGCTAATGTCTTTTATTGCATACTTTAAAACTATGTCATATAATTATAATTTAAGGTAAGAAATACATATTGGGCATAAATCTAAGAATATCAAAACAATTAAGATACATAATATAGTTTTGTATCTGTTAGTATTTCATAAAAAACAGACTTAAATTTTGATAGCATAGAAAATATTTTAAATAATAATAAATAAAATAATTAATAATAAAATAATAAAATGTCAAATAGGATGTATTAACATTTAAAGATAAAACTGCCTTAAAACCTCTTGCTCATTTTTAACTAGAGGAAAAAAATATGCTTACCAATAAAATACAAACAGAGGGAAGTGATTGGATGGGATATTTAATGGACTTTAAATGACAGAATTCATAAAATAACATTAAACATGCACCTCTACTCACCATGTAAAGCCCAAACAAAGCTCTCATATTTCTGTTGTTCAGTTTCAGTGCCTGTGCAAAATACTTTCTTGAAAGTTCGAGGTTTTCAAGTCCACCTTGGGTATATTTAACCTGTTAAAAATCGCAGAGTGCTGTAACCTGTTTATTTTACTACTCTGAAATACAGCACGTTTCATCATACCACGGGCATTAGTAACTGAAACAGATACTCTGTAAACAAATGAAAGATGTTAAAAGAATTCATCTTAAAGTTGATAAAGCTAAATTTTAAAGCATAACCTCCCTGAAAAACCTATTCTATGAACATTAAGATCACAGAGTATTTTTTAAAACAAAATACTATCAATAAAAAAACCAATATAATTTCTTTTCAACTGCCTTGGTAATGCCTCACAACTTAGTATTTTCTATTAGTAGCATTCTAAATCTATACTTACATACACAGAGTTGCCCTTTACTAGTCACCTTGACATTTATTATTAATGAAATGCTTCTAACCTTAGAGCATTCAGTTGTATTATAATTCTTAATAGTAAGATAAATACTTCCTACTTCCAAAAATACTGATCTTAGTATAAATGTCCTAGAATATAGATTTAAAAATCGCAATCACTGTAACGTCTCAAAAGTCATTAAATGGTAACAACTGTGGTTAGTTCTTAACTGGGAAAGAAAATACATAATTAAAAATACAAAGAATTTCACTGTTTTATATAAGCGCTTTTATTTTTAAAGCCATATTCCCATTATAATATTAAAAATGTAAACTTTTACACCTACAGTTTTCATCAGATGTCTTACATATTTAAATATGTGCCTCATTTAAAGACGTATTCTTAGTTCCAAAATAATACCTAACACCAACAAAAATAAAATCATGTACACCTGTTGTTTTTGAAAGCACTTACTTCAGCATACTGCTGACAGTATAAGTGGTTGTGTGGATTAGTCATCATTAGCTCCTCTAAACAAAAGGCTGCTTTAGCATAGCTGAAAAATATGAAGAGGAGAAATCAATTTTAAAAGTCAAATATATCATCTTAGCTAAAACAAAAATGATTAAAAATAATTTAAAACAATGCTTGAAAATAATTTTAAAACAATTTTAGTGTTGTTACACATTTTATTCCCAAAATTTAAACAGCTTCATTAGTAAAATACTTGTTATGCTGAATTCTTTTTTTTTTTTTTAAAGATTTTATTTGACAGAGAGATCACAAGTAGGCAGAGAGGCAGGCAGAGAGAGAGAGGGAGAAGCAGGCTCCCCGCCTGACGTGGGGCTCGATCCCAGGACCCTGAGATCATGACCTGAGCCGAAAGCAGAGGCTTAACTAACCCACTGAGCCACCCAGGCGCCCTGCTATGCTGAATTCTTAAATACAAATAACAAAGGCTTAAATTCTAAAGCAGCCTGTGAACAATCAGTAAATACTGCATTCTTAAAACTGGGTCTATTATGACTCCAAACATTATTCACAACACAGGCTTCACAAGCTTGGATCAGGTTACATATAAAATAACTTCAAGTCCACTGACTGCTGAATAAAATATTCAAATAACTAAAGCATAAAGAGGAAATAAACATTTTAAGTACCATCTATTCACAAAAATCCTTTATTGACACCTATCTACCAATATATTCTATTAAAAAGACCTTTCATTACTTGTCAATATGAAATTCTAATGAAGTTATAAATTTTTAAACCCATGAAAAATAGATCAAGTTAGTGGTTTTGATATGCACTCTACTAATATTTCATCATGTTAAAGAAACAAACATCCTGCTAAAAATCTGAGGAGAGGACTGCTACAAAGGGCTCTGGAAAAATGGTTTTATACCACATGACTGTAACTTCCCTCAATGTATAAGTTTAAAGCAATGTGAATATCGTCATTGTTTTTAGGATATCCTAAAGAACACAGGTGTTGCAAAATTTATTCCCAGTGAAAGGTGATGACAGTACCCAATAGAAAAAGGCTACCTACAAGTTATTTTTGGATTTGTCACCAACATACAAAGCTACCTATCTTTGATATACTTTTCAAAATATACATGCTGCATTTTCACATACATATACAAAATAACAGCTAACTTGTATTATGTGCTCATTATGTATCATAAACTTTCTCTAGGTGTATTATATGTATTAATTCAATTCTATCAAAACCCTGAGAAGTAGGAAATTATCACCATTTTAGGTTGCTAAGGCAAAGAGATGCAAACTGAAACCTAGGTTATGCCACTCCAAAGAGCCTACTCTTAACCACTATGCATACTGCCTCCATGCACTATACACAGTGAAAACTGTGGTGATGATGTAGTGATGAAGAGGTCAGTGGTAACATAAGACCAGGTACAACAATCAAACCCCAAGGGCCAGAGAAACCAAAAAGAAACCTCTAGATTACCAAAAGTCATAGCATTTTATATATATATATATATATATATATATATATATATACACAGTGTATATATATATACACTGCTGAATAAAATATTCAAATAACTAAAGCATAAAGAGGATCATACAGGATCATACAGGATCATACAGCTATTTAGCCTTTTTCATTTTTATACCCCAAACCTAGCAGTGGTTCCTGACATGTGATAGGTAATATAATAAATGACTAAACAAATGACTGAATAAATGTCTAGAACAAAAGTATTATAACTACATATTTAATATCTATTTATCATTCTATAAGAAAGCGATCTCTACCTTAAACACTCAATTTTAAAAAGACAGTTCCTTCTAAATAATTTTGTTTTACTAAGATGACACAAAAATTCATATTAATGCAAAGAATAAATGTTCTCACAGATTTAAAAGGGCTGAGCACGACTGTGACTGGTTTTTATACAACATAAAGTAGGATAAAATAGGCAGGTATGAGTTTCTACTGAAAAATAAATGTCAAAAGTATTTTTCTCAGAAATTATTTAGTATCACATACAGAAGAGGATCCCTTCCCCCAATCTTACAAAGTCTAAAATCAAACTAATTTTGTGGATAAAGTATAGAATCAAATACACTTAGAGCTAAAAGGAGCAGAAGATGATCCAATACAATTTTCTCAAGAGAGGTTCATGCAAGAGCATTTAAATCATATGGAAAGTGACCTGAGTGACCATTTTCTCAATTCTCCCCAAAATGATACATAGCTTATTGCATTCCAAATGCATAAAAAAGTTAATTCATCACATACAGTGACTCAGTGATTAGAGAATTAAAATGATTTGAATCTACTTAAAATAACTACTAGTATTAGTATGTTAAGAGTCAATAACTAAAGAAAGTTTCAAAGTTCTGTTCCTCATAAAACATTTGTATAGGTTACATATCTACTCCTACATTGCTTTTATCAACAGTATGATTTTTCCTTATAGGATTTTGATAATTCTATTTAGTATTGAATTTCATAATGAGGCTGCACCTACAAAAAGGAACCAGAGTCACAGTTATTATTAATTTATATTAATAATGCCCTTCCTGATATAACATCTAGTTTTAACTGTAAGTAAAGTAAAAAAAAAAATTAAGTGTTTTTGTTCAAAATACCTATCTTTGTTTATAATACATATCGGTAGTACTAATATATATATTTTTACTAATTTTTTATATTTAGAACAAGTAAAATGTCTTAATATGGTCAACTACTATGATACAAATCACTGCAGTCACAAAATAGAAACTAGAATTTATAAATCAGAAGCAAACTTAAATAAAGTTTAAACTTAAATAAAGGAAACAAAGATATTTAAAAGAAAGCACATGGCAGAATTCTATATCTTCTTTAATCTCTGTAAGGACAATGAGCAGGCTTATATGAACATTCTACTTTGGAAATTTATTTGGAGTAGAAATTCTAGACCTATAGTAGCAATGCTGCCTGTGATCTATTATATTTAAAAGAGCTTACTTCTATTGGTTCCTATGCAAAAAGAATGCCAAAATGATAAATATATCTTGCAACTCCGAAATTGCTACAATTTGCCACTGTGCCCACAAAACTGACATCCCACAGTAATTTACCTCCTCCACCAAAAACAAACAGTAAAACGAAAAAACCCTACCTACTACAATGACATGCCCAAATAGGTTAAATGAATTAAATGAACAGATTCTGATTTTCATACAGTTTCAAAAAATCTGGAGATCTTTATTTCCACTCACCCTAAACCTGGATATTTCCTCTGTGTTCGAAAAAATAAATGGTGATTTTATAAATAACTAGCTTCAAAACCAAAAAGAGTTCTTCAATACAAGATAAAAGGGGAGGATGAACACAATTATCATTTTCCCTAGAAGGAAATTACTTTTCAGGTGCTTTTCTGTCTTTGTATTTCTTGGTTTCTTGGGATTTTTCAGTTCATTCCTCTTAAGTATACATTCAACTCTATCTCAGTGAACTGTTTAGCGACTCAAAATAAAGCAAAACTGAATGCGGCCATTACAAGGTGAAGCAAATAATAAATTTAAGTATAGCCTAAAAATAAAGTACAGCCTATTTTAGAATTAAATACAGAACTATTAGGAACATATGCCAAAAAGTAAAAATGAGAAAGAAAAAAGAAAACAGAGGTGATATATTTATGTAGTTCTTACAGGATGTAAAGCAATAAAAACTGATATATCTGACTATATAAAAATATGAAGTTTCTATAAGTTAAAAACTCAATATTAAAAAGATATATAACAAGGATATATTCTTGACAAAGTTTCCTATCACTTATATAAAAAGCTATTAAAAATTTTTACAGAGTTGTAACCAATTTTCACCTCTCAAAACTTAAAAAGACTAAAAAAAAAGAACGACAGCATCCAGTGTTAAGGGTATGCTAATAATTGCAGATGTGAGAGGAAACTGATATTACCTTTCCACTGAAGAACTAGAAATGATTTATCAAAATCACTAAAAACGTACATATCGTTTAATCAAATAATTCTACTTCTAAGAATCTAGTCCAAGGAAGTAAAATAATTAATACAGAATTATAGTAAAAATGAAAAAAGAAAAAAACAAACTTTCTATTCTCCTAGGAAACTGATTAAGAATTACTAGAGTATATTAATAAGATGGAATAATATAAAGCCATTAAAATCACACCATGAAATATTTATTGTGATGGGAATGTGTGTCAAAACATAACTTAGTGAAAACCATAAGCTATAAAAAAAATAATTCTATCTTAGGTTTCTGTTTCAAGAAGTACTGAAGAAAAAATATATAAATTGTAGATAAGATGATGCAACTATACTAATTTGGTCTTTACTCTTTACTGTGTTTTCCAAATTATTATTAGGTATTTCTTTAATTAAAAAAATTCCTTGATTAATCTGAAATGCTTTTAAAGCTTTTAATCACAACATCTTCAAAAGGTTCAAAAACACTTCAAATAACTGTCATCTGTTTTAGGGACAAAATAAAACTAATGTTAATTGTTTTATGCACTCCCAAAATTCAATTTCATGTTATTTAAATTATATACTATATACTTTAGAAATGTTGACTTTAAAGCTATGAAAAATAGAATACCTGAAATTAACATAGCACTGTATGGTAACTACACCAGAATAAAAATGAAAATAGATTTTGCAAAAAAGTTATGAAAAATGGAAACATTACCATTTAAGCCAAATGCACTACCCTCTCACATACATAAGAGAATCCTGAGTACATTTACATATGTGATCATATAACCATACATACATCTATATGAACATGATTCAGGAAATAATTTCGTAATGGGAAAAAAAAAAAAAGAAAGATTTTGACAGCCAGAGCACAGAAGAGAACTGAAGAATGGTTCCCAGAATACAGAACACATTCATTAAATCACTATTACTTTAGGTTTTACTAGAAATATGCAGATAACTACCTTAATTCTCCATTTCACATTACACATAAAGCCCTCGGCAAAGGTAAGACATAGTATCTTTATTCTATCTTATTTCCTGTGTCAGCTATTTGTAGTATGAGAAAGACGTTAACTATTCATACACAGTAAGAATATGCACATAAGAATCTGATTCTATTCCCTCAGAAAGAAGAAACGAAACAATGTGATATACTTCAGATTCAGAACTAAGGGAAAAAAGAAAAAAATCCTGCCTGTAGATAGAGGTTAGCATTAATGCTGCACTATTAGAAAACTTGCACTAAGACAAGGCTAATCCTCTCACACTGGGATTTCCTCCTGTCACTGCATCTAAATAAAAAAGCTAACAAAAACATTAAATATCCAATAAGCAAGTTCCTACAGCATTCAACATTCTTGATTATTCTTGGTCTTTTGCCCAGGCAACAGAATGCTTCTACTTTGGAAGAGTTGATTCTCTTAATACTAAGGCTAATAAATGCATACAATTGACAGAATTTTTAAAACAGCAGGGAGTATAATACTCTTTGTATATTAGAACAATTTAGACTCTAAAAATTCACAATTTTGAATCACTAAAAATAGCCATATCTATTTTTCTAATGCAGGCCTTTCTACTCCCAAAGAATCCATCTGTATTTGGAAAGAAAAATTTCTCAAAAATAATTTAGCAAAACACAAATGACCTAATTAAAGCAATTCACATATTATAATCAACCAATAAACTGATGATTTATTTTCATTCATTTTGTTCATTTAAAATGACACGATTCATAGCCTCTCTCCAATCTTTCAGTAACTATGTCTTCTGAACTTATAAAATAGTGATAAAAACTGCACTCCTAATAAAATTTACGACTTACTCATGCTCATTGATATAAAGTTCTGCAAGTTCATGCCAGGCTTCTTGGTCCCCAACAAATCTGGTGAGAGGAAAGGGAGAAAAAAAGTGTGTAGATATTCTGTAAATGAACAGCATGGAGGCAAAAAGGAAAATCAAATGCAAATTCCATTTTAATTAAAAAAGATTTATCAGAATAACAAAACACAATCCTCTTGTAAGACACTCACTGTTCCAGATACTCATTCAGTTCCCGAATGGCCTCCACATTTTTCCCCTGGGCTTTTCGAATGGCAATCTTACGCTTTCTTGCAGCCTATAGGTTGACATTAATAAAGGATTAGGCCCTCACGATTCCCTGGGTTTTTGTAAAGAAGGTAATTTGACTGTGCAAATTATTATCTCAATGCCAGTGAAATTCCATTGTAGAACTACTGCTTAGTGGGAGTTTATAAACATACCCCATGACATCCCACTGGGGAATTCAAACATTCCTTTAACAATCACATATGCTTTACTTTTGATGTACACAATGTATGCATCATTTCATTCAAATAAATAACCATCCAGATTCTGATAATTACAAGCCAGCAGGGAATCCTAATCTTTACTCAGCCTAAAGTCCTTTAATCTGTCTCATTCATAAGATTTGTATGTTAAGAGATAGAGGGATAGTGGAGATTAGGGGGGGAAAAAAAAATCTCACCATGGCCACTTGAATGTCATTATAAAATCTAGCTCCTGATAACTTTTTTCAGTTTTAAGAGAAAAATATACCTGTAAACTTTTCAAGAATAACCCTGGACCTGAAAAAAAAATTTTATAAATAGACAAAACACTTAAACTTATATTTTAAAGTTTTTAAAATGATAAATACAAATATCAGTGTCATTTAGTTATGCATTCATCAAATATGTACTGAATATCTGTTTGACAGGTACTGTGCTAAACAATGAAAATATGAGGATAAAAAAAGAATAGATCATTTCTCGTGAGAGTCTCAAGAGAAGAAGAAACATCAAATAAAAAGACAATGATAGAGATATCTAGGGTGTCAAAGCAACACGGAGGAGAGCCTAATACAGGCTGTGGCAGAATGGAGGAGGTATAAGGGCTAGAAGCAAAGAGGGCCCCAGATGTGATACCTATACTGAAACAGAAAGAACAAGCAGACATTAAAAAAACAAAAGAGGGAATTGTGTGAAGAAAAGGGCATAAAATGGAGGAACACAGAACAAAGGCAAAGAAGACAGCAACAGTGTGTAATCAAGACTATCCACTTTAGGATGCAGTTAACGGACTGGAGGGGCACCATATCAATATTAAATTTCTATCTCTTTCATCTCTGTTTAATTCAGTGCAGATAGCTAAGCAATAAAACAAATAAAAGCTATAGCCAAGTTAAGTTTATTAATTATGAACATGGTTGTTATTGTTTTATATAATACACACTTCACGAAATGCAGACAAGGGAAGTAAAATGAATGGGGCCTCTTTAGACAAATGGAACTACCTGTCATGGGTGAAAAAGGTGGGGATTTGCGCTGAAGAAGTGAAAAGTCAAAAAATTAGAATCAAGAGACTCCCAATAAACAAGACCAAGAGTGGTGTTTATAACAAGGATAACAACAGTTTGGCAATAAAAAATGAAATGTGTCAAAAATGTATATCCTTGATTATTCAGCTCATGCCAAAGGCCTATCACAATGCCTGCCAAATGGTAGGTACTCAAACATTTTTGGATTAATTACACTATGTATAACAATGAAAGTGCCATAATAAATGTACTACTAAAAAGCCTCAAGAATTCAGAAAGTAGAAGAAAAGCTCTAAAAGTAACTCAATCCTAAAGACTTTAAAAAGAATATTGGATTTCAAATGAGAGCCTTCTCCCAAGTCTTTCTGAAAATAGGTGGATAAATTAACATATAATTTCAATTAAATATAATAAATATAAATTAAATATATGATATAAATTAAGAAACTAATTTCTTTTGGATATATCATATCTAATTTCACCAATCCAATATCATCTGAAATGTATCTGACTCTTTATTCCTTTCATTTATGATACTACTACTACTTCTTCTATAGACAACATGGTAGAACAGAGTCCACATTTTAAAATAAAAAAGACAAGATACAAATCCCTACTCTTGGCACTTACCAGCTTTCTAACCAAAGGCGAAAATACTACCACATCTGACATAAGAACCAATTTTTATTTATCATGATAATTTTAAATGAGCATTAAGCAGGGATTTCATTTCTGGCCAAGATGGTATCAAATTTACCCCGTTGCCTAAACCAAAGAAAGAATTAGATTAAATATCTGAAATAATATTTAAGGCACAGGACACCAGGCAACACAGAACAGTGATCCCTGAGAGGTTGGAAGCAAATGAGATGAGCCCTATTTTTATTGCCCTGGCTCACTGCTTTGAGAGAGCTTCAGGGTCCTGTGCAAGAAGAGAAAATCAGGTTGAGTAAAGTGAGCTCTGTGAGTTGAGGAAAAGGAGCTGAGAGTCAGGAAGATCAAAGGCTAAAGTTTGTAGACACAGCATGAGAGAAGAAAGAATACAGAAAAAAAAACTCTATACTTCCCCTGAATCTCAAGGGCTTCCCTTGATTACTCAGCTTTGTATTGATCAGTGCATGTGTGTGAAAAAACTACCCAAAGCCAAGGAAAGAACCATCAGAAAGGCTTAAGCGGAAGTGTGTGGAGCTCACACAGGGCTCGGAATCTTGCATCTTCCTACTGACCAGACTGGAAAATGCCATGATTCCTGTAGCACTGGCAAGAGTATCCAGAAGGATGTAATGGGGAATAACTAGCTAGCCCTATAAGCATTTTCTGGACCTCTTTAACAGAGACCTAAAAGGATCAAATTGTTTTGCAGGTTTTTTTTTTTTTTTTTTTAAGATTTTACTTATTTGACAGATACCACAAGTAGGCAGAGAGGCAGGCAGAGAGAGAGGAAGGGAAGCAGGCTCCCTGCTGAGCAGAGAGCCAGATTCAGACTCAATCCCAGGACCCTGGGATCATGACCTGAGCCGAAGACAGAGGCCTTAACCCACTGAGCCACCCAGGTGCCCCTCAAGTAACTTAATTAACACCTCACAAGAAAGCTCAAGAACATCTTTTGGGAATATAAAAATGGAAAAAAGCAAAGTAAATTTTTGAAGATGATAGTTTTGCTCACTATTTTGACTCTGATGATGGTGTCACAGGTGCATCCTAACATAAAACTTAGCAAACTGCACACCCTACTTAAATATATATTCTTTAACAATTATTTATCATAATAGTTTTAAAATAGTATTAATTGGACTAAATGTTAAAGAGAGTCTTGAATATTTATCAATTTCTATTTATTTCTTTCTTATAGTTTTTTTCCTGTAAAATATGCCAATGTTCTGAATTTTTCTAAATGTCTTGTTTGGATCAAACTTTGCAAATGTCAGTTTAAGTCTTAAAAATGAAAACTGTTTCACATTTTATAAGTGATTTTAGTAACAGAGTTAGAATTCCTATTATAAAATATAAAATATTAATGCCACAAATCATCAAACTTGCTACATGCCTTCTGTAACCTTATGTACAACGGGGCTAGCCACCAATTCTTTCTGAAACTCTGGTCATATCTTAAAAAATAAACTACATGATTGGTGGGGGGAAGGGATACTACTTAGGAAAGGATTAAAGGATTAAGGTCTACCAGCAAAATACAGACTACGTCTCTCCCTACTGCAGATGCTGGGACCCAGAAAGAAACAGACCCTTGGCCAACAGAAGGAAAACAGTGTTCTGAGTTCTTTCAGGCATTCTAAAAGCATCTTCTCCCTTGCCACAGAGGCAATTACATCTAATTCTAAAACAAAATTTCAAATATTTGATAAATCATAATAGGCAGCTAACAATTCAAGGTAAAATCTGATCTTCCTGAAATATGAAATTCACCCAAAAAGACAGTAATTACCATACCTGCTTCTGAAAAGTAATCATTCAACAAGTATTCACTGAAGACCTACTATATGCTAGACATTAGTTCATGCAAAAGACATATTTTCCCTCAAGGAACTTTCAAAGGAAGAAGAGCCTACTTATATTTTAAAAGCAAGCAAACAAAAACTGACTGGTGCTCAGGCAAGCTAAGGGATGAAAGCTCAGTGAGCCTAATTAAATATTTGATTTTCACAGGTTAATGACTAAAATTTTCACATTTGAGAGTTAACCTTCTAAAACCACTCATGGCTAAATAATTATAATTGCTTGTGTACTTTCACTGCAAAATATTCTTTCATCCATTCCCTATCCCTTCCAATTCCACTTGTCCTAGGTTTAGACTCCCATAATCTCTGGCCTAGGACAGAACAGCCTCCAAATTACAAATTATTTCAACTCTGCACCTCCTTCACTATCTCCCATATTATTAACAAAGTTATTTCTAAAAATATCTGGTGGTATTTCCCCAATCAAAATTTGACTATTGTCCATTTTTTTTTCTTTTTAGAGAGCACAAGCAAATATGTGAGAAAGGGGGGTGGGGCAGAGAGAGAGAGAATCTTAAGCAGGCTCCATGCTCAGAGCCTGATACAGGGCTTGACCACACAACCCTCAGATCATGACATGAGCCAAAATCAAGAGTTGGATGCCCAATGGACTGAGAGCCACCCAGGCACACCATTCATTGTCCATTTTCCAAGAATAAAAATTAAATTCTGAAGTGTCAACATACCAGGTTGTGCACAAACATAGGTCATCTTGTTGCATCTCCAGTCACTTTGTACAATGAACCAATTCAGAGGTATAAAATATTGTTCCTCAGAACCCCAATTTTTCTCAGAGGTCAATGAGTAGAGAAGGGAGAGGTTAACTATGTAGAATACCAGAACCATGCCCTTTCTTCAATAAGACAGAAATAAAATTTCATTTGAAAAACATATTAAAGGAGGCAGTTCAGAAAGAAATACAAATGGCCTTTTAAGCATATTAAAAGATATTCAACATCACTCATAATGCAAATTGTAACAAGATGATGTTTTTTACCAATTACACTGGCAAAGGTTAAAAACAAAAAAGTTGATAATCTACCTTGCGGGAGGATGCAGGAGAAGCAGCACTCTCGTACATCACAGAAATGAATATGGATGGCTAGAAAGCCTTTGTGGAAGGAAATTTGGTGACATCTACCAAAATTTAAAATGCATGGACCTCCAGAATTAGATTCCAGAGTAGGAATCCAACGTACAAATGACATTCACTGCAACACTGTTCCTGGGAGGAAGATACCAAAATCAACCTAAGATTTCATCAAGGGGGCCTTACTTCAAGAAATTGTTTTTCAACAAACTAGTTTTCACACATCACACAACACAACACTATACAGCTATTCAGAGGATGATCTAAGGATGTGCTAACATATACCATGATCTTTACAACAACTGCAAGGTAGAATATGCCACCATTTGCATTTCCAACAATGTTCTCTGTCAAAAGGGACACACATGCATACTTGTGTGCTCACAAGGGAAAAATCTCTGGAATACGTAAGAAATTGCTAACGATGTTTGCCTAAGTGAAGCAGGATCTGAGATCAGGAGTGAGAAGAAAGACTAATTTTTTCACCATACACTCTTTTGTATTGTTTGTAATTTTTAGCACGGGTATGTATTATGTTTCCAAAAAATGTTTCACAATCTTTCAAAAACAGATGTTTTCCCCAAATATATTATTTTATATATAAATTTTCATATAAAGTCCATTTCGGCACCCTCCTTAAAGAAAATTCAAAAACTTCCTTTCTAATCACTTCATTCTTTCTTCGCTAGGTAGACTTTTTACTTAACTAGCGCCAAGGATTCATTCATGAGATACGAAGACTTTCCCTGGTCCATCATCTTTACTTCCTTTCAACCACATTCATCTTTCAAAGTTTGCAAGGCTCAAAAATTACACAGTAAGTGACTAAGAATTTAACAGTCTATTTTCAAAGTCCATAACCTGTTCACTACAACACTCTGCATCCCTAACACAGTCAAGCTGGTGTCTGATTTGTTCTACTAGTTCTAGCACCAAGCACACTGTAAGCACTCAACAAATGTTTTTTTGGAGGATTAATAAGTGCATGGGAGAGGGAATGAGAGCTTCTTAAAGCCTGAATGAACAACCTCACTTCTATACAGATACCTAGAAACACAGAGGCACAAGACCAACAACAGAGTCATATGATCTCTTTTATACAACAGGAAGAAGAACTACAGTGTAAAAGTTTGAATTATAACTATCAATGAGGGTGAAACTAGACTTTCCCACCTTTGAGGTAATACTTTACAGTTGCTTTGAAAAAAGAAACTGTGATGTCTACCTTTATTCTTAGCAACACCAATATTCCGGTGGCTCATGACAGATACTTGATAAACATTTACAGAAGGACAGAAGACACTAAGAGGACATCAGATAAAGATAATATTTAATGAAAGAATAATACATTTCGTAAACCTGAATTTAGTCACCTTGTTTTAAAACGTTTACCTAGCAACTAAGGAACTTAGTTACTACCACTTCATACATGGTTGATAAATGAAACCATTTGGTTTTTCTTTTAGTCAATCTTAGAGCCACAAAATATGGAAAATATTATAAATAGAAAAATAATTACATATTATCTTAGATCCTGAAAAAGTGAACTAACTTATTAAAAATATCTTCAACTTAAACTGAAACTGAAGTAAAATGTTTGACTCCTAATTCCAAGAGAATAAATCAAAAGCTATTGATTCTTAACCTGGTACCTAAAAAAAAAAAAAAAAGAAAGAAAAAAGAAACAGAAACCTTTTTCAGAAACTTGATTTCATATTTTCAATATTTGGCTACATGAAAAATGAATACCTTTGAAATTATAGTGAAGTCTTAACAAGTAAGTACATGAAAAGATTCAGGAAAAAAAATGATTAGGACAGTTAAGATTAAAAAATTACTAAAAACTTTACGATTTTAACTCTTTTATTGGAAATATGTAACTAAACTAACAGAAGCTCTATTTTTGATTTTTTATTTTGGTTTTTTATTTTGTAATGAGTAGGCCTGCAGCTCTGTCAAAACTTTTCCCTTGCTATTCAAGTATCTACCTCTACCTCACCCACCCTACACCCTCACCACCCCCCCTACCAAAGACCTAGGAAGTTCCCAGAGGACATTTCCCTGGGATGGGATAACATTAAAAGCAAAAATCTAAACCATTTCACCATATATGTATGTATGTATGTATGTATGTATGTATATATATATATATATATATAACCACATTATGTAATTTACACAATATTACTTATCAATTGTATCTTAATAAAGTTGAAAACAGACTACCATTTAAGCAACAGATGTTAAGTATTCCAGAGTATCAGAAGGGATAAGTAGAGATCAGCATCTTATAATCCACAATTATACATTAAATGACTTTTTACAAATGTGTATTTTTAATGAAATACCTGCCAAGTAAGAAAAAAACTTTCATGTGTTTGTGTTATGTTAATATAACAATATCTCTTTCTATAAAAGAACAAACTCAAACTGGTTTTTGTTTAAAAATTTTAAAAATACGATTTTCTTTTAGTAGGCATATGTGTGCATGGACATAAAAAAAAATAAAAACATTAAAATGCCTGATATGTTATCTAAAATCTAACTTTTCGCTGAGTAAAAGGTAAGTCTGAAGAAGGCCATTATGCAAAAATAGTAAACTAAAATGTTCTCAAAACGAAAAAAAATCTTCAGAGTATTTTTAAGACAAATATTGCTACATAAGTATATTTGGAACAAATAATCTGCCCAAATACTGATGTATTTGTTTAAATCAGGATAAAGTAAAGATGTATCTTATGGGAAACACAATATACATATTTCTTCTTTACACATTTATACATATATGTATATACATATACATGTATATTACAGATACATTTACATGTTCCTATCCAAGTAGAAGGTAGAAAAAAGCAAAATCAAATCAAAACACCTTTATTAATTCCATATACTAACTACTATCATGATTTCTTTCATTTTTCATTGAGAACTAAAATATAACTACCCAAAAAAGTTATTTTATCATAAACCTCAAAATATTACAAAACTACTGAGCTCTGCTGGTGTTTATTACAAACACATAGAATTATTTCTTTCTAAATTCCCACTAGTTTCTAATAAGATATCCTATGAGTCAAATTTCACTGAAGAGTGTTAGATCTCTTTTAAAAATGTAGCTCAACATAAAGAATTTAAAAAGATAAAACTGGTATCATGTGTATTTTTCCATTATTTTAAAAACTGAATTAATTTCACTTTTTAAACCAAAATTTAAATAATCTTCAGGACAATTCAGTTTACTTACAGTGTTAGTTGGATCTTCTTGTAAAATTCTATCATATAGTTGTATAGCATCATCATATCTATTTAAAAAGAAAAAAAATTCAAGAATCATTACTTCAAATTTTAGTGACAAATAGTAAATACAGAAAAAGATCAAACTGGCAGGACTTTAAATGCATTTACAATTACAATCCAAGTCGCTTCTGATGTTCACGTAACAGTAGATATTTGCTACCGTATCATTTTTTACAAAAAAATTCATGTATAAGGAAGGTATTTATAGAAAAACTTACTTCAAAAATATACTGATTCAAGAATAACAACAAAAAAAAAGAGATAAACAAAAATGCACTGATTCTATTTCGCCTAAATACAAAGGTTAAAATTAGCAACACAGATACCTTTGTGGTCCTAAGTATGCCTAGAATTACAGTCAATAAAGCATAAGAACAAGTTTAATTTTAACAAACAAATTCACAAGTAAATGACCTGTGATTTAATTTTCCTTTATTGAATACTTATGATAGCTTTTCTTAGTTGAGCTGGTTCAGTTCAATTCATTAAGCACCTGTTAAATATACACCTGCAATACATTCTGCTGGGTTATGATCTTATAAAGGAAATAGTTAACAATTTATCAATGAGAAAAAAAAAAAAACAAGTATTTCAGCATATGTCTAACAAGGCAAAATAAACATTATGCGATAGGGAATGAAGGGAAAGGATATATCAGAAATCACATAAAGAACATCATATACTCTTGTATATTTGGGAATCTTGTTTAGGGTATAAGGAAATAACTGATTCTGAAATTCCTTCCTTATAGATCCATAACCCCAACTCTATTCCAATCAATTTCTCCATTTCTAGACACAGATCTTTAAAGAAAACAAAAACAATGTTCAAAAATTTTCACAGCAATGTTTCTAAAGCTAGAAGCAACAGCTATATTCTTGAGATCTACTCATAAGTTTCCTAAGAGAATTTTTAATTTTATATTTTTCTCTTAATGATATTCAATATATGAATATTCTACATCATAATGACCTTTTAACTGAATACTGCCCCAAGCCTCTTTGTGATTATGATCATGCTAGTAGGTAAGAATATTTTAACTATAGCAGACAACTGAGAAAAATAAAAGCAGACTTAATTTGTAAATGTGTTCATACCATATGAAGGCCAAACAGCATCACTACACACTAAGTCAATCAGAGTTGGGTAGTTCAAAAAATTAGTTTGGACCTCAAATACATGGTAATATAGAAAGTATGTTAGCCTCGAAGAAACCTGCAACTAAATGGGGAAACCTAAAATAAAATCATTTAATATTAATAAAACAAAACAATGAAGTATATAAATAAGGTCAAAATAAATGTTATATAGCAAGGGTTCTCACACGACACAGTACGTGAGAATCCCCTGGGAATCTTTTCCAAGTACATAACCTCTGGCAAACACACTGGGAATAACAGAAGATGGTAGGAAACCATTCATTTCTTTAATATAATAATAACCTGAGTTTTAATAGTTTTCTAGGTTTGGGGACATTTTATTAGAAAACCTACATTCTTTTTATAGTCATTCAGAGAATATACATATAGGGGTACCTGGGTGGCTCAGTCACTTAAGCATCTGCCTTCACCTCAGGTCATGATCTCTGGGTCCTGGGATCAAGCCTTGTGTCAGAATCCCTGCTCAGCAGAATTTGCTTCTCCTTCTCCCTCTGCCCTCTCTCCAGCTTATGCGCTCTCTCTCCCTCAAATAAATAGATAAAATCTTTAAAAAAAAACTATACACGTAAAGCATTAATATCTTATCTTATATTTAAATATATTTGTTTTACTGTAACTAAAAAATAGTAAGTTCTATAAAAACTGACTATATGGTTAGTTTTCCTGTGTGTGATCGATCAACTTGACTAGCCATATGGTGTCAAGATTAAATATTATTCCTGGGTTTATCTGAGGATATTTCCAGGTGAGATTAGCATTTGAATCTGTGGACACAGTGAAACAGCCTTCCCCAACGTGGGTGGACATTACCCAACTCCCTGAGAGTTTGAATAAAACAACTGCAGTGCAGAGAGTTATTCACCCCTTTCTACTGCCTCACTACTTGAGCTGGGACATCTCATCTCATCTTCTCCTGCCCTCCGTCTGGAATTTATACCATCGACTCCCTTGGTTCTCAGGCCTTTGGACTTGGATGCAGACTGAACTATAGCACTAATTCTAGGACTGCTCAGCCCCCATAACTGCTTCATAATAAATCTTTCCCTATATATCCTCCTTCCCTCCTCTCACCCCTATATATGTACAGCAATATCCTCTTAGTTCTGTTTCTTCAGAGAATCCTAATACACTGAAGGTCCTCAAGATTTTACCTCTAGTCAGCAATGTTCTCAAACCTACTTATCTGTTCTCCTGCAGGGTTTCTTTTAAAAGAAGGATCTGGATTATACCCCTAACAAAGTGATCTCAGTGAAGTGGCAAATAGGCAACTAGCAATTTTTTTTACAATGCCACAGATCACTCTAATTCACACAACTATGCATGAAAATCAATCATTAATGGTCCTGTGTCATGAAGACACATAGTAGTCACTCTGTTGGAAAAAAAACCCAGCAAAACCTTACTGAGTAAAATGACTACATCAGTTTCAATGAAAGAGTAAGACTTAGAGAATTAGAGTTCGGTAAGTGTCTTAGGACACTTGATTTAAGAATAAATTATTGTTACCATATCAATTGTTTGTATGGTTGGAAGGTGGGTAGAGAGATAGTAACTATTAAAATGTGTGCTTTGAGAACCAGTACCTCTCAAACCTTTACAAGTTAATTTTAAAAATCATTCATCATAGCACTGGGTGCTACATGCAACTAATAAATCACTGAACACTACATCAAAAACTAATGATGTACTTTATGTTGGCTAACTGAATTTAAATAAGTAAAAAACAGAAAAAAAGGAAAAAAACCATTCATTCTGGACTCTGGAATGTGTTTGGCTATTCACACATTTTAAGAATGGTCTAGAAATTTTTTTTTCCTTCTTTCCTTTCCTTTTCCTTTCCTTCTGTTCTTTGATTCAAATTACTTCCAGCTAACCTAAAATAATATTTTATTTCTTTTTCTTTATGCTTTTCGCTTGCTTACAGAGATGATCCATTGAGATTAAACTGTACATATACACAAACACAATAAACCAAAAGATAAGGAATAAAGGGATTAAGAAAAATTATATCAGTACATTCTACTTACTAAAAGCTACTATTAACTGAGGTACAAATTAACTCTGTCTTACCTAAAACATCAAAGTAAAACACTGATGAAAGAAACTGAGAAAAATCAAAAGATATTCATGCTCATGGATTGGAAGAATACTGGTAACACTTTCATACTACCTAAAGTAATGTAAAGATTCTGTACAATCCCTATCAAAATTCCAATGGCATTTCCCACAGAACTAGAACAATCCCAAAATTTGCATGGAACCACAAAAAAACCCTAAATATCCAAAGCCATCTGAGCAATAAGAACAAGGCTGGAAACATCACACTTCTTGTTTTCAAACTATTTATCACAATGGTATCGTAATCAAAACATTAAGGTCCTGGCGTAACAACATAAATTAATGTAACATATAAATTAATGTAACAACAGGAAATCCAGAAACAAACCCAAACATACATGGCCAATTAATTTATAAAACAGAAGCTAAAAGTATACAATGGGAGAAGGATAGTTTCCTCAGTTAATGGTGTTGGGAAAACTGGACATGCAAAAAAATAAAAACTGGGCCACCATCTTTATACCACACACAAAAATCAACTCAAAATGGATTAAAGACATCAACATTAAGACCTGAAATAGTAAAACTCCTAGAAGAAAACATAGGTGGTAAGCTCTCTGATGCTAATCTCAGTGATGATTTTTTAGATTTGACACCAAGAGCAAAAGCTAACAAGAGCAAAAATAAAGAACTGTGACTATATCAAACTAAAAAGCTTCTGTACAACAAAGAAAACATTCAACAAAATGAAAAGACAACCTATGGAATTGGAAAAAATATTTGCAAATCATCTGATAACTGCAAATATTTGCTAAAGGGTAAATATCCAATACACATAAAAGATATCATACAATCAATGGCAATAAATAAATAAAAATCTAAGTAAAAAGAGGCAGAGGAACTTAACAGACACTTCCACGGAAGACATACAGATGGCAAACAGGTACATGAAAAGGTGTGAACATCAGTAATCAACAGGGAAACGAAAATAAAAACCACAAAGAGCTATTACCTCACACATAATAGAATGGCTATTATCAAAAAGACAAGACATAATAAGTGCTGGCAAGGATGCAGAGAAAAGAAAACCCTTGTGCATTGCTGATGGGAGTGTAAATTGGCATAGACACTATGGAGGTCCCTTAAAAAATTCAAAATAGAACGACCATTGGATCCAACATTTCCACTTCTGGGTATTTAACCAAAAGAAACAAAATCACTATCCTGAAAAGGTATTTCCAAGCTCATGTTCATTGCAGCATTATTTGCAGTAACCAATACATGGAAACAACCTAAGTGCCCATTGACAGACAAGCAGATAAAGTAGTCTGATATAATGGAATATTATTCAGCCATAAAAGAGAAAAAAATTCTGTCATTTAAGACAACAACCCTTGAGGGCATATGCTAAATATAATAGAGAAAGACAAATACTACAAGATCTCACTCATATGTGGAAAAGAACATAAACTCATAGATACAGAAAACAGATTAGTGGCTGCCAGAGGTGGGCGACGGAGGTGGGCAAAACAGGTAACAGTGCTCAAAAGGTACAAATTTCCAGTTATAAAGTAAGTCATGGGTACAGCATAGTTACCATAGTTAACAATACTGTGTTGTGTACCTCAAAGTTGCTAAAAGAATAAATCTTAAAAGTTCTCATAAGAATAAACATTTTAACAACGTATGGTGATGGATGTCAACTAAACTTACTGTGGTAATAATCATTTCACAATATACAGAGATATCAAATCATGTCATATACCTGAAACTAATACAATGTCAATTATATCTCATTTAAAAAAGTAACTTCTATACCTTGAATACCTGAAAGGGTAGCACACATATGTCATTACAAATTCCTAAAACAACCCTGATAAGTTGGTGATATTCTCATTTTGCAGAGGAATAAGGCTAAAAGGCTTAAATAAGTTAAATAATGTGCCAGATAAACAACTAATAAATCCTAGAAAGAGGATATAAAACCAACCCTTACTGCAAAACATGATCCCATTTCACTAGGCCAGAGATAGTAAATGAATTGTGCTCCAATGTCAAATCCTATTTATTGGGAGTAATTGGCAAGATTTATGCTGAGAAGCACTCTGGCACTATTCCGAAGCTCAGTAGCAAAAAGTCTTACACAATTAATGATGTTGTCATGGGGGTAGGAAGACCTATATCTAGACCCCATGTTTGCTATTTTAAATGGGATTATACTGTTTCTAAGATTCAGTTACCTTTCCATGGCTTCAAATCTCATGCCAGTTAGCCTCTTGACTCTGTGACTGCCAGGGAACTGTCTTCTCAACTCCTGAAGACAAAACTGTAAAAATAATTGGTAAAAAAGACTTAAGGAGTAGTGATCACATTACATACACTAAGTGGGTTACAAGGAATGGTCTATATAGTCTTCAGTATATCTTCTTAAATCATTTCATTAGCGTTCTCTAATATGAAGTGAAATTAATTGGTAATGAATAATGGGGTAAAAGAAGAACTCTGAAATTACAATGGGAGCAACAATTAGTTCTCAAGACTGATCATGATATTAACTGGGAAAATAAGCTGATCATGGGATATACTAATAACTCTTCAGATACTGCCATATTACTCCTCCTTCACAATTGCTTCCATAATGTATTAGGCCCAACTTAAACGTTTATAATTTCCTGACTTTTAGTTTCTATTATCTAAGCATTCTCTTGATAAAAATTAAGCTCTTTGACAGTACTCTCAAGTCCCGCAAATACTATAACACTGTATGCCCTGTTGAAATCATGTATTAATCAGTAATTTTGTCAGTACACACACCATGATTTGGGGTCATAAAACATAGACACCAAATTTATAGAGTGCCAATCTCCTTTGGGAGATATCCATAATTCACCCATCAACTTCAATAAATAAATATTTTGAGCACCAACCATGTTCTTAGTAACATATGAGGATTTTAAGAGTCTTGGAAGCACTAGAAAGGTTGAGGATTATAAAAATGGTCCATTCTAGTGCCCAAAAGCATAAGTGACAAAAAAAAAATACCTTCACTAATGAAGATACTATTAATTAGTAATAAAGTTATAACACGATCTTGGAAGTACAGCTTCCAAGTATGTTGCTAAAAATCTGCCACAGTAAGAAAAATATTCAAGTTAGTCAAAACTGAAGATGATGTTTGCTTATTTCTTTGACATCACACGAAACTCATACTGTTTGGTCAATCAAGCCGTGTAGAAATTCTGAACATTTAAAAAAAAAAAAAATCTGTGTTACCAAAAAAGCTACCATTTTATTTGATCTCCTGCTTGGGTTATCAGTATTATATAATTTGATTCTCCTACTTTATCAAATGGCATTTGTTTACTTAAAAAATAACTCAGTATTTCCATTAAGATGTGAGCTGCCACCTCTGTGAATATGGAAAAGACTATTTTAGGGCAAAGTTGGTTAAGCGTAACTCTTGATTTCAGCTCAGGTCATGATCTCGGGGTCATGGGATCGAGCCCCAGGTTGGGCTCTACACTGAATATAGAGCATGCTTGAGATTTTCTCTCTCCCTCTCCTTTTAACCTTCCCAGCTTATATAAATAAATAAATAGATAAACAAACAAACAATTTCATAGGTTCTGAAAGTAATCTAAAAGGTTTTACAGATTTTTTTTTTTTTTAATTACTAGCAACTCCACCAAAATTAGATGTATAGCCAACATAACATAATTACCTTGGGAAAAATCAATGCTAATTCGGATATGCATATGTTCTCCTGCTATTTCTATTTTCTGTTTGCATGTACTTTCTTTTTGATTTAAATGAGGAAGTAGCATGAAGTAGTACTTAAGAATTCAGGATTATAAAACAATAGAACAAAAAAACCAACACCTCCAGTTCTTGGTTTATGAAATGAGTATGATAGCATCAAGCCTAAATCAAGGAGTAACTGTGAAGATTAAATAAAGTATGATATAAAGCATTTAGTACAGTGTCTTTCACATGTGTTCAAAAATATAGCTATTATCATTCTTTTATTTTAAAAGTAGTATTAGTATTTTAAGTCATGTTCTGCACGTTGGGATTTTCTAATAATTTAAGAGATATATTTACAACATTGCAAAAGAAATATTTAACATTATATATAGATCTTCCACTTATGACACGGTTACATCCCAATAAACCCATGGTAAGTTCAAAATACTGAAAGCCAAAAATGCATTTAATACACCTAATCTACCAAACAGCATAGCTTAGCCTAGCTTCCCTTACACATGATCAGAACACTTATTATAGCCTATAGTTGGGCAAAATCATCTAACACAAAGCCCATTTTATAATAAATTTACTAAATATTGTACTGAAAGTGAAAAACAGAATGGCTGTATAGGTATAGAATGGTAGTAAGTTTATCAGTTGTTTACCCATGTGATTTTCATTGCTGACTGGGAAGTATAGCCCACTGCCACTGTCCAGCATCATGAGAAAGTATCCTACCACCTATATCATTAGCCTAGGAAAAGACCAAAATTCAAAGTATAGTTTCTACTTGAATGTGTATTACTTTCACGCCATCATAAAGTTGAAAAATAAGTCAAATCATCATGTCAGTGACTCTCTTTGTTATGTCAACAACCCAAAAGATAAACTTGTTTTAAACTATCTGGTTCTTATTTTAAACACTACAATAGCATAATTCACCTCTTAACTAAATAACCTTCACCAACTAATTCAAATTCTTCAATTCCCAAGATTATTAAAAAGATTTAAGAACAATCCCTCTCCCAAAGTACCTGGTTAGTCTCCCCTACTCTTAAGGGTAGCAATGAAAATGACCTATAAGAACATTCAAATATAAGCCATGTACTAAGTCTTAGCTACTTGTAATTCATGTAGCAAATTTAAAATAAAATAAAATAAAATTAGTTTAAATACCTACCAATGCCAAGTCATCTCGACCATAATCTAGAGCTGCAATCATCACTTGCTCATATATGATCCAAACTAGACAAAGAGAAAAACAACTGCATTTAATGTAAAACCTCCCAACAGAAATTAGATATTCTTCTTGTTTCTGATATCTTAGAGAACATTACTTGCAACTGAAAATTGATTTATTGCATATCTAGGATTAAGAAAGCATCTTTATATGCTTTTAGTAATATAAAATATGTTAATACCTTATAAGGTTAAAAAAATTACTATTATTTAATACTATTGCTCTTCTAAAAAATTCTTTATGAAATACATTTTGACCACATCAGAACTATTGCTATGAACTTTAAAAGAAAAATGCTTATTTGATTGCTTCACTACAACCAGCAATTAGAAGTCCTTCTCAAAATAATGTACCATTAGATATCCTGAGAAGTTTTTTTAAAAGAAGGGACAAATCATAGATTGATATAAACAGCAGGAAAAACATAATAAAAAGGTATCTGAAAAAAAGAAAAAGACCTAAAGACCAAAACAGAACATGAACAGAGCAAGAATAAAAGAACTTACTATCATCCCCAAGCTTAGAAGCATATTCATTAATTAATTCCTCTCCAACTTCCACAATTTGCTCACTGTTTCGTGAGTTTTCTTCTCTCCATTTTCTCATTTTATCTCGCATTTCTGAAAAAATAAAGTGTTATTATATATATTTGATAACTCAAAAAACTGATAATGAAGTTGAAATCGACTTATCAGGTAGAGAAAACAAAGTCACACTAATATAGGTCTTTGGTATGTCAAAATTCATAGAGCAGAAAATCAATTTAATGGGAGCAACAGATCCTTTAGAAGATTAAAAAGACATTAAAACTAATGTTACAAACATAAAAGTGATGAATGGCCTCCTACAAAGATTCTCTAACCCTTTCAGCAACTATGGATCTTAACTTTTTGAAGTTACAGACAACTCTCTGAACTTGATAAAAGCTAGGGATAATTTTCCCAGGGGAAACACATACATACATACACACACACACACACACACACACACACACAATTATACACAGAAATCTCAAAAATCCAAAGTACTCCTGAAATTCCTACTCACTCCAGAATGTAAAATTTCATCAGGGGATCATATTAGGCTATCGGCACTGAAAGGGAAGTCATTCCAAAACTTCCTTAATAACATTACCAAAGTAGATGTAATGTATAAAGATACACAACCATGCAAGAAAATAAACAGCAAAAGATTCAGAACAAAGGAAATCTTTCAATTCTCTATATAATAATAAATGAAAAGAAAAATGTAAAGGTAAAAAGCGCTAGAAAAAAGAAGAGTCACAAGAACAATTCTGTATATTATAAAGCAAGAGGAAACTGAGGAGTTTTAATGCACAGCATATTGACAACAGCAGGAATAATAACAAGGAAAAAGAAAGAGTACCTAATCCAGTAAACAAAAGATCTTTTTCATATAGTTACAATAGAATGAACTGTCCAATTCACCAATCATATATATGCTTTCTTACTCCTATCTCTGAAATTCCAACATATTCACTTGTCTGAAGTACCAACTTCTTCCTTCTACAGACACAGATATAGAACAGATTTAAACAGTTAAATTGTTGTTGTACAGGAGTTAAGTAAACAATATGCTAAGCCTCTGGAGACTAAGTATAAAAGCACCACAAAGGATTTTCGTTACTTTGATAGACATTATCTGAGCCCCTATAACTCAAAGTCTAAAAAACAAACAAAAAAATAAAAACCCACCAAAAATAGATCCTAAATGGTCTTACAAAATCAAATTAACAGTTAATTCCTTCTACTGACAACTAGAAATCAGCTCGACTTTCACTCTGCACGGAAAATAACCTTGAACTGATTCTTACCAGGCTGAAGAGAAAGTGAACAGATAAAAATAAATAAATATGCTGAGTGAAAGAAGTCAAGCAGAGAGAGTCAAATATCATATGGTTTCACTTATTTGTGGAGCATAACAAATAGCATGAAGGACATGGGGAGTTAGAGAGGAGAAGGGAGTTGGGGGAAGTTGGAAGGGGAGGTGAACCATGAGAGACTATGGACTCTGAAAAACAATCTGAGGGTTTTGAAGGGGCAGGGGGTGGGAGGTTGGGGTACCAGGTGGTGGGTATTAGAGAGGGCACGGATTGCATGGAGCACTGGATGTGGTGCAAAAATAATGAATACTGTTATGCTGAAAATAAAATTTAAAAATAAATAAATAAATAAATAAAAGTAGGTCATTCATACCCCACAGGTTAAGGGCTCAGTCGCACAAAACTGCCCCTACTTTAGATAGCAATCAAAAGTCAGGGCCACCAACATTTCTGACCAATTGGCTATAAAATCTGGGCTTCAGGGAGCCTGGGTGGCTGAGTTGGTTAAGCATCTGCCTTTGGCTCAGGTCATGATCTCAGGGTCCTGATCAAGCCCTGCATCAGGCTCTCTGCTCGGCTTTAAGTCAGCTTCCCTCTCTCCCTCTATGATCTCCCTCTCCCTCAAATAAATACATAAAATCTTAAAAAAAAAAAAAATAGTCTGGGGTTCTCACAACCCCTCCTCCTTAGGTTTCCAAGAATGCCTCAAGGAACTCAGATAAGTGCTTCACTTATTATCATAGGTTTATTATAAAAAATAAAACTCAGGAATAGCCAAATGGAGAAAGTACATGGGGCAAAGTGAAGGGGGCAAGAGGGAAGGAAGCAGAGGAACTTTCATGCTCTTTAAGTAAGTCCTCCATCCCAGTACCTTGATGTGCTTACCAACCTGGAAGTTCTCCAAACGCCATAGCTTAAGGAGCTTTATGTGGGTTTCATTCCACTGGCATGACTGATTTCCAGATGATCTCCCCTCCCAGGAAGTCAAGGGATAAGACTAAAAAGTTTCAGTCTTGCCTTGGTCTTTTGGATGATGCCCCCAACCTGAAGCAAGCAGCTACCAATAGTCTCATTAGCAGACAAAAATATACCCTTGTTCTAGAAACTCCAAAGGTCTTAAAGGTTCTTGTGTTGGAAACCGAGAAAAAAGATTACATGTAAAAAAATCTGTTCCTGGGGCACCTGGGTGGCTCAGTGGGTTAAAGTCTCTGCCTTTGGCTCAGGTCATGATCCCAGGGTCCTGGGATCGAGCCCCGCATCAGGCTCTCTGCTCAGTAGGGAGCCTGCTTCCTCTTCTCTCTGCCTGTTTCTCTGCCTACTTGTGATCTTTCTCTGTCAAATAAATCAATAAAAATCTTTAAAAAAACGAAGCTGTTCCTATCAACTCTATCATTCAGGAAATTTCAAGTGTTTTGGAGCTCTGTGACAGGAACTGGGGACAAAAAAACAAATACACACCTCTTATCATATCACAACATATGTTATCTTTAGATCCACAGCATGAGTTCTCAAAACTCAAACTCTAGCCCCTATACCATGGTTCATTTACAGTGTTAAATCCACATTCACTTTCAACCTGGCAGATAATTTTCTTTTAAATATTTATTTATTTATTTGACAGAGAGAGAATCTTAGAAGGGAGAGGAAGAGGGAGTTAGAGACAGAAACCCAAACGGACTCTGCACTGAGCACAGACGGTGACCCAAGGCTTGATCGCAGGGCCCTGAGATCATATCCAGGAGTGAGACGCTTAATCAACAGGTGCCCCAACCTCACAGATTATTTTAAAAGAGGAATTAGTGCCTCTGGAATATAAATTATTTAGTGTTTTACAGATCTTATCCATTACATTGCCTCCTTTGCCCATATGCTGAACCCAAATTAGGCTAGCAAGGTGCCAACTTATCTCTTACCTTAAAAAAATTACCTTCACAAAACATATACACAAAACATATAAAGTATGAATCTTTAGCTTAGAAATGAAATCTCAGGGTATGTTCCATGAGATTTGAGATCCTGCACTGTTTTGTTTAGCACTGTATGCTCAAGAACTGGAACAGTGCCTGCTGCAAAGTACTGCAGATATGCATTTAATTAACACATTATTTAGTATATAGCCCAACAGGTAAAGCTAAGTGTGAATGAGATCACCCACAGAAGGCATTTAACCTTTGAATTTTAGACTCTTTGAATTTGATGAAACCTTTGAACCTTCTTTTCCCAGAAATATGTGCATGTTTATGTATACTCAATTTTACATACATTTTCAGGGAATTCAAAGACCACACAAAACTTGTCCCTCCATCAGTCAGAATTCTACTGATCTCAGGTTTAATAACCACCAATAACACATTAAGTAGAGTGCTAAGAAAAGAACCTTTAGAGACACTAAAAATCAAGGAGCAAATGGATATAGAGAACTCACAAAGGAAAGGTCTGAAAAAGAAGAGAAGAGTCATAATATTATATGAAACCAAGGAAAGAAGGTTTCATGGAGTGATCTGCAAAAACAAACATACTGTAGGTGTATAAAAAAACAAACAAACAAACAAACAAAACCCACATCCATTATACCTGACATTAGGTCTCCCTAGAAACTACTCGAATGAGAGGGCATGGAAAACAAATTATGTTTGAAGGACTGAATAAAGTAGAGACAGTAAGTATTTTTGTAATTATTTTTACAACAAATATTCATTTAGTACCTATTACAGGCCAGGCGTTGTGCTAGACATCATATTTATAACCTGGCCAAATATCCTATTTCTGAGAAACTTGGCTATATACCTTTCTTACAACTCGCCTTCCCACCTCCAACTCCTAAGTAGTAACTTCTTTAATAAACATCATTAATTTTCAACTGGTTGTTAAGTAAACCATATATTCTACTTTTTTGATAGAGCCCAAAAGATTAAAAGAGTGTTAGATTTTCCATATGGGTCTTTTATAAATGTGATAAACTTTCCTATCATAAGAATCATAGTACTTATCGAACAAGTCATTTCCACAACCTTAATTCATGAAGCTATTCAATGGAATTCTGAAGGACACAGGTCCAGCTGACATGCCCTCCCAAGAAAGTCTAAACAAATAGTTTAGAGATAGTTATCTCTAAGAGTCCTCTACTACCCTCTAAAATCCTAAAAATTTGTTACTATGAGTTTGTTACTATAAGTCTCTGAAAGAAAAATCTAGAACACTTTTTAAAAGTCCCCTAAAATAGATCTCTGATCCTGAAAAGGTCTGAAACCTTCATTTTACAAATAATCAAACTATATCCGATGAATTAAGTGAGCTACCTAAATCTACCTAAGATGCTATAGAAATTTTTCCAATATGAGAAAAATGGCTTATAATCTTTTTGTGAGAATTTGTTAATGTTTATTATTAATGTCATTAACAATTCACTTAGTCAACAAAAAATGAATGAGCAACTCCAAAATGTCTAGCGCAAGAACAAGATACAACTGGTCCCTCCGTTCATTCTAGGAGAAAAAATTTTAAAACTTAACAAACTGGATAAGTACTTCAATAGTATGAGGACACAGAGTTAAAGGGCCAGGGGTACATTTTGTTGCCTTTTTTTTTTTTTCTTTTTACAAACTTTTAGCTGAGGGATAGGATAGGGTGTTCAAGGAAGGCTCTCTCAAGTATGGGACCTTGGAAGGAAATTCTGATAAATATATAATGGGAGCAAGAGTAGGGTAAGAAAGGAAAAACACTCCTAGTGGAAGAAATAGCATCTGTCCAGCCCTAAAACAAAGAAGGGTAGAACACATTTAGGGAATTCAACAAAAGCCAGCATAGCCAGTTCAGAGTAAGTTAAGAGTAATGGTTAAGATAATAGTTAAGAGTAATAGTTAAGGGACGCCTGGGTGGCTCAGTTGGTTGGACGACTGCCTTCAGCTCAGGTCATGATCCTGGAGTCCCGGGATCGAGTCCCGCATCAGACTCCCAGCTCCATGGGGAGTCTGCTTCACTCTCTGACCTTCTCCTCGTTCATGCTCTCTCTCACTGTCTCTCTCTCAAGTAAATAAATAAAATCTTTAAAAAAAAAAAAAGAGTAATAGTTAAGATAAAACTGGGGCCTGGGCAGGAGCTGGATCATCTTTTTCATAAAGCACTTAATTGTTTAAAAGCCCTTTAACATGCTTTCTCTTTTGTTCAGTCATACCTGTGAAGTAGTTAGTATTTCTTATTCTAAATCCATTTTCCTTAGAATCATCACAGGGTAAGGTCCAAGTTACCTACTTAAATCACCTTGTCTTCTGGTAGATATGATACACACCTACTTGTTCCTATCATCCAAGAAACCTATATTGAACATACCTGCAAAGTAACACTTTTAAAAAATAAGAAATATTTGAATCATTTTTTAAAAAGCATTACAAGTAATAGCCACATGTCTACCATCTAGCTTAACCATATATCCTGACACAAGCCTTTTAAAAATATGTATTTTTACAGGTCTGTCCTCTCCATTAGACTGTGAACTCTTAAGAGGACTGTGTGTTACTTAATTTAATATACCCAACATCTAGCTCTAAGCAGTTAATACTTTTAATATAATGAATTTGCCAAATACAGGTAGAAATATTGTTCACAGTGAGCTGGAGGCCACAAAACCAATAATAAATTACTGAATTCAGTTCAAGTATAAAGGAATTTTCCCTTTTTCCATATGTTTGCAATTTTGTAATACTGGATAGATACATTCACCATTAAATGGTCAATATAACTTTCAGCCCACATGTTACTATGTCACTGTTTATCTGAAGAAGGCATTCACTAAACAAATAAGCTGTTAAAATCTAATGTTAAATGATGGGAATAGAAATTTCAATTATACAACTTTCATGCCTTAGAGAAACTCAAGCCTCTTCTCTTAACCATGCTTCCCATTGAAGTTTTTAAGAGAAAAGTCTCTTATAGAATTGGATCAAAGTTTGGCTGCTTCCAGATTTAAAGAACACACTCCACCTTAGATTAAAGTAGGATGGAAAAAGAAGTCCATCCCACTTGAGCATACGCCCGAGATAACCAGTTGTTTTCCCTTTCGGAAAAGGAATTACTGTCAGAAAATGAGAAGAAAGTTGCGTTAGGAGTCCAAGTGGGTTTTGAAGGGGAGTGGGGCAGCGACTGAAGACGAGCATTCGGAGACCCAGGTCTGCAGAGAGAACGAAATATAAAGTGGCACGTAGAAAAATCAGATTTTTTTTTATGGATCTTTCACAGCCCTTTACTGCACAGAGTTGTTGTAACCTTTACGAACACTTAATAAAAGGCCTTACAGGCCCTGTATTTCCTGGCTGCAGGGAAGCTTCAGAAGGCGACTATCCCGCCTCCTCTTCGCGGCCCGACAGCCACACGAAATGCGCGACAGCCCTCCCGCCTTACAATGGAAGCTGCCCCGGGCCACCGTACGGGCGCAGAGGTACATAAGTCAGTCAGTCTATCGATGAGCACCGGCGGTGGGGAACACCGCAGACTCCAGTCGGAGGCTGGGCCAAGGAAGGGGTCAGCCTCACCCTCCAGCTTGGCCACCACCTCGGCGCGGCCCGTCCAGAGAGAGCTCCAGCGCCTACGACAGACGGGAGAATCCACGTCTCCACGGGCAGCAGATACTGCCGAACCGCTTCCCAGGGCTTTTGGTCTTTCCACGCCCGCCCGGCCCGCAGTTACCTTCCCAAGTGACATCGTAAAGCTCTGAGACCTTCGCCATCTTCTCCGAACCTGGAGGCAGGGAAATGAGAGGGCGGGGAGACACCGTCACGTGACCTACGACCGGGTGGCGGCGAATTACGACGCCACCTCTCATTGGTCGAGAAAGCGGAGGGGGTGGGAATCGCTGCGCACGTGCACAGGGCTCTGCGGTGGGGGCTGTTGGGGAAAGGGGCGGGGCGAGCTGGGGAAAGGGGCGGGGCGAGCTGGGTGGACAGCGGCGTTCGGGGACTCTAAGGACGCGGTGGCTTAGCGCTGGGAGGTGGAGCCGGCGTGCTTTGAGGTGACTTTTACAGGGTTTTTTTTAAGCAAATGTTTCCTTTTTCCTCGGTTTTTCTTCTTTTTCTATACAGGCGTATTCGTTCTCTTCCCACCTCTTTATTAACACTTTGTTTTCTTCGTGCACTGCCGCAACGTAACGTTCTGCTCCAACCCTTTATTTGCCCCCAGCTTTCCTCCTTCCTTAACGGGGTTTGCTCTCTGTTTTCTTTTGATGTTCGTCTAAACTGAAACACTCCAAAAACTTTTATAAAAGCTCTTTGAGGAGCTAAGCGGGATTCTGTCTTTGCACATGATGTTTGTGTGGCCGAGGTCGTCTTAATGTTCCCAGGAGTGTCTTCTTGCCACCTGGATCGCTAGATCTAGAGTCTGCCGCTGTGCATTTGAAAACTCCTAAGACCAGCCAATATGTAACTCCTTATAAATAAATGAATGAATGAAATACGGAATAAATGTACAACTGGGACCGTCCCAGCCCCTGCGCTTCTCTCCTCCTCCGGAACAGCACGGGGGGAGCCTCCTTTCCCACCAAGCTCATTGCTTTCAGGAACCATTAGACTTAATCTACTAGCCCTAGGGAGAAATGTCTGGAGTAGAAGAAAAGAAATTTAACTTCATACTTATATATTTGGTATTTAAAACCAAGGAAACATAAAATTGTAAAGGGAGAATATGTAAAGTGAGGAAAGTTGGCTAAAAATCCTTACATCACACTCTGTATAGTTAAAGGACACTGAAGAAGAGGCCGTCAGAATAGAAGGGAAAAAAGAGAGATGTATCCCACAAACCAAGAGAGTAGAACTAAAAGAAAAAAAAAAAAAGGAAATATCAATAACATCTGCCAGAAGTTACATAAGAATAGGAAAGGCTATTGAACTTACAAAGTTGAAGTAGGTTCTGAATGAGCTCCATTTCTCTCCAAACTTAACAGACCTTGTAGAGTCTCTTCGTTCAAAAAATTAAAAACTCTTCACTCAGAAATTCACATATCCCAATGCTTCAGTAAAACAGTAGAATAAGCAAGAACTCTATCAGATGGATTTGAATCCAGGCACCAGTATTTAGTAGCTGGTTGACTTTTCAGAATGTCTGTCTCTGAGCGTCAGAGTTGGTCATACATAAAAAGAAACTAGTTATATTCTTATATATATAAAAAAAAATTCCTCCGAGTTGTTATTGAGATTAAGAGAGACAGTGCATGATGCTCCCATGGAGGTACCAGTCCTTTGGCTGTAAATACCAATTATATGCCGATGACTCCCAAATTCTCCCCTGAGGCCCAGTTCTGGTTTCTTGACGTATTCACTTAGATAGTTAATACGCATCTCATATCCCAAACAGAACTCTGGATTCTCCCCCCAAATTTGACCTTCCCCACTGCAATTGATGAAACTATCCACCTACTTGCACAAACTAAAATTCTAGGAAGTATTGTTGATTGCACACCTCCTGTATGTGGTCTGTCAGCATATTCTGTACTGCACTTCCTAAATTTTCCCCCAAATCTATTTGTATCTCCACGGCTACTACTTCAGTCTAAGCCACAACCATCTCTCACCTGACTGTAATAGCCTCTTAACCCTGTTAGTTTCATTCTTGCTGTGTAAAATCTATTTTCTATACAGCAGCCCCACTGTCTTAAAAAAAAAAAAATCAGACTACAGAATTCCTTTGGCTGTGGCTTTCACATGACTCCCCTAGGCAATAAATATATATTCAAAACACTTTACCACAGTTAACAGGGCTCTACTCAGCGTGACTCTCTCCGACATCTCTTACCTCATCGACCATTCTTTCCTCACTAGATCCCAGCCATTCTGGCCTACTTCCTATTCCTCAAACATTCCAAACTCCTATCTGCCTTGGGTGGCACTTGCCCCTTACTCCCTTTCCTGAAACGTTCCTTTCCATTATCTTTAAGTGGCTGTCTTCTTTTTGTCTTTTATATCTCAATTTTATTTAAAACTACTATCTACTTATAGGGAGGCCTTTCCAATAACAAGTGGATCCTAGTTAATGCCTTTTACATCATTATTACACTTATCAGTTTGATTTTTTTTGTTTACTTATTTTCTGTATTTTTCATTGAGAGTATGGACTTTGTCATTTTTTTTTTTAAAGATTTTTATTTATTTATCAGAGAGAGAGAGAGTGAGAGCGAGCACAGGCAGACAGAATGGCAGGCAGAGGCAGAGGGAGAAGCAGGCTCCCTGCCGAGCAAGGAGCCCGATGTGGGACTCGATCCCAGGACGCTGGGATCACGACCTGAGCCGAAGGCAGCTGCTTAACCAACTGAGCCACCCAGGCGTCCCGGACTTTGTCATTTTAACCTTGGAACAGCCAACCTAGAAAAACACCTGGCATACAGTAGATGTTGAATGTGTGAATTAAAATTAGATATTCAAAAAATTAGTGAATTAGAATTAGATACTCAAAAAACAACAACTTGTGTTAGTGATTATTAGGATAATATTTCATAGTAGTGTACATTTGAACTCTACGCCTTGGTTGTGGGTAGGATATTCTCTTTTTTATAGCTAATGTTTTCCTAAAAATTGTAAACATAGTGAGTTTGGGATCATACCAATTCATTTTACCTTTCCCAGCCCCTTAACACAGTATTGGCATATGATCTGTGACATACATGTAGAAATTAATAATTGTACTAAATTGTTTATGCCTAACATTTTGTTGAATTTTTTGAGGGGGTGAAGCCCAACAAGGTGCCTTTTCAATACTTAAAATGGATATTATCAGTTATAACTAATTAAGGGAGTAAATATTCTCTAGTCATTTCAACTAAATATCCTTGTAACTAGCTGCTAGTGTCTTTCAGGCAGTAAACCATATGACAGTATGTTAAAGGAAGTCATTTTCAGAATTTCTGAGATGGAAACTAGAATGATTTCATTTTTGACTTAGAAGGTATTTATGAATCATTAAAACTATATTTTTCAAACTTTTTATTTTGCCTGTAACCCATATGAAGGAATATATTTTACATCACACAGTATGCACACGTATGTAAAAAACTGAAAAAAAAAAAAACCCTAGCCTTACCATGTGTTTATCCTCTATATTCTCTATTCAAATTGATTCAATTTCTTTTTTTTTATAAAAACACTAACTGCAATCCATTAACGGGGTAATGCCCATACTGTGAAAATCTAATGGACTTTGTATATGTTTCCCAGTCTGAGGACCTTAAGTAAATGGTTTGTTCGAGTTCTTGCCACTAGTAGGTAACAAAGATGGAAAATACATACACAGGACATAAGCTGTTCAAGTCATAGATAAAAGATAAGATATTTACAGAAAAATATATTTAAGGGAAAGTTTTTTTGCCAATAGTAATCTCTGAAGTGGGGAAAGTGACTGTGTGTTTACATATTGTAACACTACAGTTGTCTAATAAAACTTGCCCTCCTCAGGCCAGGAAAAAACTGGTATGTCACTGACAAAACTTCTTTATTCTTCTTTAACATTTTATAATGTAATTATAAATGTAAATAAAGAAAGAAATGTCTTCTATAGATAAAACAATAACCTGAGAACATAAACATCAATCATACTTCTATAAATCTTCTTTTATAGAAAATTTTCAAAATTTTATCTCTCACCCTCTTACTACTTTGAAAAAGAAGTTTTCATTATAGTGTTTTAAAAATATTTAATCCACATTGGGGAGGGTATGGGACGGGGAGTGCTGTGAGATGTGTAAGCCTGATGATTCACAGACCTGTACCCCTGGGGCAAATAATACATTATATGTTAATAAAAAACATTAATCCAGTTTCTCTTATTGAATACTGCCCAGTATTGGTGACAAATATCAAGAAATTATCTAAGTAGCCAAATATTAGATTATGCCATGTTAGATGTCATGGGAAATAACTATCTCATTTAATGAACTCAGTAAAACAATGAAAAAAGCATATGAATGTGGTCTATGACATACTTTTTTTTTAATGTGACACTATCTTGTTATTTTCAGGGTTTTTTTGCTGTGTTTGAATAGTTTGAATGATAATACATCAGAATGAACAGGAATCAGAAAGGAATAACTTTGAATGAGCCTACATTATCTTTAAGGTGGGATGAGCTTTATTTATCAAGCCATATTGGTCTTTGAAGCCCTGTGGAGTGCTTCTCTTTTATGGTCAAAGTTTACTTACTTCAGTTAATATCTTCAGACATTATAAAAGACTAAAGCAACTTTTTAGATGTAATAAACCTTATGACATTTATAAAATAGACATCATTTAACAAGACAACATAATACCATTTGAATTGATTTTGCAATATCCAGCATCGTCATCATTATTTAGAACCTGCTGTTTGCTTTGTTCTGTCTTAATCATACTGAATTAAAATATTCAGTAGCACAGTTTATAACCTTTGTTTACTGTGACAATTATCCATGAGAGTAAATTGGTTTCACTACAAGTCTCATATAAAATTTACTATAGCTTTTAAGTCATGTTATTGTTTCTAATTAATGAATCATAGCCTTTGTATTTAAGGGAAAATATTACTTATTTCATCTTCATTCCATGTCAACAGATTTTCACTGTGACACATTCACATTTGGAAGGAAGTTTTCCTTAGAGTTTTATTTACCAAAAGCCAGATTAACACGGAGTTGTTTTAGGAACCTTCCTGAACACTTTTTATTACATTTCTAAAAGATTATGTAATTTAATATGTCCCACCCTCCAAACACAAGAGCCTGTACCCCCTTTGCTGGCACAACTGTAGCATTTAGGCACTTCTAGTATTTCCAACTTTACCATCATTTTCAATATATGTTGTAAAATGTGCCAGCAGTTCATTTCACATCCAATTATATTATTTTAGAAAGCAAAGGAGAGTCTCTGGGAAACATATCCAGTGAGATCACTTTGGTCCTTTCACAGTAGAATTCACAAACTGATAATTACCCCTCTGTGCCATAGTTTTAACAGTGAAAAGGAAAGTACATCCAGAAGGAGTACACCCAGAATTTCTCCCACATGAGCAATAAATTAGAGCTGTTTCTTTTTAAGATTTATAACCATACTTAAAAGTACACTTTTTCAAATGATATTTAATTTCCCCAAAGTGCATATTCTGTTCTCATACACATATACATCTTTGCATATGTAGCAGTCCTTGTGCAAAAATGTATTTTTGTAAATAATCCTTTTTGTGTACCAAACACCCAGGAGTCTCTGTGAGCTATTATAGTGACCTGATGGTTTCTGGAGCCTATCTAGATAGACTCCATTTTCTGCAATGGAACTATAACTGAATTCTTTACTTGAAAAATGTTCAAAAAAGTATTCACAATAAATAAATTTCATTATGGGTAAGCTCACACAAAAATATACTGAATATTGGGGCACTTGGGTGGCTCAGTCACTTAAGCATCTGCCTTCACCTCAGACTGTGATCTCTGGGGCCTGGGATAGAGCCCTACAACCAGCCCTGAGTAGGACTCCCTGCTCCATAAAATTTCCTGGCAGGGAGTCTGTTTCTCCCTCTCCCTCTGTCCAACCCCAACCCCGTTCATGTTCTCTCTCTCTCACTCATTCAAAAAATGAATAGAATCTTTAAAAATATATATACTGAATATTAACTTACACATTTTTTCTAAGTACATGCTATTCTGTTACAAATATAATTTTCATTTTTCTACAAACTCTCTTCTATGGTTTGATAGCATCACTCTAGCCATAGGTGGCTTAAGTTGTTCATTCAGACCTGCAGTTCTGATGTATCTTACCCTGCCCATCAGGCCACAAGTTCATTTCCTTTACTCGCCTTCTTTTTCTTTCTACGGTCATGCTGACCACTCTTGGCTAGAACTCACTGACATGCCAATAGCAACACTGGACACAAAGTCTTTTCAGGTCATATCTTTCAGGTCATAAATTATGCTTTTTTGAACATAGGAAGGCTTACTAAGTCAACCCTATGGATTTGTTTGGGAAAAAGACTGGTTTCCCAGCAGAATTCCACTAAGAAAACTGCCTACCCAGTTTACCAACCTCATCCATCTCTATCTCACACCTGCAGAAAGACCACAATCTCAATTTTTTTTTAGCATATGTAACAATTTTTTAAAATTGTAGTTAAAATTCTTTTACTTTAAGATGTAATTTATTTGAGAGAGAGGGCATAAGCAGGATAAGGGGCAGAGGGAGAAGCAGACTCCCCACTGAGGAGGGATCCCAATGCAGGGCTCAGTCCCTAGACCCTGAGATCATGACCTGAGCCAAAGGCAGACGCTTAACCAGCTGAGTCACCCAGGCAGCTCTAACATTATTTTTTTAAATAAAGTATAATTAATATATTGTTGTATTAGTTTCAGGTGTACAATACAATGATTCACCAATTCTGTACACTATGCAGTGCTCCTCATAAGCAGTGTATTCTTAATCCCCTTTCTCTATTTCACCCATCCCCCTACCCACCTCCTCTTTGGTAGTCACCCATTTGTTTATTCTCCATATTTAAGCGTCTATCTTTTTCTTTGTTTCCTTTTTCCTTTGTTTCTTAGATTCCACGTATAAGTGAGTCACATGGCATCTATGTTGTTGTGAATGGCAAGATCTCGTTTTTTATGGCTTAGTAATATTCCATTGTACATATACACCACATCTTCTTTATCCATTTGTCTATGGGTGGACACTTGGGTTTCTTCCATACTTTGGCTATTGTAAAATAATGCTGCAGCAAACATAGGGCTGCAACTATATTTTTGAATTAGTGTCTTCTCTGTCTTGGGGATAAATATCCAGTAGTGGAATTACTGCATTATATGGTAATTATATAATATTTTTGAGGAATCTCCATACTGTTTTCTACAGTGCCTACACCAATTACATTCCCACCAGCAATGTACAAGAGTTCCTTTTTCTTCACATCCTTGCCAACTTTTTTTATTTCTTGTCTTTTTGGGTTTAACCATTCTAACAGGTGCAAGGTCTCATCATGGTTCTTTATCTTAAAACTGAGAGTTAAGGAACAATGGAAGTGTGCTACCAAAGCTGCCACTCAGTTCAGATTACTGCCACCTCACTAGAAGTTTTCTGAGCGATATAGTATTTTAACTTCCTTCTGCCATTGCAGATTCTTTTTCATCTTTTAATAATGAGCTTGAGCATTTCTGTGGGTGGGATGGGAACCAAAACAGTCGGCGGGGGGGAAATGATTTCAATTGATGCAGTTTTTCTAGCAATAGCAAAATTATGGAATATTAAAAATAACCTCAATCTAATCTTGAGAAAAGTCAGACAAACCCAGACTGAGAGCCATTCTATGAGAATAACTGACAGGTACTTATCAGAGAGTGACAGTGACGTTGTATATTGCTCTTCTAAGCTTTTAGACAAATGCTTACTCTTAGATGCCTCTGGACAGATTGTAGTGTCATATATGTAGTGGAATTAAGTGTACAGACTTAACAATTATGAAATAGTCCCTAAAGTCACTTGTATTAATTATAAACTGTACATACCATGTATGTAGGTATGAGTTTCATTACATTCCAAGGTAACAGCAATGGAGTATTTGCCAACATACATGTACATTGCTCCCTTCTGAGGAACTTGCTGTGTTTTAACCCGAGGTTGCTCAATCTAGCTGTGTAATTAACCAATTTGAGCAAGTTATTTTAACTTCATTAAATCCTTGTTTCCTTATATGTCAAATGAACATATTAATACTTGCTGATTATAACAAGGATTACAAGTAATAAACACAGAATTTCTCTCATAGAGTCTGGCATGTGGTATAATAATACTCAGTATTAAATACAGTTATTGAGTACTTACTGTGTACTTGGCACTTTACAAATTGCACTTTGTAGATTACTTCAAACAACCACCCCACTTTGCAGATGAAGGAACAGTTCAGAAAGGTTGAATAACTTCCCCAAACACACTATGATATACTCCTTTAGGGTAGGATCTTAGTAAAAAAAAAAAAAAAAAAAAAAAAAAATAGCTTTGTCATTTTGGTATCCTGGGAAGGGAAAGCTTGAATGGGGAAAGCTTTCAGACCATGATGCATATTTGATGCTTTGAAAGAAAAGAGAGTATGAAGCTGGATTGGACAGAAAGCACCTCATGCTATGATTTAGATCTGGGAAAGTATTAGCCAATTCAATGAGAAAAGCTCCTGAGCAAAGATTACCTTTTAGAGGAGTCCTACACTGGGTAGAAGTGGCACGCGCTAGGATCCCCACATGTTCAGTCATAGTGCGGGGGCTTCCTGGAAGAGCGTGGCCCCAGCTCAGAAGCTGAGATGAATTTTGAAGCCTTTAAGAGCTGGAAGCTGTCAGCCACCTTTTACTCCTTGCAGTTGAATAGCAAGTTCGTTCTTGAAGGGAGATTCTAAAGATGCACCTCCCTATCTGCCACAGTAGCGTTGTTATTATTATTCCATTCTGGGTGTAATCTTCCATTTTTGTTGAGAAGTAGATCTGAAATACTAGTTAGACTGCGAAGCTATTTAACACAGCTATTAGGCATATGGAAATTTTATTTCAGCTTCCCAGAATGTCTTCTTCTAGTATATGATTAATAGCTCAGCAGTGGTTGCTTTATACTGAAGAAAAGACATGGTAGATTATAGATAACCCACAGAGACTTGAAAATTTGCTTATTTTTTATGAGACACTAATCAGGAATTATTCTTTTCTTGGGAAGGGAATTAATGCTACTACCATTGATAAATTACCTAGGATTTCATATTTTTTTCTTTTTGCAGTCAGATTCCAAGTATATAGAAGTAATTTAGAATTTTTAAACATCTTTCCAAGAATAACAGTTAACTCTGAAAAATGGCAGCATTTCTAAAATTCTGTAACTCAAGATTTCCACGAAGTACTAGAAAATTCCAAAGATACTATGCTCACAATGTCCCATGACAATTCACTGGATAGCTGCCATACTATCATTGATGAATGCCTGTTAATAAACTTATTCAAGGCCAAATTTTGTTAACACTTTCCTCAAAAAAAAAAAAAAAAAAAAACAGAAGAATGATTACAAGTCTGAAGTATGAGTGGTGCATAAATCCAAAGGCCTTCATTGTCAACCTGTACTTCTCCCTACCGAATGCCAAGGCAGTCCTAATTAACATTTGCTGTGGTACATATATGCCCTTCTAGAAAGGATATTACAGGTGCTCCATATCCTGGGCTGCCAAAATGAGTGATGTAATGAAAGCAGTAGCTAATGGGAGATGACAGAGGGCTTCCCAGACTCCTTGAATAGCAAAGTTCTTGAAGGATTGTACCTTTTAAAGAAAGAATTAAAGCAACAGAAGAGTATTGGTGAACAAAACTTTGGTAGTAATTTTCAGGGAACAACTAGTTACATAGGACACAGAAGCTATGAATCTCAATGCATAAATTCAGGGGTGCAAAACCAAAATTTGCATTTTTAGAAAACTCCATTTCTAATTGAGTTATCTTGAAGACATCTTAATCTCAGGTTGGAATTTGCCCTTGCTTTGCTGCCTTCTTCTTTTTCAAGGCTACTCTGACTTGTGTGAAAGTGATATTTAGAACCGTCTAGAGAGCACGCCCTCTATCATCTCTCCCACATTGAATAGGGGTGACCTGTGTTATCAACAAGATATTTCAGAAATGATGAAGTGCAACTTTTGAGGCTGTCATGAGAGATAATGTGCCTTCTGCCTTGCTCTCTCTTAGATCACTCATTCTGAGGAAGAAAGCTCCCATGTCAGGAAGACAATCATGCAGTTTTGCAGAGATCCACGTAGTGAGGAACTGAGGTGTCCTGCAACTTGCAAGCCGTGTGAGTGGCACATCTGAGATTGGTCCTCCATCCCCAGTCAAGACTTGAGGCCCAGCTGACATTGTGACTTCAGACCAATGATATATGTTTAGCCAGAACAGCTCAACTAAGCTGTTGCTAAATTCCTGCCCCACAGAAACCGTGTGAGATAACAAATGTTTATTATTGCTTTAAGCTGCCAGTTTTTGGAATGAAGTGTTATACAATAATAGATAACTAAGACACTAATCAGAAAGGATGCAGACACTGGTTTACTGCTTATGCAGCATCCTGGAGCCTTCTCTGCTATCCCAGGCATTGTTCTTTAGTTGGCGGGGGGTGGGGGGGGGTGGGGGGGAGGTGATTCTGGGTAAACGGCTATTTATCAGTGAATGCAAAGTACTTTGATAACTTATCACCCAGTACAGCCATACCAATTTTGTATCACTCATGCTTATGTAGTCTCAAGACGTTGGGAAGCCCACCTGGCCCCCCAGTTAGCACTGCAGCCCTTCTGTCTCTCCACAAACGCCTCCAGGTCCTGTGGCTCTCCTAACTACTTCTGGATCACATGGGAATTTGAGGTGCCCTCCTTCGGCATACCCTCCAATCTTTTATTTGTTCTGAGTGCTCTCATCTCCGTGACACCCTGACTAGACAATAAGGCTTCTCTCCCTGGGAGCCTCTAAACTTGAATTTTATAGCTCCTCTTGAGGCTCATCTTCCTTATCACTCCTGCCTCCATTCCCCAACCCCATGAAAGCAATATTTCAGTCTCAAGAGAAGTACCCATACACTTCAGCGCTTGATTCCCCAAGCATTGTCTTGGGATTTTTCCAGAGGCAGCTACGTATATCCTCTCTGATGAGTTTTGAAAACCAAAACCAGAGGGATGAGGTTCCTGACTTCCCAGTTTTCTCCCCTCACTCTCTCCCTGAGACAGTAATTCAGGGTCTGGAGGAGGCGGAGGCAAGTTTCACTCTCAGAGAGACAGACAGAGAAAGAGAATATCACTTCTTAACCTAAAAATGTATCCCACTGTCCCATCTCTAGAGAAATAAGTGTCTGCCCGCTAAGAGCTGTTATATTGGCTGGGATGTGATTATTTCATCAAAGATCAACAGATTGTAATTAATAGATCTTTGCTCTGATTCTATGATCATAAAGTAACTCTTTGGTTTGCTTTTCCAAGTACCTAGATACCTTGAAAAAGGTATTTTCCTCACAAAGCCAACATCATATACTTCATATTTTTTATTTCTTTGCTAGAGAGATCTTTGCCTGACTTCCCACAATCGGTGTTAGGTGTCCTGCTCATATGTTCCAGTATTCCTTCTCTCTAAAAGCACTTTTCCCACTGTGTTATAATCATTACATATCATCATTTGTGTCTATCACTAGACTCCAAGCTCCATTCAACATCTGTGTGTCAGAGACTCAATAATTATTTGTGGAAAGGCAGAAGCTCCATTAGATCAATGCTCACTGGATTGGGGCTTTATGACCCAGTAAAACTTCCAGGAAAAAGGAAAAAGGTAAAGGAGCCAATTTAAGTTGCCAACTTTTTGTTTTGCTAAGTGAGGACATTAAAAGTAATAACTACAATTTAGCTTCATATAATTTCATCTTAAAATTGCTATGTTAACACCAAAAGAGTTATGGGATTCAATGAGAACAGTCCCTAAAAAGGAGTAAATTTAACTTCTTTACCAGAGACCAGTGACAGCTTCTACCTGAATTGGACCACATGGCAGACACATTTGAGAACTGCTAAAAACTTCTTAAATCCCTTCATTCTCTCAGATAATTTGAAATGGTAATGCACCTATTTTCAAAATGGGAAATCCTAGATTTTTTTTTTTTTTAAGAAATACTCCCAAGTAGCTAACACTTGGTTTCTTATTTTTATTATCTGTGTCTTTAACAGAAAAAAAAAAGTCACTGAATATCTTGGCACGTGATTCACAGCTGGGACTTACTATCCTCTTCAAAATTTTTTCCTCTTTCCCAGTAAAGCCCTGAATGAGTGAACATATTAGAATGTAAGAACTACTGTAATTTTGTTTGTCTTTAAAATGTATTTGGGGTAATGTTGTTCCAGTCTGATCTAAGAAGAAAAATAAAATTATAGTTGAAGTATTGCATTTCTGGCAAATGTAATTTCTGGCAAATTTATGTTGCCTATAGCTCTTGTCTCATAAATTCAACAAAATTCATTTCGATTAAGTTTTACACTACAGCAACACAAATGTATTATTAGTGTTTTGTTTTACAAGTCACAAAAATTCTTGACAAAACCATAGATATGTAAAGAGCATTTTCATTAGGACTGGAACAGAAAGTACTTATCTCTGCAGATAGGTGTGGTATCAACAAATGGCAAAGACAATACCGAAAACACAGAAGCCATGTTTCTATTTTAAATGTCACTTATTTTGAGAACCCATGGGATAAATTACAGCAGCCTTTGGGAAAACAGAGACATTAAAATTAGGAGATGGAAAAGATGAAATCAGTGATGATGTAATCTAGACCCTTGATGACACAGGCGACTCCCTTAAAGATTCCGCCTTCATGCTGTGTCTGTTCTCATGCTTCAGGCAAGGAGAGATTTCTGAATCTGACTTAAGCTTTCACAAATCTGCTTTCTTCTTATTTTTGTTTTGCTTTGTATCGTAATTTCCTTGCTGACCTGAAGGAAAAAAAGAAAAGAGGACTTAAAATTCTGGTTTTAGTACATTTTTTCTTACAAAAGTACACTGAATAGAATACTGAAAGTAAAAGCATACTGAAAGTAACTTTCAGAATACTGAAAGTAAAAGCATGTTATTATAAAACAATTTCACAAGTAAATTTCATACCTAAAGTCCAGCTTCTCAATAAAATAGATCAACAATATCCATATGCAGGAATAAAAATTAGAAATCTCATGAATTATAGATCTCTGTACCTTGTAAACTCTCAAGATGAATTATGCTTTTTTTACATTGTCTTTTTTGCCTCATCAGAATTCTTTGAAAATAAAAGAATAATACCTTTAACTCTGATTTGAGGTATACAACATCTACAATCTGACTTGTGGAAAGTAATCAATTTTAAATGTATTGGTCGTCCCAATTATGATACCACCTGATATATTAATTTAAGGAACAACCGGGTAGCCAGAAATGGTATTTATGATTATTATCATTAATCTAGCCTGACTCAGTATGAGTGTAGGGTATAAGAGGTCACACTTCATATATTTTTTAAAATGTAAACTGATCTTGCAGGTTTTTATTTGATTCATGAATAGCTAATAACACGTTTAACCGTTAAACTTGAACAAAAGTTTTCCCATTCTAAAAATGCTAGGAAGAGAAAAACAAAAAGATGTTAATATCATTTTTTGAGAAGTGTTCGTGATAAGAGTTGAATATTTTCATACTCTCAGGAACTAAGTTTGGTTTATTACTTACAAAAACAGTTATAATTGGCAGCATAGTATCACTAAGTAGATGCTTTAGTGTCAACACAAACAAGATTATCAGCCTGAGCTGCATGCTAAGCAAAATTAACTGAAAATCCAAAGTTCAACCAGAGTACACTTGTCTGATTCTGAGAGTTCTCCACAGTTCAGATTACAGTCAGTTTAGAGCAGTTATATGAGTTAACTTAAATAGACATTTTTTTTAGTTAGAAAAGATAAATAATTTTTTAATTTGAGGGAATAAAAGGTATGTATTAGTCAAAGTATAAAAACTCTTTCTATTGAAAGACTCAGATAGCTGAGCTGAAATATGTCTTTGAATTAGCAGTGGACAAATCTTTGAGGAGACCATTGTTTCTGAAGAAATGGTCACTAAGGGATAGACACTCAAATGAAATTGTAGGCACACAAAGAGTGATCTCAATAAATACGTGACACAGATATACAGACATGCCATTTCTCACAGTTACTGCCAAAAGAGAAACTCAATTAATTTTTTTTGATTGCAGTTAATTTATTAAAACACTGATAGTCCTTGGAATCCTAAAATTTTGACTTAATTTCTAACTTTACCAGTTATTCATAACATGACTTGGCATAAATTCTTGACTCTCTCATTTGATAAAAGATAATAATACCTACCTCAGAGGGTTATTAAGAAGATTAAATGTGAAAATGGCTGTGAAAGCATAGCACGATACCTAACATATGAATAAAAATAAACTTAAAGTGGTTAAAAATAATCACTGTAATGAAGTCATCATTTCATGGACTAGTTCTGTTTTCTTTTCCATTCATCATTCAGCTCTAGTACAGGATGATCTAGCGAACTATGTAATATTTCCTTGGTGATAGTTAAATAGAACCCTGATGTAGATTTGAAAATAATATCTTGGAAGAAGCAAAGTTAATTTCTACTTGTTGCATTTTTATCCACATTACAAATCCATCTACTTTAAATTTGTAAAATCGGCAGGCAGTTGTCTTGAATTTTCAGCCAGATATCCAGAAAGCCCAAATTATTAAAGAATAAGCAACTACCTACTCTAAACTAACCTGTCTATGAAGATGTGGAATGTAATGAGATTATAATCACACCTATTTTCACATCTCTTCCCACACATAACCTAAAACCAAACCTCTTTAACCCATAAAAAACACTACTGATAAACCCTGCTAACAAGAAATATTTTCTTTTGTCTCTTCTCAGAAATTTCTCCTTAATGTCCTTAGGAAAAAAGCCAAGCTCTTAGTGTCATTTAACATAATTTTATTTTTCTCAGCTTTAAAAGGAAATGAAAGCAGTTATCAAGAAAGGAACGTATGTGATATTTTAATGGGGGCTAACATAACACCAGTTCACACACCTTGTGTGTTAGACTCTCATGAAGTTCTTCCAGCCCATCACTCATCCCAACCCCATTCCTTAATACTTCTCTACATAGAATATGAAATAGATGGGGATGCAAGAAGTGGCTTCACATGATTGAAAATAGAAGTCTAATTTTTAATGCTGTAATAAAAAGGAAAGCAACAGTAGCATAAACAATAACTTCTGGAAAACTTGACCTGTGACACAGGGTCTACTCTCATACCATTAACAGCCATAGTGAAAATCTTCAAGTAACAACTCACATCACCAGGGAACCATATGGGCCTGAAAATGTTGGTCAGTTGTGGCATTGTCTCTGGGGTGAAAAATAAGACTAAGTTTCCTATAACTCCCCTGATTTAGAATTTTAATGCGTGCATGTGAAAAAAGTTCAAGAACAGAAAGAAAGACATAATTCTCCTTTATACTTTTCACATTTCACCACTTCCTTTGGTATACCTGTCCGTCACTCTAAGTATCTATTTCCTTTGGAAGAATTGGGGTAAGAATGAGAAGAGATCTTGTGGGTCCTTATCAAGTTAGCTGAAAAGGTAAAGCAAGTGTGTGAGTCTATTTGCTTGTTTGTCCGTCTCTTTCTCTCCTCCCACAATCCTTGCCAGTGAGTGTCGGGTCACATGACAGCTCCCCCAAACACAGCCCACAGCTGATTGGATCAGTTGTGGGTACTTGACTCAAGCTGAGCCAATGAGATTCATCTTCCTACGGAGAGGACATAGAGCTGACCCTGGAGTGACCATGTTTGGGCCTGCATAAGTGCACCCCAGAAATCTCCATAGAGAAAGAAAATACTGATTCAGGCACATAAAAAGATGAAGAAACGAGAGTCCTGGTGGCCCTGGAGGAAGAGAATAGTGAGAATGAAATCCACTGCCTTGGATCTTGATGGCGTTTTGTTTTCTTGTTCCAATCTCTCAAAAAACCTTTCCCTGATTTTTTTAAATAGTATTTTATCTTTAAATGAATTTCCCATCATTTCTTAGCTAGTTGAGTGAGTCTTTATTTCTGACAACAAATAACTAAGATTGGAAGTAAGCCTAGTGTTACTTGAAAACGAAGTTTTGTGGAGATACACTCTTATATTAAAGAGTTACTATAGTTAATTTAGAATGTGTATGACACTTTGGATCTTTTGTTTTTGTTTTTAGAAGGTTAATACATATAGAAGTATAAAGATGCCAAACAAAGGCATAAATTTTATAAATCAAGGCATAACATGTAAAAATAAGAAAAATATTATTTGATCATACTAATAAAACTTTATAAATAGAGTCTACCTTTACATTTAAAAGTTCTTTTATAATATTTAAAGTTTACATATAAATGAAATATATGTCTTGACTGTTTTCCAGTCTCATTTACCCTTTGTTATAATCTTAGATTTTCCTGTTTATATTAATTAGATTTTTATTTCCATCAAATACAGTTTTTAAGGCAAATTTTACTAAGAGGATTATAATAATGCCAATCTTCCTCTCCCAAACCAAACACTGAATTCTTCTAAATATACATTTTCCCTGCTATTCCTGTATTTCTAAATAATATAGTTTACTGCTTTCAGTATAGCAGTGTTATTTCTGCCAATGCTTTTCTCCTGCTTTTCCCGTCCTTTTTTTCTTTTTTTCCTTTTTATTTATTTTCAGCATAACAGTATTCATTATTTATTCACCATACCCAGTGCTCCATGCAATCCGTGCCCTCTATAATACCCACCACCTGGTACCCCAACCTCCCACCCGCCCCCGCCACTTCAAACCCCTCAGATTGTTTTTCAGAGTCTATAGTCTCTCATGGTTCACCTCCCCTTCCAATTTACCCCAACTCCCTTCTCCTAACTCCCCATGTCCTCCATGCTATTTGTTATGCTCCACAAATAAGTGAAACCATATGATAATTGACTCTCTCTGCTTGACTTATTTCACTCAGCATAATCTCTTCCAGTCCCGTCCATGTTGCTACAAAAGTTGGGTATTCATCCTTTCTGATGGAGGCATAATACTCCATAGTGTATATGGACCACATTTTCCTTATCCATTCGTCCGTTGAAGGGCGTCTTGGTTCTTTCAACAGTTTGGCAACTGTGGCCATTGTTGCTATGAACATTGGGGTACAGATGGCCCTTCTTTTCACGACATCTGTACCTTTGGGGTAAATACCCAGGAGTGCAATTGCAGGGTCATAGGGAAGCTCTATTTTTAATTTCTTGAGGAATCTCCACACTGTTCTCCAAAGAGGCTGCACCAACTTGCATTCCCACCAACAGTGTAGGAGGGTACCCCTTTCTCCACATCCTCTCCAACACATGTTGTTTCCTGTTGTGTTAATTTTGGCCATTCTAACTGGTGTAAGGTGATATCTCAATGTGGTTTTAATTTGAATCTCCTTGATGGCTAGTGATGATGAACATTTTTTCATGTGTCTGATAGCCATTTGTATGTCTTCATTGGAGAAGCCCATCCTTTTTATATAGGTTTTACTTTATTAAACACCCGAATACATTTTCCAGCTTAGGGCAAGTAGGATAGAACAATTCTTCCTTCCTTCTCTACAACTTTTCATTTTTTTCCCTGAAATTAGTAACTACTTAAAGTTTTCTTTTGCCAGTTTTTATTATTCATTTGTCTAAATTTACTGTAATTTTTTCAGTAGTGTTTATGAGGGTTCAATTATAAAATTCTTATTCCTCTGCTTGTATTTCTCTTCTATGCCCTGTTCCAATCTGAACAATGTGTTCTCTACACATTTCAGTTCTGGGGAATTTTCTTGTGTAATTCTTCAGATGATTTCATTTCCTTCATTTTCTTGTTTGAAAGTTGGATCTTTTGTTGGATTCTCTAAGTTCATTGCTTTTCATCTCTTGTTTCCCATCTCCTTGATCTTTCTGTTCTACTATTTGGGAAATGTCTTCAATATTATCTTCCAAATCTTCTATTAAGCTGGTGTTTTTGGCTATCTTATTTTTCATTTTCAGTCTTCCTTGTTCTCTGTTCTTTTTAAAATAACATGTCGTTCTTATTTTAGCTCTTAGTAATCATCTGTTATCTCTCTGAGAATATTCCTTAAAGCATGTTCTGCTCCTTTCAGTGTCTCTATTTCCTCTAGGTATTTTGTTTTCTCTTTACCTTTTCTAACAACTAACGTTCATGTAGAAGGCATTACACAAATGTCTTGTGATACTTAGCTGTCTGTTTTATATTTAAGTATAATACACTAGAATACTCTATGGAAGCACTGTGTGTTTGAGATGTAAGGGTGCCTTTTTTTTTTTTAATTTTTATCTGTCAATGTCAGTTTAATTAGGTCTTTTCTTTAGGGTTATTTAGTTCTCCAGAGAAGTATTCTCTTATTCTCCCACCTGCATGGGCATACGTCTCAACATCCGTATTCCAGGAGCAGGGTAGAGAAGGGGGCCAGAGTCCTACCAATCTGTACAAAAATTTGGACTTCATTCTTTTGACTTCAGACCCATTTCCTATCCCATCCCTCACATTGATTAGTGTCCCTGGTCCAGAGCTTCCTGGTTATAGGAATTTATCAAGAAGCTAAAACATTTGTATCCTCCAGAGTAGAAGTAGTGAGAAAATATGGAAGGAGTTACTTAGCTTAGGAGTGTGGGGGAGTAGATGAAATCTGAGGATCTAGCTATTTTCAACCATTTTCCTTGTTTTTAGCATTGAGCTCATTACTACCTTCCCTGGCACATTGTGGCACAATGTCCTAAACCTCTCTAGGTTTCTGTAGGGAGAATTAGATGAAAAAGAAAGAAGGAAGAAAAAGACAAAAAGCATGCTTTTACAGGTAACTTCCTATGTAGGCACCCATGTTAATAGCTTCCTTTACTGAATTCCACTCCCCAGCTGCTTTCCATTTCCCAGAGAATTCCGTTGAAATCTCTCATCATCTTTATCTCCCTTCATTTTTTTTTTTTTGTTACTCTTTTTTGTTCTTTTTTTTTTCCTTTACTTTCTTGGGTCTTCAGGAGAATGAGGAAGTAGAGGCATATTTAATCAGAAGTTTTCTCCCCACTTCATATAGCATAAATTTAGATTGACTTCTTAAAGATACTTCTACTCATTGTTCTTGCCACATTCTGAGTTTATCCCCAAGGTAAAATACTTTAGGGAATTTCAACATGAAACAAAAAAACTAGCATGAAGAATTTTCTGGAATTTACATAGGGAAATTTCAATGATAATGTTCTATAATTTTACTTTAAAAAAAAAAAGCACAATATTAGTCAAGAGGAAAAAAACACACCATAGTAGTGGTAGCCACAGTTGGCAGAGTTGTGAATTTTTAGGCAGTGAACACACTGGCTCAATGAGTGGAACAGTGATTCAGTTAATATGATCAAGCTGAGTGATGGAGCTCTAGGGACATCCCCAGAGGAAGAATACCATGTGTTTGCCACTGATCCTATCAGTATGCTTTCCTCTTTAAACTGCAACCTTAAAAATAAAGTACGGAATTTTAGTTCACCAAAGTCACTTTTCACCACCAAAAGTCATCTGAACTCTTAAGTATTGTTCAAAACTTCCAATTACTTTATCAGAGTCTGAGGAAAGTCTGGTTATAAACTATATGCTACATAATATCAGATTAGTTAGGAAAATAGCTTAGTCCAGTTTACCAAATAAGCGTGTCTTTTCTTAATTTTACCCTGATTCTGCTGCCATATCATAGATGTAACCATATTGTGGACCTGAAAAAGCTTTGTGCACCTGTGGACTTAGGCCCAAGTCGTTCCTCTAGACAACTCTTACAGCTTAAAGTGATCTTTGAGTTTTCCAGATCCTCATGCACATAAAATTTCACCTGCTATTTTCTTTTTTAGGTGTCACATAATATAGTTAAATAACCACTGAATGAAGAATAAGAGAAGTTTTAGACCTAGCTATATTTTCTGAATTTCCCAGGGTTGTATGACTCAATAACAGATATATGAAAATGCCTTGTAAATTATAAAGAAATCTATATAATACATTCTACCACTTTTAGTTTTTCAGGGAACAGTGATATTTCTGTTTAAGGAATGAAATTTTAATCTTTGTAATGAAAAGACTTTTAGTGGATTAATTTGATGGGCCTAACTTTTAATTAAGATGTTATGATTTCAGAAAAGAAAAATACCATAAGGCCTTTCCCAAGTTATACGTTTTTCTTGTAACTAACTATAATGCCCATTATAGGCTGAATTGTGCCCCTGCACCCTAAATTTATATTTTGAAGCTCAACTTCCAGTACTTCAGAATGTGACCTTATTTGGAGACAGGACATTTAAAGAAGTAATTAAATTAAAATGGGTTTGTCAGGGTGGACTCTAAGCCCATATTTCTGGTGTCCTTACAAGAATGGGAGGTTAGGACAAAGAAGACCATGTGCAAACAAGGTCACAGCATGCAAGCTAAGGAGAGAGGGCTGAGTAGAAAAAACCCTGCAGACACCTTGCTCTTGGACTTATAGCCTCTAGAATTGTGAGAAAATCAGTTTCTGTTGTTTAAGCCACCTTGTCTGTGGTGTGTTGTTATGTGGGCCCTAGAAAACAAATCCACTGCTTTAGTGTAGAAAAAAAAAAAAAAAGTCAGTTAGTGGCACATGTTGTCCCAGGATAACATGCATTCTTTTCTAGAAATTTCACTAATACCCCAAATATTATTTCTTAGAAACAGAAAAAGGTTGGTAATTTTATTATTTTAACATTGTAGTTCACATTATTCTTGATTATGTTTATTTTAATTTAAATTTTACTAACAGATAGGGTGATAATATGTTATACCACTTGAATAAGTCAGTCATGCATTCTGTAGCATTATCAGAGTACATGTGTGATTAGCTTTGTTTTTCTGTTTTACCAAATGAAATTTATCAGGCTAAAAGCTCAAATATAGCTAGTATGTGAGTTATTCTCCTGGCAAATGTATATATGTAGATGTTCATATATAGTTACATAAAAAATATATATATATATATACACCTATATACACACAATTTACATATGTGTATGTTACATGTGTATATATATATACACAAATTTATGTATGTATACATACACATATATAGTCACTAAATTGGAAAGATCTAGGTGGGAGATATAAACTTAGAAGTCACTATCTTTGAAAAATAAAAGTTTCTCATTTATATTTAAGATAACTTGAATTTTTGAACCTTGTAGTTCTGGCATATTGGGTTATTATAATCAATAAAAAATGTTTTAAAAGACTGATTAACTTATTGATATAACTTTACTTGTTCCAATTTATGAATAATGGGCAAGAGGACAACTGCATTTTATTTAATCTAAATATAACAAATGTTAAATATTATCTCCCTGAATATTGAAATAGACTCTTCCTGTATATTTTTTGTCCCGGAGTATTTAATATACAGGGAGATTATATTTGACATAAATCATGTAGAGTAAAAAGAATATTATGTTGGCATATCCCTGTTAATGGCATGCCTTTAAGAGATTTCTGGTTACTTTTTTCTTGGTTGAGAAAAATAGCAAAGAGACTTGGAATGTCTCATATGAATATGAGTTATTTCTGCCATTTGGAGTACTTTTTCAGTATGCTGGAATTGCTTGGTCTTCAGGCAAGTTCTTTGGACTGAAAGGAGATATTCTAGAATCTAGAAAGCCGTTATGTTGTTATGTATAAAAGTAAAATAGGAAAATTAAAAGGTATTAATTTTTTAAATAATGAAGTCATAAGCCAAAGATAAAATATGAGTCTAAGAAAATAATAGTAATGAATGAACGTAAGCTGTTTTCTGTTAATGGTGTATATTCTTTCTCTCTTGTTCTTTGTGTTTGTGCTTTTTTCTAAGACCAACCCCTGTACTTGCTTACTAGATTTTATGCCCTTTTTTCTTTTTTTTTTTTTAAGATTTTATTTATTTTTTTGATGGAGAGAGATCACACATAGGTTGAGAGGCAGGCAGAGAGACAGGGGGAGGCAGGCCCCCTACTGAGCAGAGAGCCTAATGCAGGGCTTGATCCCAGGACCCTGAGATCATGACCTGAGCCAAAGGCAGAGGCTTAACCCACTGAGCCAGCCAGGCACCAACATGCACTTTTTTCAGTTCAGGCTGTCCTTCCAGTAATTTCTTCCATTTCTTGCCCTATCATTATTTCTCTTTCTCATGGATCATAAGCAATAAAACATGTTGTGGCTTTTCATATCAGACTTTTGTAAACTCCTTTCCCCAGCTATCTCTATCAAGAACACAAATGGCATTCACCATTCTAAATACACTGGTTCTCATCTTACTTGCCTTAGAAGAGCAGCATTTTAAACGGTGATTTCCAGGACACTCATTGTCTTGGCTTTCCTCCTAACCTTCTGGCCACTTCTCAAACTCCTTTATTGGATCCTCCATATCTTTTGACCTGGCAACATTAAAATGCCCCAAAGCTAAATCTCTAAACACCTCTGTAATCCATCCAGATACATAGCTTTAAATGCCATCTATCTGCTGGTGACCTCTAAATTTGTATCTCCCCCCTATATCTCTCCTCTGACTTCAGATTCATATATCTAACTGCCTACCTGATATCCTTAATTAGATGTCTAAAAAGCATTTCTATACTTAATATGGTTAAAATTGAACTCCTAGTATTCCATTCTTCAATCTCCATCCAAACCAGTGTCTCCAGTAGTCTCCCCTTCCTCAATATTGGTGACTCTGACCTTTCTGGTGTTCAAACCAAAAAATCTTACAGTCTTTCTCTCATACCCCACATATAATCTGTCAGCAAATACTTTTGGCCTTGCCTTTGAAATATATTCAGAATTTAACCTCTTCTCACCACGTCCATCTCACCTGGATTATTGCAACTGCCTTCTTATGTCCCTGTGTAAACTTTATCCTCTTATAATCAATATAAAAGCCAAAGTGGGCCTTTAAAATGTAAGTTAGATCCTACCGTTTCTTTTTTTTTTAATTAAGTTTTTATTCTGGCATAGTTAACATACAGTGTTATATTAGTTTCGGGTGTACATTATAGTGATTCGTCAGTTCTGTACAGTACTCAGTGCTTATCGTGAGAAGTGTACTCTTCAATCCCCTTCTCCTCGCCTCCTTCCCCTCTGGTAACCATCAGTTTGTTCTCTATACTTAAGATTTTGTTTCTTGGTTTCTTCTGTTTGTTTCTTTCTCTATTTCTCTGGATTTTTTTCCTTTGTTCGTTTCCTTTGTTCATTTTCTTAAATTCCACATATGAGTGAAATCATATGGTGTTTGTCTTTCCCTGACTTATTTCACATAGCATTATACTCTCTATCTCCGTCCATGTTGTTGCAAATGGCAAGATTTCATTTGTTTCTATGGCTGAATAATATTCCATTGAATGCATACACCATATCTACTTTATCTGTTCATCTATGGAAGGACACTTGGGTTGCTTCCGTAATTTGGCTATTGTAAATAATGCTGCAATAAACATAGAGGGGCATGTATCTATTTGAATTAGTGTTTTCATGTTTATGGGGTAAATATCCAGCAGTGCAATTACTGGAGAATGCAGTAGTTCTATTTTTACCTTTTTGAGGAAACCCCCATACTGTTTTCCAGAGTGGCTATACCAGTTTGCATTCCCACCAACACTACATGAAGATTCCTTTTTTCCACATCCTCGCCAACACTTGTCATTTCTTGTATAGATCCTATCATTTATTTACTCAAAAAACTTCCAACAGCTCCTATCTTATTCTTAATATAAGGCCTTACAGCAGCCATCTACTTTAATAGCTTCCTATTCTTCTAACCTATTAAATTCTCCTTGCCTCTATGCAGTCCCATTGGCTTCTTACTCTAGCCTCTTGCTCATGAAACATGCTCTAAATAGTACACCTCAAATCTTTCCCATTGATTTTCTTTTTGCCCCAAAGACCACTTTCCTTGGGGCGCCTGGGTGGCTCAGTGGGTTAAAGCCTCTGCCTTCAGCTCAGGTCATGATCCCAGGGTTCTGGGATCTAGCCCGGGATCAGGCTCTCTGCTCCACAAGGAGCCTGCTTCCTCCCCTCTCTCTCTGCCTGCCTCTCTGCCTACTTGTGATCTTTCTCCCTGTCAAATAAATAAATAAAATCTTTAAAAAAAAAAAAAAAACAAAAACCCGAATGGAGATTTCCTTTAAAAAAAAAAAAAAAGACGACTTTCCTGTATCCCCCGCCTTTTTACCAGGTCCCTGTCTACCCCTCCCAAACTCCTCTCCCGCGAGTCTCTTTCTCTTTCTGGTCACCTTAATGAAAGCTTCCTCAATCACTCTATTTAGAATACTGTAACTCTTCCTCTACCCAACTCTTGATAATTGGTATACTCCTTTCTGCTCTGATAATCCATACCACTTCTCAGCATCTTGTATGGTGGAGAGTTTGCTTATTTATTTTTGTTTTCTCTGCCACCCTTCACTGAATATGAGCCCCACAAAGAGGGATTGTTGTTTTGTTTACTCTTCTATCTCCACAGCCTAGAACATTTCCTGGCATATAATTTTAATGAACATTTTAAAAATATATTAATATATACTAATATACTCTTCTTTATTTTTAATTTATTCACAGCTCAATTTTAAATAATCAAAGTCTGCTTTTATTTTGATAAATCATAGCCAATTTACTTGTATTTTTCTATTGCCCATAACCTAGTCATAGATTTTCTTTCTAATCATAGGATTATAGATTTTTAGAGTTAGGATGGACCTTTTAAGGAGAAAAATTACTTGGCCATCATGGGCTATTTATTGAACCTTTTTGGACCTTAGTTTCTTTATCTGTAATTGAATAAGTCAAAGTCAGGTTGTAAATCCAGCTCATCCTTTAAATCCATATCCAGTTTGTATGTCACAGTATTAGGAAGGTTCATACTTAGTTTTTTGTCTAATATACCAAAAAGTCATTCACTTTCACTAGAACAATTGAAATCATTTTTCATGAAGGAAACTTTCCTTCCAATAATTTAAGAGGTATAAAGAAGGAGAAGAAGGAAATTCAGGCTGGGTGCTTATTTTGTTAGTACAGTGGGTGGTGGGGCTTCATCTGAAAACAAGAGGGATAAAAATAGGAATGGGCACTTGGAAAAAATGGAAAAGATTAGAATGATGACTATGAACAGTAAGGTAGAAAATTTACTGAACCACTTTTGTTAAATATATACAAATCATGCAAATGCTTTTTTAGGGGGAAAAAATCTGATAAAATAGCAAATTACAGCTATACAAAGGATATTAATAGCTGTTCTTTTTAAGAGAAATACAAATAAAACCTTTTTGAGATTCAAAGAAATGATACATTTAAGTAGCTTTAATAGTACTAAAAGAGCTTCACATTTTTTATTAACTATCTTCAAATTTATAACATGTTTTGTGTATTAAAAAATAAAGATAGTGAAACTTTAATCTTATGAAGTCTTTCATATGTTTTGATTCTTACAGTTCTGGGAAGAATTGTACTTTCTGGGCATTGGAAACAACTGTAGTTTCTTGAAATTCTATTTAAAAATTCATCTGCCTATTCCCAGAATATGAAATTATGAACATTTAGCTCTTTACTAGTCTAACTCTTTCATTTGTTCATTCATCCAACAGGAAGTTTTTGAGAATCTTCTGCCTGTTGCATGCTATAGGAAATTGTAGGGAATAAACATGTAAAAATATTGTTTTATATCTTGTGCTAAATATTTGAGGATTCTTATCTGGAACTTCACTTCCATGTGTTTTTAACAAGAGCCAGGAATGAGCCCTTCTTTTATCTTACTCTCAATGTCCACTCACTCAGTCTTCAAAGAATACCAAATCTACCTTCTAAATATTTCTGTCAAATATCTTCTCTTTTCCATGTCCATTACCACTATAAAGTTCATACCCTAGCAATTTCCTGTCACAAGAGCCTCCTAACTAGTTTCTCAGTTTTAGTCTTACCTCTCCAGTCACCTCCACAGAACAATTGGAACTGCCTTCTAAAAATACAGATCTGATATTTCCCCAATTAAAATCTCCACAAACTCTTTATATTCCCACAATTCTAAACCCCTTGAATTTTCTCTCAAAGATAATATTATCTCATACATCAATTTTTGCTGTTATTTTTTCTGCAAGTTTACTACATTCACTTATTAGTTCTAGTGATTTTCTTGTAGACTAGGATTTCCTATATTGGACACCATGTCATCTATCAATAAAAAAAGTTTTACTACTTATTTTCTGACCTGGATTAATTGTATTTCTTTTTCTTGTTTCATTTCACTGGCTGGAATCTCCAGGACAGTTTTAGAGTAGTAAAGGGAATATCCTTGCCTTCCTCCTGATCTTAGAGAAAACATTCAATCTTTTACCATTAAATATGATAGGTATCTCTAGATTTTTGTAAATTTCCTTTATCAGGTCAAAGGAGTCCCGTTCTGTTCTTAATTTGTTGAGCTTTTATCATGAGTGGATGTTGGACTTTGTCAAATTCTTTTTCTATAGCTAAGAAAAAATCATACTGATTTTCTGTTTCAGGCTGTTGATACTGTTAATTCTCATATCTTTTATAATGTATATTTTAAATCTCTAAGAGGAACAATGACACGGATTTTGACCACAGAGACCTTTTTTTATCAGACACGTTTTAGAACTAATGATCTATAGAACATACTGGGAAATGCTAATATATAAAATGTATAACATGGATACAATCCTTTTTAAACACCTATAAGTATTAATGAGGAGTAACCAAGATAATGTAAAAAAAGCATTTAGCTTAGTGTCAAGAACATAATAAAGGCTCAAGATATATTCAAACATTAAAAGCAATTCATGTATTAATTTGAAGCATGAATTGTACATTTATTGTATGCTTACTCTTTCAATGTCACTGTTAATGGTATTATAAATATCATAAACATGAAAATTAAAATGCCTTGCTTAAAACATGATTAAATTACTATTGGTTTGTCTTACCCCATAAGCAGAATGTGTGTTTTGTCAAAATTCTAAAGAAGAGTTGTTATCACAGCTTAGATTCACTAGATTTTAATGTCACCCTCTAGAGAGAGGCAAAGGTGTTCCTCAGCACCAACATGATTATTATTTTAAATTATTTTACAAGTTGGTAATAGCTTTTGTGAAATGACTTCCACAAGAAAAGAGGCAGGCAAGCCTGTTTTATGAACTAGCCTTGTTCATGAGGTTTAAAGAGATAGTTGATCCTTTCATGTTCTCATTTGTCTCATCATACATTTGGAAAAGCTTCAGCTGTGTGGGTAATCTCAGAGATCAATATCTGGGCTTTAACCAGCACTTCTACCAAAAGAAATGAAATCATCTCTAAAAACTCATGGAAAACAAGGCTATAATTGTTGAACACATGCGTGGACACATACACACAAAAAAGTAAATACAGCTTTACCTTATATTTTATTTTTTGACTTGGAGTGTCCCAAACTTATTATTTGCACTAGTGTTATACAACCACAGATGACTTTGTTGGTCAACCACAGGCTAAGTTTTCATTTGGCTTGTGTAAAGGATTTGTTCTTTTCCATATAAGAATTCTTAGGAAAAGAGAAGAACCAGACAATTTCAAGTGACATGCCAAATATCTCTTTCCTGTTACAAGTTTTGCTTAAGAACTAAGTAACTGTATGGCTCTGGTGATTTGCTGTCCCTGGGACAATGGTTTCCTGACATTTCAGAACAGCAACTTATAAGAACGCTTACATGTGGGTTTGATATTGCATGTTGTTAAAAGAATCAGTGGGTCTAGACTGGAGTTTATTTTTTAAGTGTATGGTAATAATGTGCTGTATTCCAAACAGAAAGGCATGTGTGCCTAACTCAAAACAAGAATAATTGAGTACCAGGAAGGAGCCATACTGCCTATGCTATTGGGAGTGGGGGAGTGAGTAGTGAAGAGGAGAAAAGATGCTCTGGGAATGCGTAGATCAAAGATGTCTGGATTGATAAACAGCTACGGACCTGGTATGACTGTGCATAAAAGTAGTCATAAAGGCCAGGAGACCAGCCTTAAAATCAAAGAAACCAAGATTCAAGCCCCACCAATGCCACTTACCTTAGCTAAATTTACTAATTTCTCTGAGTTTTCTCACCTGTAAAATTCTCATCTCATCTTAACCTTAACTCATAATTTTGTGGTAAAAATAAAAGTAACATGCAAAATATTTTATAAACTACACATAATGGTGAATTACAATCTCTTGCTCAAATGCAAAAATTTAGAAATAATTGCTATGGTCATTTTTAAATAACATCAAAGAAAGAAAAAGGGGGTGGAGTGCCTGGATGGCTCCATTGGTTAAGTGTCTACTCAGGTCATGATCCCAGGGTCCTGGGGTTGAGCTGGCCCATCCAGCTCAATTGAGCAGGGAGTCTGCTGCTCCCTCTCCTTTTCCCTCTGCCCCTCCTTGCTGCTCATGCCCATCCGCAGGGGTGTGCACGCTCACTCTCTCTCTCCCGCTCCCTGCCTCCCCGCCAAATAAATAAATAAAAGTTTAAAAAAAGAAGGGAAAGAAAGAGAAAGAAAGAAAGGAAAAGAAAAGAAAAGAAAAGGAAAAAAGAGGCCAAATTGGTTTTGTTTTGGTTTGGTTTTTAAATCCATGGTCTAAATGACAGCAAATCTATTTCTTTGAAATATATATCAACATTTTCTGAGTTATGTAGTTGATGTAATGAATCTATAGCTTCTAACATTGTTGTTTTTCCTCCCTGTGGTTATAAGCACTTATAACCTAGCCCACTGGCATCTGGCCAGTCTCCCCCGCCCCACGGGCTTGAAAATAGTTGTTAGTGGCTTCTGATGACTTCAGCTAATGCCTTAAAGAACATAAGGGGAAAGAATTGGAAGTTACAAATTAGAAACTTCTCAGTTGAAAAAATTACCTATTTTCTCATATATTTTAGTGCTGTCTTTGGTCTTTTATCCATTTGTAGCTACCTAGGATGAATCAGGTCACAAGTTTTTCGTAGAGATTAAAAGTAAATAATAACACTTCATTCTAATCATTAGATTAGCTGAGAAATTGTTTTAATTTTCTCATACCAAATATATTTAATAAGCATCATTGTCTTTTATTTTTCTTCGTAATTATAGTTTATTTCTTTTATTTCTTTTGACTTATTTGAATCTAATTTGAATCCTACAAGAATCCTACAAGATACATTTAGTACTCTAAAAACATTATTCTATTTGGACATCTTTGCAACAAGATTTTTGAGTTGCTTTAAATGTTAGCTTCCAAGTGCCATTATCTTGTACCCCTGATTTCATTTATGAATATAAAATCCATAATTTGGTGTTCATCTGACTTCTAAGTAAATGCTTTTAAAGTATTGCTATATTTTTTACAGTACTGCCATCAGAGCACTTCTGTTGACCTCATGTAGCAATAACCCTTTCACTGAATTAAGAACTCTTTACATAGGGTTCTTCTGAATTTATAAAATATTATCTTAAGAAGGTCCTTCTCCAGTGTCTTAAAACAGAGCACTATTTTTTTAACTACCATATGTTTATATGCTGGAAAAACAAAAAGCCATAGTTCCATTGCAGTCATACAGATTTTAAAATTTATCTAGTGAAATTTAAATGAGAGTACATGGCTTCTATGAATAATTTGGATAACTCGTCTAATCAGTAAGATATTCTTAGATGAATGTTTTTATTTTTATTATGCCTTATTAAAATGGTTAATGGTTAAATATAAGATTCATGCCAAAGATTTCATTCACATTAATGAAGTCTCAAGTAATTTCATTTCTTTGGTAAATGTAGCCACTCTTCTTTTACTATATGCAGGCTTTTAGTTTTTATTTCCTATTTCATAAACATCAGAATCATAGTTGATTTCACTATTCTTACATTTTTTTCTTTCTTACCCATTCTTTTATTCTCTATGTAGAAATCACAGCATAGAGAAAGGATACTTTACTCCTTTCTCTAAATGAAGTCATTGGTCACAAACATTAACTAATTTAATAAAAAACACTATGAAATGATATATAAGGGGGGCTGCAGGTATTACACAGGTTTAAATATTTTAAGTAAAATTTAATGCAGCCAATAAATGGCAGAATTTGTACTCAAATCCAGGTCTTAGACCATGGACTCTTAGACCTACACTTGAATTCCCTCCCTGATCTCTCAAAAAAGAACCTTTTTCTTATCACCTATGTAATACACGTTCATTTGTAGACCTTAGAAATTAGAAAGGCAAAAAGAAGAAAATAAACAACAGCAAATTATAACCACTGTTAACATCATGGTGTACCCCCTCTTTGCTCTACGCTGCCAAATATGGTAGTCACCGGCCATATGTGGTATTTAAATTAAAATAAATAAGATAAAAACTCAGGGGGCGCCTGGGTGGCTCAGTTGGTTAAGCATCTGACTTCTTTCTCTCAGGTCATGATCCTGGGGTCCTGGGGTCCTGGGGTCCTGGGATTGAGCCCCGCATCAACTCCCTGCTAAGCCAGGACCCTGCTTCTCCCTCTCCCTAAGCCCCTCCCCACCCCTGTTGCTCTCTCTTGTGTGCATGCATCCTCTGTCTCTTTCACTCAGGTAAATACATAAAATCTTTTAAAAAAAGAAAAAAGATAAAAATTCAGTTTCTCACTTGACCTAGCCATGCTTCAAATGCTCAACAGCTGGAAGTGGCTAGGGACTACTGGTTAGCAAAGATATGGAAGATTTCCTTCATCTTGGAAAATTCATCCAACAGTGCTATAAATGTAGAAATGCATAAAGAAATGCATACACACACATGCACCAAGGGGTACATAAATATATAAATTCATATTTTAAGTATAAATGGATCATACTATGTATAATATTTGTAATAGTTTCATTGAACACAGATAAATATTTTTCATGTTAACATACATAATCTGCATAATCATTTTAAAGCATGAATTGTTCATTGTAGCTATATATCATATTTAATCAAGCTTTTCTTTTTTGTACTTTTAGATGATTAACATCATTTTAATGTGATATGCAGTGCTACAGTGAACATCCCTATATATGCAACTTTTTACTTTTACTGATTTCCCCAGGATGAATCACTAGAAGGTGATTTTTTAGATGGAAAAGTTATGCACAACTTTTAGGAATTTACTATAAAGACTAACTCGACCTCCAGGAAAAAAAAAATGTAACAATATACATCTTTACTAGTAATGTGAGAACTTGCCTATTAACTTCCTACTCTAACAGAGGTGTTAGTTTATTTGCTTTTTAAATTCATGAAGATTCCACTTATTTTTGGTTCGTCAGTCTCCTCTGAAGTTTTTAATATAAAAGAAGGAGGATGCCAGCTAAATAAATTGCATGGCAGAAGAATATGAACTAAGTCTGGAAAAAGTTAAAATGACTTTAAATTATATAATACATGTAAAGCCATATGAAATATGTATGTCTTTATATAAATTTTTGTAAATTATGTAAGTATAAAATATAAACATAAAAGTATGTTATATATTTTTATATGCATAAATCTTCACACATGTCAACATTTGTGATTAGGAATAACTTTCACTTAATACTTTAATAAGCTATCATTATTTTCTGCAAAACATCTTAATTATGACAAATTTGCCGCTACACAGACCATTTTGAAACCACAATAATACATTCCAGGGTGTGTTATGCTGGGAAATTGCCATTCTGGGAAGAATGAAGTCACTTGGCCTTTAGATTGGTGCGTCAGAATATGCTCAAGGAAAGTAATATCTAATGAGAAGGCATGTATGACATGTATTACAATAGCTACTTAATTATAATTCATTAAGTTTTAGTTCCAGTAACACCTATTTATTCCATGAGACTTTTAAAGATTGTGTTCTCTAAATTAAGGATTTTACTGGTCATTAAATTTATTTTACTTAAAGGCACCAGAACTAAAAATATATAGCATAAGCTGTGAAGCAGACCAGAAACAAAGCTTTTTCCTAATTCTCGTAGAATTAGGAAATTTGACTTAACTGGTTCCAGTTCCCTCATCTGGTGACTGATGATCTCTGCTCTCTGAGCTCATACATTATCAGATTTTGTCTTTTATACCCATCCTATCACGTGACCATAGGCAGTACTAACTTCAATACACTACATTAGTTCAAATTAGTTTATCAACTGATCTAATGATCGCTTGAAAGCCCTGAAGGAATGGAATGCAAGACAGGTATAGGTTATAGAAATAAAGGCTAAAGACCATAAAGGACAGAAGTTTATGGTAGGAGTGGGGTTATATGGAGTGGGGAAAGTGAGGACTGGATTTAAAAAGACAAATTAATGTGATTTTTTTTTTAAGATTTTATTTATGAGAGAGAGAGAGAGAGAGAAAGCACAAACAAGGGGAGGGGTAGAGGGAGAAAGCATGCTTCCTGCTGAGCATGGAGCCTGATGCAGGGCTTGAACCAAGGACCCCAGGATCATGACCTGAGTCAAAGGCAGATGCTTAACCGACACCCCCAGATTAATGTTTTTACATTAAACTGGCCCATTTTGTGATATTTTGGCTTAAAGCACAATAGATTTATTGACATTTAGTTTGCAACGTTTGCAGGAGATGGTAAGATTGGGGGAGCTTTGATGCAGAAAGGAAAATATATAGGGTTGGAAGTAAGCTATGAAGAAGGAGAACATTCCAAGAAGAGAGATTAAAAGATATGCTTTATAGGTGGCACCTGGTTTGTTTCGGCAGCATCTTTATATCTATCGGCAGCACTGACTGGCTCAGTTGGTAGAGCATGTGATTCTTGATCTCAGGTTGTACAGTACACATTACAAGTACGCAAGCACAGATTACTTAAACATAAAATATGTATTTAAAAAAAGTATGCTTTATACATTTGGGTTTGCAACATGGTCATTTGAAAAGGAAATGAATGTTTATGTAAACAATCTGCTTCCAACTGTTACACCAAGGTGATTAAGGGAAAGAAGTTCTTCATGAAGAAAGACAAAAGATCCAAATTATATCAATGAAATTATTTAGATCATTGATATGTTAACTCCTAAGACCAAAGATTGAAATTCAGTGCTTTACCAAAATAGAATTGTGTTTTGGAGACTTACATTACAGCTGAATCACTCTCATTGAGGATTAGAAACTTAAACTCCAGAGTTGGTTTCTGATGTATATCAATAAAAATTTGTTAGATGAATTATAAAGGGTTCCAGAAATTGTAGTTATCATTTCAAAGTGTATTTTTAAAAGCCTCTATACAATAAATGATTAGTAGCTGTCTTATAAGGTAGAAGGTATACATTACCTTTCAGGGCATAGGTTTAAAATCTATCATTCCTTTGACTTCTGGTTTATTTTATTGTTCTTGTTCCACTTGTGCTAATCTATTATCTGAGGATAGCCTATAAAGCAACCTTGGAATGCTAAGTAATTTTTCCATGTGCACCTAATTAGTGTGATTTCTAGAAGTTCCCACAAGTGCATATGATGTACTTTTAAGTAAGCAGTCTCTCAGAGGGAAGTCATAGCAACATGCAATTGAGAATAATTGGAATATGATTTTCTGTTCTGATAATAATGATGCCATAAGTATAAGATGAGGACATTAACATTTGATTCAGAACATAGGAAGTGTATACTGTCCCTCCCAATAATAAATCACTTACAGAAATTTTTAGTTTATAAAAATTTATTGCTTGAGAACAACATATAACTCCCCCCTTTTTTAAAAATTAAGTTACCAGCGTGCCTCTTAAAGTTTCTTTGGGTAGATAAACTTCACTTGTAATCGAAAATTCTACAGTTCCATAATTTTATTTAAATATATTTCTAAAAAACTACCATTAGTTTTGTTCCTTCAAAAGGATTTAGAAGTAATTGAGAAAAATTTAACCCTTCTTTATCTAGTTTACTAGGTTGGGACTGGCAGTAAATTTCTTCATAATACTGAATAATTCAAATAGATACCAAGAACAAAGGTGCAAATACTTTTTGTGTTTTGAAGGTAGAGGGATTAGAAAAGGGATAACCTTAAAGTCTTCAGAGAGGAGATACGAGGCCTAAACAATTTTAAGCAATGAATGAGAGGTTGTTATGCATATAGACATAAAAACTAATAAATACTGATCTCTTCCCTGTGTTATTAGACCTGTTCCAAATTCTATATATGTGTTAACTACTTTAATCCTCAGGATTTGAGGAGGTGGGAAATACTATCTTCATTTTACAGATAAGACAACTAAGGCATCTAGCTCAAAGACTCTCAGCTAGGAGACTGAGAAACCAAACGTCAATCTGAGAAAGTCCGACGCTGAGTCTCTCTATTGGAGGCAGTGGGAATGGCCTTCAGTTTCTCCCTCCCTTAAGCCCATCTCGTTGAGAATGGTTAAATTAATTAAAGCGTCTCACCTCTACCTCACTTCACCCCTCTTTTATGCTTTCCACAATTCTTCAATTTTCTGTATTAATTGATGCTTTTCAATCTGTCTTCTTTTAAAAACTGTCATGTATGGATAAGCAAAAATTCTGTCAGAAGTTTAGGGAAAAAACATTTCCCTTTTCAAAAACCTTTAAAAAGCTCTTAGGAATCAAAAGCCTTCATGTTTTATAACTGCTGTCACTGAAAGAGGTGGACCGCTGATTCCATCTTTTCCTCTCATTCATGCTATAGCAACCATAATCCTCCCCTAAGACAATAGAGGCCTCTAGCTGAACAGGGAGTAGGGCACAAATAGGAAGGTGGGAAAACAAGCCTATTTATAGAATTCAAAATATTTAAAAATCAAGGTATATTAAGATTATCATTAGTACTAAAATGAAAAAAAAAAATCTGGGTGAGGAGGAGGAGAGAGCAAATGGAAAAAAGAAATTTTTGGAAGGTAGCCAGGGAAAGCCTCTGAGAGGGTGGTCCTTGCTCCTTGACCCAAGGCTGAGGATAAGCAAGCCCAGGGGAACAGCTGCAGGAAAAGCAGAGCAGTCCAGGAACAAGTATAAAGGTCTGAAAAGAGCAAACCCTCCAAGGAAGGGAAAAAAGATCACAATAGCTAAGAGCAATGGAAGAAATGATATGAGGGATTACAAAGAAATCATCAGACAGGACATTTTAGACCACGGTAAGGAAATTTGAACTTTATTCTGAAAGAAATGGGAGCCAGTGGAGACATTTAACCAGAAGAGAGCACAGTCTCACTCACATTTTAAAAGTGCAACTCTGGGGCAGCTGGCTGGCTCAGTTGGTAGAGCATGTGACTCTTGATCTCAAGAGTTGTGAGGTCAAGCCCCACATTGGGCATGGAGCCTACTTAATAAGCAAACAAACATACAGATAAGTAAAACTCTGTAGAGAACAGATTCTAAAATGGACATGTGCCAGCTAAGTGGAGATATAAATGATGGAGTTTAGGTGAGAGGTCTCTGCTGGAAATGTTATGTAGAGCCCTAGGAGTGGGTAAGATTGCCTGAGGATAGATCCTAGACAAAGAAAAGAAGACGATCCAGGACCAATTCCTGAAGCTATCTAAACTCAGGAGCTTGAGTAAAGGAGAGACTCAAGAGATCCAAGGAAAATTTAGACTCTCTCTGGCTAGCCAAGACTCAGTTGTTACAAAGCATGAAATGTTGATAAAACTTTTGAGCTTTCATGCTCATCCAGTCTATTATCATGAAATGAGACTATGAGTATATGATTTTAATTTTAGTTTATGTTTTTGTCTTGTAAAAAGCTGAACAAATCTGGATTGGATTGAATTAATGGTATTAGCAATCAAATTTTGGCCAGTACAAATAGTACATATTAAGCAGTGTAATTATTAAAGAGCCAGGGCTATAGCATATATTTAATGCCTTTTTAAATCTCCAAATCTGGGGGCATCTGGGTGGCTCAGTGGGTTAAGCTTATGTGTTTGGCTAGGGTCATGGTCTCAAGGTCCTGGGATCAAGACCCACATCAGGCTCTCTGCTCAGCAGGGAGCCTGCTTCTCCTTCTCTTTCTGCCTGCCTACTTGTGATCTCTCTCTCTGTCAAATAAATAAATAAAATATTTTTTTAAAAATCTCCAAATCCTAAAAATGATGATTCTGACATTAAAGGCATCCATTATCTCATGATGAAGAGTCAGTTATCCTTGGTATTATATAATAATATTTTATATCTTAGGAGAAGATACAAACCATCCACAATTCAACCACATCCTTTCTAGAAGATGCTGTATACTATCTGGTTGTCCAGTTAGTCCAGTCCACATGAACTTTAATTGACATTTTTCCCCTCAAGCTAAATTTTATTATTTTCAAAAAATTTATTGTTTTAAAGTTAGACCTACCTAGCAGTCAATTGTACCATATAAAACACAAGGACATAAACAGCAAGAGTAGTTTCATTTGATACATTAATATCATCATAGAAAAAGCAACATATTTATCCTGTCTCATTTTTTGAACTTCAGAATCAAATTAAGCTGGATAAAAAGTTCCAAATTTTCTTCAGGCAAAATTTTTTTGTTTTCTTAAGCAGCAGTTTTCACTTAATACAATATATCTCTGTGGCAAATGCCCAGATTTTATATTAACACAATGTAATTTTCCAGAAGAAATGTCAAATCCTATTGCTGACCTTTTAATATGGATTGATTAGACGCAGTGTCCGAGTTCTATTAAGAACATCTGAAATAAAGAATGCCTAGAAAAATGGGTGCATCAGTGGTAACATTAGTATTTTGTTTCAAGAGAAGGAACTGATTTTTGCTAAAATTGCACATTTCTCTGGGCCTGAATGGATTGGGTAGAATTTCAGAGTGAGTGAGTTGCACTTTTAAAATGTGAGTGAGACAAACGCTTGCATTCAAAATCTTTGTTATTTTACACATGTATGCATGGCTCTCAAGGGAGTTTCTGGTTCTTTGTGATATTCACTAGCATTGGGGGTCTCTTAAATCATCCAGCTGTAACACAGAGCCATAGATGTGTGCATCCAGTTCCAACACCTCCAGACCATCCTACATCTCTCATGGGTCACATTTGTCAAAGTTCGCTGAGGCTTTTGGACCTGGAGTTGTATCTTCTTCAGTGCTGAAGTGACAACCGTATTGTTTTTACTGCTCCTGTTTACATTTTAATTTTAGACTGGGAGATTCTTTCTCTTTTTTGTGTAAAATCTTCCAAGACAGGATCATATATGTAAAATAATCAATGGCATTTACCTTTTTAAATCATAAGCTAAATAAAATGACAACTATTTTCACCATTAGTTGACCTTGAATCTGACTTCTATCCACTAAGGTCACCCTTTAAAGTTTAATATACACTCACCTACAACTTAGAGTTAATTTTTCTTCATCTCTTCTCTTATTCATCAGGATCACAGATGGAAAAATTGGTTTTGTACTTTTAGACACGAAGCATCAGGACATTTTGAAAAACATATCTGCCTATATGCTACACTGCCTCTTTTCTTTCTTTTTTCTCCCCTGCAAAATTCCTTATATTCACTTTATCTTCTATGCAGGTTGCCGTGGTATTTTCTATGATGGTATCTTGATACTTTACTATCAAGACTTTATTAAGCAGCTACTATGAGCCAAGCCCTGCTCTAGACCCTGGGGATTGTACCAAGAATCATAAACAAAGTTAGACTGACTTTCTTTTTGCTATGGAGCTTGTGATTTTAGGGGGGAAATAGACAGATGGTTAACTTTATTCTAGGATGTAAGTGCTCCAGGGGTAGAAGCTCTGGTTCTAGGAGAACACATGGAGAGACTTGCCCTTAAACAATCACCTCTCTTTCCTGTGGGATTATATTCCCCCTCTGTAATTCTGCTTTATTTTTCAGGAACTTTCAGTAGCTCCACTACTTGCTAAATACCCATTTCTTTTCTATGGTAACTTTGCTTTTGTACAAGTTTTACTCTTGTTATACCCAAAAGTAGCATGTCAGTTTTTTAAAGACCCTTCACCTGTAAGCGTACGGGGATTTTCTGTGTGCAGATCCATTAATGTGGAATACTTTTCCTCTTCCTGCACCATTTGGCAAGTGATTTGATGCTATATCATTTTTCAAATGTCGTCGTAAGGAGCTGGTGCTTATAACAGTTTTTCCCTGGATTCTGAGCAGCCTTTACTAAAATGTCATGAGATATCAGAGTTCCAGAGGTGAACATATAGGTCATGCTCCCCAAGAAATCACTCTACATTCTAAACCATGATGTTCCTTATTATTTATTATAATCAGTATATTCCCATTTATATCCCAGCAAACAGAGACACAATAGTCATGTTTATCCTTATGACTTCATCATCTCAGGGAGAAATGAATAGGTATTTCAGGTTGTATAACTATCCTTCAAGGTAACATTTGATATAGGTTCCAGTCTATTTTGCTAATGAGATCATTAAGAAAAAAGAAGCTTCCATTGAGCAAATCATTCTTTGTATCAAGGACTCTTACAAACATTGTCATTACAACCATGCCATTTAGGTATTTGTATCCTCATATTTTGGAAAAAGAAGTGAGGTTCAGAGAGATTTATAACTTGTGACCCAGCTAGCAAGTGGCAGAGAGAAGCCAGGCTATGAGTCCAGGTCCCTGAGTTCTTTTACTTTATACCATGCTACCTCCCTACATTAAGCAATCTCAGATTTCTTCTGAGTGGTCCTGAGACCACTGGAACCAAGGCTTGCAAGTGTTAGGTGTCCCCTTTCCCTAATAGTTGAGATATTTAATTAGTATTGGACCTACTTGAAGTGAGAATACCCCAAATGCAAACTTGGATGCTTGTATTATGACTGATTTGTAGTAAATTCTTAACATCCATCATGGATTTTAACAAATGACCTAGTTTGCCAGTCCCCCTTCTTCCTTGTGCCTCCCCTTCCTTCCCACTCCCTTGGGACGACTTACCTGACTGTAACAACACTAATAATGATTACAATAACACACACATGAACACCAGCCACCATCCCCCGCATTCCATGTAGGACTCATTGAATATCACTGAATCCTACCCAAGCCCAAGTTGCCATGCTCAGTCTGATTTTTTATTCTTGTCACCCTCCCTGGGATCTGTCCTGTAGCTAACCCTTGCTCTATCTGCATTATCCTAGTCTTGCTCTCTTTTTCTCCCTAGGCTGCTGATTAAAGAACAAAAAAACTGTTGGCAAGCTTATCTAGGTTTTAACTAGAAGTAAAAAAGGAAATGTATATATTATTTCAGACTTCTCTTTTTGCTTAGGTTTTTCTTATTTAGTTGTTTGTACTTAACTTTTTTACTTTTGAATGGAACCTCCACATTTCCACCAAATTTGTGTTTCTGAAGCATAACTTCCATTATATCATGCATATGGCATTTTTAGAGTCTCCCTATGACCTAAATGTTCCTAGCCTGATCAGCAAAGTTTATTACAATTTGATTAGAACTTAATATACCTCAGTCAGATGGGGATATTCCCTACTTTCTCCCACCACAGCCAACCTCAAAGCCTTTTCTCATTTCATTGAATTTACTACTAATGGCCTTTCTTGTTCTCCTCCCTGATGATCTATTTTCACCCATCATTTAAAGTTCCAATTTTATCTATACTCAGAAGTCAGCTTCTTTATCATGAGCACACACTAATCTCCCAATATAGAATTCATTATCTGTGCTACTTCTTAAAACATAGAGCTTCCTGAAACATGAACTGGACCAAATGATTTTCCAAGATAAGACTTTCCATTGACTTGACTTTATTTATTTATTTGGGTGGGTGTGAGGAGGGGCAGAGGAAGAGAGAGACAATCTTAAGTATGCCCAGTGCAGAATCTGATGCAGGGCTTGACCTCAAGACTCTGAAATCATAACCTGAGCCAAAATCAAGAGTCAGACACTTAACCAACTGAGCCACCTAGGTGCCCCAGCTTTTTAGTGACTTAAAGTCAAAATCCAGTCCCCCTTCCATTAGCTTCAGGACCAGGTCTGAGCAGGCCCATGTCCACCTCTTCCTTGTCAAGCCCTAACTGACTAGTTCTTTCATCAAGAGGTGAAATGGGGATTCAGAACTCCAAGAGAAAGAAATCAGCCCACAGGTTTTTACCAAAATTCCTTTTGTTATTTTTATCTAACAATACTGAGTAATAAAAGTTTACCCACATAATTCCTCAGACCTTAGCTGGTAAGATTTCTTTATTTCAGAAGTCAGGACAGTTGCAATTTCTGTTTCTAATGTCACTCCTCCACCTCAGATACAATCAAATTCATCCAAAGTTAAAGTCTGCAAACATGCCGGTAATTTCTTCCAAGGGTGGCAAGGAGTACAGTGTTATCCATTCTTTTATAACCCAGATGAATGATAGTGTTAGTATCCAATGACCATGTTTCTTATGTGCAACACTGGAAGGTAGGCTTTCACCATTTCCTAACTTAATAAAAACATAAATCAGCAAGGATATATACTTTTTTTAAAATAGAGATTGAAATTTAAGAAATTTATAAAACAGCACATACTAAATTTTTCTTCCTCTATTGTGACTTTATAAACTTTATAACTTTATAAACTTTATAAAGTTTATAAACTCTTAGAACACAATGGTTGGATTTTGTGCTACTTATACTACTATGTTCTAAGGAGCAAAGTCAGTTTTCCAATCTCATTACTTCCCAAGTTAAGAAAGAAATATAATATGGAAAATATTCAGAAGTCTCCATCTACAAGCATGGGTCTTATGCCTCATCTCATGTCTCTGGCTGCTTACTGTACCCAACCACACTGACTTCCTTTCTGTTGCTCAAGAGGACCCAAGATACTTCCTTCCTCAGATCTTTACATGCCTGCCCAGAACATATTTCCTTTCATGTCTTTTCATATTAAATGTTCTCTCATGTTTGATTTGTCACCTTCTCAAATAAACCTTCACCGACTGCCCAATCTGAAAGAGGTTTTTTTCTTTAATCTCTGTTTTGGCAAGCTGATAATTTCTTTTATAGAACTTTTCACAAGTTTTAATGATTCTATTTATTCACTTACTTTTTAAAAACTTCTTTCCTACTGTAGACTTCATGAAACCCTATCATGGCTGTTTTATTAACTATTGGATACCCAGTATGTGCTAAAGTGCCTGACCCAGAGTTCACAACTAATAAATTCTTGTTAGATGAATACATCCCATTTTTTTACTTTTAGTTACAATAATTACTTTTATGTGCCTAAGCCTTGATTCCTCAATTACAGTGTAATATCTCTAAAGAAACAGATCTTAAACCTCTTGATCAGGGGTTATAAATACTTATTGTATGATATGGCTTATTTATTTATTTGATTATCAGAATTGCAGTCCTTCATACTGTTTCAAACAGTATTTCACTACAATGTTGGCTGATATCTTTTGAGAACTTCTTAAAAATTAAATGGAACTGGTAGGGAAATTTTAGGTCTTTCAGAGCTTAGAGCTCACACAATTTGGGGGAACTTGTTGAAAGAAAAACACTAGATACACCTTGGGCACTGGTCCTTCATAGGGACCTGTATGAATGAATGAACTCTAACACCCAAGCTTCATTACTAGTTCCACAATAAATCTGCCTCTGTTAATAGACTGAAATCTCGATTGCACCATGTTTCTTTTTGCACTTAGGTCCAACATTTGCAAGATGTAGTATTTGAGCCACGTTCATCTCACAGATTATTCTGTCTGACCCTTGATGCAGCCTCACCCTTTCTCCCCACTCCCATTGCTCCTGTTAACTGTGTTCAACTAAATGCCAATCGGCTCTCAGTATAAGAAGCCAATCTCACCACAACAGCTGTTAATACAGTGATACTAAGCTAATAAGGTCAGTAGTTATGTTAGCATTACTCTAGCTTCACATTGCCCTGAAAATCTTATTCTTCCCCAAGTCTCAAGTTTTCTGTTTTTAATTCTTTAACTGTCATTCTGCATCATGATCTGGCATCTGTCTTATTGATAACAGTAACTATTTTTGTTTATTTTTTGAATTTTTAAAGAGCAAGGATAAGACAGATGCTCAGCAATCACTACACAGTTCATGTGACTTTTATTTCCCAGCTTCTCAGTTTCTGTACTTGAAGGCAGTTTGTTTTACTGATGAGGCAATAAAGTTAAGGTAAAAAATGGGAATATAGTAAATATGTCACTAGAATTAGAGTCCCTCAAATAAAATTTATTTGCAGCAGCAGCAGAGCAGCCCTCTGCTCTGTTGTCCATATTTTAGGCCAGTGGATTATTGGCTTTCATAGTGAGCTAGAGTGTAGTGGGTCTGGACATGATCTGCTAGCTGTGAGGCAATGTTTATGTTAAAAGATCTGTCTCAGAGATTGGGAATGCTGAAACATAGGTTAAAAAAAATGTCTTGAGGGATATTCACTTACAGAAAGCATATTTATCCCATATGAATACCTTCCTAGTCTGGAAAAATCCAGGGTTTTAACCTCTAAGGCAGGAGCTGAAGCAGAGAGTAATGGAAGTAATGCGAACAAAAGGAAGAAGGGATGGCCGTGAGTAGGATACTCAAAGGATTGTGACATTTTGTTTTTTGATTGGAGTCCCCAGAAAGAAACCACATCATTGGCTCCAAAAATATTTTCTTTCAGTCAGTACCTACTATATGCCAAGTACTGTACTCAATAATAGGTGTGTAGCAAAGACTAGAAAAGGAACATAGAGTGTGATAGGAAATAAACACACACAAAACAGTGTGTGCTGTATTAGAGGGTTATATAAGGTAGCAGCCACACAAAAGAATAATAACTGTATTGAGGAACAGGGAGGACATCACAGAAGAGAAGATACTGTGCTGTAACAGGCAGACACTTAATTGAGTTTGTGCAAAAGCAGAATATAAGACAATGATTTGGGTGTGGTCCCAGGATGCACTGTGAGGAAGTGAGAAACTGAAGGGAGGAAAGTCAATAAATGGTGCAGAAATGTGTGAACTTCCACTGCGGGCAAGTGAGGCTCCATCTTACTGGTGACTCTCTGGGAAACTGGAATATGCTTTGAAAATGTTCCATCAACATTCTCCCAGGGGAAGCTGGCATATTTGCCCATCACCTTCTGTCTTCATTAGTTGAAGGTTTCTCCTGATACAGCAAGCTCCCATAGTCAGAGAATACTCTTAAGCAGAATGAAATAGGAAGCCATGGGTGTGTGAGGGAACTGCAGGAATCCTTCAGAGGAGGCCTATGGAGAATGGTTGAGGCACCAACAGTGTCTACTAGAACCACCTACTCAGTAGCTCTTCTGACTTTTATTCCTTGTTAAGAGAATTCAAATTTTGTTAAGGTATTTGAAAGTATAAAATAACCAATGGATCCCTCTTCGGCTCCAGAGAGTGAATGTTGATCAGTATAAACTAGTCATAATTATACCATTTCTCTTGTCAGTGATCTTTTTTAAGCATAAAACACTGACCAATTAAATATGAGATGTTTGCTAGTAGCCTTCTGGGAAATTTTTTCTCAACTTTAGAAGGGTCAGAAGCAGGAATTCATCTTTTCTGCTGCTTGATGTGGATTTATAAGGATATAATGCTTAAAGCTGTAGCAGCCATCCTGCAGCCATGATCAAAAAAAAAAAGCCAAGATCCAACCAACATATTAAGGATGGCAAAAGGGAAAGACGGAAAATAATTTCAGTTCCTTGACATGTTCTTTGAGCTGTTGAGTTCATAACTTTGGGCCAACCTGCTTCTGGACTTCTTAAAAACTAAAATAATAAGTTTATAATAATAATACCAATACTTAATAATAATAATAAGTTGAGTTTACTGACTGAATGAGGGGCATAGAGAGAGGAAGAGGATGAGGCTGACTTGCTGAACTACTTGAATATGGATGATAGATGATGGCACATCAGCTGTTTAGCTCTTCTAGCAGTAAACTTAATACCTTCTCTATGAATAAACATAATAAAAAACATTTGCCTGACTTTAAGTATTTATTGTTTTCTGGAATCACCAGTTCCCCATTTATTGAGTTATAATAAGACAGATTCCTGGATCACAGTGAGTTTATTGAACAGTGCTTTCAGACCTCACTGTTGAGTTACTTTCTCTAGTTCCAGCCTCCACTACAATCCGAGTGTCTTTTCTTTCCATGCTAACTAGCACAGTAGAGGGCTCAGCATTATCTGTTCCAATCCTTGCCCTGTAGAAACAAGTGTACATTTGGAGCAGGATAAGAAGTCTCCAGGGAGGGAATAATGTTTTTAAAGACTAGACTTTCTGAAGATAAGGTATACAGGTTTCAGGTTGCGAAGGAGTGGGATTCTAAACTTATGATCTTTCTGAGGACAAGTCTTTTCTAGTGGAGAAATAAACTAAAATATTTGAGAAGAGGGCTTACAGAGGGTGGAGGAATTTCTTGGAGGAGGACTGTAGAAGGAGAGGACAAGACATAAAAGAGGAATCTTGGGGTTAGATACCAGGGGCTCATACCCTACAATTATCCATAGCAAAAAAAAAAAAAAAAAATCCTGAACCTATGGAACAGCAATAGAACTACTGTGAGAGGTATTGTTCTACTGCTAAGAAGCCATGTTAACCCCCAGAAAAGGGTTAAACTAGAACTAGTTAAACTAGGTTAAACTAGAACCTCACCTGAAAAGGCTGCCCATCCAATAGGAACATACTTGCTTATCTTCCTAACATTTGGGAAGAAAAATACACATTTTTAAATATTTATTAAATATGTATCAAATTAAAGTCTAGAAAACTTTGATCTTTACTCTTATCCTTGATAAATTTTCCAACATCTGATAATTTTTTTCCTTAGAATCAAGGCAGTCAGAAAATACAGTGTACATGTGAGGTAATTATGGACAAGAGGAGAAAGAACTGTTTGTTTGTTTTTATAAGTTTACTCGTTCAACAAACATTGGTTAATACCAGCTATGTGCCCTTTGTTAGTCTAAGTGCTGGGAATACTAGCATGAACAAGACTGCCCTTATCGAGCTTATACTCTAGTGAAGAAGAGGACAATGAGCAAGTAAGCAAATAACAATTTCAGAATGTGATATATGTTAGGATGAAGAACAGGGTGATATTTTGAAGAGAAACTGGGGGAGGCAGACAGCACAATATGGAGAAACTATTTAACATAGAGTGGTCAAGGAAGATTCTTTTTTGTTGTTGTTTTTTTAAAGATTTTATTTATTTACTTGACAGACAGAGATCACAAGTAGGCAGAGAGGCAGGGAGAGAGAGAGAAAGAAGCAGGCTCCCCGCTGAGCAGAGAGCCTGATGTGGGGCTCCATCCCAGGACCCTGGGATCATGACCTGAGCCAAAGGTAGAGGCTTTAACCCACTGAGCTACCCAGGCACCCCAAGGAAGATTCTTAATAGAAATAAAATCTCCAGCCTTGGTAAGACTTAGGGCAGAGTGGTACGCACTGAGACTGGAGATTATGCATTAGAAGGAGTCTGGACTTTATTGCAAAACAACAGCAACATGTCACTGGGGAATTTTAGATAGGGAAGTGATGTGATATTATTTACACTATTTAAAAGTTTATTAGGGACAAAAGTAGAAGCAAAAGAATATTTTTTACTGGATGGCTCAGTCAATTAAGCATCTGACTCTTGATTTTGGTTCATCTCATGATCTCAGGGTCATGAGATCAAGTGCTGCGCTCAGTGCAGATTCTCTCCCTCTCCGCCTCTCCCCACACTTGCTCTCTTTCTCTTAAATAAATAAATAAATAAATAAGTAAAATCTTTAAAAAGATACTGTTAGGATGCTATCACAGTACCTTAGTATCCAATGAGTCTTAATTAATTAGTTAAATGGAAATAATTGAGAGCTGTTAGAAAATACTATAAAAGGTTTTTCCTCCATCTTAATGAGGTAGGCTTTAGCTCAAGTAAAACTTCAAAGTTGCATGTGTGGTAAAAAGGTAATAATAATCCCTAATGCTAGTTCTATTAAACAAAAAAGATCCAAAAGTATAAGGATAGAAAAAGAAAAAATAAAACTCTCATTATACAAAGATGATATGATATGATTGATTGCTTAATAGAAAGTCCAAGAATCCTATAAACAAACTTATGACTGATGAAAAGAAAACAAAACAAAACATCACAGTGGCTGGATTCAAGATTAATTAATAAAAATTGGTTGGGAATTCTATTGCTTACAAAAAAAAAGAATAGAAATAAGTTATAGTAATATTTTAAAATACATATTTAGTATATATTAAATTTTATAAAGAATCCAGGAATTCATTTTTTTAAATGTGCAAAATTTTATGGAGGAAATTGTAGAACTTGATTGACAATTTTCTATACAAATGGAGACTATACCATGTTCATGAATAAGAAGGCTGCCTTTTTAAACATCTCCATTCTCCCCAAACAGACCTTGAACATCCATTATAATTCTTTATTTTTTAAGATTTTATTTATTTATTTGACAGACAGAGATCACAAGTAGGCAGAGAGGCAGGCAGGGAGAAAGGGGGGACGGGAAGCAGGCTCCCGGCTGAGCAGAGAGCCTGATGTGGGGCTCGATCCTAGGACCCTGGGATCATGGCCTGAGCTGAAGGTAGAGGCTTAACACACTGAGCCACCCAGGCACCCCATCAATTATAATTCTTATCAAAATCCCAACAGGGCTGTTTATTTGCTTGTTTGTTTGTTTCAAAAAGTTGAAAAGGTAATTCATGTAGAAGAGCAAAATGAAAGAATAAGATAATTTATGTGTGGGTGTAGGTGTGTTATGTTAGTCACCATACAGTACATCATTAGTTTTTGATGTAGTGTTCCATGATTCATTGTTTGCATATAACACCCAGTGCTCCATGCAGTCTGTGCCCTCCTTAAAACCCATCACCAAGCTCTTTCATCCCCCTATCCTCTCCCTTCTAAAACCTTCAGTTTGTTTCCCAGAGTCTATAGATAATTTTAAAGGATAAGTGATAGGAAGAAAGAAAGAAGACACTTTCCCTACAAAGAATCAAAATTTATTTTAAAGTTAGAGTAATTAAGACTGTGATACTGACATAGAAACAAATAGGCCAGTAGAACAAAACTGATAGCCCCCAAACTCTGTATATTCATTAATGGGCATTATAAACTTAGGGGAAAAATGGACTATTCAATTGCTGGGAAAAATGGATATTCATATTGAAAAATAAAATAAGATTAGATTCTTATCCACAAAGATAAATTTCAATTTGGCTATAAACCTAACTATGAAAAGTAAAACTTTTAGAAGAAAGTACGTAAGAATATTTTATCACTTAGGTTCAGATAAGGATTTCTAATGCAATACTCAGAAAGCACAAATCTGGGAAATGTACTGAAAATTTTTATATTAAAATGGAATTTTCCTGTAAATAAAAGGCACTAAAAGTGAAAGATGAGCCAAAGCCTGGGATATTTTCAGTGCATATAATCAACAAGAGATTTGGTATCTGGAATATGTAAAGAATCTCTCCAAATGACTGAGAAAAATAAAAAGCAACAATAAAAAAATTGAGCAAAGATGACCACCAACTAAATCTCAGATAACTTGAAAAACCAATAAATTTATGAAAAGAGGATTGATCTCACTAGTGAGCAAGAAAATGCAAATTAAAACAATAATGACATTTCTCCAAAGAAGACATACAATGGCCAAAAGACACATGAAAAAATGCTCAACATCACTTAACACCAGGAAAATACAAATCAAAACCTCAAGAGATACCATCTCAGACCAATCACAATGGCTAAAATTAACAAGCCAGGAAACAACAAATGTTGGCATGGTTGCAGAGAAAGGGGAACCCTTTTACACTGTTGAAGGTGCAAGCTGGTGCAGCCACTCTGGAAAACAGTATGGACTCTTCCTCAAAAAGTTAAAAATAGAGCTACCCTACCACCCAGCAATTGCAATACTAGGTAGTTACACAAAGGATACAAACGTCATGATCTGAAAGAGCACGTGCACTCCAATGTTTATACCAGCAGTGTCCACAAGAACCAAACTATGGAAAGAGCCTACATGTCCATCGACAGATGAATGGATTAAGAAGTTGTGGTATTAAAAAAAAAATTGTGATATTATATATATATATATATATATATATATTTCTCAGCCTTCAGAAAGGGTGAATTCTTACCCTTTACAATGACGTGGCTAGAACTAGACGGTATTACGCTAAGAGAAATAAATAAATCAGAGTAAGGCAATTATCATATGGTTTCATTCATATGTGGAATTGAAGGTACAACACAGGATCATAAGGGGAGGGAGGGAGAATAAAATAAGATGAAATCAGAAAGAGAGAAAAAAAAAATAAGACTCTTTACTGTAAGAAACAAACTGAGGGTTGCTGGAGGGGAGATGGGCGGGGGGATAGTGGGTCACTGGGTGATGGGAATTAAGGAGGGCACGTGACGTAAAGAGCACTGGGTCTTATATCCAGTGGATGGATACCTGAATACTACATCTGAAACTAATGATATACTATATGTTCACAAATTGAATTTAAAGAAAATAAGTTAAAAAACGATAATTAGGGGCTCCTGGGTGGCTCAGTGGGTTAAAGCCTCTGCCTTCGGCTCAGGTCATGATCCCAGGGTCCTGGGATCAAGCCCCGCATCGGGGTCTCTGCTCCGTGGAGAGCCTGCTTCCTCCTCTCTCTCTGCCTGCCTCTCTGCCTACTTGTGATCTCTGTCTGTCAAATAAATAAAATGTTAAAAAAAAAACCACGATAATTAAATACATTTGCTGCCATTACATTGGCAAAAAATTTAAAAAGTGACAAGTATTTGTGAGGAAGAAGAGTATCTGGAACTTTCATATGCTGTTGATGGGGAGTAAACCATGTCAAATAATGGAGAGAAACTGGGCAATATCTGAGGAAATTGAGGATAATTAAGGCCCAACAATTCCTTGCTTGGTATATCTTAAGGAAACTGGTACATTTGCACAAGGCTTCATGCACTAGAATGTTCCAAGCAACATTACTAAGAAGTTGCAAATATCACAGCAGAAAATTGGATAAATTAATCGAAGTATAGTTGCAAAGTAGATCACGAAGTAAATTTAAACAGAGTATGTGTCTGTGTAAATGAATTAAGTAGGCCTACATATTTCAGCCTGCATCAGTCTCAACAATGTAAATTTGAATGGATGAGCAAGGTACAAAAGCAAACTTGTATAGAAACTTAAGAATTTACAAAAGAACACAATTTTTAAAAGAGCCATAAATAGGGAGAAGGGGGTGGGATTATGGACATTGGGGAGGGTATGTGCTTTGGTGAGTGCTGTGAAGTGTGTAAATCTGGTGATTCACAGACCTGTACCCCTGGGGATAAAAATATATGTTTATAAAAAATAAAAAATCTTTAAAAAAGCCATAAATAGTTATGTCGCTATCTAATAAAAGTACATGCATGAAAATGATAAAGACCAAAGTCAGAATAGTAGTTATCTATATAGTTGGAGAAAGAGGATTGAGATTTTGGAAGGATAAATAGAGAGCTTAAATTTATATAAATTGTTTTATTCCTTAAAAAAATAACAAGCAAAATAGAAAAGTGTTACTTGAGCAAGTAAGAGGTGATTATGTTGTGTTTAATATTATTCCTCACTATTCTTTATTTTTCTGAAATCTGTATTTTAAAGGCATGTTCAAAATATAGTGGTTGCTAATTCAAGTGCCTAGTGCCCATCAGGTGCTAAATGCAAGAGGTCTTCCAGAGGGGCTCTGGCACTTGAGACCCACATCCCCTCAAAGAAGGCAACTCCTGCCCATCCCTAGATATTTATTTGTTCCAGCAGGATTTCAGACTTTGTGTGGCCACATCTGATTTTTCTGGAGAATTCAATAATCTGGACTTCTATTAAGATGTGAAATGTTCTGACTTTTCAAAGTTGGCAACAGATTTGAATTAACTAAACAAAGGATAATGAAACACTATGAGGATCCAAACCAAAATAAATAAATAAATAAATAAATAATGACTGTGCATTGGATTCAGCGTATTAGTTCCTAGTCTGCACCCCACCTCCGCTGTGAGATCTTCTGTCATGATATCTTTAATGTGGCAAGTGTAGGTAAAATATTGTAAAGAGTTTTATTGTGGAGGATGATGTTATTCAAGTGAAGAAGGCAAAATGTTTCAGGGCTCTGCAGAAAAATTGTACTCACCGGATTCCCTGGAGCCCTGCAGAGAAGCACTTTGGCTGTGCTAAGGATGATTCTTAGCGTCTTGTGTACTTTACAGTCTGCAAATCCTTCACTGTGAGGACCTCAAAAGAGAAGCCCAGACTTTTCCATTGACTCCAGGCTGTGTCAGCAAATACCAGACCCAGCAGGCCCTTTCTATTATATGTTAAGGCTCCAAACAGCTGTAAATCGTTTGTGCCAAGATCTCTACAAGTGTGACAAACACACAGCATTCTACATATCCCAGGAGGCCAATTAAAAAACTAGGAGACCACAGATCACAGTCTCTGAACACAGTCACCACACCTCTCAGGGCTGATGGCCATGATGTTTTTTTTCTGTTCTCTCCTCATCAGAAATGAAGCTTTGGATTGGAGATTATTTATCCATAGATTTTGGGTTAATTTTTAGCAGAGTGTTTTGAACTGAATCTCCAAAAAAGAAGCCATTGCCTACATGCCTAGTCCGTACATCTTCTTATCAGTATGTTCTCATATGAGGGAATTATATAGCTGCTTCTTACATGTCACCCAGTCCACTGGAGAGTTGGGTCAGTTTATACTTTGGACAGAAATGACAGTTATTAAAACCTCCTCAAAAGTGCTGAAAAGATCCTTACGTCCTAGAAATCATTTGTGAAACCTTCTGTAGGAATAAATGATAGATTTTAATTTACAAGATTTGAGAGCAGAAAGTAAATCCCTTTTAAAGGAGCGTGGTTCCATTTCTGTATTCACACATCTTAAATATTTTTCAATTCTTTATCACAGCATTCTTGTGTCTTTAGACCCGACTCATAGAGTAACATACTGTAATACAGTATTAACCACATGATGTTGGAACAGCCACAAAGGGGTAAATGAACTAATGATCATGTGGTATTCTCAGGAATATTTGTGTCACTGCCAGCTGCCATGATACCTTAGAAACAATTGTAAGGGGACATTACAACAAATTGGAAGTCTTCTGGTGTGCCTTATACCAAAACCAACAGTAGGGAAAACACAATGAAAGATACTGATATAGAACTCCTGCCTAATGGAAAACAAAATAGATAAAATAAATATGAGACCTAAGGATGAATCTAACGTGACTTTTAAGACTGTGAATAGATATTTCTCATATTTAGCTATTCTTCGCAATGAAAACCCATTGAATTCCTTGAATCTTTTAAAGTAAAGAACTACTCCTCACATCAACTAAAAACACATAAAAAAAAATCTGTACTTACGTTGACAGACTGTATGGATAAATCACATGTAAAATGTATGTTAGGAATGAAAGCGTTTACCTAAATAATTCAGGGAAAATGAACAAACCACCACTGAGGAAAAGAGCCAATTGTACACACTAAATTTCCCTATACAGTGGTATAGACCTTTATTTTGTTGTTTAGAAGCAAAAAACAGTAAGATCTGGCCTCCTTTTGCACCAGTAATGATTCAGTTCTATGTGGTTAGTCAAGCTTTATCACTGGGGAGCCTTGGAACAAAACACTTAGATACCCTGTTGTTTGTCTTTCCAATGCCTTCCCACTCATCTGCCTTGCAAACGAAACCACAGTTTTGTTTGAGTAGCAACCCCCCCAGCAGCAGGCTTAGGGGATAATTTCTAATTGGTCTCTATCAGTCACAGGAATCTCATTCTTTATTGGCTTACAGGTGAGCACGACACACAGTCCAGGAAAATGAAACAGAGGGAGAATATCCTTGAGAAAAGACAGTCTTTCTTCCTGTCCTCTTCTTTCCTGCTCTGAATACCCTCTTGTAAAGTTGTAGTCATTTTGTGATCATGGATAGGGGTTAGGGTACAGAAACCAAAAGAATTCCAGAAACATTGACTAACACCCTGGCATTGTTAAGCCTCTGAGGGAGCTGCCTATATCCAGATTTCTTGTCAAGTGAGAAAATAAATTTATGTGTTTTGATGATTCTAAAGTGGCCTAAAACTTTCAGCTAAAAGCATTTTAACAAGCATGTTGGACATGAAAAGTTATACTAAAAAGAAAACCAGAAAGAATAAATAATAAATGTGGAAGGAGTCACTATGTGCCAAGCCCTATTTTTACCATTGAGGTTCTCACTTATGCCTTAGTAACAATCCTATGAGGTAAACACTAACATTATCTTTATCAGTAAAGATGGTGAGGTATAGAAAGTTTAGCAGTACAAATGGTAAGTGATAGAGTTAGATGCTTAACTGCTATACCCCAACCTAGGCAAACAAGATGATTCTAGATGAAACTGTCAAAGAATAATGTTCTCAGGTAATGAAATCTAATGAAAGAAGTATAATGGGTTCTTCTGTCATTGTTCACTGAAATCTGTGTGTGTTCTGCATTATTGCAAATATGATGCTGTGATTATACAGGGTTCCATTGTTTCATAAATTTTTGACATTTTTTTTTGGTAGAACAGTGCCTTGTATTCAATAGCACTAAATCTTAGTAAAACACAGATACAGGGAATTTTTCACAACTCCAAAATGTAAAGCAGAATGTTGTTAATTAAGCAACATGATAACGATTATCTCAAATACAATTTAATGGGAAGGCTGACAAAACAAGCAAAACACTAAGTAAGATTACCATCACCAGTATTCAGTCAATGGATTTTCATTTGGCTTGTAACAGAAACCAGGAAGCAAGGAAAAATTTGCTTTTTCGGCACCAAGCATATAAATAGCAACCATCGCCAATGGGGGAAAAATGCATACCTGGGAAATAGGAATTTGGTACCCAAACTGGTTTCCTATGTGCTTCTAATAAATCATTGTTAAAAAAAAATTTTTGTAAAGATATGATACAAAGCCACATACTGGGCACTTATGTGTAGACCTTTGAATGATAACGATTATCTCAAATACAATTTAATAAGAAGACTAACAAAACAAGCAAAACAGTAAATAAGATTACCATCACCAGTATTCAGTCAATGGATTTTCATTTTGCTTGTAACAGAAACCAGGAAGCAAGGAAAAATATGCTTTTTCGGCACCAAGCATATAAATAGCAACCATCGCCAATGGGGGAAAAATGCATACCTGGGAAATAGGAATTTGGTACCCAAACTGGTTTCCTATGTGCTTCTAATGAATCACTGTTAAAAAAAAATTTTTAAAGATATGATACAAAGCCACATACTGGGCACTTATGTGTAGACCTTTGAATGCATTAGTGAATATATTTCTATCTTGAACATATATCTTATAAATGGTAGTATCTCCTCTCCTTAATGATTCATTTCCTAAGTTCAATTTCTTTGGACTTCCCTAGAGTATTTGCTTTCAAATTGCATTACATTCTTGCTTCATTTGTGTTTAGACCCCATACTTCATCAGTACTTTGATAATAAGATGATATATCTGCAAGCTAGTTTCTATATCACTTTGGCTTAAAGATTTTTCTCTTTATAAAACTGGGCTTATTAAAATATTTCACTTTCTTTCATTAAAGTACATGGAAAACAAGGGAGAACCAAGATGAAAGGAAATGGGTCTGGTAAAAATATTGCTAAGACAATCATGTTGGAGAGTAACCTCTCTTAGAATGCACATTAATTTTTGGCAAAAATTTTTTTAAATCCCAGATTACCAAAAATAAACCACATTCATTAATATCTTTTGAAATGGGAGCTGCAATAATACTAGGTATGTACTCAATTTTTAAGTTGATTTCTCTATCAGAAGGGATATAAGCAAAATTTGAAGAAGGCCAAATTTGTCTTCTCTCCCCGCACCTAAAAGTTTGGACTTTTTTGTACCGTAGTGGAAGCCTGCACTCACTGTGATCCTTTGGGTAAGTAAAAATAAAAAGACATCCTATGGCCTCACAGTCTTTGTGATAATTGCTTGAGCTAATGCTTGTGAAATGGTTTTGTATAACATTAAACATTCTAATGTTTTTATCCATTACCCTTATGTCATCATAATTTGCTTATTATTTAGAGAACTGATGTGGCTTGCTATCATCAGTCATAGTTATTTGTGTTTTGGGGTATTTTCGCTGAAGGAAAGAAAAGCTGATGTTAATCCTGAGAAGCCCAAATTTGCCAATCTTCTACGGTCATTGAACCAATTTGCTCGGCTACATATTCTGTAGACACTAGGAAATTCAGGATCCTCCACGGTTTTCCAGGTGTTTCACAGGATGGGGGGGGGGCATGGAAGAGGGTCAAGAGATCCGGCTGTCTCCCACTCAGTCCCTGTATCCATTCACTGCCTTGCCTCTGGGACTTTTCCTTATCTGTATGCTTCACCCATATTCATTTTTCAAAGCTCTCTCAACAAATGACTGTTGGGTGAGTAGACAGTATTTTATTAAACAAAACAGTTGAGGAGGAGGAATATGCCCAACATAGAAAAGGTAAAGTGAAATTACTCATTAGGAAATTGTTTTAAACTGTGCTATCTCCCCATCTTTGGATATTTCTCTGTCTTTCCTCTTCTAGTACAATCTTCTCATCCCTGGCCAGAACTCCCAAACTTCTAGTTCATACCCCCAAGCCCAACCAACTGAAAGTTCCTGTCCACATTATGCAGACAGCTTTTCTTTTTTCTTCCCCCTTTCAACTTTCTCCTTCCAGGCTATGCCTGAGGACGCTGTCATCTCTTATATATTATGTCCATTAAGATATTTTTCCAAGTATAAGAACAGTATAGACTGTTTACTTTGCTGTGCAGAAGTTCTTTATACAAATGGCTAACTGACACCTGAAAGAATGTTCATCATCATGAGCCATCAGGGAAATTCAAATCAAAACCCCATCAAGATACCACCTTACACCAGTTAGAATGGCAAAAAAGGACAAGGCAGGAAACAACAAATGTTGGAGGGGTTGTGGAGAAAGGAGAACCCTCTTATGCTGTTGATGGGATTGCAAGCTGGTACAGGCTCTTTGAAAAACAGTGTGGAGTTCCCTTAAAAGTTAAAAATAGAGCTACCCTATGACCCAACAATTGCACTACTGGGCATTTACCCGCAAAGATACAGATGTAGTGAAAAGAAGGGCCACCTGTACCCCGATGTTCATAGAAGCAATATCCACGATAGCCAAACTGTGGAAAGAGCTGAGATGCCCTTCAACAGACATATGGATAAAGATGTGGTCCATATATACAATGGAATATTACTCAGCCATCAGAAAAGATGAATACCCAGCTTTTGCATCAACATGGACAGAACTGGAGGAGATTATGCTAAGTTAAATAAGTCAAGTAGAAAAAGTCAATTATCGTATGGTTTCACTTATTTGTGGAGCATAAGAAATACATGGAGGACGTCAGGAGAAGAAAGAAGGGGGGGATTTGGAGGGGGAGACAAACCATGAGAGACTGTGGACTCTGGGACACAAACTGAGGGTTTTAGAGGGGAAGGAGGTATAGGGATGGGTTAGCTCAGTGATGGGTATTAAGGAGGGCATATGTTGCAATGAACACTGGGTGTTATACACAAACAATGAATCACGGAACACTACATCAGAAACTAATGATGTACTGTATGGTGACTAACATAACAAAGAGAGAGAGAGAACAGTACAGAAAGATAAGCAAGAGCATTGAAATTAGAGTTTACCTTTTAAATGGCTTGAAGCACTATGCCAAGTACTCTCATGCATTATTTTAGTTAACTTTCACAACAATTTTATGAGATAAGTACAGTTATTATCCTAATTTTACATATACAATTATTACCGTAATTTTAGAGATGGGGAACCTGAAGCCAAATCTATACTAGTTCCTTGTCTCTGTTCTTAATATTTTCTTAAAGGGCAAGGATTTTATATAAACTAGATTTAAATAATATTCTGATCTAAAAGGGTGAGATGACGTCCTATCCAGTCAAAAACAGAAATAATCAGTCTCACTGATAGAAAATAATTGGAATAAAATGATTGTGTATGTGTGTGTATGTGTGTGTGTTTACTTTTCTCTACTATTATTTGATTTCATAGATATACTATAATTAGCCTTGGACCATATTTATCCACTGATTATATACTATATCTTATCACTTATTATTCTATTTATCCTTATTCATGATAGTTTTTATTCAGCTGTGGATCACCACAGTTTTGGAGAAAATAGACCCTTTCTTTACTTTTGTATCTTACAGAAATTCATGAATCCTTGTCAAATTAGTTTACAATTGTGCCAACATTGTCGCTCCTTTTTTTTCTTTTTGGCATTTTTAAATTGTCTTTTTTGTTTGTTTATTATTTTTAAAATATTTGGGAAAATTCAACCTGAATTTGTGGCTTGATGACAGAATTGGGAGTGCTAAGTTCTGATCTTACTACTCTCCCAAATTCCTAAGAGATCTTTAGCAAATTAAAAAATTAATCTCATTCTCTGAAACTTCATTTGAAATTGGGGAAAGTGTCTAGCTCCATAAGAATACAGAATACATTAAGAAAGGGATTATTTTAAAGGGATTTTATAGACGATTTAATAGGATTTTACAATATGCAAAATTAAAAGACATGTAATAATAGTGTGTGTTCTACTTGTTCTGCACATAAATGCTCTTAATTAAACTCAGTGTAAAAGGACTTTAATTAGCACTCCAAGTAATCTTAGTCACAAGAAAATTCTAGTAATCAAAAATGAAGGATTTTTTTCTTTTTATAATTTATACACATAATGAGCTAAGTTGTTCCACAAAGATCATAGAAACTTTGTTATGAAAAACAGTACTTATAGAGAATATATTTGTTATTTATTCCCATATCTTTAGAAATGCATGGTTATGATGCTACTTTTTGTTTTGTTTTGTTTTTCACTATTCGGCATCATCTCCTGCATCTTACTGGGAGTGAAGATGTGGCTCTTTCTTCTCCCCATCCCATCATAGAACCCTTCCTTCCCATCCCTTATCCTTCTACCATAGTTAAAGCACAATTTTAGTTACAGCATTATTCAGTATTCCTATTAGTATGACTTTGTGTTATTCGAAACTGTACCTGTGAAAAGGCTATGCTTACTTGGCTTTTTACTATCCTTCTCTTTATCCTAAAATTAATAATTTCCTCTTTTTCCTTCATTTTCATTTTCAATATATTTATCATAAATTCAAATTCAAACCTCAAGCTGCCAATTGTATGAATCTCCACTTTAGAGTTTAGATACCTTAGATATTCTATTTGTTTTGTCTTCTTGGGAAAAAAATCACTCCTACAGCCTTCTGGGCTATCATCCAGACAGCGTACACCCCTGGCATTGAACCTGGAGCCACCTGGCCTGCTGCCATCTAGGTTCCTACAACCCTGGAACTGATTTCCGTTACTTCTCCTTGTTCCAAGTTTCCTGTCTCCTTCACTTCCATTGCACTTGCCTCCACTAGGTTCCTAACAAAGGTAAATGGGAGAACATTTTTTGAGACTTTGCATGTCTAAAAATGTGTTACTTCCATTCTCACATTGTATTAATAGTTTATATGATAGTGTCTCCATTCGAAGTCACTGTGCCCCCAGAATTTTGTAGGCATTGCCTCATTCTCTATCTCGCAGTGTTTATATCTAGAATTCGAAAACCTCTCTGATTCCAGCTTTTTTGTGACCTATTCTTTTGTCTCTGGAGCTTGTTGACTGTTTCCTTTATCTCCCGTTTACTGAATTTCACTAAGATTAGCCTTGGTGTGGATCTCTTTTCATTTGTTGTGCTGGGTGTTTTATTTATTTTGTTTTTAAGATTTATTTATTTATTTTAGAGGAGAAAGGAGCATGTGAGAATAGGAGGAAGAGTAGGGGAGAGAGTCCCAGGCAGACTCCTTGCTGACCAGGAAGCCCGACCTGGGTCTCCATCTCAGGACCCTGACATCATGGCCTGAGCCTTTTTTTCTGAGAAAGATAAAAACATCCCTCTGTTTTCTTCCTCTCCCTTTCTTGAACTCTGGGCAGACTAGTGGTGAAATCCCCACGCTCTGAAATCAGACTGTCTGGAATCGAATCCTAGGCCTTCTACTTATTCACAGTGTGCCTTAATTTTTTGTGTGCCTTAGTTTTTCCACTAGGAAAATGGAAATAATAAAACTATCTACATCATTAGTCTCCAAAGATTAGTCAGTATTATAGTATATGAATGCTTACGTGCACATCTTAAGTGCCATATAAGTTTTTAATCTCCTGGACAGTTAATCTAATGTTCATTCTTTATTTTCCCTACCCACCAATTCTTTGTCTTTTTGTCACACTCTCTGGGAGATTTCCTCAACTCTACCCTCCATCTATTATTTTTTTCTGCTTTCATATATTTAATTTCCAAGAGCTCTTTCTTGTCTCTTGTTTGTACTATCTTCTCACCCTCTGATAATTTTATGATTATTTGTCAGTTTTCTTATTGAATAGACACCTTTTCCTTCAAAGTATTGTTTTTTCTTTCTTTTTCATTCTTCTTATGTTTCGTGTTAAAGCCCTCCCTCAGATGTTCAGTAATCCTGATTATCAGTTCATATTTAAGAATAGGGGACTGAAACACTGATTGGAAGATCGGAACATAAGGGATAATTATTGAACATGGGCATAATAGTAGGATAATTTGGCCGGGACATTTTGTTGATCAGTACCCAATTTTAGAATCCTCGGATATTTAGATGTCTTCAGGTACAACCATTTTCCCCTGAAGAGACTCTTCCAATTCCTTCCCAGAGGATAAAGGCCTGGCTTGTAGTGTTCTGGGAGTCAAACAAGCAGAACTAGACATCTCAGTGTTCTGCTTTCAATAAGGTACTCCTCACTCATCCAGGGTCCACTGTCAGCCCTTCCAGAGCACTTGTATTATCCTGTCCAAGTAATAAACCTCCGGTCTTCTATTGGATAGTGGTGGTCTGGGAGCTGCATAGAATAAACCATGTGTCACCAGTTCCTGACATTTTAGAGGATCCTGTAGAATAAACGAAGTTCATCTTTTCTGTTTCCACTGTACGCTTGGGATTAAACTTTCTCAAGTATGCTACATCAGTTCTACTTTTCCATCTGCTTTCCAGCTCCCCAGATTCTGTGCTGTTTTTCCTCTTTCATTTTCCTCCAGCCACTTGGGTTTATTTCTTTAAGAAAAAAACAATTTTCTGATTTTTCTTGATGAGGTTGGGGGAGGGGGCGAAGATTGATACGTGTATATTCAATGATCCATTTATTGCCTGGAAGTCGTGGAGCAAAACTTTCATTGGGTCTTTGAGATTGCCCGTCTGCCCAGATCCACCCAAGATAGAGATTTTTCCTCAAGTCTTAAATTGGCATATTTGATAGAGATTTTATCCGCCCTGTCATGATATTGCATGAGAAGCCGGAGTGGGCTTTTTTAGGCGCTATCAAGCTCAGCTTTCAGTTTCTCAAGTTCATCTTCAAGTAAGTCGGGACATCTGGGAGGCCATCACTGTCTTCAACAAAGCTCCTAAAAATGATCAACCTCATAACCAAATGGTATTTAATAAGCATCACTATGTCACTGACCCTTCAGCTTCTGGAACAGGAGCAAAGGGAAAGGAATGGATTTATGGCAACTCGTCCAGTGGAGCTGCTATTGTATAAACATGGTGTAACACAGGCAGGAAAGAAAAACAAAAAATCTTTTGGATTGGTAAGGTGCATGTTTTTTCACTTTACACAGATTGTACCAACTGGCTTTTCTGATCTCTGAAAAGAAATAAACTGGTAAAAACTTGTCAAATGCTATCACTTATTGTGCATGCTACTTGTAGAATGTGTTTGTGCAGGAGGATTTGCCCTTTCCATATGGTTTAAGTTATTGGCAAAGTAAAGCTAAACAAGTGCATTTTGAAAGCACGGTGTGAATAACTTCCATTTTGGTTATTTATAGTTGTCCACAGCTATCAGTGTTTTTATTTTAAAATTATTAGAGTAATTATAGGGCAGGAGGTGTATGCTGACCTTGAGGTTTATGTGACCAAGAATGATTCATATAGGAACAACTATATATAAAAGTAGCTTCACTGAACAAGAAGAGTTATTCTTAGCATCTTTTATTAGTTTTGCCCCTGGAAGAATTCTTCATCTCTTTCTTATTACTTTGATGTTTTTCCTATTTTTAAAGATGAAATTAGCTAATAAAATTAAATTAAAATACAATTATTGTAAGAGAGGAGGCAGTATTTGCAAATGGTATGGGCGTTTTTCTAGAAGACCCAATGAAAGCAAGTTAAAATAATGGGAAACAATTATGATTCAGTAAATATACCAGTTAAAAAAACTAGCAAAGAAATCATTAACTTTCTCATACACACAAAAAGTTGGTTTGAAATTATACAGAAAGAAAATATTCAATTTAAGATAGTAATCAACAATCAAAAAATCTAGAGGTGAACTTTTTTAAGAACAAAGAAAAAATTAAAAATTCTACTGAAGATGTCAATATATATAGAAAAACTGTATTGTAATGATATAAATATCTAATTTAGTCTATGATTTTACTCTGATCCCAATCAGACAACTGATTTTTTGAAACAATGAAAAAATAATTCAAAAATTTTTGTGACACGATTGGATACATCAGATTATTGAAAAAAAATCTGAAAGAGTGACAAAGCGAGACAGCCCTGCTAAGTATTAAAATATATTACAAAGTTAAATTAATTAAAATAGTGTGATACTAGGATAGGAATAAAAAGATCAATGGAGCAGATCTGAAAATCTAAAAATGGATATAAGTTCATTTGAGAATTTAGGATAATCTGTGGAAGAAAGACTGATTAGTCAATAAATTGTGTTGGTACGACTGCCTAGCCATTGGAAAATAATTAAGGTAGTTGCCTACCTCACTCATTATACTAAAATAAATTCCAGATGGATCAAAAAAATTTTAAACTAAAACCACGAAAGTAGTTTTAAAAAGACTCAGATGACTGTTTCCAATAAAATTGGAATAGGAAAGGCTTTTAAAATGTGATACAAGACCCAGAGTGCAAAAAGAAAAGACTGACAATTTTGACTACATAGAAATGAAAGTTTTCTCATTATTTAAAAACATCAGTAAAGCCCAAAGATATAAAATGGAAAAAATGAACATGACAAATACGGCAGACAAGGGGCTAATTGCTTTAGTACACATTTTATTTTCTTAATTTTAATTTTTTATTTTTTAATACATATTTTAAAAACTCTTAATTTAAACATCTATAATAAAGCAAATGAAAAGTCAATTGCAGAATGGACAAAGGACTCAAAGTGACTGGCTTCAGAGAAAGTAACTCTAATATAAACCTATGAGAAGACACTCAACCTCACTCAAAATTTTAAAAAATGCCAAATAAAAGAGAACAATTCAAATTTCTATAAACATATATTTAAAAGATTAAAATTTGATATTAAATATTACGATTTCTGTGTCCATGTAGAAAAAGATGAAAAAATGATATTAATGAAGTTGTGTTAGAATAAGTATACTTCTTTAAAAGGAAATTTGATTTTATTTATCTAAATATAAATATAAATTTCCATTGATCTAGCAATTGCATTTCAGCCATTTAAGCAACAGGTGCCCTCACATAAATGTTGAAAGATATGTGTACAGAGTTTATATTCAACCAATAGGCAAAATTATAGCGATGTTGGTTGTGAAAACATGGAAACCCTCTGTGAATGATTCTCAGCTGAGGTCCTTGATTTCCCCACTCAATATCTCTGTCCCCCTACACTCTGCAGTGGGCTTCTTTATGACCCAGCAACAAAGGGCTACTGCCCAGTCCGGGGAGCCACTAAAATCTCCTTACATCACTAAAGTTGGGATCCATTTTTGTTAGTCCCTATGACATAAGGATTCTTAAATACTTTCAGTATAGCCTCTGTGAATAAGATGTTCACTGCAATTTGTTTGAAAATATCTAAAGACCCATTAGAGATCAATTATATAATTTGTGGTATAGCAACATCATGAAATAGTATGACACAAAACAATGAGGTAAATTTACATATAATGATATGGAGAAATATGCACAATATATATTAAATTTAAAAGCCATGTTGTAAAGCATTATGTATGTTGTGATTCTGTTTATACATTGTAAAAGCTTCTATAAATAAGAGATATTTTTAGTGTGAATAGGAAGTATCAGCAAGGATACTTGATACACCAGGAGAGGGAACTGGGTAGTGGGAGTCTATGGAGGTAACAGGGGACTCCTACTTTTATTTTTCAATTCCATGAGTTAACATAAAGTGTTATATTAGTCTCAGGTAGACAATTCCGTGATTCAACAATTCAACATATTACTCTATGTTCATCATAAATGTACTCTCCTTTAATTTTAAGACTTTATTTATTTATTTGACACACACACAGAGAGAGAGAGAGCATGCACAAGCAGGGGGAGTAGCAGGCAGAGAGAGAGGGAGAAGCGGGCTCTCCACAGAGCAGGGGGATCCCGATGTGGGACTGTCACAGAACCCAGGGATCATGACCTGAGCCGAAGGCAGTCCCTTAACCAACTGAGCCACCCAGGCCCTCTCATAAATGTACTCTTAATCTGGAAGACTCCTACTTTTTACTTATATACTTTTATAGTATTTGTTACTTTTCTCTTTTTAGAAATCATTGGTATTGCTTATAATATAAAAATATTTTTTAACTGACATGAAAGTATTTACCATATCACTGATATTTGAGTCTCCTTGTTTGGAAGTCTTGAAATTTCTTCCATGCATTCTCTTGCAGTCTAGGTAAGCCTGTGAAGTGTTTCTCACAATACTGTTTCTAGACGTCTAAAGTAAAATACATAGTAGTACAAGGGAAACTATATTGGAATACAATCATCAAAATATTAAAAAGAAAACAAATTTGTAATATAGTAATAGAAGTGTTTTGTTTATTGATGTATTTGATAGCAATATCCGGGAGTAGGTCTAATAACTAAAGGAATTTCAAAGTAGTAAGCGTAAATGATAGTTTGGGATATTTACAATATTTACAATGGAAATAAGGATATTTACAATGGAAATAAGGATGACTTCTACTCATGACACAGTCACAGATGCCACTAATACTACTGTGGTGTTTTTAGTGCATAATTGAAGGAAATGCTAAATTTTAGTTAGCTCTTAATAAAAATAAAGATATAATTTTTCCCATCCAAATTTACAGATCTTCCGAATTCTATCCATGGACCACTTGAGAAACCATGGACTCCAGATACATAAGTTTGAAAATATTAGTCCTTTATTTGAAGCAAGTTTTTTTTTTATTTTATTATAACATTAAAAAAAAACAATGTACATATGGTACACCATTAGTTTTTGATGTATTGTTTTATGTCATTCAGCGTAGCTCTGTGCTCTCCCTGTCTAAAGAGAGCCATTTACAATTGTGAGGTAAAGAGAAGAGAATACTCAAAAAATGGTTCCCAGATCACTATGTTTTTAAATAGGTCCTAATGTAACAGTTTATAGTATGAAGTTAGCTCAACTTTTCAAAGTACAGTGCATGTATAATATTTTCTGTCTGACTATTTCTTATCCCTTTTATTCCCTGTCGGCACACTGGCTTTCCTTTTTACTTCTTTACACTAGCATTTCCCATCTAGGTGCTCTGCTCTCTAGTCTTTCCACATGTTTAGATCGTCTTTAGCTTGTTTTAGTTCTAGCTCTTGATCTTGCCTTCAATGGTGTTTGCAATTAACTCCTTATAAATCAAGATGTTAACCCTTACCCACTACCGGGCATGTGGTTTGAAATAGTATTTCAGTAATAGAGGTGGATTTGCATTGATCCATTCACACTACAACAGGGTCTCCTCTGTGACTAATGATACAAAGGGTCAAGGTGACTGGGATTAGTAGTTAAGGCATCAGCGGTTATAGAATAGATCAAATTTAACAATCCTGCATAGGAACCTTGGATTGACCCTGTTTTGACAAAATGCTTTCTAATCTGAGACTTTGAGAAATTTTGTTGCCTAAAATTACTCTATTTCTGAAGTTATATCAAATAATGTTAGTTCTACTTTTCCAGTTTTAAAACTGAGTTTGTATTTAGTTTGTGTTTAGTAGTACATAGGCATGAGTATATGCATGTGTGTTTGGGTATATGTGCATGTGTGCAATGTAATTATAAAGATGGTTGTGAGTGATCAAGGTGGAGTGTATATAAATATAGTTTGGTTTCATAAAATACATATTCCAAAATCAAGGAGATTGGGAAATTAATAATCATATGTAGTATAGCTGTGTCATATTAATAGTGAAAGATGAGAAATGTAATACAGCTGGGTTCCAAAAATAGTGTAGCCCTTTAGAAATGATCCAAAATATTTTGCTGTTGAGGTTCTTGATGATCTCATGCATTCAAAGATCTCTTTTAGCTTTCAATGTTGCTACTAAGAAGTCTGATATCATTCTACTTCCTGATCCTTAGACAAGACCTGTTTTGTCTGATATTTTTCTCAGTGGAAATTTTTGGATCTTTTCTAGACATTGCATATTTATTCAGTAAGTTTTCAAGAGAAGCATTTTATTAAGACCCATCTTATTAATTAGGAAACCGAGACTCGGGTAAATAAATGAGTTGCTCAGTCATAGAAGATTGAGGAAGTGCCGGAAGCAAGATTCAAATTGATTCAAATTCAAGAGTTTTTGTGCTTTACATTACACTGTAACTGTTAGTACTTTAAGGTTTCAGGGGATCTGAGAGTTCAGTTAGTCCAACCATTTGACCTATACCAGTAATTCACCATTAATTAAATAATTACTTAATTTTCTGATGTAATTCTTTCTCTGAAGTATTACACTGATTCCCAGTATAAGCACCAAAATACCACTTTTTATTTTTATGAAAACAATTCCAAGTTATTATAAATAAAATAATTGTATTAGTTACATGAGGAGTCTCTGCTATATCCAAACAATCAAGTGCTATGGACACCAAGGTAAATATCTCATTTCGAATTTTTTACGTATTTCAAAAATTCAGTCAATTTATTTTTAATGCATCAGTCACTGTATTCCATCCCAATTTACACTCTTTATTTTTTTCTTCAAGTTTTTATCTAAATTCCAGTTTGTTAACATAGAGTGTAATATTAGTTTCAGATGTAGAATTTAGCAGTTCGTCACTTACATACAACACCCAGTCCTCATCACAACCAGTGTCCTCCTTAATCACCATCACCTATGTAATGCATCCCTTGGTTTGTTCTCTGTAGTTAAAGAGTTTGTTTTCTGGTTTGCCTCTCTTTTTTTCCTCCCAAGTTCATCTGTTTTGTTTCTTAAATTTCACATATGAGTGAATCATATATTTGTCTTTCTCTGACTTTTTTTTACTTAGCATAATAGTCTCTAGCTCCTTCCACATCATTGGAAACAGCAAGATTTCGTTCTTTTTATGGCTGAGTAATATCCCATTGTATATAAACACATACCCATGCATCAATCGGTGGACATCTGGGCTCTCTCCATAATTTGGCTATTGTTGGTAATGCTGTTATAAACACTGAGAGGACATGTATCCTTTTGAGCCAGTATTTTTCCAGCTTACTTCTTTTTTAAAACACAGTACTTTGATTCCTTCTCATTCAAGACAGCTTTCTGATTTTAACATGCTCCATGCTAATTAACATTTTAAAATCAGTTTTCTATTTCTTAAAGCACTGCAAAAAGTGGCTTGTCTTTTATGAGGTATGTTAAATGTGTCTTCCATTTCTTTGGGCTGTTAATGTTAAATCAGTGAGTACTTCTCTGAAGGGATCATTCCAAAGAATAACCAGTTCAGAGTGACTGTTACATTAACATTAAAAAGTCACTCTGAACTGTTACATTACACATTTTTTTATTTTAGCAAAATGTAATCCTTTTAAGGATTACATTAAATCAGGGAAGGGTTCTATAGCCACACTGGTAAAAATTGGCAGATATTTTATTCATTGAAGAATTTTTTAAGACTTTGACATGCTGCAATATGTTCATTATAATCCCTATGACAGGAACGAGCTATTGCATGAAAAGTTCCATGACTAATTTGACTAGAGAACATTTTTAAAAGAAATCATCTTTCACCTAAGATCAAATGGTACACCCTTGGAAAACACTGCTTTGATTTTTACAGCACATCATTTATAGCCTTTTCAAAAATGCAGTAACAGGTTATGTAGGGAAATAGCCCCTCTTCCTATTGTTAATACATATTTGTCTTATAAGCAAACTGTGAAAACAGGTTTCAAATTTACATAAGTAGATTTAAATAAATAATCCCTCATAAACACTGGATTCATGAAGAATGATTTTGTAAGGAAAAAATTATGAAATCTAACTCAGTTTCATACAAAGGGTGTAGGAAAAAAGGACTTCTCAAATGACTTGCTTTATAATGATAAATTGAATTACTCCAAACACTAAAGTTTTCTCTATGAACCAGTTTTTTGTTTGTTTGTTTGTTTCTTTTTGTGATTCATCAGACTTATATAGTACCCAGTGCCAGGGCGCCTGGGTGGCTCAGTTGGTTAAGCAACTGCCTTTGGCTCAGGTCATGATCCTGGAGTCCCAGGATCAAGTCCCAAATAGGGCTCACAGGCCCAGTAAATAAATAAAATCTTAAAAAAAAAAAATACCTAGTGCCAATTACAACACATATTCTCCCGCATGTCCATCATTAGTTATCCCATCCCTCCACCTCCCTCCCCTCCAGCAACCCTCAATTTGTTTCCTATGATTATGAGTCTCTTGTGTTTTGTCTACCTCTCTGGTTTCATCCTGTTTCATTTTTTCCTTCCTTCCCCTAGGATCCTCTGCCTTGTTTCTTAAACTCCACATATCAGTGAGATCATATGATAATTGTCTTTCTCTGATTGCCTTATTTCACGTAGCATAATACCCTCTAGTTCCATCCACATCATTGCAAATGGCAAAATTTCATTTTTGATGGTTATATAATATTCCATTCTCTATATATACACACCACATCTTCTCTATCCATTCATCTGTCAATGGACATCTGAGATCTTTCCATAGTTTAACTATTGTGGACATTGCTGCTATAAACATTGGGGTGCAGGTGACCCTCCAGATCACTACATTTATATCTTCAGGGTAAATGCACATGAGTGCAATTTCTAGATCATAAGGTGGCTCTGTTTTCAACTTTTTGAAGAAACTCCATACTGTTTTCCAGAGTAGCTGTCCCAGCTTTCATTCCTCTGTAAAAGAGTTCTTAAATACACATCTTCTTTTTCCTCAAATGAGTTGTTACTATCTGAACATCCCAATAAGAGGCATAGGTTTCCTGTTGAGATAATTTGAAGCTAATACAATACTCAAACACATACTTTTTTTTCAGTTATTCAAGAAGCTCAATGCACTTTTAAAGAAAGTTTTTTAAAATAACCATTAATCTATGATTAGGTTTTCATATGTTTGGAAGAAACTTTTAGCCAGAAATAAGAATGCCTAAAGAAAGTGGACCCTAATTACCTTATTTGTTCATTCAATTAACAGGTGGCCCTTCACATGTTCAATTAACATTTACTAATTTTACTTTGTGCCTATTACTGTGCTGTATATTGAGATAAGAGTAAAAAGACAAGCCACAGACTGGAAAGAAATCTTTGCAAAATAGGTATCTGATAAAGAACTGATATACAAAATATATAAAGAACACTTAGAACTCAACAATAAGAAACCAAACAATCCAGTTAGAAAGTAGGAAAAAGATCTTAACTGGCAACTCACTAAAGAAAATATATGAATGGCAAATAAGCATATAAGAAGATACTCAACCCCATATGTCTTTATGGAATTACAAATTGAAATAATGAGATACAATGATACAACTATTAGAATGATTAAAATCCAAAACATGGACAAAATCCAGTACTAGAAACGATATGGGGCAATAGGAAATTTCATTCATTTCTGGTAAAATGAAAAACGGTAGTCACTTTGGAAATTTGACAATTTCTTGCAAAGCTAAATACAGTCTTACCATAGGATCCAACAATTGAACATCTTGGTATTTATCTAAATGAGCTTAAAATTTATATCCACACAAAAACCTGCACATGAATTATAAATGACAGCTTAATTTACAATTGCCAAAATTCAGAGGCAATCAGATGTCCTTCAGTTGGTGAATGGACAAGCAAACCGTGGTACATACATTGAAAGGAGTATTATTCAGCAATAAATAGAAATGAGCTATCAAGTCATGAAAAGAAATGGAATGATGTTAAATTCACATTTCTGAGTGAAAGAAGCCAATATGAATAGGTTACTTTCTATATGATATCAACCATAAGACATTCTGGTAAATGCAAAACTCTAGAGACTATTGAAAGATCAGTGGTTGCCAGGCTTTGGAAGGAGAAAGAGTATAAATAAGTGAAAAACAGGACTTTTAGGCCAATAAAACTATTATGTATAATACTGCAATGGTATATACACGCCATTATACATCTTTCAAAAAATGCCATTATACATCTATTCAAAAATAGTGCCATATAACTATACAACAGAAAGAATGAGACCTAGTGTGAATTACTAATAACAATGTATCAATATTATTTCATCAATTATAGCAAATTATAATAGGGGAAATTGTATACAGGGTAGGGTCTGGGGAGAAGAGGTTATGGGAACTCCTTGAACTTTCTGTTCCAGTTTTCTGTAAACCAAAAATTGTTCTAAAAAAGTAAAATCAGTTAAATTTTGAGGACTACCAATTTGTAGCATTACATTTTGGCAAGGACCTATATATTTATGGGCCCTTTATTAAAAAAAAAAAAAAAAAGCCCAAGTCACCCAAGTTAAGGACATAAACCTCTGTAAGAAACAATAGTTTATGTCACAGGGCTGTCATAGTATAATATACCATTTATTTTCTATACAATTCGTTTTTTTATACAGAAGATAAAGGGACCATAATTATAACTTTGGTATGGGCTTCTTTATTTTAATGCAGACTGTAAAGCTTCTTTGTTTATTTTTTTAAGATTTTATTTATTTATTTGACAGAGAGAGAGAGAGAGAGGGAACACAAGCAGGGAGAGTAGGAGTGGGAGAAGCAGGGTTCCTGCTGAGCAGGGCCTGGTGTAGGACTCAATCCCAGGACCCTGGGATCATGACCTGAGCCCGAGGCAGATGCCTAATGACTGAACCACCCAGGAGCCCTGTAAAACTTCTTTAAAGTTACCTGTCCTTCCCAGTTTCTTTTAAACCACCTCAAATCTGAAAATGATGGGAATGTCTAGGTGACTCAGTTGGTTATTCATCTGTGTTTTTGTTTGTTTGTTTTGTTTTGTTTTGTTTTGTTTTGTTTTGTTTTGTTTTATATACTCCCTTATATTCATGGACTGGCTTCAGTATCCATTTACCAGTACTGGGAGTTTCCATTTTTATTATATAAGAAATAATACATCATTGCTTTAATTGACATTTCTGATTTTGAAAGAAAAGTAAAATAGACATTTTATTCTAGGTTTGCTCTTTTCTTTCTAATGAATTTGTTGTTCCTGTTCTTTTTTTAATTTAATTTTTAATTTTTTAATTTTTTTATAAACATATAATGTATTTTTATCCCCAGGACTACAGGTCTGTGAATCGCCAGGTTTACATCCTTCACTCACCATAGCACATACTCTCCCCAATGTCCATAATCCCAGCCAGCTCTCCCGAGCCTTCTCCCCCCAGCAACCCTCAGTTTGTTTTGTGAGATTAAGAGTCACTTATGGTTTCTCTACCTCCAGATCCCATCTTCTTTCATTTGTTCTTTTCCTACCCCCCAAACTCCCCATGTTGCATCTCCACTTCCTCATATCAGGGAGATCATATGATAGTTGTCTTTCTCCAATTGACTTATTTCACTAAGCATGATACCCTCTAGTTCCATCCACGTCGTCACAAATGGCAAGATTTCATTTCTTTGATGGCTGTATAGTATTCCATTGTGTATATATACCACATCTTCTTTATCCATTCATCTGTTGATGAACAACTAGTTTCTTTCCATAGTTTGGTGATTGTGGACATTGCTGCTATAAACATTCGGGTGCACGTGCCCCTTCAGATCATTACGTTTGTATCTTTAGGGTAAATACCCAGTAGTGCAATTGCTGCGCCATAGGGCAGTTCTATTTTCAACTTTTTGAGGAAGCTCCATGCTGTTTTCCAGAGTTGCACTAGCTTGCATTCCCACCAACAGTGTAGGAGGGTTCCCCTTTCTCCGCATCCTCGCCAGCATCTATCATTTCCTGACTTGGTAATTTTATCCATTCTGACTGGTGTGAGGTAGTATCTCATTGTGTTTTGATTTGTATTTCTCTGATGCTGAGTGATGTGGAGCACTTTTTCATGTCCATCTGGATGTCTTCTTTGCAGAAATGTCTGTTCATGTCCTCTGCCCATTTCTTGATTGGATTATTTGGTTTTGGGGTGTTGAGTTTGCTAAGTTCTTTATAGATTTTGGACACTAACCCTTTGTCTGATATGTCGTTTGCAAATATCTTCTCCCATTCTGTCAGTTGTCTTTTGGTTTTGTTAACTGTTTCCTTTGCTGTGCTGAGGTCAAAGAGGTTGCTACCTGTGTTCTCCTCAAGGATTTTGATGGATTCCTTTCTCACATTGAGGTCCTTCCTCCATTTTGAGTCTACTTTTGTGTGGTGTAAGGAAATGGTCCAATTTCATTTTTCTGCATGTGGCTGTCCAATTTTCCCAACACCATTTATTGAAGAGGCTGTCTTTTTTCCATTGGACATTCTTTCCTGCTTTGTCAAAGATAAGTTGACCATAGAGTTGAGAGTCTATTTCTGGGCTCTCTATTCTGTTCCATTGAACTATGTGTCTTTTTTTGTGCCATTACCATACTATACCGTCTTAATGATGACAGCTTTGTAATAAAGCTTGAAGTCAAGAATTGTGATGCCACGAAATTTGGCTTGCTTTTTCAATATTCCTTTGGCTAAAGGCTAAAGGCTATTCGAGGTCTTTTCTGGTTCTATATAAATTTTAGGATTATTTTTTCCATTTCTTTGAAAAAAAATGAGTGGGATTTTAAAAGGGATTGAATTAAATGTGTAGATTGCGTTAGTTAGCATAGACATTTTCACAGTATTTGTTCTTTCAATCCAGGAGCATGGAACATTTTTCCATTTCTTTGTGTCTTCCTCAATTTCTTTCATGATAACTTTATAGTTTTCTGAGTATAGATTCTTAGTCTCTTTGGTTAGGTTTATTCCTAGGTATCTTATGGTTTTGGGTGCAATTGTAAATGGGATTGACTCCTTAATTTCTCTTCCTTCTGTCTTGTGGTTGGTGTAGAGAAGTGCAACTGATTTCTGTGCACTGATTTTATATCCTGATACTTTACTGAATTCCTGTACAAGTTCTAGCAGTTTTGGAGTGGAGTCTTTTGTATCATATCATCTGCAAAGAGTGATAGTTTGACTTATTCTTTGCCGATTTGGATGCCTTTAATTTCTTTTTGTTGTCTGATTGCTGAGGCTAGGACTTCTAGTACTATGTTGAATAGCAGTGGTGATAATGGACATCCCTGCCGTGTTCCTGACCTTAGCGGAAAAGCTTTCAGTTTTTCTCCATTGAGAATGATATTAGCGGTGGGTTTTTCATAGATGGCTTTGATGATATTGAGGTATGTGCCCTCTATCCCTACACTTTGAAGAGTTTTGATCAGGAAGGGATGCTGTACTTTGTCAAATGCTTTTTCAGCATCTATTGAGAGTATCATATGGTTCTTGTTCTTTCTTTTATTGATGTGTTGTATCACATTGACTGATTTGTGGATGTTGAACCAACCTTGCAGCCCTGGAGTAAATCCCACTTGGTCGTGGTGAATAATCCTTTTAATGTACTGTTGAATCCTATTGGCTAGTATTTTGGTGAAAATTATTGCATTTGTGTTCATTAAGGATATTGGTCTGTAATTCTCTTTTTTGATGGGATCCTTGTCTAGTTTTGGGATCAAGGTGATGCTGGCCTCATAAAATGACTTTGGAAGTTTTCCTTCCATTTCTATTTTTTGGAACAGTTTCAGGAGAATAGGAATTAGTTCTTCTTAAATGTTTGGTAGATTTCCCCCGGGAAGCTGTCTGGTCCTGGGCTTTTGTTTGTTTGGAGATTTTTGATGACTGTTTCAATCTCCTTACTGGTTATGGGTCTGTTCAGGTTTTCTATTTCTTCCTGGTTCAGTTTTGGTAGTTTATATGTCTCTAGGAATGCATCCATTTCTTCAAGATTGTCAAATTTGTTGGCATAGAGTTGCTCATAATACGTTCTTATAATTGTATTTCTTTGGTGTTAGTTATGATCTCTCCTCTTTCATTCATGATTTTATTTATTTGGGTCCTTTCTCTTTTCTTTTTGATAAGTCTGGCCAGGGGTTTATCAATCTTATTAAGTCTTTCAAAGAACCAGCTCCTAGTTTCGTTGATTTGTTCTATTGATTTTTTGGTTTCTATTTCATTGATTTCTGCTCTGATCTTTGTGATTTCTCTTCTCCTGCTGGGTTTAGGGTTTCTTTCTTGTTCTTTCTCCAGCTCCTTTAGGTGTAGGGTTGGGTTGTGTATTTGAGACCTTTCTTGTTTCTTGAGAAAGGCTTGTACCACTATATGTTTTCCTCTCAGGACTGCCTTTGCTGTGTCACACAGATTTTGAACCATTGTGTTTTCATTATCATTTGTTTCTATTAATTTTTTCAATTCTTCTTTAATTTCCTGGTTAAGCCATTCATTCTTTAGAAGGGTGCTATTTGGTCTCCATGTATTTGTGTTCTTTCCAAATTTCCTCTTGTGATTGAGTTCTAGCTTTAGAGCATTGTGGTCTGGAAATATGCAGGAAATGATGCCAATCTTTTGAATCTGGTTGAGACCTGATTTATGACCCAGGAAGTGATCTATTCTGGAGAATGTTCCATGTGCACTAGAGAAGAATATGTATTCTGTTGCTTTGAGATGAAATGTTCTGAATATATCTGTGATGTCCTTCTGGTCCAGTGTGTCATTTAAGGCCTTTATTTCCTTGTTGATCTTTTGCTTGGATGATCTGTCCATATCCATGAGGGGAGTGTTAAAGTACCCTACTATTATTGTATTATTGTCAATATATTATTGTATTATTGTCAATGTATTATTGTCAATTTCTTTGATTGTGTTATTAATTGGTTTATATAGTTGGCTGCTCCCACGTTAGGGGCATACATATTTAAAATTGTTAGATCTTCTTGTTGGACAGACCCTTTGAGTATGATATAGTGTTCTTCCTCATTTCTTACTATAGTCTTTGGCTTAAAATCTAATTGATCTGATATAAGGATTGCCACCCAGCTTTCTTCTGATGTCCATTAGCATGGTAAATTGTTTTCCACCCCCTCACTTTCAATCTGGAGGTGTCTTCGGGTCTAAAATGAGTTTCTTGTAGGCAACATATTGATGTTTTTTTTTTTTTTTATCCATTCTGATACCCTGTGTCTTTTGACTGGGGCATTTAGCCCATTTACATTCAGGGTAACTATTGAGAGATATGAATTTTGTGCCACTGTATTGCCTGTAAGGTGACTGTTACTGTATATGGTCTCTGTTCCTTTCTGATCTACTACTTTTAGGCTCTCTCTTTGCTTAGAGGAGCCCTTTCAATATTTCCTGTAGAGCTGGTTTGGTGTTTGCAGATTCTTTCCTTTTTGTTTGTCCTGGAAGCTTTTCATCTCTCCTTCTATTTTCAACAATAGCCTAGCTGGATATAGTATTCTTGGCTGCATATTTTTATCGTTTAGTGCTCTGAATATATCATGCCAGTTCTTTCTGGCCTGCCAGGTCTCTGTGGATAAGTCTGTTGTTAATTTAATATTTTTACCATTGTATGTTACAGACTTCTTTTCCCTTGCTGCTTTCAGGATTTTCTCTTTGTCGCTAAGACTTGTAAATTTTACTATTAGGTGACGGAGTGTGGACCTATTCTTGTTGATTTTGAGGGCGGTTCTCTGCACCTCCTGGAATTTGATGCTTGTTCCCTTTACCATATTAGGGAAATTCTCTCCAATAATTCTCTAATATGCCTTCTGCTCCCCTCTCTCTTCCTTCTTCTTCTGGAATCCCAATTATTCTAAGGTTGTTTTGTCTTATGGTGTCACTTATCTCTCAAATTCTACCCTCGTGGTCCAGTAGCTTTTTGTCCCTCTTTTGCTCAGCTTCTTTATTCACTGTCATTTGGTCTTCTATATCACTAATTCTTTCTTCTGCCTCATTTATCCTAGCATTAAGAGCCTCCATTTTTTATTGCACCTCATTAATAACTTTTTTGATTTCAACTTGGTTAGATTTTGGTTCTTTTATTTCTCCAGAAAGGGCTTTTATATCTCCAGAGAGGGTTTCCCTAATATCTTCCATGCCTTTTTCAAGCCTGGCTAGGACCTTGAGAATCGCCATTCTGAACTCTACATCTGACATATTACCAATGTCTGTATTGATTAGGTCCCTAGCCTTCGGTACTGCCTCTTGTTCTTTTTTTTGTGGTGAGTTTTTCCACCTTGTCATTTTGTCCAGAAAAGAGTATATGAAGGAGCAAATAAAATACTAAAAGGGTGGCAAAGACCCCAGGAAAATGCACTTTAACCAAATCAGAAGAGACCCCAAATTGTGGAGGCAGAAAGGGGATAAAAAGAAGTTCAGAAAAGAAAATTAAAAAAAGAAAACAAATAAAGAAAAAATATAAAAAAGATATATATATATGCATATATATATATATATATATATTTGACAAACTAGTTTAAAACGTTAAAAAAGAAAAGGGTAAAAGTTTTAAAAAATTTAGGAGAAGAAAAAAATTTTAAAAAGTTAAATTAACTGCATGACTAAAGAGTCATGGGGAGAAAGCCATGAGTTCTGTGCTTTGCTTTCTCCTCCTCTGGAATTCTGCTGCTCTCCTTGGGAAGTGAACTTGGTCTTGGCTGGATTTCTTGTCGATCTTCGGGGGGAGGGGCCTGTTGTAGTGATTCTCAAGTGTCTTTACCCAAGGCGGAATTGCACCACCCTTACCAGGGGCTGGGGTAAGTAATCCACTCAGGTTCGCTTTCGGGAAATTTTGTTCCCTGAACTCTTTCTGTAGAGTTCCGGAGGCCAGGAATGAAAATGGCAGCATCCCAATCTCCGGCCGGAGGAGCCAAGAGCTTGGGGCCCCACTCCTCAGAGCGCCCTCAGAGAAAAGCACCCAGTCACTCCCGTCTCCCTGGCCTTGGGCTGCACTCCGAGCTCACCGAGCCTGCGACCGGTTTATGGTAACCCTGAGCTGAGAGCCCACTCCTCGGCTCTGTCTCTGTAGCCGGCTTCCCCATTTTAATACCCGCAAGCTCTGCGACACTCAGACACCCCTGGTCCTTCTGTGACCCTGCAGGACCTGGGGCCACACTGACCCCGTGCATGCTTCACCCCGGTTTAGCCTCTGGAGTATGTTCCTCAGTGGTGCAGACTTTTAAAAATCCTAATTTTGTGCTCCATTGCTCCACCGGTTGCTGGGAGCCGGCCCCTCCCACCCGCAGTCTATCTTCCCGTCGCTTTGGATTCACTTCTTGCTGGTCCTACGTTTCAGAAAGTGGTTGATTTTCTGTTTCTAAATTTTCTGATTTGCTGTTCTTCTTTGATCTCCCGTTGGATTTGTAGGTGTTTGCAATGGTTTGATAAGCTATCTAGCTGATCTCCTGCTACCTGATGTAGTCTCAGCCTGCTACTTCTCTGTCATCCTGACTCCTTCCCCCTGCATCTATGTTTGACTCAGGTCATGATCCAAGAATTCTGGGATCAAGTCCACAACCCTGCATGGGGCACCCTGCTCAGCAGGGAGTCTGCTTCTCCCTCTACCCCTAACCCCTGCTTGTACTCTCTCTTTATCTCATGCTCTCTCTTTTTCAAATAAATAAAATCTTTCCAAATAAAATAAAAAATGTTATGGGAAATGCTTTTGGGGGGGTTGTTAAGATTAATGCACCCTATGCCTGCCTTTATGAGGCCTTTGACTGGTACTTTAATTCTAAGGGAATACATCCACCAGTTCTGGGATGTCTGCCCTGGCAGATTAGCTAGTGGTTGAGTTCTTACTATATGTACCCCATCAGTCTATGATTGGCCAGAAAATTTCACATTATTTTGTACCACTTAAAAGCAAAAGGGGAGGGGGAAAAAAATCCCCAAATTGCTATTTTCAAGTGTCCAAGTACAATTTCAAGTAACAATTGAGTTTGACCAGCGTAGTGCAACCCTGAAGCTCAAGCTGACTCTAAGGCTGTCTTTAATCAAGTTAACCGCAACACACAGCCAGAGAAGTAGGCATTTGCTATTCTGTCCCTCCTTATCAATACAAACTCCTTCTCAATTTTCTAACTTCCCACAGCACTCTTAGTAGCCCCAAACTTCCTCTTTTGTACCTCTCAACCCACTGCAATCTAAATTATTATCTAATTATATTTCTTAGAAGATAAGTCATGAAAACAGATTTTTCAATGAAAACTTTTTTCAGAATACATGGAGTTATTTTAAGGTATGTTTCTAGCAGATAGTTAAAAAGACGAACCAGAAACTTGGCTAAGTGAGTGCTGTGCTTTAAGAATTTAGGTCTTGAAGATTATTTTAATATCAAAGGAACGTTGACAACATCTCCTAGTGACATAGATCTCGCTAAAATCTCCTTTTTGCCATGGGTTTGAACTTGAGCCTCTAGTGATAATTGAGATTTGTAATATCAAACTTCTTTTCAATGAGAGCTAAGAAGGTCTTAAAATTTTTTATTTTTTCCTGGAGGAGATAGACAGTAAAGAGCTCCCCATCAGCTGACTTATAAAAGAGCCATTGGAAGAAGGAGGAAAGGAAGAGTAATTAATGGGGATAAATACCTTTAAAAAGAGGTAATGAATAATCAATGTTAGAATATTAAGATGTGAAATAAGGACTCTGAGTTCCTATGTCTTTTTAAAACAGCTTTATTAAGATAGACTTCACATATGGTACAATTCATTTGTTTAAAATGTACAGTTCAATGCTTTTTTATTTTTTTAGCATATTCACAGTATTGTTCAACTATCACCACAATCTAACTTTAGAATATTTTCATCTCCATTACAAGAAATCCCATACTCATTACCAGTCCCTCCTCATTACCCACTCACACCAGCCCCATTCTAAGCAACCAGGAGTTTACCTTGCCTTTATAAATTTACCCATCTGGCACATTTCATATGAATGGAATCATTGTGTCCCTTGGTGATTGGTTTCCTTCACCTAGCATAACGTTTTCAAGACTCATCCATGTTGTGTTATGTATTGATACTTAATTTCATTTTATTGATGAATAATATTCCATGTTATGGAATATTGCCTTTTATTTATTATTTCACCAGTTGTTGGACATTTGGGTTATTTTAGCCTTTTGGCTCTTATGAATAATGCTGCTTAGAACATTTTTATGCATGTTTTTGTGGGGGCATGTGCTTTATTTAATTTTTCCTGGGTTAGATACTTAAGAATATAGATAGATAGAATCACTACATCATATGGTAATTCTGTGTTTAACTTTTTAAAGAACTGCCAAATTATTTTCCAAAAGAGTTGCACCATTAAACATTTTCTGCCATCAGTGTATGAGGGTTCCAATTTTTCCACATTCAATCTCTTTCATAACTTAGCTTTCTCAAAAACAATTGCGTTAATGTATTCATGCATGTTTTCATATAGGCATGCAAAGTAAAAAATCTGGAAGAAAATGCACCAAGGTTTTAATAATTGTTACCTGTAGAAATCAAGAATATACATGGATTTTTCTTCATTTTTTTGCTTATCTATATTTGTAAAAAAAAAATAAATAAATAAACATATGTAACTTTTTCATTTTGAAGAGAAAGCATGATCCTCCTGCTAGTTCTCAGCCTGGCTGTTCATTAGAAGTAACAAAGGAAGTGTACCAAGGTGGCTTGGTCAATTAAGTGCCTGACTTTTGATTTCACCTGAGGTCATGACCTCAGGGTCATGATCTCAAGATCCTGAGATTGAGCCCTTCACCTGGCTCTGTCTCTGTGCTCAGCATGGAACCTGCTTAAGATTCTCTTTCTCCCTCTGCTCCTCCCCACCCATGCAAGGGCTCTCTCTCTCTTTCTCTCAAAATAAATAAATAAAAGATGCAACAAAGAAGCTTTTTTTTTTTTTTTTAAAAATACCAATGTCTTGACCATCCTTCCTCAGAAATTCATATTCAGTTCATCTGGGATGATTCTAATGTGCATTCTGAGTCAGAACTAAACCCTATACCTTCAGTTCCACACAGTCTTATTTGCTGAGTCTTGCTAGAGAGGGGTGAGGTGGGGGGAATCCCTTTCTACAGACTGGCAGTCTCCTGATGTGAGTTGAGTTGAAGCCATTTTATTTATGGTTTGCAAGGTATTATCTTTACTGGGTTACATCTGGAGAGGCTTCCTTAGTATCAAGAGGCTACTACAAGAAACATGTGAAGAGGTGTCCCAGACTTTTTTCTGGCAAGTGTCATGGGAAGATCAGCAACTTAATGTTGCAATGAAACCATCTGGCACTTAAGGAGTTCTTTACCTATAGTAAGGTACACTTTTTAACCCATCTTCAAAATAAAGCAGTCTTTGACTTCATGGATAATAATATTTAGACAATGATTGATCATGCAGCCCTCTGCTGCGTGGTAATGACAGGTATACAGAAGTGATCTGGGGATGGGAGAGAGAAGATGGAAGTGACTCCATAAGAATATGCATCACGGAATATTCTGCATCTGTTGGCTTATCTTTTATGTACAATAGGTGATTGGAGAGAAACTGGGTCCATTAAAATTCTTGATTCTGGTATCTACTGTATGTAAGATACTTCTTGAATGAAGAACAGAGGAGTCAGCTTCATGGCTGAGTAATGGGGTATTGTGACTTTATGTGTCTGATACCTTCAAAATTAAGGGTATTTGATGTTCCTTTCAGAAAGATCTACTCCTGAAGCATCTGAAGGCCTTTAACTTAAAAAATTGGAAGCATGCATTCCTTGATAAATCTTATTCTTGGTTCCTGTCTAGGCTGTATTTGGTGGGGTACAAAGAAGAGTAAAGAGAATGGTTGTCCTTTTCAATAACAAGGGGGAAACGTGCGAGTGCATTTAAGCAAGCTCTCTTCATAAATGTCAGTTATTTTTGGAAGAATTATTTTTATCAGCAAACCAGTTTTCATGAGTTTTAACTGACAAGGTACATGGCAATTCTGTTGGGAAAGCCAATGATGAGTGATATTATTCAAGCTTTCAAATTCATATGTCCCTGAAGAAAAAATTATAAGTCCTCAAAAAATTATTAAACAAAGTAGAATATGAAAAATTTCATAGAAATTATATATAATAGTTTTGTAATATTTCTAAGAATGAAGAGAGCCCTTGTGGGAGTGAAAGCTGTTTAATGTTTTCCCAGCAAAATCTCAAAGCTAAATTTTCCCCCACTATCTGAAATGTGGTACCAACTTCCAAATGGATCTGTAATCCCTGTTGTAAGACTTTTTATTTACCCTCTTCTGTCACTGCATTGTTTATCATTATCATTTCTGTGTAGTAAATGTCAGAAGTGTTTTGTTGTTTTGGCCTTCTGGCTTCTGCTAAAATATAGCCAAATACCTGAAATTTAAAAACTTTAATTTGTAAGCACATAGGACATTCATATCAGTCAGGATTATTCTGATTAACTTTGGAAGTTTAAACTTTTTAATGTTTAAACATAATAATGATAATGCCAGCTATTTATTAGCTCTTTTACTTTGTTTGTTGCTGGGTAAATTTGTGAGTTATACATTTTATTTCTATTCTTCTAGCAGTTACTCTTAAATAGTAATACAGACTTAACCTAGTAAGTTCTGAGCTGAATCAGTAATTCTATCCTCCTTTTGAAATAAGACAAGGATCTTGAACTGTTTTCTCCCATCCCACCACCTATGTTATTCTCAGTTTCTTTACACACACACACACACACACACACACTTTATTTTATTTTATTTTTTAAGTAATCTTTACACTCATTGTGGGGCTTGAACTCACAACCCTGAGATTGAGTCATGTGCTCAACTGACTGACCAGCCAAGTGCCCCCCCACACACCTAAACCTAAATTTATCAATATGCCTTGATTTTTTTTTTTGTCTGTTTATCATTAGTTCTTTCACCACACACTTTCCTTCTAAATTCAGTTTCCTTCTTGCTGAAATACATTTTTGGTAGCATTTTCATAAATATAACCTGTTTCAGCCTTTGTACATCTTAAAATGCTTTTTTTCTAATTTAAAAATTCCAAGGTTTGATGTTCTCAAGTTTCACCATAGTGTGTCTAAGTATGGATTTTTTTGGTTACCCTACTCAGAACTATTTGCTCCTTGAATATGAAGATTCATGGTTTCTTTCATTTTCAGACTGCTTTTCTCCCAATCTCTTATTCTGGAAAGGATATTAATTAGATTTGTTAGACATATGTCACAGATTCTCATTCCATACTCCCTGTGTCTTTTTAAAATTTGTAATACAATTTATTTGTCAATGAGTTCAATTAGTTGATTGAGGAATAGCATTCATACAGTATGTTAGGTATCATGTTACTTAACTCCGTATTTATCTATTATATGTATGTAAATCTAACCCACTGCATTTAGATGAATTTTCAAATCTGTTTTCAAATTTACTAATTTCTTTTTTGTGTGCAATACACTGAATAGTTAATATACTGAGCTTTTCCTTTCAATTATTATATTTTTAATTTCTACGATTTTCACTTTATTCTTTTTCAAAATTGCTTCTTTTTAGGAGATACTGCCCTTACAAGTCCTTATCTATATCTTTGGATATTTAAAGCAAATTTTTATTCACATTGTTCCATGTTCTATTGGTTTTAACCTGTGAATTCTTGGGGCACCTGGGTGGCTCAGTGGGTTAAAGCCTCTACCTTCGGCTCAGGTCATGGTCCCAGGGTCCTGGGATGGAGTCCTCATTGGGCTCTCTGCTCAGTGGGGAGTCTGCTTCTCTGTCTTTCTCTGCCTGCCTCTCTGCCTACTTGTGATCACTGTCTGTCAAATAAATAAATAAAAACTTTTTCAAAAAATGTGAATTCTCCTGTTTGTTGAGATCCTGGGTCACATGGAGATGTTTCTTTGAATGCTTCAGGTTTTAGTCGGAATCTATCTTCAGAGTCAGTTGTTTTCAAAGGATATGTCATGATTCAAGCTTGTGAAGTCATTATTGTGGGTAGTTTTATGTCTACCTCTGCCAGTCCCATGGGTCTCTCAACCAGTTTTTACAATAATTTCATGACCTAACTTTCTTTGACCAAGTGTATCATATGAACTCAACCCCCTATCCCCACATAGTATTAGTTTAGATTTCTCCCAGATGATTAATTTCCAACCATGACCTAGGACAGACAGCCTATTTTTCTTGCCAAATTCCCAGTACAGTGGAAAGAACTTTTCTAGTCCCTTTCGGGTTCTTGGTTTTACACTGAGAGTACACCTTTTGCTTCCCGTGCCCCCAGGTCAGCAAACCCAACTTTTGTCATCTTTCCCAACTCTCTATTCTCAAATTAAAACCTCAGTGACTTAGAACATCCAGAGCCAGTAGGCGCACAGCCCATCTGGCTTTTGCTGCCATTCATTGCTTAGCTTCAGATTACCTGTCTTTATGTCTGGCACCACACGGGTGTTTTTATTTCTTGTGTTTTGTTTTCAAGCATCAGTATGGTTGTGGCTGGTTTTGTGGTTGTTACATTCTATTCAGTAGTACTAGCTGGAGCAAGGAGGAGGGGAGGCCAGTCAGCCATAATGGCGAAGACCTCAGTTCCATCTATATGATACCACAAAGAGAATTTGCATTCCTCCATATCTTTAGTTTGCTTACATTTTTACATTAAATAAACCAACAGGTCACATAGGCTGTCTTGAAAATGTAATTTGAGGGGCACATGGGTGGCTGTCATTAAGCATCTGCCTTTGGCTCAGGTCATGATCCTGGGGTCCTGGGATGGAGCCCCGAATTGGGCTCCCTGCTCTGCAGGAAGCTGCTTTTCCTCTTCCACTCCCCCTGCTTGTGTTCCCTCTCTTGCTGTCTCTCTCTCTCTCTCTCTCTCTCTCTTTCTGAAAGAAAGAATGAATGAAAGAAAGAAGGAAAGAGAGAGAGAAAATGCAATTTGAATTCTATTGCTCTTCCTCTGTCTTCACATGTCATGGTTGTCAGAGATGTCAGTCTTCTAGGGGACAAGCACTGCACCACATGCAGATTTGCATTAGCGTCATAGAAGAACGAAAATAGACACAAACTTAGAGTAGCTTGCATCCTGTTTCTGAGGGTCCTATTTGCAAGGAAAAACATCTTTTCCTAAGCTGGAAACTTTCTTCTTGGCAACTCTATTTCATAGCTTCAGACTCAAAATGTAACTTTCTTTTTGGTTTGGCAGTCGTAATTGGTGTCTTCATATTATTTCTCTTCTTCTTTAGAATACACAAGTTTTGCTCCTGCTTTTGCCTGCCACAACCAAATCTCAAGAAACTGGAAGGTTACTGGGTACTAGCCACAGTCATTCGCTGCAGTCTGTTTAACCCAATACTTGGTCAAATGTTATGAGATTTTGTGTGTGTGTGTGTGGGTAGGAGAGGTAAAATTATGAAGTATAAAACCAGAGTGACAGGAAGGTGCTAGGAGAAATGTTCAAAACATTGGTGTGATTTATGAACATATGGCAAACAGATGTGGTGGAGGAATAGGGACCCCATCTCCTTTTATAAATTTGGATCACATTTGTGTCCTTCCCACATCCCCCCAACTCCAGGTTCATAATATGCTTTATTAAAATTCTCTGCAGGGCATATAGATGATTAATAATTGTTGATGACAGAAATTTGGTTTTGGTAAGCTGCACAGTGAAAGATAAATACAACGAGGCTATTTTAACCTCTGTACATTAAGCTTATTAGAGTAAGTCATCTCTGTAAGATGGTCTGTGTTGAGATTGTGTGTGATTTATGGAAATGTCACCAATGACCTTGGTTCTGGAAAAATTCTTAAAATCTCTTTTGTTGTTATCATCACTTGAGTTTCAGTTGTCACCAGGGAAAATCATTTTTGGAAAAAACATAATCAAGGGTGGTTAAAATATGTTTCAAATAAAATAAATATTGGGTAGCTATCTAGGAATAAAAATACAAAGGAAGGCTAGAGATGGATATTGGAAATAGAAATTTATTTGTAACCAGTTTTAAATGTGGTATGGAAGAGAAATGAATGGATAGAGAAACATTGGAATATTGCCTTTTGATTCTTTCCTCAACTCTAACATGTCTGGAAAATTTGGATAAACCTTTTAATTCTTTCTCCCTTTGTTCAAAGAGCAAGTGTTCTGGAAGTAGTGTCCTCAATACAGTTTGAAAAAAGAATTAATAAAATAAAAAATCCTAACAGGCATCTATGTGGCAAGACATCCAAACAGTACAAATGTGTTTGTAGTGAAGAATTCCTTTTCCTTTCATCCTTCTCAAGTTCACTTATGTAGAAGCAAATACTATGAGTTTGAAATTATTAAGAAAAGGTCCTAATATTATAAGCCAGCCTTTCAAATAGGAATATTGAAATTTACCACAAATTTTATGTAGTAACCGTACTATTTACCATGAGGTAATAGTCACTTGTAAAGCTGGTAATTATAGCAACATCATATAATTCCCACCTCACTCAAGGGGTATTTTGAGGAAATTTTAAAAAGGATAAAAGGGAAAAAATCAGAAAATGATGAGAAAAATGCTGGAGGCCTGGTGATTACTGATTTGGTGAATTTTGCTCTGGCTGGGACTCTGATAGGCAGAACGAGACGATCATACAGCCCAAACACTTGATTTGCAATTTCCAAAATCCCTCCACTTTTCCCATCCAAGAGTATGGCTGGCAGTTGTCTGGAAGTTGAAAGGAATGATTGCTGGATTGGGCCTCCTACAAAGTGTTAGAGAAGTCAGCATGAGGCAAGTCTGTGCTTAATGTGTGAGGTTAAAATAGAAAAAGAACCGAGAACCTCCATGCTTTTCTTCATGCCCTCATTTTTCACTCAATTAGGGTGAATTATAAAAACAGTAGTAAAAATGAAAACACACATGGTAACAATATCCTAATGCGTTTGAGAAATAATGCAGAAGATGGACTTAACCACCTCAAAAAATTTTGGGAAACTGTTCAGGGGTCTAAATGGAAGTCTGGTATTTTGATTACCTAGACAACTTTCCTTCATTTCTGTTCACATCATCAGCTTCTCTCTCACCTCTATCAGGAATGACTAATAACTCAAGTTTTATACTTGTTTCTTAGAGAATGTATAAAAGAGCTTCCCTCAAAAAAAGAAAAAAAAAAAAAAAAGGAGCGTTGTTGCATTTTTTTGTGTTGCTGCAGTGTTTTGTCCTCAGTCTGAAACTGGGTTAAGACACTTGGGCTTGAATAACTGGCAAGTCTCTTGATTCTTTTCTAAATTGAAGTGCCTTGGTGGTTAACAATTGAAGAATGATTTACAATTTCTGGAGTACTTTGTGGGTTTGGTTTTTAAAACTAGTTCTTAATATTCAAGCTACTTGGAAGCTGGAGCTTCAATAATAGCTAGTCATTTCAAAAATGTGGAATTTATCCAGTTTTGAGTAAATACCAAACCGATATATTTTCAAAAATGTAAGTTACCATAGTCAATTGTCTTGGAAACCAATGGAGAAGCAGTAACTTTTTCCTCCAAATTGTAAACTAATTTGATATTAGATATTTTAGAACTAAAGAGAGCAGATTTTCTTGTGCAGATGACATAGTCCTGATACAGTTCCCATTCACTGTAGTGTGGCCCTACTATGACATTGTAAATCTCTATGTCTTATCAGCTCAAAACTTGAGAATGAAGAGGGAGTTAGATTATTTTGTGCATTTTATCAGAACAAAAGTTAATGTTACATTAACCCAAACTTTCAAAAATAAATTCAAATATGTTGGTGTCCTATTGTATGATAGTTATGAACTATCCTACCAATGGGACTGGTTCAGCTCCTGACTACTCTTAGCTAACATGAAAAAAAAAATGCCTGCAACTTTGATCTTTCTTGAAACTAGTCAATAAACCATTGACAATATGTGTAAGCTGAAAAGCATTAAAGAGACGAGGCAACTATATAATTAAGAACTTGAAAACTATCTTTACATCTCACCTAATCTATTCTTATCACCCGCTACATTGCTGAATAAAACCTTTACTCATTTTCTCATCAATTCTACAAGTAATTATTCAGCACCCCTTACATATTAAGTCTTGATAAGAACTAAGTGTGTAAAGATTTAAAAACAAACAAACAAAATGAAACAGCAACTAAAACCACCGTCTCTGACTTTTAGTAGTTTATCTTGAGGGAAACAGAAATACAGCTGTCTAATAAAAATTGTACACAATATGACTGCTATAATAGAGATATTTACAAAATTCTGTACACATACAGGAAAAGGAAGGACTTGCTACCTCCAGAGAAGCTAGAAAGAAGTCATATAAACTGTGTCTCATGTTGGTGTTTTCTAGAGGTGAGATTAGAAAGAGCTGTGAGCAACAACACAGAGCTGTGAACAGGAATATTTGGGAACAGATACTGGTAAGGATGCTATTACAGAGTGCCCTCTATATCATATTAAGAAATTTACTATATTCACTATATAAGTAATGAAGAGTCTTTTAAGATTTACATGTAGAGAGATGGACATGATCAGATTTGAGTTTATATAAACCACTCAGATCTATAAAAAATGAATTCTGGGAAATAAACCTGGTGAGGAAGAACAAACAGAAGGCTATTGAAAAGATGGTAATATGAACCAAGAAAACTGCAGAGGGAGAGGATAAAAACAAAGGGAAGGAAATTAAATTCCTCAGCCCCAAGGCATGACTATATATGTTCATCCCTGTGTCTATCCATGCCCTCCCCCAGCAAGCTCTCTCTCTAAACTCTTCCCACATTCTACAAATTTCCCATTTACCTCTTTTAAAACTATGACATATTTCAGACATTCAGAGACCATATGGACTAATTTAATAAATACCTGTGACCCCACTACCTTGTTTAGGAAATAAAACATTAATATGAATGAAGGCTTCTATGTGACCCTCCATGTTGGCTCATGTCGCTTTCATTTCTTGATTTTTGTTGCTTACTAATGTTCTAGTATATAAACACACAAAGACTTATTTATCCATTTTTTATACATAGATGTTCAGATTGTTTTCAGTTTTTTGATGTTATAAGCAGTGCTGCTATAAAAATTATTGTATATGTCACTCTCTTTGCACATGGGGACTTTTTAACGTATGAACATAGAAGCACAATTCCTGTCAGATTGTGCGTTTTAAGCTTCATTAAATATTGCCACATTGTTCTCCAAAGTGTTTATATCCATTGTATTCTCATCAGCAAATTAAAAAATCAAAATATATTAAATTTAAAAATCAGTAAAATAAAACCACTTGGTGTTCCACAACTTTGCCAATATTCAATATTGTCAGACTTTTCAATTGTTACTGGATTGTGTCAGACCTTTTAAGCCATTGAGGATTCTCTGGCTTTTACTATAAGTGAGATGAGAAGCCTCTGGGGGAATTTGAATAGAAGGACAAAATGATCTAAAAATCATTCTGGCCATTGGGCTGAGAACAGAACTATAAGGAAGTAAAGGGACAGAACCAGTTAGACTAGTTAAGTGGCTGTTGCGTAATCTATTCAAAATGTGATGGAGGATTAAACTAGGGTGGTAGCAGTGGGAGAGAGAGAATTAAAAACAACCAGACTCTAAATATGTTTAGAAGGTGGTGACATTGTGAAAGTAAAAACAATGGATTTGCTCTTAGCTTGCAGGCAGAGTATGTGAAAGACGCCAAGGTTTTGGATCAGTAACTGAAAGAATTCAGTTGCTGTTTACAAAGATGGGGAGGAATGCAGGAGGACCTGGTCGGAAGAAAAGATCAGAAGTCAACTATTGGGCTTGATGTGTTTCGGAAGACTATTAGATGTCCAGCTGAAAATAGATAAGTCTAGAATTAATATGATAGTTTAGAACTAGAGTAAAAATTTTGGAATTTTTATCATAGAGATAGTATTTAAAGCCTTGATACTAGAAGCCGTCACCAAAATAGTAGTATAATCAGAGAAGTAAAAAGGTCCATGGACTGAGCCCCATTTTTAATGGGAGATAAGGAGGAATAGAAGAGAAAAACCAAGACAGTGTCTATGCCAGAAGTGGTGGCATCCCAGCAGGGGTGTCTTGGTGGCTCAATCCATTAAGCCTTTGGATCAGGTCATGATCCTGAGGTCCCAGAATCGAGTCCCACATCAAGCTACCTGCTCAGTGGAGAGTCTGCTTCTTTCCTGCCCTGTTCATGCTATCTCTCACTCTCTTTCAAATAAATAAGTTTAAAAAAAAATTTATTTGTCTCCCCTGCTGCTGACAGACCCACTAGGTTGAGAGCTGAGATTTGACCATTAGATTAGCAACATGGAAGGTCATTGCTGATTTCTCAACAACAGTTTTGGTGGAGTGGTATGGGTGAAAACCTAAGTAGAGCATTTTTTAAGAGAGGACAAAGGGAGGAAATAATTATTCTTTATGTGATTTTTGCTCTAAAGGAGAGTAGGGAAACAAGACTTGTACTTGGGTGGTAGATTGGGGTCGAGAGGATTTTCGTAATATTGGAAGAGTATTAGCATATTTATCTGCTTATGGGAAAGATTCAAAGAAAATGAGAAATGATAATGCAATGAAAGAAGAGACAGATTCTGGAGTGATGTCCAGGAGTAGCAGATTAGTGAAGGGAGTAGAGACAGTTCTTCAGTGCTGGCCAGGGACAAGGCAGAGTAAATGGCATTGCTATGAGCCGAGGGATAGAAGTGGTGGTAAGAAGGCAAAGAGTTGATGGTTTCTCTGTGAAAAGAGAAAATAAGCAACAGCCAACGGTGTGGAAGGAGAAGTGTTAGAAGTTCTAGTAGAGAGGATAAGTATGGCATAGTGACATAGGAAAAAGAAACTTGGAATTGCTCTTTCTGATTTGCAATCTGTTTTGGATTATTTCACTGTACTGGTCTTCTAGCTTTTGTCCTTGCCCCAGATTGATTCTCTTTAACAAAATCATGTTGTTCCGCTCGAAACCTTCCAATAGCTGTACACCTTGCTCAGAGTCTAATTCAAAGTCTCTCACAGCTGCTACAGAGTCTAATTCAAAGTCCCTCATACCTGCTACAAGGCTCTATACTACCTGTTCCCATGTTGCCTCCTTAGCTTACAGTTTGCCTTCTGCAACTGCTTTCCCCCTCCTTCACTCCATCAAAGCAGGACAACTGTGTCTATTTTGTTCACTACTGTATCGTCGGCACATAATACAGTGCCTAGTACATAATAGGCACTCTAAATATTTTTCAACAAATTAAGCAAAAACAGTTTAATGATAAACAAAGAAGAAGATAAGCAAGGTCACCCAAACTGCCGTCTTTCTCTGAATGGATTGGGTTTGGGACAGACCGGTAATCCAGCCTTTTTTTTTTTTGGTTATAAATTGGGAATGTTTGGGCCAGAGAGATGCTGTGCTCATTTAAATGCCACTTAAAATTGCCTATATTTTCCACTCAAAAAATTTAAGAGATGGAAATTCCAAATGTTTTTTGTGTACAGGGTGAGCTACATAAAGTTTGCAGTTCACATATATTTACATTCAGGCATGGACTAACATAAGCTAACCTCATTCAGTGCAACAAACAGAGCCAAAGTGAATAAAATTCTGTAAAGTGTATTGTATTGTGAATGTATTGTCCGTGAATACAGTGAATTATTGTTGCTGAATACATTTTTTTTTTTTTTTACATTTTATAATGCTCTCACTATGAGACTAACAGCAGAAAATTCTTCATAGTGCCAGAATGAAGAACAGGCTTCTTTTATCATTATTTCATAAAAATTGCAAATTGTGTTATTGATTCTGTTCCTTTCTTTTCTTTGGCTGTAAAGAAACTCAGAGTCAAACATATGCCTCTTGTTTTTGTCAAGCACTTGTGAGCTGTGAGTTCATGTCTGCTCCTTCCATTATTAAAAATAACCACATAAATAACTAGATACATAAGAAGTGAATCATGCATGATTCAGTGATCTGTTTCTGTGTATCTGATATGTAAAAGGAAAAGCAAAATAATACCAAAAGGAAGGTTCACCTCTCCATCAGGAAATGTGCTCAATTTCTAAAATGCATTCTGAGTCCTAACCTTCCTTCTTGCTTCATCTTGTTTATTCCAACATGCTGTTCTCTTAAAACCAATTTGATCTCCCCCATTTAATTTTAATTTCATTTTGCCCTATTACCTCAGAGGTTCTCCATGTTTAGGAAGGATTATTAGTACTTCTAGGTTTCTGCGAGGGATCAAAGCTTAGACAGAACAGGTGAATCAGAGGAAGAAGCCATAGCCTTGGTCTACGCCACTACATTGGTTTTCATAATGATGGTTTTTCTTTGTTCCTCCAGTACCATTTAGATTTATACTGGAAAATGACCAACACCCAAAAATTTATCTCTTAATCTTTCAAAGGTATTGATGTAGTGGAAGCAGAGAACTTGACAAGACTTTAAGTGGCTTATAAAAATAACTGAAAGAGCTTAGCCTCCCTAAAATTAGGAAATAAAATGTCACCATGAAACATTAAACCACAGTTAACCCATCATGTTGTCAGTGCCTGAGAGCTAGAAATTATTGAAGTTACTTCCAGTCTTCCTCTTTTCATGAAAACTGGTGATTTTAGAAGTGCAATGAAAGTAATTTTGCTCAGAGGAATGCTTGCTTCCTTTGTTGCCATGCTAGAATGATCCACTGGAAAAACCCTTATTAGATCCAGCAGCAACTGACTCAACCCCATAGGAAGGAGTCAGTCTGTCCCTATCCTGCTATGATGGGTGGAAAAGAGTTGAACTGGGATCTAACTTCAGGAAGTAACAGAGTCCCTAGAGAAGTCTAAATAGTGGCACTACTTAAAACGTCAGCCACATTTAATCGTATGAGCATATCATTTTCCCTAGAACCACCAGAATGCCCATCTAGATAATTTCAAAGTATCATTCATAAAGTTGTAGTGCTAGAAATCACTAGGTGTGGAATCAAATTATGCATTTTAAATGGGATTTTGGATTTTCAGACATAGAGAGAAATATACCAAAAATGAACTGCAGTTCTCTGGGATTTATATTGCCCAGATTCAGATACTCTCCCCACCTCTCAACCCCAACCAGTCCATTCAGTCAGTTGGCGCTTGGGGCATTGCAGAACCCTTCCCTTTCTAATTTCTGGTGGTGGTGGTTGTTGTTGTTTTCCCCCTCAAAATGCTGCTAGTATGAAATCGATAAGAAACAAAAAGAGAGAGGAGTCTCCGAAAGAAATGTGACTCTAGTCATCATCTTAATGAAATGAGTGTTGAGATTGGGGAAAATGCAGATATGAGAATGAAGGAGACGACTAGAAAAAAGGAACAAAAGAGAACAAGAACCCCAAAGAAGGTAGGATAACTGCGTCTTTATCTTCTTCTATGGACCAAAAGCAGATCTTACGCAAGGTGAGAAGCACCCATTTGTCTATGTGCCATGTCAGTGGCACTATTTTGGGGCAAGTCTATAAGGTCAACAGAATTAAGCTGGCAAGAGAACACCAGCCCCTACTTTTCCCTGGAATTTTTTTATTCTGCTCTTTTTTTCTACTTTTGCCCAGATAGTTAACTGTTTTAGCTCAGCCTCTGATACAAATTTTACCTGTATCATGACACTAAGCTGAAGAACGTGGTTTTTCTGGAGAGGATTCTTTCAATGAATAGGTATTTCAGTAACATTCACCTCCCATTTCACCAAGATTCTTCTTAGGAACAAAGAATCACCTACAGTAAGATGTATTTTCCATAATTTTATTTATTTTTTTTAATTAATTAATTTATTTGACAGACAGAGATCACAAGTAGGCAGAGAGGCAGGTCGGGGGAGGGAGCAGGTTCCCTGACCGGCAGAGAGCCCGATGCTGGGCTCTATCCCAGGACCCTGGGATCATGACCTGAGCCAAAGGCAGAGGCTTTAACCCACTGAGCCACCCAGGCACCCCATATTCTCCATAATTTTAGAGATAAAACTCATTTTAGGAGATCTTTAAGGGTGAATATGTTTGTTAAAAGTATTAGTTTCTGTCCTTAGAAAAAGATTTAAATTGATAAGCATAGAGATGATAATAATAACAATACCACAAATACAGCATTTAAATGTGTCACATGCTGCTCTCAGCATTTTACATTTATTAAGTCAGTCCTTATAATAATCCTATAGGACTGGTATTATTGTTATCCCCAATTTAGCAATGTGATAGTCCCAACCAAGGTCCAACAACATATTACTGAAATACTTAAGACTCACACCCAGGAAATCTGGCTCTATAACTTGAACTTTTAACAATGTTATATTCAAATAAACATTTGTTAGATGAATAAACAGGCAGATTAAAGAATAAAAGGGTGGTTAAATTCAGTAGTTTCTAGATATAGTTCTTGATATGTATTTTGGTTTTTTGATGTATTTTGGTTTGTTGAACTAGAAACCCTTGTGTATGTGAGTTTTATTAATGTCTGGAGATCCAGAAAAACATAGACACACACAAAAAACCCATCTATACCTGTGTGAGTGTGTATGTATATGTGTGGCAGAGGGGAGAGGGAGGGATTATTTAATTTAGAAGGTTTGCACACTAGAGTTTTTAAGATAATTTGAATCTAACAAAATGAAGACTATCTTTCAAGGACCCGTCTGGTAAATTGGACTGAAATTGGGTCTATCAATTGTATGACAACTTAGAAGAAAAATTTGGTCTAACAGTTTAAGAACCTTCAGAAGTAAACAGAGAATGTGGATTGAAAACAAATTCTTCCTTTTATTCTGGTAATTGATTGATAAGTTTGGAAATAAAATTCAGTAGCTCTCACTTTCTTGTCTTTCTTAGATCTGGCCAAAGAGAGAGAGAAAGATAATACATAAGCCTAAATAAAGTCAAGAGAAGGATTATCTATGATTCTGGTGAATTTGTGCCTTGTTAAAAGATTTTGTGTGGGTATAGAGCTACTATACCAGAGTTCATTAAACCACTCGCAGAAGGAATCTATAATACATGACACCAGACTCATAAAGTTCTTAGGCCACTGTAAGGCAGAACCACCATTGTCACAGGTATGTTTTTTGACCAACAAAAGTGATGGATTTAATATTTTGAAAAACCGAGAAAGCAATTGGGCTTCTTTGTTTCTAATTATAGTGCTTTCCAAATTGAGAGAGTGATGGATAAAAAATATATATATATATATATATATATATATATATATATATACACACACACACACACACACACATATATATATATGATGTGTGTGTTTACTTAAAACCCATTATCAATTTAGAATGGGATTGCATCCTCCCAGGGTAGCACAGATTAGGTATGAGAGTATTCTCTGTTAAGTTTCAGGGCCGTCCCCATCAACTGTAAACTCACTAGCGGGGATATCCGGGGATATTTTGGCCACGTATTGTCTTTTGCTGGTCACAGGGCCTAGAAACATAATCTATCCCCAGTTCTTCCACCTTGTGGGATTTGACCCTTGCTCTAACTTTTCTAGATTGTGACATCAGATAGGTTGCTTTCTTTTCAGCTTAGTGTCATCTATAAATTTGGCGAGCTTACCTTCTCCAAGCTATAGATCCATGTACCAAATAGAAGCCAAGGGCAGAACCATATAGTTCTTTAGCAATTGCATGCAACATTTATTAAGAAATTGATAAGTTGGGGCGTCTGAGTGGCTCAGTGGGTTAAGCCTCTGCCTTCGGCTCAGGTCATGATCTCAGGGTCCTGGGACTGGGCTCTCTGCTTGGCAGGGAGCCTGCTTCCCTTCCTCTCTCTGGCTGCCTCTCTGCCTACTTGTGATCTCTGTCAAGTAAATAAATAAAATCTTAAAAAAAAAAAAGAAATTGATAAGCTAAGGAACTAATTTTTGGACTGACTAATCATCTTAAATGCTGACTATAGTGGATGTAAGCTAGGAGAGTAATCAATTTGACAAAGGACTTACTAGATACAATTGAAGGCATTAAGATATGTTATATTTAAGTGAGATGAGAGCCCCCTAATACTTCAAAAGAAAATAAAATGTACTTCAAGGGACACCTGGGTGGCTCAGTGGGTTAAAGCCTCTGCCTTCAGCTCAGGTCATGATCCCAGGGTCCTGGGCTTGAGCTCCATATTGGGCTCTCTGCTCAGCAGGGAGCTTGCTTTCTCCTCTCTCTCTACCTGCCTTTCTGCCTACTTGTGATCTCTGTCTGTCAAATAAATAAATAAAATCTTTAGAAAAAAAAAAAACCTACTTCAAAATTGAATAGTAATACATCTAAAAGAAATTATATTAAACCACATTTGCAAATTATTGCATCCTTACGGTATATATATAACAAAGAACAGGTACTCAGTTGAATGAGTAGACGTAATAAAATGAAAACTACCCTGCTTGAAATCAGTTTATTAGTAAAATAGGCATTCTTTAAAATGTGCCTAGATGGTTTCTTTTTTTACATAATACTTTCATTTAAAAGCTATTCTTGTTATGTCACTCTCATACACTCAGTCTCTTAATGGCTTTCTGCTCCTTACCCTGTTACTTTGCCTGCATTTCTAAGATGTTCTACAATTTGACTTCAACATGCCTACCCAGTCTCCAATGTCCACAGCCTCCTGATTGTCCCCAAAACACACCATGTACACATTCTCATTGCTTGGCTCAAGTTCTCCAGGCCTAATGCGCTCCACTTTTCTGTAAATTCATCCAAATCTTGCCCATTCTTCAAGGCTTAGCTCCAATCACACCCTCTCGCTAGCAAGCTTTCTTGTATAGCTCCAATCTGCTTGTCTCCCTCTCATCTGACATCAGTTATTCATACAATGAGTATCTGGATGCTAAGTGCCCAACATTGTGCCAATAGCATATGTAAAACACACTTTCCCTGCTTTGCCATCAGACTGTTTGGATTTGAATTGTTACTATGCAACCTTCTAGCTCTTTGACCTTGGGCATTTTCTTAACCCCTTTACAGCTCTATTTCTTCATTTGTAAAATAAACTAATAGTGATACCTATCTCACTATACAGTTCTTCTTATTATTTTTAAACATTGTATTTGTTTACTTGAGAGAGGGAAGGAGCATGACGGGGGTGGGGGGTGGTGGTTTGGGCCGAGGAAGAGAAACAAGCAGACTTCCTGCTGAGCAGGGAGCCCAGAGTCACTGCTCCATCCCAGGACCCCAGGCTCATAACCGGAGCTGAAAGCACCACACATAACTGAGCCGTCTAGGAACCCTCGTTTGTATTATTAAAGGAGATAATTACTTAAAGATAACTACTTTTAAAAAAGATGATTTGTTAAGCAAAATATTTAATGAATCTTTGTTGCTCCTCTGTTTTGTGAGACGAAACAATAAACAGGCAATTGCAACCAAATAATGAGTGTATTGATAGTTGTGCACAGGATGCAAAGCCACAGGAGGGACACGTGACCTAACCTAAGAGATCAGGGAGGCTTCCTGGAAGAAGTGATTCTTAAGCGAAAGACTGAAGGATGAATAAAACACCTACAGCATTCAACTGTCCATACCACTCTCCAACTGCAGGCTCAGCTTTATGTGTAACAGCATTCTGTCATAAGTTTATGAGAAAGATTTTTCATGGAATTGGTCTTTGTGAACTTGTTCCTTATCCATAACACCACACACGCAGTTCCTTCCCTAAACCAAAACCCACTCCCACCTGCACCCAGCTTTCTTGGGACATTTTAAATAAAAGATAGGTGCTTTTACCAGGGAATTATGAATTCACAATATGATTAAAATACAGAAATAAAATGTAACGTATCAAGTCAGTAATTTAACAATGAAACAATGAAACAGTAATTTAACAATGAAACAATTTCCCTTATGACTAAAACCCAGTCTCATCAAATGACTGGAGGTTATAGTTTCTTCTCCAATCATTTTTAAAATTCTTACTAGGGCCTCAGTTGTAGTCACTCATCTCCAGGCTTCTCCATGCCCACAGGCTACACTGTTACAAAGAACGGTTGCTCAGCTGCATGCTCCGGTACCCAAGTTATGTTACAATCTGCTCATTAGCACCCAGTGAGGGAAAAAGAAACAAACCACATTCCCCTGTCCATGGTATACGCCATCTTCATTTTATTTTTTCTCCCTTCTTTTTCATTTTATTGTTACATATATTTTCTTGCTATTATTGTTTCATGTGTATTAATCTTACCTCCAGTTTTGCCTGCTTCTTCCCCTTGCTCCGATGGATTGTAAACTAGTTGAGGACAGGAGGCATGAAGGACTGCTGCATCCAACCCTGCAGATGGGGGGTGCCCTGCTTAATCCAGTGGTACCACCATCAGTGCACAATATGAACACCCACTGTGGCTGAGCAATGTGGTTTCCCTGGGGCTCCAGGCAAGAGTTCTTTTTTTTTTTAATATTTTATTTATTTATTTGAAAGACAGAGATCATAGATAGGCAGAGAGACAGGAATAGAGAGAAGGGGGAAACAGGCTCCCTGCCGAGCAGAGAGCCCGATGCGGGGCTTGATCCCAGGACCCTGAGATCATGACCTGAGTGAAGGCAGAGGCTTAACCCACTGAGCCACCCAGGGACCCCCCAGGCAAGAGTTCTTTTGTACTGTCTTGGTGTATCTAAGATAGTCAATCAATAAATATTAGTTGTTTAATTGATTATTGATTGTTTGAAGAGACAAGCTCATGTTTTTATGTTTTTATAATCAATAATCATTTAAAATATTCCATGAAGTTTTCATCTCTAGTATTTGAATATTTCTTTTCTAATGATATATAATCCATTTTAAATAATCAGAATAAATGTTAGACTGGTATTAAAACACTTAAACACTGTTGAAGACTAGATATCCGTGTCAATGTAAAATTTTATTTTGAATTAATAGATATATTTGTATCTGTGCCAGTAATAAATCCATTACATTAAATCAGACTTGGATATTAAAAGCATAAATTTACCAGATTTTTATTTTTCCTTGTAACACCTCACAAAATATTCTTTAGTTATTTATGAAACAGTGACTAAGGCAAAACCCTTCTGTGAATATATATTTCATTTGAAAATAAACAATTCAACCAGTATGTTTTAAACTAACACCAAAATGGATAATTCTGGAAATAACAGTTACACGATAATATGTACTACTGCTTGGTGGTTTCCTTCTTTTGGCTGATTTCATGATTTACTGTATTTTCTCCAAAACTGACTAAAGGGAGGTTTTTCTGAGAGGAAATAGAATGCAACAATCATATAAACTTCATAGCTTAACATGTAAGTAACCTCAGAGAGAGCTCACAGATTCACATTATAGAGGATGATCGCTCTAAATTATTTTATAAAAAGCAAATGCTATAATGACTTTACATTTGGAATCAATTGAAATGCACAAGAGCTTTTAGGTTGACTTTTGAACCCCTTTGATTTGTGGCACAGATAAGAGTAAATGATGGACTAATTAATTTGTGCACAGTTTCTTGGTGAGTTAACGAACACGGTAAAGTCAATAGTTGGCTATTTCAGGCTACCTTAAGTGCGTTAAGCACTTTAAACTCTTTGTTTAAATCTGGGGGCCTGTCATTGGTACTTGAGGAATGTTTTCAGCTCCTTAGCCATCCTTGAGACCGGTGTTTCAAGACAGGGCCTCTTTGATTTTCCATCTTGCAGTAAACTGGCTCTTGTTTTATGTCCCCTAAAGTGTTTGTGGGGCTGTGGCCTTGCCTTAATTGCTGCTTCCTACAAGTTGTTCATTCTGATCAAGATCGACTGACTCACCCTTCCTAGAGCTGCTCCACCCCCGACTGAGGGCCGAGCATGCATGGGTGCCCGTACACGTATAATTTTGTCTGTGTGTTTGTGTTTGTCATTATGGGTTGCAGAGAAGAGAACTACGATGCATCATCTGCTTCCTATCTGTACTTCCTATAGGGTCGGTACTCCCTTACTTATTTTCTTTAAACTTCATGATTTAGAAGCCGAAAGTATACTTGCCCAATTAAAGCATATTTAAGGAGAATACAAGGAAACAAGTGAGACCAAGAGGCCACATCAGCTAGTCAAGGTTACACAAACAGAGCCAGAGCTTATGCACGGGACTCCATACCTGCTGTCCTGAGACAGTTTCTCGTTTTCTACTTGCCACAGAAGCTCCTCAGGCACTTGTTCGAAATGTACATTTATGGTTCCCACCCCGCTCCACCTCATGGAAACCTAGGGATAGGTCCCAGAAACACTGTGCTCGTGTATCCAGAAAGTTCAGGAAATGATAGACGTTTTAAATGATCAAGAAATCCTGGAATAAAGGATCTGAAAACCCAAATGACTTTTCCACTTGAAGTATAGTTTTATGGAAAGTGTCAGGCACCTGAAAATAAGGGTTTATAGTGACAAATGTCTTTTCAGGACTGATTATGGCCTTATGCAAAGTTGATGCCAATAAATCTTTTCTACAAAGCCCAAGTCTCAGTCCAGGCTGGCAGTAAATCATTTTCCCTGGCACCACAATTCCAAAAGGAAAGCCAGTGAGGACAATATTATGAATGTTGCTTTCCTGGCGCTGGCCATCTAAAGATTAGTCGCACTGGCATAGCTTTTTTCTCATGACCTGTTTTTAAATTAAGAATAGGAAAATATAGTCATTTATCTAGGTAGAAAATTATAAAGACTGGAAATAAGGAAATAAACCAGAGTCTAAGATCTCCAAGGGGAAATCAGTGTTCTGTGCATTAAATGAGCAGGCTATTTTTTTTTTTTTTTTTTTTTTTAGTGAATAAAGTAAAAGTATAGCACAGTAACATTCAATGAGACACCAAAAGAAAATAATGTTAATTTATAAAAAGGACCTTATTAACCTACAAGTTAGGACTGACTAAGGTTATTAAGAATTTCTAAAGCTATTTTTTTTTCTAAGAGACATTCTTCATTTTCCTCACTATTTCACCTTAAATTTGGTTTTAAATAAGGTCTACTATTTGTTTTTTTTTTTTTTTGCTTTGTCTTATTTTTTAAGCCTACAATTGCCAGAATCTCAATCTATGTTAAATTTCTTGAATAAAATCGCTATTAAGGAGAAAGTGTTTCTGCAAAGGCATTTTAGTTAAAATAAAAAAAAAAAGTAGAAGAAGAAAAGAAAAAGTGAAGTTTTAAAACAGCTGGTAGCTAGCAAAGACAGAAATCAGAATGCCTAGTAATAGCAGGAGACCAGCTAATATCAACAAGAGATGGCCAGAGGAAGGAAGCAGTTCCATTGATTACAGAAAAGAAAGACTATGGTTGACTTCAAATGTCACTAATTTGGGGGAGAGGGGAGAGAATGTGATCTCAATATTGGTTCAGTCCATCTGAAAAAAATCATAAAATGTGCATAATCGTATCAGGTATTTTGTGAGTCAGGCTCATGAACCTAAGAGGAAAGGAAGGTTTCTTGATTAATGCTACCTGGAACCAGGGAATGCGTGGTCTAATTTATAGACTTCTCTAATTCTGATTATGGATACATAGGAATAAGTTGAAAATATAATCTTTTTTTTTTAACTTTTCAACAAATAATCCTTCAAAATGTATAACAGGATAATTTTACCCCATATCAAAAAGTTGGGAGTGTGATGGGGAGGGGGCAGTCATCCTTTCTTGGCTCACCTTGGAGCTTCTCTGGCTGAGCCAATGCAGTCAGAATGGGAAGGGCTACCAAGGGGGAGAATGCAATAGTGGATTTTAATTCAGGCTTTTTTTTTTTTTTCATGAAAGACGTGGTAACAAGGATGAAACACTCAAAGAGCTGGGATGCCTTGCTGGTTATGCCAATTCTGCCACACAGGCACAGAGACAGTATATGAGTTAAGGTGAAAATACAAGTGCTGCCTGTCAACCTCTGCTCATTCATCTGGCCACACTGAATATTGATAACTGCCCTAGCTCTTCTGTATTCTCTCTTTGAGGTAGCTTTCCATATTTCTGTGGATTGGCTACTGGCTATTAGAGATACTCTGGAAAAAGGAAAAAAGGCAACTCTTATTGCTTGGGTTTCTTTAAAAGATTTTATTTTTTCGGGCACCTGGGTGGCTCAGTGGGTTAAGCTGCTGCCTTAGGCTCAGGTCATGATCTCAGGGTCCTGAGATTGAGTCCCACATTGGGCTCTCTGCTCAGCAGGGAGCCTGCTTCCTCCTCTCTCTCTCTCTCTCCTTGCCTCTCTGCCTACTTGTGATCTCTGTCAAATAAATAAATAAATAAAATCTTTAAAAAAAAAAATAAAAGATTTTATTTTTTCATTTGAGAGAGAGAAAAAAAAGAGAACACAACCAAGGGGAGAGGCCGAGAGAGAAGCAGGATCCCTGCTGAGTTGGGAGCCTGATGGGCTCAATCCCAGATTTGGAAATCGTGACCAGATCCAAAGGCAGATGCTCAACCATCCAAGCCACCAAATGCCCCTATTGCTTGCATTTTAAAAATCTAAAGACTTTCTACAGCAAAGATTCTATCTACAGGGTCAGTTTATAACTCCTGCTATCACTAGGGCAAGACAGTGAGACTTTCCTTCCCCATAAGCACCAGTCTGCCCTTGTATCACTTCATTTCACCTTCAGTGCCACCAGCGATGCTCCTTTTTTTTTTTTTTAAAGATTTTATTTATTTATTTGACAGACAGAGATCACAAGTAGGCAGAGAGGCAGAGAGAGAGAGAGGAAGGGAAGCAGGCTCCCTGCCGTGCAGAGAGCCCGATGCGGGACTCAATCCCAGGATCCCGGGATCATGACCTGAGCTGAAGTCAGAGGCCTTAACCCACTGAGCCACCCAGGCACCCCAGCGATGCTCCTTTTAACATAATTTTCTCTGAAGAAGATGCTGAAGAAGCGGGATATCATGGGACCTTGCGTAGGATGCTATGATGAAGGGATGATGGTCTCTGGCCATGAAGCAGTCAAAACTCAATACAGAAGTATGACATCCCAGGCAGGAAACCATGCTTGTCAAAGGACCAGCCACTAATGATTAATCCAGATTTGCTTTTGGCATCACTAGATTCCTCTTCTGGTCTTATTTTGTGTGCAGCCCAGAGGAGCCTGATTTTTTTCTGTGGAAAATCCAGTGATTGGATTTTCTTCAAGGCTAATCAGTAATTGATTAACCTCCTTCCCTTCATTTGGGCAATTGCTCCTCATCACTAAGAAGTTACCTCTTAGACTAATGTGCCCACATTAATATTTAAATATTTAGATCTAGTACCTGTTCACTAGCTTTACCATCTTGAAAATTATATTTGCAAAAACTATAATTTGTTAAGCTCATCTTTCAGAATGATACACACTTCCAACTTTTAAAAAAGTGTTGCAGGCCCAATTCCTGATTTTCAAAAATAAAGTTATGTAGTGTGTATCGTTGACATATTTTTCAGCTCACTCAACAATATCATAAGCACTTGTTTTTATGACTACTGATTCTGATAACAATTAAGTATGATTACTCTAATGCCATATCAATTCTTTAATTGGAACCAGGTATAATAAATTATGCTACATAGAGCTTATGATTAATTAATTTGAATATTTGCTTCCATTTAGTATGAAACCAAATAAAAATATTTTTATAAAAGGTAAAAGATAAAGAAAATGTTATAATGTTTAGAATATAGGGCGCTTGGGTGGCTCAGTGGGTTAAAACCTCTGCCCTCGGCTCAGGTTGTGATCCCAGGGTCCTGGGATAGGGCCCCACATCAGGCTCTCTGCTCAGCGGGGAGCCTACTTCCTCCTTTCTCTCTGCCTGCCTCTCTGCCTACTTGCGATTTCTGTCTGTCAAATAAATAAATAAAATTTTTTTAAAAAATTAAATTAAAAAAAAGAAATGTTTAGAATATATTCATGAAAATCAGTATCACCATTTTTTTTTAAAGCGAACACAAAAGATATATTTTAATCCCTTTAAGCATGGCCTTTAGAGTCAAAATGGTCTCACTTGCTATGTTAACTATGTCCCCAGGTTCTTTTAAATCCTCATTTTTACTTATATGAAAATAGGAGAAATGTTAACATTTTAAAGCAGTTAGCACAATGTTCAACACATCATGATAGCAATAATTAATTGTTATGGCACATTGTGTTTATGTTTACAATTTTGTTTCTCAAAGTCGATAATCTCAAAAAATTTGTTGCACTATAGGAACTTGTAAAAACCCAAATTATGAAAAGAAAAATCTCTTCCTTGGGTTTGATTTGAGGAATATTATACCCTGGAAATTAACAGATTTAATTAAAATGAGCCTGTGGGAAAATATACTGCTTATGAGAATAGAATCAAACTTCAAACTTGTCATGCCCCCAGAGGAACTCCTCTTCTCTGACTCCTCCTTCATCCCTACTTGGTTCATGGCTTTCCCATTTGAGTCTTCGTTCCAGGTTCTCAGAGTAAAAACAGCTGAGTTACCCTTGACTCCTCTTTTTTCTTTCCCATGCCAGATCCAATTCAACCACAGATCTTGATGGCACTCCCTTCAAAATATCTGACTATTTATTTCCACATCCATTGCTATTTCACCTGGTCTAGCCTGAAACATTAAAAATAAAATCTCATTCTGATCTGCATCTCTGTAAATATAAATAAGTGTTAAAATATCCATGACTACTCTTTCCAGTTTCCATTTTGTAGTTTGAGTCTAATCTTTAAGAAATTCTCTACAGATATTTTAAAATAAAAACCTCAAAATGAAGACAACTATTTATTTTGTGTCATAGCCTCTGCTCTTTGTAAGTAATGCAATAAAAACATACCATAAAATTCTTACTCAAATAAACCATAGCATACAAATGTAGTCATTGCAAACTTCTAAATGATCGTTTACTGATCAGTATTTAATTATCTGTACAAGCTGTATTGCATTAAACAAGCATTTATTCTATCATTAACTGGGGGGTGATCCTTTGTAGCATCATTTCTATATCTTCTTTGTTTCATTGCTTTTCTTCTCTTGGAGAAGTACTGGGACCATGAAAAGCACCAAAGAAGAGGAAGACGACATGTGTTATTTAGCCTTTCACACTGATCTTCACTAACCCGTGTTTTCATGAGCACCAGATTCACCAAGTTTTCAAAGAGGAACAGCAAGTGTTTGATGATGAAGGGAGTTTGGATTTAATTTTCACTTTGAGACACATGGATACTATTGCCTGAAAAAAACATCGGCATTCTGAAGATGTTCAAGCGTTCTTTCTCCAGGACCTACCAATAGCCCCAACTGCATATGAGACTCTGGTGGCTCTGAGAGCTGTCAAAGCAAAGATGTTAGAAAACAGCTGCCTCTTTTATTCATCCTTTGAGATCAGACAAAGGTGTTGGTGGACTTTCCTGCCACCAAATCCTTACACCAGCAACTTGCACACAGAATTTGCTCTTACAGAAAAGTGATTCAAATTATATGAGGCAAAAGAAGAGCAGTAATAAGAAAGATAACTGGGTCCTGCAGTTTACTGAGCACTTTCCATGTACTCAGGACTATTTCAATCACATCTCACATATTGTTTTTCATCTCTAGAATATAAATAGGCAAACAGTTATGGGCCACCCTTAGAGGAATGGCTTCAAGTAGAGTTATGAAGAGCTGCCAAAATCTTCAGGGCAGTTCTAAACCACCTTACAGGGTGCCTGGGTGGCTCAGTGGGTTAAAGCCTCTGCCTTCAGCTCAGGTCATGATTTCAGGGTCCTGGGATCAAGCCCTACATCGGGCTCTCTGCTCAGCAGGGATCCTGCTTCCTCCTCTCTCTCTGCCTACCTCTCTGCCTACTTGGGATCTCTCTCTCTGTCAAATAAATAAATAAAATATATTTAAAAAAAAACACCTTACAGACAAGTATTTTTAAAGGTTAAGGTAGGAACTTTATGAACACAGTGATGTATTTATTTATTTGAGAAAGAGAGAGAGATCGTGTGTGTGCGCACAGGTTGGGGAGAGGGACAGAGGGAGAGGGAGAAGCAGACTCCCCGCCGAACACAGGGCCCGACACAGGGTTCTTATCCTAGGACCCTGAAATCATGACCTGAGCTGAAGGCAGGCACTTAACCAACTGAGCCACCCAGGTGCCCAAGCACAGAGAATTCTACATAGGAAATCCTTCACTGATATAACAGTCCTTTGAATAAACACAGAGTCTGAGACACTCAACGGTGTGACCTAGAAGTAACAATAATCTTGTCAGCATCACTAAAATAGTTTGTTAATCATCCTTAAGTATTTTTTGTGCACCAGAAGTTTCAGATGTACTAGATTTTTTTCAGAATTCCTGTATTGTTTAATGTGTTGTTTCTCTATTTCTTACGTATATATTTTGATTTTTTTGATCAAGAAAAAAATTTTCCTGTGTAACTCTTCCTCCACTGTCAAGACCAACATTTTACTATTTTCCCCCCTAGAACTAGAACAATGCCTAATGTACCAGCAGATGTTTCTAATTCGGAATGTCTTATATTCTTTCCAGGGAAAGAAAAAGTTTAAACTTAAGTAGCTGCTCTTTATCACTTGATCAGGTGGTGGAAGAAAAATATCACTGTTACAAAGTACCTCTTCTTTAGCTTTCCTTCTTTATTCTGCAAATTTTCTCATTTCCATCTTGGAGGCAGCAGCTACTAACAGCCAGTTCACATCAAGGCTGTTGCCCAAACCCTTTTCCTAAGATCAGAATAAGTTTAACCACAAACTTGAACTTAAATGCAAGCATCAGATTCTGTGTTGGGTGTTTTTGTTGATTCTGGCAGTCTTTTAAGTTTTTATTTATTTATTTGACAGACAGAGATCACAAGTAGGCAGAGAGGCAGGCAGAGAGAGAGAGGAGGAAGTAGGTTCCCCACCAAGCAGAGAGCCTGATGCAGGGCTCGATCCCTGGACCCCGGGACCATGACCTGAGCCGAAGGCAGAGGCTTTAATCCACTGAGCCACTCAGATGTCCCTTGGCAGTCTTTTACCACCTTCTTTTGGTTCTAGCACCCAGCTTGTGTTTCCCATAACCACACATCACCCTGCTAAGCAGCTGATGTGTTTCAGAGAAGTGGCTGGATGAGTAGCACTTGTGACTCAGGCCTAAACTAATTAGCATTAGCTTGGTCCGTGATTAGTTCAGAGAGACAGGAGCATAACCTAATTTAGTGCGACTGGAACAAAGCCTGAGACTTTAAACCAAAGGTTGAGGGAATAGGACACATCAAGTACATTGAAGAGGAAACATGCAGCTTGAGAGCTATTGGCATCGAGTTTAGAACAACCAGAAAGATTCTTCTGAGACTGAGCTGAGATCTTGGAGGTTTTTTATCACATAGCATTATCCCAATAAAAACCCAAGTAATACAGCATGAAAGATTTGATCAGGTTCCAGATATTTGAGATGTATCCTCCTGACTTAACCCCATATTAGAATATTACCAGCAAAAAGTTAGATAAGATATATCAAGACAGGATGATAACATTTTTAATGCTATGGAAAATAAGTTCTCTATCTGCTAAGATTATTAAGCTTGGAAAATTTGAACCTGATACTGGAAGCCATCTTCCCAGACACAAAGAGGGATTCATTCCAGAATGAAGCTAATCAGAGATGGTGATGAAAGGCAGGTAGAGTCAGAGGGAGCAGAGAAGAAGAACCAAAAAGCAAAAAGGCAAAAGGGAAAGCACAACTTGCAAGAGAAAGAAGAGTGAGGCAAAGAAAACAGAGAAAGAAATGAATTAGAGGCATCAGTTTTGCATGCATATGTTAGGTTACAATTGCCCCTGTGGCTGGCATTTTCCATATAGGAAATACAGATATGGAAACTGTAAGTATACTTATTCAGCAGTCATGCAGTGCCAAACACTGTTAAGTGCTCTCATTAAAAATCTCTAAATCAGTGTAACCCTAGGAGATTGTTAAAATGAAAAAAACCTTGATATGTTAAAAAAAATAATAAAATATAATGTGTAAAAACTGTCATAATAGAGAAAGATAGTAAATGCTTTGGGAACACAAAAGAGATGAACTCTATGAGTAAATGAATATGGGTAAGTATATGGAGAAATAGTTCACATAAGAAGTAGATAAAAACTGAAGGATAAACTGATGCTTAGTAAATAAATTATCAATGAAGACAAGGGGAAAGCTTGTCTTGGTATTAGGGACTTTTAAATTCATGTGTGCTATTAATACACCTCACTGGTTTTCTTCAGTGTTTTCTTTTTAGTTGAAATTTTGCTGAACCCTCTTGAGAGAAGATGGTGAGCCACGTTGCCTGGTGTGGGTGTGTGATATTAGAAAGCATCAGCTAGACGAGATTACACGACCAATTCCGTGGGATGATCCAAATGGCAACTGAGTAACTCCTGCTCCTCTTTCCAAATACTTCCTCAATTCATCTAAAATGTTTCATTTCCTTCTGTCACTTTACATGAAAGCAATCCAATTAGAGATTCATTTGAATAATCAAGTCCATTTTTCAAAATGACAAGATAAAAGGTATTGGGGGAGCGGGAGGGGTTAGAATTCTTTATGCCTTAGCATTAGTTTAGACTAATACTTGCTTCCATCCAGCCACCTTACAGGGTATAAGAGACACGTCCAGTGCAGATGGCGATGTTGTGGACCGTCAGAACTGTACATTACAGTCAGAAAGATCTGATTTGAATCTTGTCTCTACCTGTTGACTAGCTTTATGCACTTGAGAGAATTATTTGATGTTGGAGGTGTCTAAGTTGCCTCACTGACAAGTGAGGGAAATGTGTTCATACGCTATTGTTATGTCACGTACACACGTTGACTAGCACAGTGTCCAAAGCCTGGTGAAGCAACCAAAAAATGGTAGTTATTAATATTAGGATGGAGAAAAAGTGGTAATTTTGTAGCAAAAACAATGAGATCCTGGGTGAGCGTAAGAAAGCAAAGGCATACTTTGCCTTTTCAGTACTTTTGCCTAAGACGACAGTGTGGCGATTAATGGTGGAGTCGAGGTGCAAATACATCATCACAAGTCTAATGCTTTCAGTGACAGTGGATTAATATTGCCTCAACAGCTGATCTCTTCCATGATTCTCTCTGGTTTTTTGTTTTTGCCGACTGTAACTTCTCTTCTTATGACTTCTCTTCTTCCAAAGATAGGACACATGAGTGCTTAAGGGAAGTATAAAGAGTATCTTTAAAAAAGGTGAATATTTTAAAATTCTGTATTTTGGCCTACTTTGCAAAGCCATATTTTACCATATCTAATTTTTTTCAAGTATAATTAACAAAGAGTGTTATCTTAGTTTCAGGTGCCCATTATGATGGTGCAGCAATTCTATACATTGTTCAGTGCTCATCACTTTACACTTGATCTTAGCCAAAAGGCCGAGAAGCGATGTTGTGCTCATCACTTTAATCCCTTTCACTCTCTCACCCGTTCCTTCACTCACCATCCCCCAGCAACCACCAGTTTGTTCTCTATATTTGAGTCTGTTTTTCTCTCTCTCTCTTTTTTCATTGTTCTTTTATCTTATTTCTTCTTAAATTCCACCTATGAGTGAAATCATACAGTATTTATCTTTCTCTGACGACTTATTTCACTTAGCATTGTATACTCCAGATCAACCCGTGATTGCAAATGGAAAGATTTTGTTCTTTTCTATGGCTGAGTAGTATTCCACTGTATGTATATACATCTCCTTTATCCATTCATCTATCAATTGACACTTGAATTGCTTCCATATCTTGGCTATTATAATGCTGCAATAAACATAGAGATACACGTATCTTTTTGAATTAGTGTTTTCATATTCTTTGGGTAAATTCCCATGAGTGGAATTGTGGGGTCATATGGTAATTCCATTTTTAATATTTTTGAGGAATCTCCATACTGTTTTCCATAGTGGCTACACTAGTTTGCATTCCTACCAACAGTGCCGGGGGGGGGGGGTCCTTTTTCTCCACCTTTGCCAACCCTTGTTATCTCTTTTGTTTTGCTTTGTTTTTTAGATTTTATTCATTAGAGAGAGAGAGAGAGAGCTTGAGAGCAAGAGGAGGGGCAGACATGGGGGAAGAGAATCTTAAGCAGGCTCCATGGCCAGTGCAAAGCCTGATGCAAGGCTGGATCCTATGACCTGGAGATCATGACCTGGGCTGAAACCAAGAGTCAGATTCTCAGCCAACTGAGCCACTCTGGCTCTGCACTATGCCCCGCCCTCACCACCTTATTCTTCAGGTTCTTTCACACAGGTTAGAGCAAACTCAAAGCCACACCCTTGAACGGTGACAGAGCAAAATTCTATTTCAGTTTGTTTTTTTCCCCCCAGACCTGGCTAATGTAGTTAATGGACAGAAGCAACTGCATTTTTTTTTTTTTTTGGCAACTCCATTTTCTAATCAGCTATATAAACTACAAACCTCAAGGCAATTTTTCTCTTGCCAGTGGCTGCCCTTGATGGCAAAGTAATTACCGTATTAACAGCATTCACTCAAGTTCAACTTTGAGGATTTCTCCCACAAAGCATGCTGGAGAAAAGTGCCAGGCCACAAGGCAGGTTAATAAAACAACTTTGCCTTCACCCTGACTGTGTAAATGTAAATGCCATGCTCTCTGGTCTATTTCAGCTGTGTAAGGCAGAGGTTTTTTTGTTTTTCTTTTTCAGTTTTAGTGTATAGCAGTATATTATGGTGTAATTGTTTATGGGACCAGTGACTCCACAGTTTTAAACCTAATATTTATGTCTTGAATATGAAATACTCAAATATTGTTTTGTGCATCTAGCAGGGTTGGTCTCTGCCATGACACCATACTGAATTATTTTTGGTTCCCCAGGCTGCCTCTTGCCCTCAGGTCTTGCACATGCTGAGCTGCTGAGAACCCAGTACACTGCTCATTGACTCCTTTTGCAAGTCTAACCCCTGTTCACCATCCAGGTACCAGTTCAGTTACCACTTCCTCCAGGAAGCCTTCCCTAAAGTCTTAATTCTGAATTAAGTGGCATGCAGTCCTGTATGCTCCTCACATTACATTTCCATTGCTTCTTTACTTAGTGGAATTCTCCATTAGACTGAATTTTCTGAGATCAGAGACACTGTTTTGTTCATAGAATACCTTTAGCAGCTGGGAGAAAATATTCGTCATAGTATCTTTTCAGTAAATATCTGTTGTAGTATATTTCACTTTTTGTTCATAGTTATGTTTTAGGGATTTGGGTTTGGTTTTGTTGTTGTTGTTGTTGTTGTTTGGGGTTTTTTTGTTTGTTTGTTTGTTTGCCCTGTGCTATAGTAAGCATTTTCTCCCTTCAGTTAACTTTGGCTAACTTTGATGGCTGTGTGGTTTTCTTTAGAGATGTAAGCAATGAGATGTGAGCAGATATGACATACAGCACATCTTGGTGGAAATATTAGAAGCACTTGCATGGTTTGACACTGCTCCTCTTCTTCCTACCTTCCACAGTCAGCAAATCATCTTTCAAATAGTGGCCACTCATTCTGTTAAAAAACAAAATTCAACCTAGTAAATTTGAAGATCTTTGTTAAGGGATTCATGAATCGGACAGCATCCCATGTAGTATAGAGGGAAGCTCCCAGGAATTGTACAAAACAGAAGTTTTTTATAGGAAGGAAGGTGGGGCAAAAAAGTTATGAGCAAAGGAAAAGGATTGTATCCGGTGAGGTCAGGAGCAGAAGGTTTTATCCTGCAGATTGCCTTACCTTCTTTTGAAAGATGGAGAGGGCCCAACTGGCCAATTATTGCATTGGTGTTGATCAGAGAATTCACAACTGACAGTTAATATTACATCCGTGGGGGAGATCGAAATTGCAATTAGATTTAGGATTAAGTCCCAGTTTGGAGACTCAGCCTAAGTGACACTATTTTGGGTCTGCGGTTTCCTTTTTAATAACTCAGACTTGGTTCAAAGAGAGAAGACACGTGATGCAAGCCAAGCCCAAAAGCCCACTAGAGCCAGGTCATTTGAATGACAAATGACTGTTGTAAATTGCTGAGATTTGAAGATTGCTTGTCATCACAATAAAACTTCATTAATAAAAAAATTGATACCTAGAAGCAAGGCACTACTGTAACAACAAAAAATTAAGATATGTAGTATTTGCACCATGCCTACTATGGGAACCCTAACATTAAAGGAGGCTGGAAAAATGCTAACCTATACTATCCAATGGTGAAAATTTTGATAAGACTGTCACCTGAGATCACTTGAAAGGCAGAAAATACACCTATGTACTTGTGACTTTGGCAAAGACTTTTTGAAACAGAATGTTGCTTACTGGGCATTATAGAAAGAGGTGAGCTGAGAAAATAATTAGCCTTTTTTTTTTTTTCAACTAAGTATGGAAGAGAAAGGGAGAATCCAGAAATCCAGAGACAGAGTTTAAAGAGAGTTTCTCATCTCCAGCCAGTAAACTATTTACAAATTAAGATAAAACCTCAGTGCAAAGACCAACTCCAGGGCATGGAAAGTCATTTTCTAGTTGTGTGTGCTTTTTCTTACATGGAATAATTTGAATTATTTTTAGTGAATTGAAGCATACCAGAAATTTAGCAACTTGAGCATATTCTGAATATGAAAATACCATTGTAATATGTAGGCAATTTTAAGGATAATTTCAAAGTAACTTTAAAGTGAATAAATGGAAGAAAAGCAATATATATTATCTCTTCTCTTGTAGAAGCCCATTATAAAGATTAGAAGACATGAGCAGTTATGCAAAATTAATATTATAAAGTGCCTATAAAATGTTTTGTCATCCTTCACAATATGAAGAGCTACTATTTTTATTCTATTAAATTAAAGTACACCTAGTTAAAACTATTACTATTCCTGCTTATTACTAATAAGACTCAAACTTGAGAGCAATAACCAAATCAAGACTGTTGTCACAACACTATTTCTTCAGACCTCTGATTCCTTTAAAGTGATCCCTGGTAAGTCATTTCACTTGTACAAAATGGCTCAGCATAAAGAGACCATAGATTTGGCCCAAAGAAAGTCAAAGAGTTCAAATTATCTGTAATGAAGCCTAGAAGAATGTCTTCTAATTATAGGATATGGTTATTGGCAGGAGCCATTAAGAGGAAACAAAAGTATCAAAGAAATGAACAATATTTTTGAAAGAGTCATAATACCCAAACTGACACTAGCCTGAATTGAAAGGAGTTATGATTGTTTGAACAATAAAACTATTCTTGAGCCCTCAACTTTCTATAGGCAGGCTGAGGAAGCTGTTCAGTAGCCACAAAGGGAAAGAGGATACAGGAAAAGGAAGGACCTCCTGGAAGATGATGCAAAGAGTCAAGAAGGACCACAGACTATGAATCTACCTTCAGGAAACAAAACAGAAGACTTATTAGGTTTTCTACACTAACTCAGGTTAGTAGACCTTATAGCAATTCCTCATTGGGATTTCAGAATTGCTGTGGGTAGGTGATTGCTTGCTTCTCCCTTTCTTTCCCTTGCTAGACAGGAGTGTTTATTATGGGTTCCACTATTTTATGATGGCTCTGTGGCATACAAATAACAAGTCAAGAAGAGCCATGTTTGAGCATAATATAAATTCTAAGAGCCTGAATTTCAATCTAGATGTTTTGATTGAATGAGACCTTAGAATATTGTTAGAATAGGGTGACTATGTTTGTTTATAGGAAGGAAGTGGACATTTGTAAACAATGGCAGGTGTGGTAGATTGCATTATTTTACAAATATTCATTCCCTCCATACCCTTGCCATGAATCTCTGTGAACCCAGTATACTTTCTTGCCCACAGACTTTAGCCTAGGTCATATTACTTTCTTCCGCTGAGAGAATATCTCAGTAGAAGCTTTAAATGTTCTTGCATATTTTGCATGTATCTAGTCTTTTGATTTTTCCCTCCAAAATGAGAATAGCCAAAATGTCCAACGTGCTGGCTCACTCCCTCAGCCTGGCCAAGGATGAAAATACATGTTTCACGGAGGCAAGATCTAGCTTTATCAAGCTCAGCTAAATCCACCAGAACCATCATCCTCATGAACTTGAGCACATGTATTGTTATAACCCACAAAGACATTGGGGTTATTTGTTACTATATCAAAAGCTAGCTTACATAAGTTTTGAATGAATAGTTGCTGAAAATAAATAAGGAAGAAATGTATTATCCATAAAAATGCTTGGTTTATATACAAAAACCAAGTAAGTGTCTGAATGTACATAACTAAACAAAATCTCAATAAAAATTATTTGTAGGTGGAACTTATATATACTACTTGAATTTCTTGGATATTTGGTTAGTTGGACAGAAGTTCTAACCTAAGTCAAAAGAACTGACCCTAGATTCAATAGCATAAAGGGGATTTTAATACGTTTTACAGATCACTTACATTTCTTTAAAATGAAAATCAAGAAGTATCTATAAACCCAAAATTGTAAAAGAAATTCCAGTATACATTAGAAGATGGGTCACCATTTCCAAGAATCTGGATACTTAAAGAAGAGCCCTGCAGATTTAAAAAAGAGAATGCCAAAGTTGAATGTTTGGGACATTGATTGTTTAATGTTGTATATGCATGCCCATTTGAGTAATAAAAATCTTTACCTGGAATGTAACTCGATTATATATTACTTGTTCTTTGAATTTTCTTCATTCTGTAGTAAAGATACTTATTAACTGGGAAAAAAAGACCAAAGAGTTTTATTTTAAAATGTGTTTTGAATAGCATCCATGTGTCACTGAGAGAAGAATTGAATTGATAAATGTGGAAAAACCTCATGGAATTATGAGTTCAAACATTACTTAGAAGAACAGTATGGAGATTCCACAAAAAGTTAAAAACAGAACTACCTTAGGGTCTAGCCCTTGCACTACTATTTATTTACCCAAAGGATACAAAAATACTGATTTGAAGAAACATATGCACCCTGATGTTTACAACAGCATCATCAACAATAGCCAGTTATGGAAAGAGCCCAAATGTCCATTGACTGATGAATAGATAAAGAAGTTGTGAGTGTACAACACACAATAGAATATTACTCAGCCATGAAAAGAATGAAATCTTACCATCTGTAAAGACATGGATGGAGCTGAAGTGTATTATGTTAACCAAAATTGAATCAGTCAGGGAAAGACAAATACCATATGATTTCACTCATAGGTGGAATTTAAGAAATGAGACAGATTAACATAAGGAGGAGAAAAGAGAGAGGCAAACCATAAAACAGACTCTTAACTCTAGAGAACAAAGTAGGGACTGCTGAAGGGGAGGTGAGTAGAGGGATGGCTCAAATGGGTAATAGGTATTAAGGAGAGCACTTGTGATGAGTACTGGGTGTTATATGTAAGTGATGAATCACTAAATCTACTCCTGAAACTAATATTACACTGTGTGTCAACTATCTGGGATTTAAATAAAAACTTGAAAAAAGAAAGTTAATTAGAAGGAATATATACAGAATGAAGTTATCTAAATAGCCTTACTTAAGAAAGTCTGTCATCTGACTACAGAGCTGACTAATTTCCTTACTCATCTTTTTTTCCCCATCATTCATCTTTTTAAATGGTTTTGCAATTGTGAGAGTTAGCGTCATCAGTGTTATTTTTAAATTCTTTTTTTGCAACTAGTACATTTTTAACAGAACAATATCACAAACATTTCTTTAGCAGTTACACATTATAGAATTTTTATTCAGCCCTGTCCAAATATAATTGCTATATCCAACCTAAACAATTAAAATCTAAATTGTGAGGTAGTAGAGATTGAGAAACAATCTCATTACAATGAATCAGCATCACTAGAATGATTCGCCTAGTTCAAGTTACCAATCAAATGAGTTAAGGGACGTGGTTAATATTAGATTTATTATATTAGTAACATTAAATTTAAATGGTAAAACGAATAAGCAATGTTCTGACGTAAGTTGAGAAAAAGGGGAGAAACCAAGGAAGAAGAGATGGCCCAAAGAACATTCTTTGGGACCCTTGTGCAAGACCCCAACAGCTGTGCATTTTGGCAACATGTAGTTTTATAATTAACAACTTATCAAGCCCTTCCTTGTGTGTTAACTTTTGAATGTCCCAGCAGCCTAGTGAAGGAGGCCGACTCAGAATGTCCATTCTGCACAGGAAAGAGACTGAGCTCTGAGAGGTGGATGCCTCTGCCAGGCCTGTAAGTTGTTTGGTGCACAGAATCAGAATTTATACTGAAATCTCCCAGCACCAAATCCAGGGTTCTTTCCATTCCATTTTCAGGGACCCATGGAAAGGGACTTAAGATTATGGGCACTTAAAGACCAAAAGAAAGATCGGGATGATGAGGAAGTGGGAAGTAAGAAGTGGAGATAAACACAGAGAAACGAATGAGTATAAAATAAAGCACATTTCCTTTTGAAGTGATTTCAAGTGTGAAACTTCTGGGGGTGCCTAGATGGCTCCGTCAGTTAAGCGACTGACTCTTGATCTCAGCTCAGATCTTGATCTCAGGCTCCTGAGTTCAAGCCCTGCCTTGGGCTCATGCTGGGCAGGAAGCCTACTTAAAAAAAAAAAAAAAAAATCAAGTGTGAAACTTCTTTGTAAACTTGAAAACCTATAAATAGTATTTCTAAACTGTGCCCACTCCCACATGAGGGAAAGGAGGAGAACGACTCCCTTCTTTTCCCTTCTGCTTCATTTTCTTTTTAATTTTTTTTTTGTTTTTATTCAAATTCCAGAAAGACATTATCTTTAAAAGCTTGATTTAAAAAAAAAAAAAAGCTTGATTTATTTATTGGAGAGAGAGAAAGCATGTGTGCACATGGAAAGAGGGGCAGAGGGAGAAAATCTCCAGCAGACTCCTTGCTAAGCCCCACTTAGAGCTCAGTCCCACAACCCATGAGATCATGACCTGAGCTAAAACCAACAGTCCCATGCTCAACTGACGGAGCCATCCAGGCACCCCTAGAAAAGACATGTTTATAAGAACTGGCCCCATTTCATGGATCTCTAATTTTGTGAAGTTTTAAATAATGAATCATATCCACAAAAATAATAGAAAGGATAAGAGAGCAATGGCAGGGTCATAGGAAAGCTCTATTTTTAATTTCTTGAGGAATCTCCACACTGTTCTCCAAAGTGGCTGCACCAACTTGCATTCCCACCAACAGTGTAAGAGGGTTCCCCTTTCTCCACATCCTCTCCAAAACATGTTGTTTCCTATCTTGCTAATTTTGGCCATTCTAACTGGTGTAAGGTTATATCTCAATGTGGTTTTAATTTGAATCTCCCTGATGGCTAGTGATGATGAACATTTTTCATGTGTCTGATAGCCATTTGTATGTCTTCATTGGAGAAGTGTTTGTTCATATCTTCAGCCCACTTTTTTTTTCCTGAATCTTTTTTTTTTAAATCATTTTTTTATTTATTTTCAGCATAACAGTATTCATTGTTTTCGTACCACACCCAGTGTTCCATGCAATCCGTGCCCTCTCTAATACCCACCACCTGGTTCCCCCAACTTCCCACCCCCCCACCACTTCAAACCCCTCAGCATGTTTTTCAGAGTCCATAATCTCTCATGGTTCACCTCCCCTTCCAATTTCCCCCAACTCCCTTCAGCCCATTTTTTGATATGATTGTCTGTTTTGTGTGTGTTGAGGACTTCTTTATAGATCAGGGATATCAACCATTTGTCTATACTGTCATTTGCAAATATCTTCTCCCATTCCGTGGTTTGCCTCTTTGTTTTACCCCAAAGATACAGATGTAGTAAAAAGAAGGGCCATCTGTACCCCAATGTTTATAGCAGCAATGGCCACGGTCACCAAACTGTGGAAAGAACCAAGATGCTCTTCAACAGACGAATGGATAAGGAAGATGTGGCCCATATACTCTGTGGAGTATTATGCCTCCATCAGAAAGGATGAATACCCAACTTTTGTAGCAACATGGACAGGACTGGAAGAGATTATGCTGGGTGAAATAAGTCAAGCAGAGAAAGTCAATTATCATATGGTTTCACTTATTTGTGGAGCATAACAAATAGCATGGAGGACAAGGGGAGATGGAGAGGAGAAGGGAGTTATGCTGTTATGCTGAAAAAATAAAAAATTTAAAAAAAAAGAGATTAACAAATAGCCAGCAACTATCTTTCTTAAAGGAGAACTGGTATATTGAGTCCTTCATGAATCCATTCATTGAATAAGTATTTGTTGAGTACCTGCTACATACCAATCTTTTGATCAACTAAAATGAAACTTAAAAGAAATGACTCCAGGAGTCATTTTAACTCCAGGAGTTAAAATTTAACAGATGTGTCAAGATTCCTACATGTGAAATGGGTAATAAACTCATGGTGATAAATGATTTTTTTTATTAAGAAGAATGGTTCACGAAATCAGTTCTTTGGACACATAAGAGACTGGGTTAAATAAGGTGCTTTGTTGTCTGGAGGAAGCTTAGGCCACCTTTGGGTGAGGCCCTCACTTCATCCACGACTGGCGTCTTGCCAGGCAGCACCCACTCGGCCCTTGCCCACACCATGGCTTCAGTCTCAGAGCTCGCCTACATCTACTCGGCCCATGTCCTGCGTGACCATGAAGTGACAGTCACAGAGGAGAAGATCAATGCCCTCATGAAATAAGCGGTGTAAATGTTGAACCTTCTTGGTGGGGCTTGTTTGCAAGGGCTCTGACCAGTGTCTCATCAAGAGCCTTGTCTGCAAGGTAGAGGCTGTTGGACCTGCCCCAGCAGGAGGTTGTGCTCCATCTACCATGGCTGCTTTCCCACCCTGCTGATGAGTAGGAGGTGGAAGCAAAGAAAGAAGAATCAGGGGAGTCTGATGATGACACTGGCTTTGGACTTTCTGACTAAACCTCTTCTGAACATGTTCAATAAAAAGCTGAACTCTTAAAAAAAGAGTATCTTCCTTTCTCTCTTTTTATAAATAGGACTGATTGATGGAAGGAAGGAAGGAAAGAAAGGAAGGAAGGACAGTCTACAGGGGAATCTTTTCAATTTCATAGAGGAGTTAGACTTAAGAGAAGTTTGGCCTTACAGGTGCACGATATTCATTTAGGTGAGTTCTAAGAGCAAGAACAAAGATGTAGGATGCAGGAAAGAGAATATAGCAGTATGTTAAAGAGAGTAAATTACTAAGAGGCTTGCTACTACAGGTAGTACAAGTTATATGCATATTTATACTTGAAAACTTCTGCATGCTTCAGACAATACCATTATAAAGGAAGACTATGGCTAGCACAAGTAAGATGAAAGTAAGCAGGTCTGTCAAGATCACAAGGGCCTCTAGCTTCTTTGGCATCTTTTGCTAGCTCACTGGATATCACAACTAAGGGAGAAGCATGGCTAGAACACAAGAACCTATGCTGACTTGAAAAGTTTAAGTTCTGCTTGAGAAGTACCGATCTCTGCAATCCCAACTGTTTTCATGAAAATAAGAAAACTTCTTTCATGAATATACATTGTTCATGTCTTCACTGAGCTGTTGCTGCCTGAAATGGGAGAAACTTTTAATGGTACTTGAATGGCTTATGAGTGTATAGGTACTAGTATTGTTTCGTTTTGTAGAGAGCAAAGTCAAGAGATTCCCTATGCTAATTCAACTTTTTTGGCTACAGTTCATAGTAAGAAATACATCTTAGACTGCAATCTATATACACATTCATAACTAAGATGTAAGAAATACATCTTTGACTGCAATCTATATACACATTCATAACTATGTCTATATTGATAAATGTTACACATACAAATTGTTACAAAGCAATACATGCTTAATGTTTATATGGCGTAGATAGTGTTTACTGTTTACTGTAACTGTGGTGTCAGAAGGTATAAATTTCCTTTATTGTCATTGCTTTTGTCTCCCCTGTAGTCTTTGGGTTTTCATAGAGACTCCTTCAATAGCATCTGAGGCTTTTAGTTCTTTTAGCTTCAATCGCATGATATTATACAGGAGCCCTACTGATATGCAGCAAGGTGTAGGGTGAGGGGAAAGTATGCTACGGGCCTGTGATTAGGTCTTGGTTTCTTAGTGGGTCTCAGTTTTTTAGTGAGTCTAAGCTGGGTATTTCCCTTCCCTCAGGCCAGTTAGGTTTACTAAAACCCCAGTCAGTTAGGCTCTGGTAAAACAGTTTCCCTTGAGGGTAGACCTTGCTAAGAACATATTTCAAAATATGTTCAAAATATGGTTTCTTTTCCCCTTCTCTGTCTAGAAGTACTAGGGGATTTGTCTCCCATCTTCTCAGCAAGAACAGGTAAAACTCTAGAAATGGGAAAACTCTAGAAATGGGAGAGTCCCATTAAAACTGGGTCCCCGTGGAGTTTTTAACTCCTAAGCTATTCTACGTGGAGCTATTTAGTAATTCATCCGTTACAGTTCAAAGTATTCTTACAGATAGAGAGGTTCTGCTACTGGCTGCTTCTCCCGCACTTCTACTCCTGGTATCCTGTAATTGTCTCTATCTTCCTGTCTGTCTCTCTGTTTTGGGTAGTAACACTTTGTCCTTTACCTCAGTTTTTTTTTTTTTTTTTAAGATTTTATTTATTTGACAGAGAGATCACAAGCAGGCAGAGAGATAGACAGAGAGGAGGAAGCAGGCTCCCCACTGAGCAGAGAGCCCAATGTGCGGCTCGATCCCAGGACCCTGAGATCATGACCTGAGCCGAAGGCAGCGGCTTAACCCACTGAGCCACCTAGGTGCCCCTGACCTCAGTTTTCTAATAAGTCTCTAAAAATCGATGACTTTCAGTTTGTTCAGCTTTTTCTTGCTGTGAGGATAGGAATGACAACTTACAGGCTCTTTCAATACTTTCTATTATGTGCACTTAATATGTGTTTTTCTATTCCATTTAATTCTTATTTTAAAATATTGCTGGTTTTGTGGTGCCTGGGTGGTTCAGTCCGTTAAAGGTTTGCTTTTAGCTCAGGTCATGATCTCAGAGGCCTGGGATTGAGCCCTGCATTGGGCTCCATGCTCAGAAGGGAATTTGCTTCGCCCTCTGCCCTCTCGACCCTCATGTTCTCTCTCTTTCTCTTGCTCTCTCTCTCTTGTTCTCTCTCTGTCTCTCAAATACATAAATAAAATCTTTTAAAATACATACATGCATACATACATGCATACAAATAAAAATAAAAAATTGCTGGCTACAACCCACCAAACTGGGTTAATTTGGTGATTTATAAGAGTATTTAAAAGAAACACAACTGAATTATTCTATAACCTTAAAGTGGGGAAACTATGACTCCAGGAGCAATGAAAATGATGAGTTTGAGTAGATAAAAATGTGAAAATAAATACAGCTAAATAAAAAAGCAAATGACTGGCTAAGAAAAAGTATATGTTATACATAAATGGTTCGTATCTCTAATATATATAGAAGCTCCTAAAACTAAAGAAAAAAGGCAATCCTATAGAAAAATGGTCTAGATATATGAACAGAATTCATAGGGAAAAAATGAAAATGGCTGTTAAACATAAGAAAAGTTTTCAATTACATTCATAACAATAGAAGTGTAATTTAAAACTTCACCGAGTTATTATTTCTTTCTTATCAGATTGGGAAACATCCAAAAGTCTGCAACACAAAAGCAATTTAAAGTATTTCAACTTTTCTGTTGAAAAGGCCATGAAGAAATAGCATATTAATATGTTGTTAAGGAAATACAAAATATTTCTAACTTCTGCAGTGAGTGGAGTTTGTCAATATATAGCAGAATTACCCAAGCACTTACGCTTTGATTTAGCAATCCGACTTCTAGAAATCTACTACAAAGCTATGTTGAAAAAAAACCAAAAAGATAGCTTCACAGGAATTCACTGAAATATTATTTGTAGGGATGCCTGGGTGGTTCAGTAGGATAAGCATCTCCTTGTTTCAGGTGATGATCTCGGAGTCCTGGGATTGAGCCCTCCAACCTGCTCCCTGCTCAGTGAGGAGCCTGCTTCTCCCTCTCCCTATGCTCCCCACCCCCCACCAATGCATGGGCACACTCTCTCTCTATCTCAAATAAATAAATAAAATCTTTAAAAAAAAAAAAGAAGAAGAAATGTTATTTGTAATAATAAAGATTGTGAACAACCCCAATATTTATTAATAGAGAACGGATTAAATAAAACCTTGCTGTATCAATACAATGGAATACTTTGCAGCCCTTAGAGGCCAGAGAAAGCTCCCTTGCCCCTTTCATGTGAGGTTACATTGAGAAGTCAGCAATCTGCAACCCAGAAGAGGGTCTTCACCAGAACCCAACCATGCTGGCATCCAGTTTTGGACTTCCATCCTCCAGAACTCTGAGAAATAAATTGCTGTTGTTTATAAGCCACCCCATCTGAGGTGTTTGTTTTAGCAGCCCAAATGGAAATGAACTATAAAGCCATAGAAAGACATGGAAGAAACTTAAATGCATATAATTAAGTGAAAGGAGAAAAACCTACATACTGTATGATTCCAACTATATGGTATTCTGGGGGGAAAAAAAACTATGGAGACAGTAAAACAATCAGTGGTTTTTAGCAATTAGGGAGGAAGGAGGGGAGAACAGGTGGAACACATGGGATTTTTAGGGCAGTGACACCACTCTGTATCATATTATATTAGGGCATACATGTCAGCATACATTTTCTAAAACCCAAAGAACATCCCAATAGTGAACCCTAATGTAAGCTATGGACTTGGAGTGGCAATAATGTGTCCACATAGGTTCACTGATAATAATAAATGTACTAAGGTGCAGAATTTTGATAGTAGGAAAGGCTGTATGTTTGAGGGCACAGAGGATATATGTACAGAATCTCTGTACCTTCTGTTCAATTTTGCTGTGAATCTGAAACCACTCTGAAAAATAAAATCTATTAATATTTTTAGTAACAAACTATAGAAATGATCCCTGAAAGTATAATCTTGTTATTATCATAATTTTTTAAATAAGGAACACAAACCTGACAAATGGTAACCAACAAGAGAAAAATATCATTTCCCACCAAAAGGAACCAGTACTCATTGGACAGATGGTTGATTCCAGTTCTGAATCAGGAAATTTACTGATGAGCATTTTGTCAGCCAGAAAGCCAAGAAATTATCAAAGGCTACTATGGTCTTGTCAAAGAGACTCAGGTGTCAACTTGGCCTATTGACTTGGGCCTTTGAACATCAATACAGGTATTAACCACAATGGATTGACACAAATCCAATATATTCAAATTTGTAAATTCAATAATTAATAAACTTCACTGATCATCATTTTCTTGATAATGGACTATACATCAGGGAAAGCAGATAATTGATATTGAGAAAGTTTACTTTAGGAAAATCTTCCATCTACTAAAAAATAAAGAAATGATGACATTTTCACTATTTTATAATCCCTAATAAATTAATTTCTATAAACAGTAATCCTCAATGACTACTAACATCACTGAGAGTGAGACAGACAGACATTATGTACATATTCAGAGAATTATACCTATGAAGAACTCTCAATAAAAAATATCAAGCCCAAATCTATCAATATCTAACTACTAATTAGTAAGAAATTAAAGGGATGGAGGACCATGTTAAATGGTACCATGGAAATGTAAGCAGAATAGGGGGAGTAGGGTTTCTGTAGGAAAAACCAACTAGTATCTTTCTTCAATAGCCATCCCAAAGAGAAGAGAAGGAGAGAGAGGAAGAGAGAGATAAGAAAAGACTGGGGGGAGAGAGACAGGGAGGAAGAAAAATTGCAAATAAAATAGGAAAGAAACCTACATATAAAAAGAAAATAAGGGGCGCTTGGGTGGCTCAGGTGACCTGACCTTCGGCTCAGGTCATGATCCCAGAGTCCTGGAATTAAGCCCTGCATTGGGCTCTCCGCTTGGTGGGGAGCCTGCTTCCCCTTCTCTTTCTGCCTGCTGCTCTGCCTACTTGTGATTTCTTTCTCTGTCAAATAAATAAATAAAATCTTTTGGGAGGGAGACAAACCATAAGTGACTCTTAATCTCATAAAACAAACTGAGGGTTGCTGGGGGGAGGGGGTTTGGGAGAAGGGGGTGGGATTATGGACATTGGGGAGGGTATGTGCTTTGGTGAGTGCTGTGAAGTGTGTAAACCTGGTGATTCACAGACCTGTACCCCTGGGGATAAAAATATATGTTTATAAAAAATAAAAAATTAAAAAAAAATACCAAGAAAAGAAAAAGAAAATAACAATAAGATTGATATATAAACATCATTTGGATCCTTATTTAAATATTTATTTTTAGAGATTTATTTATTTTAGAGAAAGGGTGCATTTGAGTGGGAGGAGAGGCAGAGGGAGAGAGAGAGAGAATCTCAAGCATATTCCACTCTGAGCCCAACTTGGGGCTTGTTCTCAAACAATCAGAATGACCCTTCTGTACAGAAGTCTAAATAATTTTGTATAAGCAAAACATTCCAATATATGGCCAACTTTTGACACTTTCTATCATGATCCATTTGGAACAAAAAAAAAAAAACCCATTAAGTGGGTTTCAGAACGACGACAAGGACATGTGCTGTAGAAATGTTAAGAAGACCAAAGCCAAAAAGGCCTGGAAAAGGTCATTGGATTTAGTCAGAGGTCAATAGTTACCCTTGAAAGAGTTTCAGTGGAAGGTTTGAAGAAAAATATTTGATTAAAGCTAAAGAAGTAATATGTTGTGAAGGAAATCAAAACCATGGGTCATGAATATTCATTAACTATCTGAAAGAGAAAATCTGAGGGAAAGAAGACTAACTCCATGGGTTGTCACTGTCAGAAAATTATCAATAGTGGAAAAAATCTGTGCACATGCAAAGACAAATAAGAATATATCAGTGGAGCCTGTCTAGGAATGATGCTGAAGAGTGAGAATGCTCTATCTGAGGAGTAAGGGAAAGTCCTAGAGCAAAAGTAGCAGCCCTTAATCTGGAAGAAGAAGAAGAGCTTTTTTTCTGAGATGATACAAAAGACAAGTAATGTCCAAAGAGGGCTAAGTGGGTCACGATGGAAGAGAAGAATTCCTAAGGGTCAGCAGAGTCGAGGGAAGGAGGCAGATGGCCAGGAGGAGGCTGTAGTTAGAGAAGGAGAGAACCAAATGTATGATCTTGGAGAAAGAACAATGTTTACCCCCTTGAAGGATAATTAAATCTGGGAGATTGAGGAGATAACTTAGGTTAATGTTGAATATAAAATGAAAGGGAGCAAAAATATTTATTCTTTAATAAATCAGTTTTTTTTAAAGATTTTATTTTATTTATTTGACAGACAGAAATCACAAGTAGACAGAGAGGCAGCCAGAGAGAGAGAGAGAGGAGGAAGCAGGCTCCCCGCCGAGCAGAGAGCCCGATGTGGGGCTCGATCCCAAGACCCTGGGATCATGACCTGAGCAGAAGGCAGAAGCTTTAACCCGCTGAGCCACCCAGGCACACCCAATAAATCAGTTTTTAATACATATAATATGGAAAAATTTGGAAAGGGTGGTAAGATCTTTCCCCTTATTTATCAGCTTATTTCATTTGCTTATTAAAAAGAACTCTCCGTTAAACTCTAAGTTCTATGGGGCAGGCCATGGTCTGTCTCGTTTATTTTTGTGCCATTGACATCTAACAGTGGCTGGAAGATAGCAGGTAGTTGGTAAATAATAGTTCAGAATTTATAGGTGTGCTTTGGTTCAGGAGGCAGAGTGGAAGTGCAGGGCACAAATGATAGGAATACTTAGTTATCACAGAAGAAGAAGACGGGGCTTGTGAGTGAGAAAAGAAGTCTCACTGATAAACATTTTTGAATCATGAAGGTGAAAATGACCTCCCAAGTCTTCTAATCTTGATTCCTGTTTCCAGGAAAGGCTCGCTAAATTGTTCAGCCTTAAGAAGCAAACTCAAGCAGGGGCGCATGGGTGGTTCAGTCAGTTAAGCATCTGCCTTCAGCTCAGGTCATGACCCAGACCCTCATTGGACTCCCTGCTTATTGAGGACCCTTCTTCACTCCCTCCCTCTTGTGTTCTCTGGTGCGCGTACTCTCTCTTTCTCTCTGTCTCTCAAATATATAAATAAAAATCTAAAAAAAAAAAAAAATCAACCAAACGATTCAAAATACCAGGTCATGATCCCAGGATCTTAGGATCTAGCCCTTCCTCGGGCTCCCGGCTCATTTAACCTGCTCCTCTCTACCCTACCCCTGGCTCTCTCTCCCACTCTCAAATATATAAATAAAAAATCTTAAGAAAAAAAAAAACTCAACCAAAAAGACTCATAATACCAGCAAAAACTACATTTCATTTCATTTCATCACTTGATATTTTTATTATTACCCAAATATGAAGAATAGAAATATAATCACAAGCTTTCCCCCTTCAAGAGTTCACTTTCATTTCCTGCACGGAGCAGCATCACTGATCTTTTTGAAGTCATCATTCCCATAATACTTGGGCTCTCACTCTCCACCCCTAATGCCTACTCCAGATACACCCAAAATATAAGGCCACTGTGAGAATTACAAGTTCTAAAACACTGGATGACTATGAAGAGAGATGGAAAGCAAAGGCATTATGTAACACATTTCAGTTGTGCCAGTAGGTCTTGGTGTTTCTGACTCAATAAGCTGACTCCTCTTCTAAGACTAACAAAGCAGTGCAGCATCCAGCAAAAAGCATCAACTTTGGGGCCAATGATCTAGATTGGTTTTTGAATCCCAAACACAATTACTTGCTTACTATGTAATTCTACTTAAATTATTCAACTCCATACAATGAGGATGATAATAACTTGTAGTTTCAGGTTGGTTTTGAAAATTACAGATAATGTCTATAATGTACTTGGTAAAAAGCAAACACTCAATAAAGTGCAGCTACCAATATTTTTATCCAAATACTCTATTTTGATAGCCAAAATGCCACAGCTAGGGCCATAGTTAGGTATTATGAGTTTCTGGCCATAGCAAGTGAAAAGGGGCAGTGAAAAATGAGTCTAAATACAGAAAATTACTTGAAAATCTGTTTTCTAGAAAAAGATCTGTGTGGGAAACAGATCCCACGCCCCTCCTCTCTATTGCAAACTGCAGGGCAACCACAGCGTTCATCTCCAGGAAAAGACTGGAAATATTTCTCTGAAGAGGGTAAAATAGAGGAGTGGAAGATAGCAGAGTCATTGGTATGCCTCATTCACACTAAAATTTGTGGATATTAAATCAATATTTACATTCTAAATGCTGAGCTATCCTGCCTCCTCCCTCATTTAGCTCCCAGGACCCTAATAGCCAATTCTCTAATCTGCAAGCAAGAAATTGGAAGTTTTATTTGGGCAAAGTAACCAGCCAATAAAAGAAAGACTAAAGATACTGAACATCAGAAATTCAATGGAAAAAAGAAAGAAAGAAAGAAAGAAATTAATTCAGTGAAAGGACAGACCACCAATAGTGAAGCCCACAACTGGTAAGCACTGCCCACATACTCAAATTTGCAGTCAGGTTTTCAATGGGCTTCTCTTTGAAAAAAAAAAAAAAGAGTGACTAAGGATCACCAGACAAGGGAATGGAGACTATTAAGAGAGAAGAAAAGTTATACATCCTAAGATGTATAAGAAATAAATATTATAACTATAAGGCAAGGTTAGTATGCTATTGAAAATGGAGGAGGAATTATTCATAATTTTTTAAAAGTTCTTTTGGAATTTAAAATAATGCAGAAATCAGAAACTCAATAGAAAGATTGGGGAATAACACTGCAGAAACCTTTCAGAGAATAGAGTAAGAAGACAAACAGACAACAAGAAAGGTAGGCAAATAGAGAACTAATCCAGGAGATCCAATACCCAAATAAAAAGATTTCCAGAGAGAGAAAATACACAGTGAAGTAGAGGAGATTATCAAAGAATAATCCACAATATGTCCCCAGAACTGAAGGACAGGAGTTTGCAGATGGAGAGTCCTGATGAATGTATCTGCTTTGGCACACTGGACGAAAAATGAGCCACACCAATGTCAATTATCATACATTTTCTGAACACTGAAAGGAAAGAGAAAACTCTACCCACTTCCAAAAAGAAGATACAAAGAAGAGTCAGGTATTAGAATGGCTTTGGACTTCTCAACAGCAGCCCTGGAATCTGTAAGACATTGAAACAACGACTTACAAAATACTAAGATTTTTAACCTAGAATTTTGTACTCGGACAAAAGAGTACAATCAACTGCAATTGTACAATCAACTGCAAGAGTACAATCAACTCTGACAAAAGAGTACAATCAAAAGAGTACTAATCAACTGCGGGGGAAAATAAAGACATATCAGACATCTGAAGTCATGAAAATTGAGCTGCTGTTACTCTCTCAGTAAACCGTTGGAGTATGTGTTACACTAAAGGAGAACATAATCCAGGAAAGAAAAGGTACATACAAAAGATGTAGGAAATTGGGAAAAGTCAAACAACTCCAGGGGAGATTTCTTCAAGAAAAATGAAATTAAGAGAACACCTAATATGTCTGGATGTATTTGGAGGGATATAAAAGGCGAAAGATTTATGCGGTCTGGGGCGCCTGGGTGGCTCAGTGGGTTAAAGCCTCTGCCTTCAGCTCAGGTCATGATCTCAGGGTCCTGGGATCAAGTCCCGCATCGGGCTCTCTGCTCGGCAGGGAGCCTGCTTCCTCCTCTCTCTCTGCCTGCCTCTCTGTCTACTTCTGATCTGTCTCTGTCAAAGGAATAAATAAAATCTTAAAAAAAAAAATTTTATGCGGTCTGAAGAGAAACCAGACTATATAGAAGGATATAAACAACTAAAAGTGGTTGAAATTAAATCACATATTTAGTTGAAGATATAAAACTACAAACCAAAGGATTAAATATGTAAAATCACTAATCTAAAAGGGAAAAAAAAAGAAAATGAACTAATAAAAAGAAAGTAAAACTAATCCCAGTATAGTATGTGGCTCAGCAGGAAATATCATTGAACTATTTATAAGAATTCAAACACAATGGAATATTACTCAGCCATTTAAAAAAATGAAATCTTGTCATTTGCAACAACATGAATGGAACTAGAGGGTATTATGCTGAGCAAAATAAGTCAATCAGAGAAAGACAAATACCATATGATTTCACTCATAAATGGAATTCAAGAAACAAAATGAAGGATCACAGGGGAAGGGAAGGGGGAAAAAAACAAAAACACAAACAAACAATAAAACAAGACGAATTCAGAGAGGGAGAAAAACCAAAAGAGACTTTTAAGCATAGGAAACTGAGGGTTTCTGGAGGGGAGATGGGTAGGGGGATGGGGTACCTGGGTGATGGGCATTAAGGAGGGCATGTGATGTGAAGAGCACTGTGTGTTATATACAACTGATGAATCACTGAACTCTACCTCTGAAACTAATGATACATTATATGTTAACTGAATGTAAATAAAATTAAATTTAAAAAAGAATTCAAACATTGAATATTGATTTAACTAACGTAATGTAACTATATTGGAAGGAGAAGAGTACAAGGGAAAAATATATAGGTGGGGGAGATAGAGACAGGCAGAGGGATGAATGGTTTCAAACAGAAACAAATGCTAGATCTTTATCTGGAGGGAGATGACATGAGATAATATCTAAAATCAAGATGTAACAATAAAACCATGTTGCTTAGGAATATACAGGCAAGTTATAAATAACAAAAAAAATAATTTTGTTCCTGGAAATTAGGAAATAAAGGAGTAGTAAAAGAGGGAATTGTTTTACAGAACAATTTAAGTTAACTATGTGTATGCATATCTTGGAAAATTTAAAATACACAGAAATGGAAAAAGGACAAAGAACAGCTAGCAAGCTAGCTTTAGATTCTTTATAGTAATAATTCTGATGAAGAGTTAAGAGGAAAACAGTTGGCTTCTACAAAGAGGTGACCATTTGAACAAATATTGTGGATAGTGTAAAGAGTGATAGAAATATAGGCTCATGGAAGTTGTCTGCCTCTGTGTTTGGGAGGAGAGGGCATTGGCCCTAAGGACATGGATTGTGTAACTAAAAGTATATTATACCTATCAATAATTTCCAATGAAGTAGATTAACTCTAGACACAAAGGAAGGTAATATTTAACAATAATACTTCATAATCTACAAAGTTCCTAGAGACACTGCTCAATGTTAATTTTTAGGTTTACAATCTCACATATTTCCCTGATATTTAGATTGAATTGAACTGAATTTAGTAAAATATCAAAGAAAACATGTGAGTCCTATTCTGTTATTCTGTTGGACCACACATAAGAAAGGACCGTAGTAAGAAGCAAAATTCTTTAGGTTTATAAATTTCTGATGTTTTAATGATTTTTCCATTAAAATGCAGCAATTTTCAAAAAGAGGTTTATAGTTGTTTAATAACAGAGCATCCTATTGAAGACAACACTTGGTTTTTATGGCACATTTTTCAAAATTTTAATGATTAGGTTAAGAATGAATATTTTTTAGCTTTTAATTGTAAATTAAGAATATTATGTATATAATCATTTTAAGAAGTAATCTAATAGTTTTATCATTTAAAAGGGGAGATTGGGGGTGCCTGGGTGGCTCAGTGGGTTAAAGCCTCTGCCTTTGGCTCAGGTCATGATCCCAGGGTCCTGGGATGGAGCCCCACATCGGCTCTCTGCTCAGCAAGGAGCCTGCTTCTCCCTCTCTCTCTTCCTCTCTGCCTACTTGTGATCTGTCAAATAAATAAAATCCTAAATAAATAAAAGGGGAGATTGTTGGTGTGCTTAGGTGGTGAAGTCCATTAAGTGCCGACTCTTGGTTTTGGCTCAGGTTGTGATCTCAAGGTCATGATCTCAAGGTCATAAGGCTCAGCAGCTCAGCGGGAGTCTGCTTGGGATTCTCCCTCTCTCTCCTGTCCCTACCCCTGCACTCGCACATGTGATGTCTCTCTCTTCCAAATAATAAATAATTTTTTTAACTAGAAAAAAAAATAAAAGGGAAGATTGTTTTGCCAGCTTTAGCCAAAAAATTTCAGGAGGAAAATTATAATAAATGTTTTTATATCCTGGCAATTTTCTTGTCATAGCTTATATCTGGTGACATGATATACCAATTAATAAAATACTAAAAAATTCTTTATAAACAATTTTTTTTAATTAGAGGGTTTTTTAAACTCAGAATCTTACATAATTTGCCTTTATATATGTGTGTATGAATGTATGTATACAGGATCTAATTAGATTGTCCTTGGACATTACTTAGTCCATTCCCCGTTTTTGTCCAAAGAGGAAATTGAAGAACAGAATGGTTTAGTGGTTCTCTAATGCTAATATGACACAGCTGATTGGGGGAAAAGCAGTTAAAAAAAAACAAAAAACACCTTGGTCTCCTTATCCTCAGTCCCATTCTACTTCTATATCATCGGTTGTAAAAGAAATAGAATTTTTGGTCATTATGAATTTAAATGAAAAAATGTTTAAAGTATAATTTATTCCTTGATGACAATAGCAGGAGGAAAAGGACTTTTACAAATCATTCAATCAGAGTTGGGACAGAAGAGATTTATTAAGGAAAATGGGGAAATTTTAGTAAGGTTGTTGATTGGCAATATATCCCAATCAAATTTCCTTCCTTTCTCACTCTTCAGTCTGTACAACATGGAAAGATGGAACTCTGGAAGAAAACCAGGCTTACTGCCCTGAGAATTTAGAGAACTGAGTGTGGGTCTGTCTGAACAGCTAAAATCTAAGGTGAAATCCCCTAAATGAAGGAGCAACTGAGTGAGAAACCCAGAAATCTGCATGTGAATTCCCCTCAAATTATTGGCTGACTGCCTGTAAATATGCCAGTAACAATCCAAGGAACCTAGCAAAGGTAACAACTGGGGAAGGTTCTAAGAGCTAAGCAGAGATTTTAGCTGTTGCCCACCACAAGTAAAACATACTTTGGAGCTGAAATCCAACTGAGTTGGGTGACCTTGGTAAACATCACGGACTTTCTATGAAGTTAGGAATAAAGACTAAAGACTACATCACCAAAACTAAAACATAAACCTGTCCTTAAAAAGTGAAAACCAAGCTTCCCCAAGTTAAGGGTGATCTGGCTGTAATTTAACTGACCGCTAGAACAAAACTCAATACTTTTCAGAGGAAGATCCAGAGACTCTGCAATGTATTACCCACAGTATAACAATAAAAAATTACTAGAAATGGGAAAATGTGACTTAGAGTCAATAGAAAGAGACCAACAAAGGACCTAGGTGTTAGAGTTGGCAGAGAAAGACTTTAAAATAACTGTAATAAATACATTTAAATGTCTACAAGAAAAGATGGATATAACATATAAAGAAATGGGTCATGGGGAATAAAGATTAGAAAAGCAGAAAAGAAACTGCCCTTATTCAGAGACAACATGATTCTCCAAAAATCCATTACTTCCAATTAGTGAATTCAGCAAGTTTCTAGGATATAACAAGTCAGTATTCTTATACTATTTCAACAATCAATTGGAAATAACGTTTAAAATAAATATTCTTTATAATAGTGTTAAAAACCACTAAATATCTAAGAATAAATTTTTGAAAAGGTATAAAAGATCTCTACTTTGAAAACTACAAGGTTGCAGGAAGAAAGGCTTAAAAAGTAAAGAAATACACCATGTATATGTTGCAGGATATTGTAAAGATATCATTCCACCTAAAAATGATCTATAGAATCAGTATAATTCCAACTCAGAATGCCGGGTTTTTTTTTTTTTAATGGAAATTTGTAGTCTAACATTGACTGTTAACTGGAAATACAAATGTCCAAAATTACTAAAATAATCCTGAGAAAAGAAAAGACAAGTTGAAGGACTTAGACCACCTGATTTTAAGACTTATTATAAAGCTATAGAAATTAAGACAATGTTTTATTGGCATAAGAAAGGACAAACAGATGGATTGAAAAGAACAGAGAATCTAGAAATAGACATCCCACCCCATGCCCATGTATATACATAGCCCATTGACAGAAATGTCAGAAATTCAATGGGAGTAAAAGAAAATATTTTCAACAAATGATGTTAGAACAACTGGATATTTGTATATCCTGACTGGTACATCACAGCATATAAAACAATTAACTTGAGGTGGATTGTAAACCTAAAAATAAAAACTCTAAAATCCTTAGAAGGAAGCATAAAGAATATCTTTGCAAGAATGCAGTAAGCAAGTATTTCTTGGTATATAAAAAGCAGTAACCATAAAAGAAAAAAAGAAGATACATTGGACTTTATCAAGATTAGAAACTTCTGTTCATTAAAAGATACCCTTAAGAAAATGGAAAAGAAAATGGAAAAATCACATATTGATAAAAATCAATCAAGGCTAAATGAAGTTGTACCATTCAGCTTGCATGCAGTGGATATACAATTTTAACACAGGTCTTTTGATGTTATTCATATTTTGTTCTGGAGAAATAGAAATATCATAAATCTTGACACTGCAAAAGTACAGAAGTTGAAATTTTAAAAATGGGCAGCAGAAATGGAAGTTTGGATAGTGATGTAAGTAGCATCTTACTGACATGAAAAGTAAAGAGAAAAACTTCATAGTCAGACGGAACAGGCAATAATGATTTCAGTATAATATTTAAAGTCAATCAGTAACCAATACAAATCAAAGTAATGATAGGATTATTAAATCCTAGGATTAATAGGATTATTAAAACAAGTAGTAAGTAACATGAGTAGACTAAATACTCACCTTTTATAGTTGAGAAATAACAGATAATATCCAAAGTTGATAAGTCAAATACTAGCAGTGAAACATAAACATTTAACCTGTGGAAAACTGATTTAGAGATGAAGGGATAAGAGGATTCTGCTTTTCATTTTATGTCCATTCTCTAATATTTAATTTTTTCCATACAGTGCATTTATTCCATTGTTTTTAGACAGAGAGATTAATAGATAATAGGAAAAGAGGGAGGGAGAGAAACCTACATACCTAGAGGTTATCACTGCATAATGAAGTTTCAATGATTTCTTTCTTCATTACAGCTGTCTGAATAATAGCCAACAATATTTTTAAAATTGCAATAGGAAAATAAAGCTGATTTCCCTTTGAAGAACCAGAAAAAAAAATTTTTTTTAAATTAAGTGAATTACTTCAAATTAATTGAATACTTTATTGCCTACCAGAAAATAACATCTGGAACTTTCTGGTGGGAAAACACTTCAGAATGTCAAAGTACTGTTAACTTCTTGGTTTGGATCACTATGTTACACTGAATACAAACTACTGTTATTTCAGTTGAATTCTGGAGTGTCCTTCACCTCAAAGTGCCACGTAGGACTGTAGAATAGTTCCCTACAGTTGAGCAAAAAGCTCTGACAATAATAAAATTACTGTCAAATGTCACTGAGTTCTTTGCAATTATTGTGGGAGTGAAGAAATCCTAAAAATACCCTATGGTAGTGTCTTTACCGTTTCTACTGACATAAACTCTTTTGGGATTCTTCTCTAAGATGAAGTCTACACCCATAATTATGTCATCATGCATGCAGAAGTGTCATTTTTGCTCAATTCTTGTAACTTGTTTATAAGCCTGGAAGAGCAATAGCAAATGGTGATGGCCAGAGCCATCTGCCACTTAGATACTAGTGTTCCCACTAGAACTGTAATGTTGGTTCATCTATATCCTAAATTAGGTGTGTAGAGAAAAAAAAAATACATGCCTGTAAGAATGCATTTTATAGCTAACAGAGTGTTGTTCCAGAAACTAGTCATCAGGTTATCTTGGCCATTGTAAATTCAGTACATCTGGGAATTATTCTCGGGAAAACATTGGGTAGAAGCTCTAACTAGTGGCTTGGACTTTGACTACTGGAAGGACTGGAAAAAAGTAAACCACATGTGAAGCTTCAGTGTATAACCTACCAAGTTAATTCCATGATACATGATGGTGAAACCTTGATCAGGAATTCTTATTGATTTTGTAAGATTATATTAATGGTTTATGGTAGACTCCTTCACAAATGGCAATGAAATGTTCCCAATTCTCCTACTGCTTTATTCCTAAGTCTGCACCAGATATTTGCAATCAACTAATGCTGTGTGTGTGTGCATTTTTTCCCTTAGTTAAATTTAGGATTCTGTAAGAACCTTGCTTGCGTAAGTATAGTGAAATAGTTAAAAGTAGGGATGTTGATGTCAGATCTGGGTCTGAATCCTTCAAGCTCAATTTGCTAGATAACCTTCATCAACATAGTCAATGTGAACGTCGGTTTTCTTATCTACAAAAAAGGAATGAAAACACAACTCAGAGAATTGTTGTAAAATTAAATATGATAGTTTGTATAAATCACCTAATGCAGTGGTTCCCAAGTTGTATGCATACTGGATTTTCCTGGGGAACTACAAAAAGACCTACTGGCTCCTGTGTTCCATCCCTAAAGGCTGTGGTTTAATGGGTCAGTGGTGTGGACTGAGTTTTGAAATTTTGTTAAGGTCTCTAGATGACCCTAACACAACAGGTTTGGAAACCACTGACCTAGTGCATAGCAACACTGGTATAAGGTGCATATGGCCTAAGTGTTTTAAAAACATTATCTAACTTAATATTTGTAATAATCCTAAGAGGCAAACACTATATAACCCCTAATTTTCAGATGATAAACTGGAGTTTAGACATATTTGATACCATAATCAAGGCCAGGTGATTATTACAAAGCAGAATCAGTATTTAAGCCCAGTTTGCCTGAATCCAAAGCCAAGCCCTCAGTTGTAATTCTACCTAGCCCCAACCAAATTTCCTATCCATACGAAACTTGAGGTAAGGCATATTTACAATCTCAGTTTTGGGGGAAAAAAAGAAAGAAGAAAAGAAGAAGAAAAAACACGTACGTGTGTGTCATTTGTCGTTAAGTAAATGCAAATTAAAACCACAATGAAATACCACTACACACCTAACAGGATGGCTGAAATTAAAATAACAGACCATATCAAGTATTAACACGGTTGTGGAACTGCAGGTAGAAATAGAAGTGTTTCAGCCCTTTGGGAAAAAAAGCTGGACAGGTTCTTTTTTTTTCTTTTTTTTAAGATTTTATTTATTTATTTGACACAGAGAAAGAGAGATCACAAGCAGGCACAGAGGCAGGCAGAGAGAGAGAGGAGGAAGCAGGCTCCCCGCTGAGCAGAAAGCCCAATGCGGGGCTCCATCTCAGGACCCTGTGATCATGACCTGAGCCAAAGATAGAGGATTTAACCCACTGAGCCACCCAGGTGCCCCAGCTGGACAGCATCTTAAAAAATTAAATACACACCTACTGCATGATTTAGCCGTTCCACTCCTAGGTATTTACCTGAGAGAAATGAAAATAGACATACACAAAAAGACTTGAATACAAGAATTCATAGAAGTTTTATCTACAATAGCCCCAAATTGGAAACAACCAAATGTCTTTCAATGAGTGATTGGATAAGCAAGTTATGGTATATCCATGCAACATCCAACATACATGGATAAATATCAGAATAATTATGCTGATTGAAAACATCCAAGAGAAAACCAAATACATGCCATATAATTCCATTTATATAAAATTGTAGAAAATGCAAACTAATATATAGTGACAAAAAGCAGACCAGTCGTTACCTAGACTAGGGTAGGGGAGGTAGGAAGGATTAGGAAAAGACTCAAGAAAACTTTGGACATAATAAATATGCTTAGTACCTTAATCATGGTGTGGTTTCAAAGGTGTATGCACTTTTCAAAACTTGGACATGTTTTCATACACTTTAAATATGTATAGTTTTTGTATCAGATATATCTCAATAAATTTATTGAAAATGCAATTTTTTTTTTAAAAAAAAGCTCTTCTCTCAGGGTGCCTGGAGGGTTCAGTTGTTGAAGTGTCTGTCTTCTGATGGGGTCATGACCCCAGAGTCCTGGGATCGAGCCCTGCATCAGGCTCCGTGCTCAGTGGAGAGCCTGCTTCTCCCTCTGCCTCTGCTGTTACCCCTGCTTCTGCACTTTTTCTCTTTCTGTCAAATAAACAAATAAAATCTTAAAAAAAAAAAAAAGCTCTTCTTGTTTAAAGACTTCATAAGCTAACTAGAAAAGCATTACATATGATTGTGATATGATTTGTGATATGTGATATGAATATGATTTTTATTTTTTAATAGTTTCTTTTTCTTATATGCTGCAGTGATTTCTGATAAGGTTAAGCTTCATTTTTCAGTAATGAAATAGTGCCTTTTTAAAAGCCTGTTATATTGTTTAAAGATAGTACAAATACCTTAATTGTCTAGATGAAAATAAAAACTTCTACTTTAAAAAGAAATTAGGAATATCATAGACTAGAGAGAGCTGTATAAAATTTTACAATATGATTGCTTTTGTAATTCAAAAAGTAATTCAAAAAGTAATTCAAAAATTCTTGAGTGTATTCAATAGTTTGCAGATTTATCTCATGTATCCTGATCCATTTGTTAATGGGCAATTATGAGAGCACACTGTTGGTGAGAATATCCATTCCGGTAACTAAAAATATATCTGCCACACTTAAGTCCATTTAATTTCTGAGGGTCAATTTGCTGGAGCTTTTGTTTGTCTTTTTCTCCTTTCCTCTCCAAAGGTAAATGGCACAGCAGAATCTTTGGAGACAAAGTTGCATTTCAACAAGCTGGTTTGGGGATTTGTTCACGTCCTGTGCTTACAATTATTTATTGCCTTATAAAGGTTATAGGTAGGTAAATATAACTAAAGGTCAATGAAACAGAATATTTTACAGAACACCCTATTTGCTTAACACGTTAGAACTTCTAGCATTTGAAATTATTTTCAAGAACGAATATATTAGAATTATTACAACTGAAATATTCATAACATATCCATATAGATAGGAATAGATTTTTTTTCATTTTTAAAATACCTTTTTTAATATTTTTTTTTTTTTAAAGTAATCTCTACAACCAACATGGTGCTTGAACTTACAACCCTGAGACCAAGAGTTGCATGCTCGGGGTGCCTGGATGGCTCACTCAGTTAAGGGTTCGATTCTTCACTCTTCTTCATTTTGGCTCAGGTCATGATCTCAGGGCTGTGAGATTGAGGCCCTGGTAGACATGCACTGGGTGGGGAGCCTGCTAAAGATTCTCTCTGTCCCTCCCCCAGCTCCAAAGGGAAAAAAAAGAAGAAAGAGTCACATACTCTACTGACCGAGACAGCCAGGCACCCTGGAATAGCAGATGTTTTGTTTTCTTTTAAAAATTTATTTAAATCTTTAAATAAGAGAGAGCAGGGGAGGGGCAGAGGAGTGGGAGACTCTCAAGTGGACTCCTCACTGAGGGCAGGGCATCCTCTCACAATCCTGAAATCATGACCTGAGTTGAAACCAAGCATCTAATGCTCGACCAAGTGAGTTACCCAGATGCCCCAAATAGATGGCTTTTAAATGCCTATAGAGAAGATTCCACAACTTTACTTTTATAATCTATTTTGTGGTAACTTTACCTTCAAGCCGGGACTAAAAGTAAATTCTTGCTTATTCAGAATTTTAATGAATGATATATTAATAACTAACTTCATATACTGGTGAATAGGAGTTGCCCTATGTAGTATACCTTAATTTCCAATTTATAGAAGAAATGTGTTATAATGAAATACATGAAAACAACGCCCTAGAATACCTAAACGATCTTAAAAAAGAAGAATAAAGTATGAGACATCACTCTTCCTGATATTAGGGCCATTTGTATAATGACAGTAATCAAGGCAATTGGGTATTGGTGGAGGAAAAGATGGATAGATCAATGGAAAAGAAGAAAATCCAGGAAGAGACCTATACTCTATCCATCTCAATATCCTGTTTGTCATATTATGTGATAGTTTTGCAAGATGTTAACATTGGGTGGAACTGGGAAATTGTACAAGGGATTTCTCCAAATTATTTCTCACATGTGTACATAAATCTACAATTATCTCAAAATTACAAGTTTAGTTTTAAAAGGCAGTAAAATAATAGTGAATGGAATGGAATATAATTACTTTGTTTTGTTTTAAAATGAAATACAGGATTTTACAATTCTCAGTGGTTTTTATTATAAAGATGAGTTAGCACATATAAAGAGGAGAAAAAAACAACTCTTTACTTGAAATTTTTAGTTAATTCAATTTTCGATGAATAGGCATTGACTATACACAGAATTTCAGTAATAAGACCTCTGATGGTTCTGCAACATTTTCCAGGTTTCAGGAAGAGAAGCCATAAGCAACTTACCAACCCACAAATCTGTTGGCCTCCATGCATGACCTAGGTCTAGGCCACCTGATTGGTTCTCATGTAATGCAATAAGAAAAGGGTGTTCTCATCAGCACATCAGAATATTTAAATTTTGCCTGTGAGTATCTATTTCACAATCCTGAAATATATAAGCAAAAATACATCAAATTGGGACACAACATTAAAATATGGGTATGATGTTATTTTTGCCCAGTATCCTTGCAAGTAATCTGACCTATGATATTATAATGGATGTTATCATTGTCAAAGTTTTGTTTTGTTTTGTTTTGTTTTCTCTAAAGTATGGTCTTTCCTATATTTTTAGAAGAGATTAATATTGTAAGAGTGGGCTGGTAAAATGTAATATATTTTGAATTAGATACATTTTCAAACATAACCTCACAAACTTTTAGAAGTGGATGGATTGTTGAAAATGTTTCATAAATGCTTCATACAAAAGTCCCCATTTTTTTCCCCTGCTGCTCCATTTCTGCTGCAACCATCTCAACTCATGCTCTTACCTCGAATGACTTGCCTGAACAATTAAGCAGCCTGCTAATTTCTTAGCTCTGACCTAGTCTCACTTCCCACCCTAGTCCCTCCCCCTCACCATCCCCATAGTGATCTTTCTAATAGGAAATCGGCTTACCCTCTGCCTGCTTGGAATCCAACCACTGCTTCTGATTGCCTAAAATATATGCTGGGCATCAAGGTCACCTAAATGGAGGCCCAGCCTACCTGCCACTACTGAATACACATCCTGTACTCTATCATGGGCGCCCTTCTCAGTCTTCTCAGAACACATCATGCTTTTGTTCATGTGGGTCCTTCCCTCTAGAATGCCCATCTTTGCCTCTGCCTGGTCTATGATCTCACCTCCTCTCTGAAGCTGTCCTCAATATCCTGAGGCAGTTCATCACTTCTCTTTTTTTCCCTCTCTCTGGGGATTTTATATGGAATAATAGTTACTATTTCTTGAGCGCTTACTAGGTACCAGGCACTGTGCCTAACTAAGCATCTTACAGACGTGATCTCATCTAATCTGCCCAGCAGCCCTATGAGGTCATGTGGCACTTTCACACTGTCTTCTCATTCATTGTTTTCATGTCCACATCCTCACTGGAAGAGACCAGTCTTGTTTGTCTTATTGGAACCAACTCCTCGCATAATGCCTGATAAGATCAGGTGCTCAGGAAACTGAGTAAATGTTTGTTGAGTGAATGAATGATGGAATGAGTCAAATGAAATAAACAAATACAATAGGGTGCCTTAGAAAGTAGCTTATTGGAACTGGCTTCCCAAACATGTATGTGACCAGAGCCCTGGAATATGCTTCCTAATTCAAATATCTCTCTCCTTGCCCCTGGCATGCTGCCTCAAATCCCCATGGTTCTCAAGAATGCCCTGTATTTATTTTTTTATTCTTACTGCCACCAACCTAGATTGGACCCTGTCTTGCCTCTTATTTGATCTACTCATCTACTTTCATATCTTCTCCTCTTTAGTTACTGTAGTCACTTTGGAAGAGATCGACCTTCCTAAAATACTCATCTGATTATATATTTCTCTTGCTCAAAAACCATATGTTTTCTAGAGGGGGTTCTTTTGCCTGATTTTCAACAGTCTCTACAATCCGACTCCTTGATCATGCATGTTACCTTTTATTTTTTATTTATTTTTTTTAAGATTTTATTTATTTACTTGACAGAGAGAGAGAGATCACAAGTAGGCAGAGAGGCAGGCAGAGAGACAGGGAGAAGCAGGCTCTCCACTGAGCAGAGAGCCCAATATGGGGCTCGATCCCAGGACCCTGGGATCACGACCCAAGCCGAAGGCAGAGGCTTTAACCCATTGAGCCACCCAGGCGCCCATGTTACCTTTTAAATCCTACGGTCTAATCAGTCTAAAATAGTTGCCATCCTTACTCCATGCCTTTGTTCACTATGCCTTCTCTGCCTGTCTGAGTTGCCTCTTTCCCTATATTGTCTGTAAAAATTATATCCTTTCCATAATGCTTTCCTAGAACATCCCAGTCAGGAAAGACCTCTGTTTTTTCCTACATGTTCATTACATTAACAGAGGGCTTCTGAGAGACATTTTATATTTTAGACAACTCCCATATTCAAAAGCTAGCTCTTTGAGGGATCAAGTAGACCTTTTTTGTTAACTGCCCACCTCATAAATGATCCCCTTTTTAAAGAAGTGCCCCCTTCCCCATGGAAGGATGAGTCCTCTGCAATGTGTTTCTGCCATATTACCCTGTGTCTCAGACCATAGGTGAATAGATCAGAATGGGCCCTTAACTATCCTGGGCCAGAGCTTCTCAGAGGCTAAGTTCTTGTAGGAAAGGATCCTCTGAGCTTGGATCCGTCTCCTAAAGGCTGAAGCTGGGGCCACCGGTAGTGCTGTATGTTGAGGCTGTGTCCCTTCAGAGGGACCATTTTGTTCATAGAAGCAAAGGGCAGCCATCTAGGTAGATGCAGCTTCGGGTGTGGGGTACAAATACACGCAGTGACCTTGAGTAGCCATAATATTTTCCTTTGTAGCTGTGGAGGCAGAGAGAGCTGGGTTGCAGAAAGATCACCTCCAGATATCTGGTGGTGAAGGCCAGGGGAAAGACGAAACCAAAAAAAATCCCCCAAGAAGCAGCTCTTTATGAAAATTAAAACATGAGCCAGCAAGAAAAGAGGGGGCAGAGGGAACCAGTGCCTGGTTCCTGTCAGCTTTCCTGATCCTGGGTCCAGGCCCTGAAGAGACCCATTCCCCGTGGTGTTGCTGAGAAAATGCAGGATTCTTTCAACAAACTCTTTTTTAGCTCAGGGACAAAATGAGTTGTGCTTTCATCATCTAATGCCATGAGGCTGAGAGTAGATTATTAGAGAAACTTGCCACATCAGGTATCTGGTGGATACATGTCTTGAATGTAGGTTAAGACGGCTGATTCAACCCTCGCCTTACATTAAAAACACCTGAGATGTTTTTAAACCTACCAATTTCTACATCTGACTACAGATCAATTAGATGCGAATTGGCTCGAATGGGAGGCACTTGATACTTTTAAAAGTTTCCCTGATGATTCTAAAATGTGATCGGGAATTATCATGGGCTAGATGTTATAAAAGCACAAACACGAGGGAACACTGGTAGCATATTAAGCTATTTTTTGGTTAACTCATCTGTGCTAATTGGTTATCAGATTACACAGTCTGGGAAAATACCTGGGCAGTAAGGCAGGGTCAGGATGGCATCAAAGCCTTAGGGGGAAAAAAAAAAAAAGCTTATAAAAAGAGGGAGGATAGGCATTGACTTTAGTCCATATTTTTTCAAACTGCAAATTATGAGGGCACTGGGAGTAGTTGCATAAACCAGTAGGTGATCAAGTAGGAGATGGGTTACCATGACTCTTTTAAATCTCTCAGATGTATTTTCTTTTAAAATATTTTGCTAAAATGTTAAATTGGAAGTCATGCTTCACAGGCAGCATGAACTTGCAAGAGTATTAAAATATAACTCTTTAAGGCTCTATGCTTGGGGCACCTACCTGAGTGGCTCAGTCAGTTAAGTGTCCGCCTGCAGCTTAGGTCATGATCTCAGGGTCCTGGGATCGAGTCCCATCTTGGGCTCCCTGCTCACTGGGGAGCCTGCTTCTGCCGTTCCCCCTGCCTTTTCATTCTCTCTCTCTCTCTCAAGTAAATAAATAAAATCTTTTAAAAAAAATGGCTCTATGCCCAATTTCCCCCACATTGTTACATCAATTATGACTTCATCTTGCTCAAAATGTTGTTGGTACATATCTTAATGCATTCTGACTGGTATTGTAGCTCATTTAGTGTTCGTCTTTTGTCTTCTACTTAAAAGCTCCTTGAGAGGAGTAATTATGGTATTGATCTTTGTACCCTTCACAAGGAACCTTCTACAATTAGAGTGTTTTAGTTTTATTTGTTGTATTAACTATATCATTTAGGCATAAATTCTACCGCCAGTAATGGTCAATGATACCACAATGGCTTAAACGATGGGTTCATTTTTCTCCTATAGCAAGAAATCCAGATACAGGCAGTCAGAGGCTGGCACAACTTCTCAAAGAAGCCATTAGGGATGCACATTCTTTTCATTTCTCGGCTTCTGCCGTCCTTACTGTTTAGCTACTCACCCATGGACATTACAATGGCTGCAACAGGGGCACATCTGCCTTAGGCTCAGGTCATGATCTCAGGGTTCTGGGATCCAGCCCAGGGTAGGACTCCCTGCTCAGCATGGAGTCTGCTTCTCCCTCTCCCTCCCCCACTTGTGCTCTCTCTTGCTCACTCTGCTCTCTCTCTCTCTCTCTCAAATAAACAAAGAAAAAAATCTTAAAAAAAAAAAAAAAAAAAGATGACCGCTACGCCCATGCATTATATTTTTTTGCAGGCAAGAAGAGGACAGATTCAAAAGGCCCAAAGGATCATTCTGGCCCAATCTATCCTTTTAAAAATCTTTTCTGGAATCTCAGCCATTAACACTTCATTGGTTAGAACTAGACACATATTTATCCCTGGACCAATACCAGAAAATAATTAGGGAGAAAGGAATTATGGATTGGGGTTGAGTCAGACAGAAACATTCACATAAGGTTTGATTGTAATTAGAACTGAGGGGAATGTTACCGATTATTTGGCACCTCTTACTGAGATCTGACAGATGAGAAAACTGTGGGCCAGAAATGTCTGAGATCCACAGCCAAGTAACGGCAGGACAGAGAATAGACTGAGATCCAACTATCACCATTCCTAGGCCATTGAATGTTCCATACATCCACATACAGATCATTAGAAGTTCCTACGTTAGAAGCTCTGAGTCATTCCTGAAAACAGAATTTAGAACATTGGAACTTTGTTCAGATGTCTCCAAAAGAACCTTTCCCTTCCTATAAACATTCAGAGCAACAAATGGGGAAACAGACCTTCCAGACTTCCTTTGACTTAAAAGATGGCAAAATAAACCTTCAGACTTTCTGGGAGACAGGCATGTCCTCCATAAGTTGTCCTCTTGGTTCTGTGTAACTTGCAAGGTTGTTTTTTAAAGTCCTAATGCAGAACAAATTCATTACACAGTGAAATCCAAAAGTGGTCAAGTGCAATTCCAGTATTTTCTCTTTTCCCTTAGTATATACTACCATTGAGAACGTTTGCTAGGAAAAAAAAAAATTAATTTATTGTTACTATCAAGTGATCTTAATACCCTTGACACCCCCAAAATAAGGTTTGCTAATTGTATGACATATAAATAATTATCATTCCATAATTTTTCTCTTTCATCAATGACCAATCTTAGCTCTTTAGGTATGATAGACACATTCCTCAAAAACAAAAACAAAAACAAAAAACAACCAAAACTTCACTTCAACCAACGAACATTCTACAACAGTTTCAATTATTAGTTCTCCACATCTATGATTTTTATCATCATGAGTAAATGCTGAATAAGTGACAGCTATTATTAAGTTCAGGTGAATGTAAGTTCAACAACAAGACAACAGATATACATCTTTGAAACAGTAAATCACATTAAAACAAAATCAGTTATATTTTTATCTTGTTTAAACATATTTGGGCCTGGATATCTGGGACTCAGTATTTCATAATAATATCATTACTCTCATACAAATATGCCTAGCTAAGCATATATGCATTTAAACCATTCATCCATCTGCTGTCATGTACTACTTTAAGGATTTATTCAGCAATAATCTCGCTACCACCACAAATTCTGTTGGGGAGACGGACTTCTATGAAAATTCTACTTCATAAGCTATCATTTTAAAGAGGGAGGTACAGTAAAGAGATGTTTTACCATACATTTTGTAATAACCCTACATAGTTTTTCTAAGTCAATTTTAATCTGTTTGGGGTGTGTAGTTTATCGGTTATATTTCAGTTTCCATGGCAACAGATGCAATCATCACATACACATTCTGCAGCTGGGTAGACAGGCAGTCTCCTCTGAGACTTTAACTTGAGAATACAGCAGTGTGTGAGTAAGAGGCAGGCATTCCTCCCCTCCAAGAGCCTGAGAACACCACTTCTAGGATACCAGTCTCAGGTGATAGCCAAAGCAAGGCTTCCAAATGCAACTCTTTCTCCAGCTTTCTCATGGAACAGTTGAGACATCTTTACCCAAGGCAGAAAGATACTTCCATTTCTGCTTTTAGAATTTGGGACTTAGGTTAAATAAAACACAATGGAAAACTGAACACTTAAGTACCTGGTTCCCATCCATTTCTTAAAACTGCCTGTGTTTCTGAAGTGGAAATTTATAAAAATTCAGTTCAGCTGTTCTGAAAATAAAACTCAGATGATGATGAAAAATAAAGTTGTAGAAGTCACTGAAAAAAAAGTAGGAACCAAAGAAACCTTCAGTAACAAAAAATCCTTGAGTCTTTCTTGATGTCTTGAAAGTGAGATATCATAGGTTCATTTAGCTACTTCTTCCAAATGCAACCAAATAGTTGACTCAGTTTCAAAAAAAGATGCTTTATTTTTTTGTTATAGGAAATCTGAAAAATACACAAAAATAGAAAATAAGTGAACCTTATGTATACATCTCCCCGATGCAGTTATTAACAACATTCTGATACTTGTTTTATCTATAAACCTCCACATGTTTTTGACAGATTATATTAAAGGAAATCGTGTCATTTCACTCATACACATCTACTGTATCTCTGATATAGGAAATTTTAAATATAAGGATTTTTAAAAATCTAAGGATATTTTTAAAATATCAACTATATTCTTATCTATAACACTTGAAAAACAGGAATCCTTTGATTTCAGAAATATTCTGAGTTAATAATAATATGAAAAGGGATGATGTTAATAGTTGTTATTCATTATTTAACAGATTTGTAAATAAATGACTTCCATGGAAGACTATGAAAGATTTATTATTCCTATGGAGAGCAAAATACTTAAATTTTTTTTTATTCTGTCCTAAATATTTTCATCCTCTTTCTAGATGAGGCACCAATTTCTAGTCAGTTACTATCATTTTGCAATAGTGTAGAGAACACCCATCAAAGAAGTTTATTTTAATTGAAATAACATTGGGAAATCTCTGATTCAGTCTTCAGTTCCTTTTTAGTAGGCCCATAAATCAGTGCCAAGAGGTTATCTTTACCCATATGCCTGTGATTGCTTACGACTCTTATGTGTATGAAATCTGTTTCATTAAAAGCCATTGATTAAGCTATTTCTCCATGAAAACCTTTCTTATATATGACTAGTATTCCATTTGTTGAGTGTCTGTCTGTCTTTGCCTGTCCACTTAACTTCTGTGAAATTCCCTCTGATGTTTTTCCTTATCTTTCCTGGTTAGTCTATTTCTTTGTTCATCTGTGAATGTTTTTCTTTCTCTTTCTCATTTTTTCCCTTCATTTTCATCTTTAATTTCCTTACTAATCTCTGACTCTCCTTACTAGTTTTTAAATTTATTGACAATTAGGCAATATTCCTTATCCTTAATTCTAAAAATAGATGAGAAAAATATTTGGGGCTTGTCTAAAAGAAAATAAAATGGTTTTACACTTTTCCTCCCTTTTTTAAAATTGAGATATCATTGATACATAACATTGTGTTTCCAGGGCACAACGTAATGATTTGATATTTGTATATATTGTGAAATGATTGTAAGTCTAGTTAACATTCATCAAAAATGGTTTTTCCTTGACTTTCTTCCTTCTTTCAAAGTAGTAGCTCTCTTAGCATGTTTGTTTAGGGGGTATATTTAGTCATGCTAATAGGTACATTGCATGTTTACGGAATATGGTTTCCAAATTCTAAGCAGTTTTGTAACTAGAATTTTACTCACTCTCATGGCCTCTATGCTAGTAGGATAAAGAAAAGTGTACAATGCTCTGATTTTTGGAAAAGGTCAGTGGTTTAGAGAGTTTCGAAATGTCACTCAGCAGATGGGTGTAGACCCCTCATTGCTCATTATTTATTTAGTTAAGTTTAAAGGTATTCCAATTGGATTCTGGCATTAAATACAGATCTTATGGGTCTTTTTAAAGTCTTACATCTCGAGGATGTCTTAGAGACAATATACTCTAAAAGTCCTTCGTTTTAGGGTGCCTGGGTGACTCAGTGGGTTAAGCCTCTGCCTTCGGCTCAGGTCATGATCCCAGGGTCCTGGGATGGAGCCCCACATCAGGCTCTCTGCTCTGCAGGGAGCCTGCTTCCCCCCCCCCTCTCTTCCTGCCTCTCTGCCTACTTGTGATCTCTCCCTCTCTCTCTGTGTGTCAAATAAATAAATAAATGAATAATCATTTTTTAAAAAATAAGTAAATAAAAGTGCTTCGTTTTACTGGTTGGGAATTAAGACTAAGGGAGGCTAAGTGACTTCAAAGGGTGGCCTTTTCGGGCGCTTGGGTGGCTTAGCAGGTTGAACCTCTGCCTTCAGCTCAGGTTATGATCTCGGGGTCCTGGCATTGGGCTCCACATTGGGCTCTCTGCTCGGTGGGAGGCCTGCTTCCCCCGCACCACTCCACTCTCTCTCTCTGCCTGCCTCTCTGCCTACTTGTGATCTCTCTGTCAAATAAATAAATAAAATCTTAAAAAAGAAAAAAGAAATGGGCTCAGAACTAGAAACTTAATGACTACCAGTTCAGTACTTCCCTTACAATTTCCAAAAATAAGGGGTGATTACATGTTACGTGGTGTGAGAAGATAGCACTCTCTCACATCAGCATAACCTGCGTTGTGAGTCTTTTTCCAGGGTGCCTGATGCTTTCACACTCTTTAACCCAGTAGGTCTAGAACATTAAAACACATTTTAAGGACATTTTAACACATTGGTTAGATCAAAAGGTATGGAAGACAGTTTAATCTGCTTTCACGCAGAAATGCAACTACAGTAGCCCCTCTTTTCTGAGGAGGATACATTCCAAGACCCCAGTGGTAACCTGAAACTACAGATAGTATGGAATCCTATATATGCTATGTTCTTTCTTAAACATACACACCTATAATAAAGTTTAATTTATAAATTAAGCACAGTAAGAGATTAACAACAACAGTAATAAAACAGAACAATTATAGCAGTGTACTATCATAAAAGTAATGTGAATGTGGTCTATCTCCAAATATTTCATACTCCACTCACCCTTCCTTTTGTGACAGTGTGAGATGATAAAATGTCTATATTGATAAGATGAACCTAGGTGAATGATACAGGGTTTGTGACATAGCATTAGGCTACTGTTGGTCTTCTGATGGTAATCAGAGGAGGACCATCCGCTTCCAGCTGACTGTGGATAACTGAAACAGTGGAAGGCAAAGCTGCAGGTGGGTGGGGGCTGGGGGATGGGGGGACTCTAATGGTAACTTACTAGGAATAAGTCAGCTATCCTTGCAAGGGAATTTCAAAATAAGAAACTCCTCACTAATGAAGCAGGAAATACTGGAATATTTTTCTAAAACAGCATTCAAGTTTGCATCTGTGAAAGGAAAAGGATGTCCACTCTTTCCTTTGTCTTTAATGATTCAGTGTATTTATTGGCTTCATAGAGCCCCTGTCATTTTTGTTCTGTTTCATTAATAAGTTCCCGAGGAACATGCCACTTGCTTTAATTAATGATGACGTATAAATGGGTACACAGCCACATTCTAATTGTGTTTAAAAGGCCTTCATAATAACAGTGATGAAGAAGATAAGAACATACATGTCCTAAATACTTAATTATTTGATTTAATTCCAATGCCTTTTGCTTTCTAGAAATAACTTCAGGAAATGTGTTGGGATGACCTATTATTTTGAGGCATTGTTAGCTTTATTTAATATTTCTCTCACATACTTTTTTAAAATTGTTAGCCTTATTTACATTTTTGTTTAAAATGCCTGTTTTAGGGGGTGCCTGTGTGGTTCAGGGGGTTGAGCTTCTGCCTTTGGCTCAGGTCATAATCCCAGGGTCTTAGAATTGAGCCCCACATCAGGCTCCCTGCTTAGTGGGGAGTCTGCTTCTCCCTCTCCTTCTGTCTCTCCCCCTGTTTGTGTTCTCTCTCTCTCTCTCTCTCAGTAAATAAATAAAATCTTTTAAAAAATAAATAAAATACCTTTTCTATGACACACAACTTCACTGAAGGGATACATTATTAACTGCTCATTGTAGGTTGGAGTTAGAAGTACTAATGAAACCACTGTCCTTGATTCTATGTGTCTAATGAGAAAAATAAATAAGTAAATATTAGAAATGTCACTTTGGGGACGCCTGGGTGGCTCAGTTGGTTAAGCAGCTGCCTTCGGCTCAGGTCATGATCCCAGCGTCCTGGGATGGAGTCCCACATCAGGCTCCTTGCTCAGCAGGGAGCCTGCTTCTCCCTCTGCCTCTGCCTGCCATTCTGTGTGCCTGTGCTCACTCCCCCCCCCCCGATAAATAAATAAAATCTTAAAAAAAAAAAAAAAGAAATGTCACTTTGGTGAGGTTATTAACAACGTTAAATTATAGGGAGGTTCCTCTAAAGGGGAAAAGGGATGATAAAACATGTCTACTTGAAATGGCTTCATAGTTTAAGCAAACAGCGTAGCCAAAAAAGAAGAAAAAAAAAAGTCCCACCCAGCAGGAAATGGTAAGAACGGCCTTAAACTATTCCAGAGAAATAGACCGATTCAATAAAAAGGCAGAAAAAAAATCAGCCCACAAAATCAGTTGAATTTTGACTGAAATTGTCAAGGATTTAGTCTGGAAAAACACAATACCAGGAAATCTAAATTTCTTAAAGAGTGTTGGAAGCGCAGCCCCTTGGAGTTCTCCTGCTCCCTCTGCCTCTCTGCCCCTTTCTCCTGCTCATGTTCTCTCTCTCTCAAATAAATAATTCAAATCTTTTTTAAAAATTGAAAGTCAAAGGATTTTTTTAAAAAGATTTTATTTATTTATTTGCCAGAGAAAGAGAGAGAGAGAGCGAGAGTGAGCACAGGCAGGCCGACTGGCAGCAGAGGCATAGGGAGAAGCAGGTTCCCAGCCGAGCAAGGAGCCCGATGGACACGATCCCAGGGCACTGGGATCATGAGCTGAGCCGAAGGCAGCTGCTTAACCAACTGAGCCACCCACGCATCCCAAGTCAAAGGATTTTTCCCTCTTACTTTGGATTTACTGAATTTCTAGATAGTGCTCTAAATTCTACCATTTTGACAGCAACTGGGTACACTTAAATTTTCAATCTTTGTCCCATGCTATAAAAGGGCAGAGTCACTGAAGATAGCCACTCTTTCTTAAGAAGTCATGCTTTGAGAAGATAGAACAGTCCTAAGCAGTAAACTAAAGCTTTACATTTACCTTACACTGTCACTCATACATTCCCACTTAAGATTTGTATTTTCATTTTCTTTCTAGACCCATCTTTAAATGTAAGAGCTTGCCTTACATTTGTTATTTTCTTTTTATAGGTCAGGAAATCCTAACTTAGGTAAGTTAAATACATGAAAAGTCACACCTTGACTGGTGCAAGGATGTTCTGGAAACCCTGTCTGCTGACTCCAGAAACGTGCTCATAACATCTCTACTCTATTCCTGAGTATGTACGCGTGTCCCTCTGAATGGGAACTCATCGTCTAGGGTAGAAAACAAGCATTGCCTTCCCAAATGAAGAGGAGGCTGACTCTGTTACCCACTCTTAGAAATTCCATGGACGCCAAAGACTTCAGTCCTCCTATTTATTCATCCTGCAACCCCTACTGTAGCCTCTCTCTTGAATTCAAATTCCAAAGCCATAGCAGTCATTTCTGACATGACAGAGACTCAATTTGACCAAATGGAATGCTCCTTTTCCTGAAATAATTTTCCCTGCCAAAGTCACTCCTAATGTTTTCCTTCTTCCTCTTGCCCCACATCCTGTCAGTTAGAGAATGGTATCCATTGTTTAGTTGATTCAGTCCTTAAATAGTTCCAGGATGTATGCTGTGCTCCCTGAGGTAAAATCTGCCCCAGGCACAGGCCTAGGAGCAAAGAATATCGAGGTAAGTCGCTGTCCTCTGGGCTCACAGTGAATGGATTTCCAATTTTTATTTAATGTCTTTCGCATCCAACAATTTCTTTCCATTCCCACTGCCAATATTTTAATCCAATTTATCATCTTGTCGGGATCAGACCCTTGCCCGAGTGTCCTAGCTGCCGTCTGTCTGCTTCTATTCTCCCTGCTTATCCCCAGCCTGAGCTCCCATCCCTTATGCTCTATCTAACCGCTCGACTCCCTACCAGCAAAAGAATCGTTCTGAACCTGCTACGCAATTCTGCTTCTATACTGCTAAGTCTTTGATGGCTGCTATTTGCTGGCTGAATCATGTTCAAACCTATCAGCCTGTTCTTCAAGGATCTCTATAATCCTCCTCTCCTCTTATTCAGCCTCATTCACCGTCATAGGAAAACTTGATTCTCAGATTCCCTCAGTCAGAACCGCATAGACATCTTATTAGAAATATAGATTTCTTGGGCACCTGGGTGGCTCAGTTGGTTGAGCAACTGCCTTCAGCTCAGGTCATGATCTTGGAGTCCCAGGATGGAGTTCTGCACTGGGCTTCCTGCTCAGCATGGGGTCTGCTTCTCCCTCTGACCTTCCCCCTCTCATACTCTCTCTCATTCTCTCTCAAATAAATAAATACAATCTTTAAACAAAAAAGAATATAGATTTCTTGTCCACCAATGAATCCGTTTCATGCACTGCATCTAAAAAAATTGAACAACAATCCCCAACATCTGGCAGCTGCCCTAGCAATCACAAGTAGGCCATGGTATTCTCCTGTTGAGCCCAAGCAATTTCACAGAACACCAGCATCAGACAAGGCCACTTGGTGAACATGATCACCAATCTGTAATCAAGTGTCAGCAGTGACACTTGATTGGAACTCTGCCCAAACCACAAAAGTGACAAAATACTCCTTGTCCTGAATGGTATGATTGATTGCACTGCTTTACTAATTACTTTTAGAGTATTGCTTGGTTTCTTCCACCTTCCAGGTAAGAGTTATGAAGATACCCAATCACAGAATTACCCCTGCTTCTTTTTTTTTTTTTTAAGATTTTATTTATTTATTTGACAGAGATCACAAGTAGGCAGAGAGGTAGGTGCGGGGGGAGGCAAGCAGGCTCCCTGTCGAGCAGAGAAGCAGAGAGCCCGATCAGGGCTCAATCCCAGAACCCCAGGATCATGACCTGAGCCGAAGGCAAAGGCTTTAACCCACTGAGCACCCCTACCCCTGCTTCTTGACAGCATCTAACGTAGACCAAAGCCCTGTTTCCTTAGACCCTCTCCCAAATTACTAGCAAAAGTTCAAATATTATAGTCTTTTTTTTTTTTTAAGATTTATTCATTTATTTTAGAGAGAGAGAGAGCGCGAGCAGGGGTAGGGGCAGTGGGAGGAGAGAAATCCTCAAGCAGATTCCCTGCTGAGCACACATTCAGACCCAACGACTCAGGGCTTTTTTCTAGGACTCTGAGATCATGACCAGAGCCCAAATCAAGAGTCTGCTGCTTAACTGACTGAGCCACCCAGATGCCCGTATAGTAAGTGCTTTCTAACACCCTCTTACTAAGATACCACGTGGTGCTCCCTCTTTGCAATGATCCATAAACCCAGCCTCCTTCAACTGCAGGTTTATTCTTGGTTGCCTTTGACTAGAGGGTATTGACAGAGCATGTGAATTCTCATTTTATTGTGCTTCTCAAGTGAATCCAGAGAGGAGACCAAGAACCACTACCACAACCAAACCATTCTCTACTTTTTCCTGTAAACACATCATATGCATTGTTACTTATCTAAAACCTTTCAATCCTTCTAAGCTAACGTATGGTCCCCTTTATCACTGAGGGCCCCTTGGCCCTGCCATCCCGCAATATCTGCTCCTTCACCAAATTCCTACCAGTGACACCCATTTGGAACCCAATACAACATACTGCACTGCTCCTCATCCTTTAACATTGCCTGCCTTTCCTCTCCTTAAAAGCTACAGCTCTTCAACATCAGACTTCTCAGAAGAAAAACGATCAGTTCTAATCACTATCAACGAAGAATCTTCCTGAACATCGCTTTGCAATGTTGCTTCTTTGTTCACACTCCTTTAGTGGCTGCTGTTTCTAGCAGAATTCAGTTCAGATATTTCAGCCTATAATGAATGAGCAAGCTGAGACAGTTCAGTATAAGGCCCATCAACGCAAAAGATGGCGAGTGAGTTCTAGAAATGTCAGGTCTCTCTGCTAGGGCCAAATCTAGAAAGCAGAACCCAGAAAGGTTTCAAAGGCCAAACAGGTAAATGCATTGCTGAGCATGCAGTAGGAAGGTAATAAATAATGGGAGAAATGAATGAAAAGTAATTAATGGATCTTATGTGTCTAGCAGAATTTTTTATCATCAGACAGGTTTGAACAGTCCTACATAGTGATTTTATTTCTTTCCAATGTGTTCTCTATCTTTTAGAAAAAGCATGCATATAATAACAGGGTTTGGTTTGTTTGTTTGTTTTTGTTTTTGTGAAGACCCTTTTTTACTTCCTATTTATTTATTTATTCCTTTATTCATCACATTTTCCATGTGTGAGGCACTGTGCTAGGGACTAGTGATACAAAATTAATCAAGAAAGACAGAGTTCTGCTCTCATTAAAAGCACATGATTTACTGGATGGAAATGGACAATTAAAATTAAATTACTCTAAATTCTGCTACAGTACAAGGGCTATTGGACTATGTGGAATGGACTCGGGGAAGGAACAACTTAAAATGGACACCTAACAGATTCGGAGTTAGTCGTTTAATAGAATTGTAATGAATCTTTAAGATATAGGTGAAGGTCTTTTTAAAATACACTTTAAGCTACTTGCTTAAATGAAAATTTTTAGATATCAAAGTTTAAGAAGTTATTTTCTAAGGTCTTTACCACCCAGCTAGTGGTTGCTAGCTGCCCGCTTTTAAGATACTTCATTTTTGTGTCTCCAACATTCGTGTTCTTTATCTATGTCCTTTTATATGAGTACAATTCCTTTTTTTTTTTTTTTTGAGAGAGAGAGAGAGAGAAATAGGGTGAGAGGCTCCATGTCCAGTGCAAAGCCGAACTTGGGGATCCATCTCACAACCCTGAGATCATGACCTGAGCTGAAATCAAGATCAGTTCCTTAACCAAGTGAACCATCCAGTCGCCCCATGAACACATCTTTCTGTTCTAAAGAGTATTCCATGTTGAAAGATCTTATGAAGCTTTCTTTTGTATTAAATTCACTTATGGCATAGTGTCAGATCAAAAAATGGATCCTCCACTGGGAAATAGCTTGACCCATCATGAGTACTAACTTTAAACATTCCTGGGAGCTGTCACTGCTTATGCGTATTGTTGTTTAATTACTTTTTTCCTAATATTATACAGACTACATGGGTAGCACATGACAGAAAGGCAGGGTCCATGTCTATCTTATCCATGGCAGCATGTCCTTCCAACACCTAGCACCATTTCTTTTTTTTTTTTTTTTTTAAGATTTTATTTACTTATTTGACAGACAGAGATCACAAGTAGGCAGAGGCAGGCAGAAAGAGAGGAGGAAGCAGGCTCCCCGCTGAGCAGAGAGCCTGATGTGGGGCTCGATCCCAGGACCCTGAGACCATGATCTGAGCCGAAGGCAGAGGCTTTAACCCACTGAGCCACCCAGGTGCCATTTCTTGCACCACATCCATGATATAAAGAAAACGGATAATGCACCTCTGCAAAAATTAGAGGGAATATAACCAATAGTATAGAGAGGCAGAAGAGGGTAGAACAAAATAACCCAGAGGGCTTTGAATCTCACTACAGACAAGATGGTAGCATTTGAAATGATTCATGTAAAATGATCCAAAATTCTTGTGGCTTCAGAGAAGGTACACAGAAATATGTCTGTATATGCTCACATTTCAAATAAGAACTTGTGGTTAGAGGAGGATTATTGAACGAGACATGATCCTTTCCTTAAGCAACCTACAGACTAACTGAGGAGACAAGTCTCAAGAACAAGAAACAACCTGGTACCAATTAAGTGCCAGGCATGAGGTGCAAAGAGTCAGAGCTTGATGGAGGTGGAGAGAATGGCGAGGAGGAAGAATATTCTTTAGGAATTTAGAACTATACTTTTTTAGGTGCTTGCGCATGTCAATTTGTCCTTTCAGAAATAGAAGTTCCTAAAGGGTAGCAGCCATGCCTATTAAACTGCCTGAATTCTGATGACTAGGACAACTTCCACATCAAATGTCACACAGTCTCCCAACCTCTGAGGTGATTCTAGCTTCTCTATAGCTGTCCTCAATAAGGTCATTCACCTGCATCCTCTACTAAACTTTGGGGTTAAACTCCTATGTACTAACTTTTCCAAAGCGTGCCAGTTTTGCCGGCCCTCCAGTCCTTCAGCCTTGACGTGACTCTCGAGACTTGTGGTCTATATTTTTGTCTTTTAACTGACCTACTTAAACATGATATATCTGTCTAGTCCTCTCACCAAAGTGAATTCCTGGCCCTATGCTTTCCAAGATAGAGTGTCTTATCAATGTTGCCTCTTTGCGCTAGTTATCTGTTGCTGCACAACAAATTACCTCAGAATTTAGCAGCTTAAAGCAATGTACATTAATTATCTTGCACAGTTCCTTAGGATCAGGAATCTAGGAGCCCCTTAGCAGAGTAGTTGTGGTTCAGTCAATCATGAGGCTGCATCCAAACTCTCAGCTGGGAATCTCGTCATCTAAAGGCTTGAATGGGCTTGGAGGATCCTCTTCCAAGCTCACTCACATGGATGTTGGCAAGATGCCTTAGCTCCTTGCCACATGTGCCTCACCATAGGCCTGCTCATGGCTTCCCCCAGAGAGAATGATCTTAGACAAAGAGAGAGAGAGAGACTATGCTGCCTTTTGTGACATACGTTGTTAGTTCCACCTTATTCTGCTCATTGAAAACAAGTCACTAAGTCTAGCCCATACTTCATGGAAAGAGATTACACAAAGATGGGAATGCCAAGAGGTAAGGACCATTGGGGGTTATTCTAGAGGCTTTGCACTATACTCTTTCTATAAGGTGACTTTTCAGTTCTTCATCTGAAGTAGTTACCTTCTTTTTCTTCTTTATTTATTAACTTCCTCATGGAGTTAAAGTGAATTTTAATACATTTGTCCGCAGAGCTATATAAAGTTACTATTTTATACATTAGCTTCAAAATAAGAGTTCCCTTTCCTCCGACTGACAGATTTCATCCTTTCAAGAATGAAAACATACTTTTCTTTTCCCCTGATACTGTTTTTCCACTAACTACTGTAGGTTACCATTTCTTGTTTATTTTGATTTGTAAGTTTGTCGGGATAACAACACAAAGCATTCCTTAAACTCACAATATCAAGAAGCAAATAGAGAATTCTTTCTCCCCCTTACTGCCAACTGAAAATATTCATATCCGAATCCCTTGCCACTCAGTCAGCAAGCCAAACCCAATGCACTGTAAAAGCGAGCATTTGCTAAACATTTTTTTCATCTACTTATACCAAAGAAAGAAACATATTAATGTGAGCACTGTTTTATTTCATAAATAATTGAAATAATTCAGGGCTTGAGTCTTCAGAATTTAGAGGAAGCAAGAATCCAACAACTAAAACATAAGCGGCCATGGCTTGATTCAGTGCGTTTCTTTCATGCCAGGTATAAATCGGAAATTGGCAATCCAGGTCATGGCCTCGATCATGCAGGAGTTTACAGTTGTTGAACATGCCAGAGCTTGGATCCTGAAACCATACCCATTGTTACTAAGAAAAGCAAAAACTAAGAAAGCAAAAACTGGTCTGATAACCCCCTTCTTGCTTTTAAGGAAGAAACAGAGATATTTTTTCATAAATGGATGCCTAGTTTGATAGCACTGAAAAGATTGTCTAAAGAAGGAACAATGCTACAATATCCATGATGGGCTGCTGGGGCAGAACTCTCTTGCATTCATGGATTTGTACATAGATCCTTGGTCATGTGTATGAACAGAATGAAGACAGGACTATATTCCACAGCAGGTCACCACAGCTGTGTTAATTACTACAGCACCTCTGAGCTCAGTTTCCTTAAAAGTGAAATAGAAATAATAAAGATCTAGACTTGCAGATTTGTTTTAATGGCTGAAGTGTGTTAAAATACAAGCAAAAGGGCTGGTACATGGGCATTCAGGAAATATTGATTCTTCTTCCTTTTGTGTCCTATCAAAATGTGCTGAAAATAATTGCCAGGGAGCTTTTTCATATAGCTATTGTCTTGTTTGCTGGTGTGCGGAAGGGAAGTTTTTCTACCTTCTGCATGCAGGACATTATATTTTTAACTATATTCTGAAGACTTAAGAGAGAATTGAGCTGAATATTTAAGTACTCTCTGAAGTCAGTGCACGATTTAGGAAATTATGTATATTAGAATGTTATGTTGCAACATGATACATTAAGTCCCAATGAAGCTGTGGTTCTCAATTCAGACTGTTTTAAGTTTCTCTGCTTAAATTTTATTATAGTGCAGATCATCGATATCAAGTAAATCAAGCCAACTATGAAAGCATCACTACTACGAGAAAAATATTTTAATGTATCAAGAAACCACTCTGAAATTTTTCACAAAATACACCACTTATTTCAGAGAAATTTGCTTGAAGGTTGCTAATGTTGAGTTTTGCATTTTATTTATATTTACCAAATGCTTTGCAATCTCCTTTATTTCCCATTTCCCATGACTTTTGATAAAGGATCAAGCCAAACCACCAACTTGGAGAAGCGATTTTGCTGAGGTCGAAGGCTCCATTACACCACACTCCAATTGAAAACTTAGAATAGTTGGGTCTACAATATTTTGTAGAGGTCCTCTACTATTAAAATAGCAAAGCTATAGTCTTGAACCTTTTCTCATTCTGTCTTCCATTAATTGAAAATTGGAATATATCCCAGACCTCCTTCATTTTGCCCACAGAACCAAGAAGATGAGTCAGCACATTCTTCACATCTTCTACTCTTCCAAGCCATTTTACTGTTCCAATTTTTACTCAACTGTTTTTCCTAGTAGAACTTTATATAATTCTCTTCTTGTCATATTATCTTAATTTTCTTGTCATGTCCCTGCTTGATATATATTTTTAAAAGATTGCATTTATTTATTTATTTATTTGAGAGAGAAGGAGCTTATGAGTGGTGAGGAGGGGAGGTACAGAGGGAGAGGGACAAGCAGACTTCCTGCAGAGCAGGGAGCCCAACTTGGAGCTCGATCCCAGGATCCCAGGATCATGACCTGAGCCAAAGGCAGATACTTAACTGACCAAGCCACCTAGGTACCCTTATGTTTGATATATTTTTAAACAATATCCCAACCTTGCTCAGTATTCTTCATCTCAAACTACCCAAATTCAAAGGGAATTGATAAGTGAATTTCAGATTTTAAATTTATGATGATAAATGTGATTATGAAGGGAAGACAATTACTCATGTTGAAAATGAGTCCATTTTATCACTGTAGACCAATTTATGAGAAAGCCTCAGGAGAATAAGCAGTCATTTGGTGAACATAGAACCAGAATGAACAGAGTTAATTAGATGATATTCCTAGTTAATGTCTTTAAGCTATGATTGCTTGATGCCCCTCTTCACTAAAGAGTATGCTACGAAACAGACTGGGTATTTGACTAGTTTATATGAGAATGTTTTATAACTATATTGAAGGCACACAAACCTTCTATAATATGTTTTGTCTTCCTCTTAATAGGCTCCATGCAGACTCAAAAACATGGGGTATATTCTATAGTTATAGCCTATCTTTTCTTTACTAAAACACATGACTGATTGGACTTAGACATTTTTAGTCATCTTGATAAATCTTGGGTATTCTTGTATGACCTTAAATAGCCATTTGCAGATAACTACATCTATTGATGGTTGTATCATGTTATTTTTCCAGAATTAATCATGAAAGTGTGTTTTGACACCTCCTGTGTCCCTCCTCACGTTCTCTTAATGTACTTCTAGCTCACGTGTTATGACAGTCTGGTGTACACAAGTATAATGAGACAGCACCTTGCCACTACTATCATTTCTTGCTTTCTACATCTTTGACTTCTTGCAGTAGTACCTGAGGGAAGCTGTTGAGCTAGATTTTGACCCACACACAAACTTGGAAGTGTGAGGGTATTAATACAATGCAGGACAAGAATTGTAGTGAAATATTCCCTTCTTACATCCCCTTAAATGGACCATTCTGAGGTACGCTCTGCACAGTTCCTCAGACTTTCCCCATAAAATAAAATCACATTGGTCGATTTGGCATATCTCCTCTTAAATGGAATGTATTTTTTTTTTCTCAATTGAAAACTGTAGGACTAGGGATATTTTAGTTACATCCATTTTTACTTTGGCAAGTAGACTTGCCATCATGACTTTCAGAAGTATTTTATCAGCTCTCGAATTAATTTTCCAGAATATTTAAACCAATCAAAAATATTTGGACAATAAAAAAATGAAGACTGCATGAGAAAAATAAGTAAATCAAATGTTATACTGTCTGAATGACTCTCTCCTTGTCAGTGTTTTAAGAGTAAAGAAATGAAAAACTGGAGATTTGCCCTTAGAAATAAAATATTTTTCTCTTTCTAATTGATGGAAACATATTATGGAAACTAGTCACAAAATAAAATTACTGTGTTATAAATATAAAAAGTATAAAAGCCCTAGTACATGACTGGCCTTGAATTAGCTTCAAGATGATTTCCCATTTAATATCTTCCTTTAAATACTGATACAAAATCAGAGGTCAGCCAAACATCTTGGCAAAGCTAAGAAATTATACATTAAATGAAGTATGCTAACACTTATTTTCATTTTCTAATCTTAATTCAAAGAAGATGGAAAATACAAGTATTCAGTCCCCAAAGAAATATTAACTTTTCAAATTGGGCTGCTTTGGAATAAAAAGTCTTACATGTGTGCCCTGTGAACTTAGTTAATATAACTACGAGTACTGTAATTTCTACATTTCCTGATTTGTACTAAAATTGCAAGTGTATTAGTTTAATATTTTATAGAGGTTTTGGAAGACTGTTGTTGAAATTTTCAAGGTATAGGGTTGTCTGGAAGAAAAAAATCCAGCGTCTGACAATAATTCTGTGTAATCTTTTATTTGGACAAAGACTCTGATTGGTTATAGTCATGGCTTTTTCTCACACATGAATTGAACAATTCCATAAATAAAGAGGTTTATCTTTTTTTCTTTTTTTTCAAAATAATAAAACTATACATAATACTCTCCCTTTTGTCTCTGTCCTGGATCCACTAAAATACTACCTCTAATCCCAGGCACCCCAATTAGTTTCCCAGTCACCATAGTTACTGTTAAAAAGGGAGAGTTCTTACCCGAACACTCAGATTGTGCTTAATGCTTTGCAACCCCTCCACTGACCTTATTTTTTATTCTGTGTGGTGTTGTTTGTTTTTATTTCTTTGTTTTTGTGGCCTTACACATCCACCAGACACTCTTTGTTATTTACTATTGATAAAAGTCTACAAATAATAAACCTTTTCAAAATTCTAAAGTATCTTGTGGAAATAAGTTTATATTCAGATGAATGGACTAGCCTACATAAGCCCTTCCCTTGAACACAATTAATATAATTTTATTTTCACATGTTTATAAGGAATGGTAAACTTCTCATTTATTATTTTTCATAGCAGCATTCATGGACCTTAACATTTAGGTATATTGCTGACATTACCTGGAAACTTGCTAGAAATAAAAAAATTCACTCAAAATCTCAAGAAAGTAGGCAGATGATCATATAATTATCAGGTCTGAGTAGTTAGCATTCCCTGAGCACTTCTTGTCAGACATCTATGGCAAAGACTAACTAGGCCTCTCAATTATTCCCTTTCCACTGGATCATTTCCGTCAACATGCTACAGTGTCTTGCCTCCTTCAAAAAATCATTTGTGCCTTTTCACTCAAGCTACCTTCATTTCCTCTACCTCTTTGTATGGAAGACATCTTAAAAGCATCTATACTCACATCTTCACTTTCTTGTCTCCTATCCCCATTTTTAAACCCCTCTAATCAGGCTTTTATTCCTCCACCACACTGAAAATGCACTCTTCAAGACCACTAATTCTTGAAAATCCAGGGGTGTATCCTCAGTCTTCATCATATTGTGCCCTTCCCAGCATTTGACAATAGTTGATCAAGCCTACTTCTTGAAAACTTTCTTCTTTTGGCTTCAGAAATATCATATACCTGTTTCCTTCCTATGTAACTGGCCACTTCCTTTTCCCTAATTGTCCTTACTCTTCTTGGCCTCTAAAATTTGAAGACGTCCAAAGCTTGCTCTTCTGGCTCTGTTGATATAAATATCCTGATTCCCAAAGAGAGAACAGTTCTTCCAGACGACAATAGCTCAACTGATCAAGAGTCCAGCTGAGCAATTGCCCAGACGCTTCTGGCTCCTTGTGTTCTGTGACCAGTCAATGGGATAGAATTGCCAAAAGGATCAAGAGGAGATAGGGCTGGTTGGAATATGTGTGGAGCCTAGGCGATCCACTTGTGTGACCCTGGGTATTCTCTGGCTGGGTTCTGATGGTAAATTGACAAATGCAGTAACTCTGGCTAGAGAAGAGCATGGTAATCAGTGCTTTAGATACCTCAGAGAAAAGAGTCTGGTTCATGCCACCAGGTAAAGCATTGAGACGACTAGGGCTGACAGCAGAGGGCTGTGGGGGTCTAGAATGCATAGTAGAGGAGGGAGATGACCAGTGTTAGTTGTGGACTTAACCAGCTATGGCAGAGAGAACTCTAGCTTGTCCATTAACCTTCCCTTAAACTTCCTCCAGGAAGAAAGGCTCATGGGTACCTGCTTGTGGGAACTATGCAGAGATTGAGGAGCACAAGGGGTAGATTGTGGTAGATGTTCCTAGCTTCTGGGAATGCTTCTGGAAGGTGGTCCTCTACTGTTCAGCCTTCCATAGGGATTTCCTCAGGCCCAAGCTCATGCCTCCTCGAATAGCTGGTATCCAATGACCAGTTAGCTTGGGAGTATAAAGGTTCATCCTGGTATTCCAACTAGAGACAACTTTGAAAGGCTGTCCTGACTGCACAGCTGCATATGGGGTCAGCTGAGGCTTTGTGGGGACTGCACTGCTGTTCAACTTCTACCTCTGCCCAATCTTACTTCACTTTCCTCTTCCACAAGTATTGATCCTAAAAGTACTCCTCAATAAACTTCCTATACCCTAATCCCATCTCTAGGTATGCTGCTGAGGAAACCTAACGGGAGACAACAGGATATTGTTGCCTGCAGAATATGAACACTCTCCTCTCAGACCAAGGGATGGAACTGATACTCTTCTGCTATTTGTTCTAGGATCCATTTCTCACTCTCCTCCTATTTTCTTCAGTATGGCAGAAAGCTAGCTCCTGAAACTACATTTCCTTGGCTCCCTTGCCAACTGGCTTCTAGTTAGGTTTGCTCGATGGGAGGCAGTGGTGGGAAACTGCATAGCAGAAGGAAGAGTCTATTTATATCCGCACCCCCCCCCCCGCCAAATCCCTGGTGGTACTTACCTTTTCTTTGTCTTTTTGGACCACCCCATCTCTGTAGTCTCACTCCTATGGGCAGCCTCTGCCATGTTTTTAGCTCCTGATGGTTATACCTAATTCCTGAAATCGCTAGATGATTGCAACCCAGGCATACAACCAACTACAATTCCTGAACATAACAAATGGGTTTGTGCATGCTTAGTAATGTTCTCTCTGCCTAGAATCCCAGGCTGTTTTTGTCAGACCAACTCACATTCATCCTCCAAGACTCAGTGCAGTTTTCACCAGCAACTTGAACTTGAAGCTTCATCTAACTGTACTCCATTTCCAATATATGTTTCTTTGAAAACATGTGCTTCTGCCTATCTGAATAACTTATTGTACCAATCTGTAATTAGATATATACATGCCTGGACAAGACTGAGACTTCCTTAAGGGAAAGCTTTGTCTGGTTTTTCATCTTTGTATTCTATTGCTAATACAGGCATCTGATAAAAGAAGCAATCAGTAAATGTTTTTAAAATGAACAAATGACAGAGACAGGCATCTGTATGTCACAGGTAAAAGTTTACGTGACATAGGTTTGAAAATACAGATTTTGGAGTCAGACTATAATGGAATATAGACCTAGATCTATACTTAACAATAGCTTTGTACAATGGCCTTGGGCAAATTGTTCAACCACTTCAAGCCTCATTTCCTTTAGTTATGAAATGAAAGTGATAATAATACCAATTCCATAAGATTGCTCTAAGAATTAAAGCAATACTCATAATGGCCGTGCTATCATTAAATATTGTTCTCATTTGTTGCAGTGTACAGAGTACTTAAGATTTTCACCTATAATTCCCACTCAGTCCTTCAAACTAATCAGCAAAATTGTTGGCAACTCCATAAAGATTAAAAAACAACAATTGCAGGGGCTCCTGTTGGTTGGTAGAGCTTGTGGCTCTTGATCTCCGGGTTGTGAGTTCAAGCTCCACAATGGGTGTAGAGATTACTTAAGACAAAAAAAATCAGCAAACTTAGACTCACAGCATTTATTTATCTAATGATACACAGTTGGCTCATCAGGGTAGGTTATGCCAAGCTGCAGTAACAAACAAACCTGAAAATTTCAGTGGTTTAACAAATAAAGGTTTATTTCTTATACATGCGAAGTATGCTGTGGGTGTAGTGATTCTCTGGGGTACTTCAATTTCAACTTTTCTTCAGGGATACAAAAGTACTGCATCTTGCATCTATGGTGTCTTGAACACATGGCTTCTAGTTCTAGGTCACTGCAGCAGGGACAGGGAGATGGGGGCGTGGGGGGGTAGGTGTGGGTATAGGACAGGGATTGGTTGCACATTGGTTTTTAAGTACATCAATCAACTGACACACATCACTTCAAACCACAGCACAATTGGCCAGAACAAGTCATGTGGCTCTGTCTAATTTCAAGAAAGCTGCAAAATGTGAGAGAACGTATGACTCTTTTTAGTGAATTGTAAATAGTTCTGCCATACTGGCTGGTAGGCTGGGTTTCAAATGGTAATGTGTATGACTTATATGCTCCAAAGCTAGATTTGTTAGATAAAATACACAACACTTAGTTAAATTTTTAAATAATTCCAAATCAATGAATATTTTAATATGAATATATCCCATGCAATCTCTGGGACATACTTATAATTAAAAAAATAAGCATTATTTATCTGAAATTCAAAATTTTATTTGTTAAATGAAAGGAACATTATCCCATAGACTCCTAGGGTCACAGTATGATCCTGCCAGGTTTCAGATTTTTAGCCCTTAGAACTATGAGAATAACTTCTATTGTTTATATCCACGAAGTTTGTGGTAATTTGTAACAAGAGACTCCAGAAACTAATATAGAAACTATCATAAAATCAATAAATATGATTAGTATAGTTTAATTTACCATGAAAAAAATGAAAATAGCATGTTTGCAATAAAAGGATCATTAAAAATTGTCCTATAAACATATGCCAAAATATAGATTCCATAGCAAAGTAACAAGAGAGTAATATTAAGTAACATATTCAAAGTACATAACATGAAAAAACACTTTGCAAAACAGCCTGCACAGTAGAACTATTATTCCATGTTTACTTAAAAAACACACTGAGTATTAATATCCAGAATATATAAAGATCTCCTTTACCAAGAAAAAAAACAAACAATTTAAGAATGGACAAAGGACTAGACTAGATATTTCTCCAAAGATAATATACCAATGACCAAAAAATATGAAAAGATTCTCACATTACTAATTATTAGAGAAGTGCAAATCAAAAGCACCAAGAGATACCATCTCACACCCACTAGAATGTCTACTAAAGAGAAAAGAAAACAGAAAATAATATGTGTAGGCAAGGACATGGACAAATTAGAATTTTTGCTCACTGTTGGTGGGAATGTAAAATGGTGCAGCTGCCATGGAAAACAGTATGAACCTCCCTCCAAAAATTAAAAATAGAATTACCATATGGTCCAGCAATCCTACTTCTGGGTTTATAACCAAAAGAAATGAAAGCAGAATCTCAAGGAGATACTTGCACAGCTATGTTCATAGCAGATTATTCACAATAGCTAAGAGGTGAAAGCAGGCCACATGGAACTGACAAATGAGGGGATGAACAAAATGTGGTACTTACACACACACACAGGAATATTATTTAGTCTTAAAAAGTAAAGGAAGGAAATCTTGTCATACACTATAGCATGGATGAAACTTCGGGATGTCATGGTAAGTAAAATAAGCTAGTCACAAAAAAACAAATACTGTGTTATTCCAAATTCCCATGAGACACCTAAAGTAGTCAAACTGATAAAACAGAAAATAGGATGGTGGGAGTGAGGGGAATAATGGTGGAGATGCTGTGTAGGGGTTAGAGAGTCTCAGTCCCGCTAAATGGAAAGACTGACTACACACAATGTGAATATACTGAACACTACTAACCCATAGACTTAACACAGTGAAGATAGTTAAAATTATCAAACTGTATATTTTTAACATGTGTAGTTTACTGCATGTCAATTATACCTCAATAAAGCTATTTTAAAAATATATTGGTCAGTGTACATTTAGTAAGTGATTAAAAATACACACTCCAAAGTCAGGCTGCCAGGCCCTAAATCCCCACTTTGCCACCTACCAGTGGTCTGACCTTGCACAAGTCATTTAATAATTCTATCCTGTAGCTTTCTCTTCCGTAAAATAGATTGATAATAGGACCACATTACAAAATTGTTCTTGGAATCAGATGAACTAATATATGTAAAGCAACTAATATATGTAAATCAGATGAACTAATATATGTGCTAAATAAATCTGGTGACCTAAAAGCCTTACTCTTGATGTAGTCCTCCATACAAATATTAACAGGGATTATCTCTAAGTGGTTGTTCTATTGGAGATTTTAATCATTTTCTTCTCCACTTTTCTGAATTTTAAAACTTTTAATTACATATATAATTTTTATACTAAGCAATATAATTTTTAAAATAAATACAAAATAAGTCAGATGATCCATCTAGCTTAGAAGTTTCTCTCTCCTGGTAATACTAAGGAAGTAATTTCTGAACAAATGTGGGTTAGTTATTATATTTCAGAAATCCTTCTAAAAATTTTAGCACTATTTATTATTGAAAAAAAAGAGAAAGACACTATTATATGTGTATGAGAAAAACAGTTAACACTAACAGCCTATGATTGCTGTTATAAAAATTATCACTTATAATCCCCTAAATTTTTTAGTAGTATCATTAACTATTATTTCCTAATCAAATGTAGGCTGGGTAACAATAACACAAATAAATGCAAGACTGCAGAAGTATTTTATATAGATGCCATAACCCATTATTTTTGCAACACTGGGAAAAGCCATGATAGACTTGGTGTTGATCCTGCTTTCCCCCTGGACAGAGTGAGTTCTGGCCTGCGCTATCTTTCATTACTGTGATGATGGCCATATCCAGATGCTAAATACTCAGGGGACACTCCAGTATAGTGTTAAAGACTCTGAACACTTCATTCCCCTAAGAATGTAGCATTCCAAGAGAAAACAGGCCTCCTTCTGACTCGAGTAACATTGTGAAGGTGTGTGATACATCAGGCATCAGAATGAGAACCCACAAATTCTTTAAGGAGTTCTGTCCCTTAGTGAGTCCCTGCTCCTCTCCTTTGAACACAGAAATGGTCATATATTTAAAAAAATAATAACAAAGCTTGTAAATATACTTCAGTAGAAACAACTACAAAATATGTTCAAACATAAAGTGTTACAATAAGGTATTATGCATTAAGAAGCTGTTCTAAGTGGGAATCAGAGAATAGTTAAGATAAAAATAATAATCAAGGGGAACCTGGGTGGCTCAGTGGGTTAAGCTTCTACCTTTGGCTTGGGTCACGATCTCAGGGTCCTGGGATTGAGCCCCAACATTGGGCTCTCTGCTCAGCAGGGAGCCTGCTTCCCCCTCTCTGCCTACTTGTGATTTCTCTCTCTCTGTCAAATAAATAAATTAAATCTTTTAAAAAATATAAGAAAACTAACAATCAAAAGATGTGAAATGTCTTAACCTTATGAGGGGATTTATTTTGAATGGATGGGCAGAAATATTTTGTCCTTAGGGTACTGTTTCTTTTTTTGCTATTCCTTTCTCTTCTTTCTATCCCCCCTCCCTCTCTTCCTCTTTCTTCTTACATTAGTTTTCATTTCCACATACTCACAAAACACAAAGCATTAGGGTTTAAATGTCTCATTTACTTGAAACATCAACTCTAAAGAAAGACAAACTTTTAACGATCTATAATAATGAATGGTATCTATATGAAAGAAAACAAATTAACGGCTTGTTTTTCCAATAAATTTGGCTCTACACTAGAATTATTTTTCCATGAAAAAAAAGTTATTTTAACTAAAGCTATTTAAAAATTGTTTCTAAAATAACCAGTGCCTAAATATGCCAACAGAATGCAAAACAGTTTGCTTCAGAGCAACAGAAATATACAAACTATGACTGCTAGTATGAGTTAAAACTTATGAAATTTATTTTGCTAAGGCAATTATGTAACTCCTCTTGTTTTTTGTTTCTTTTTACTTTTTACTGAGGTGTAACTTCCATGAAGTATAAAATTTAAGTGTACACCTTGATGAATTTTTACATGTTATAGTCATGATCTACCAACCAGATCAAGATAGAGAACTCTTAAAAGACAATGTCTGTCAATTATACGTGTATAAATCTTCCCTGTGGATGCTGTTAAAAATGTGGGTTACTAGGTCACACTCCTAGAAAGTCATTATCAATAGGCCTGGGAGAGCTCCCTTGAAGCTGAATATTGAGTAAGCACATCTACTTAGACAAACTTGGCCCTTGAAGAAAGCCGTACTTGACTCTTTGACTCTAGAAGTTTCAACCCTCTCAACTTGGAGGATTTTATTAGGAAATCCAGGTCATTTTCTACTGAGTAAGAATATATAGGACTTTTAATATTCTGTGTAGTCTTAACTTCAGTGTGGTTTTTTCTTTTTTTCTTTCTTTGAGCCTGTCTCCCAAATGAAGTCTTCAGTCCATGGCAAAATGAAAATTTCAAAGTCTCTATTGAGTTTTTCATGAAGTTAAATATGTTTGAAATGTTGTCTTTTATTTTGTGATTACATTCTTCTTACATTCAGGACTTTGAGATGTCATTTATTTTATGAAATAATTCTAACAGTAAAATAATAGCGTTCACTTTTAATTTATAAAAATAAAGAGTTAGAAACTCTGTCTACCAATTTCAAAACTTTGGGCTACCAAGCCTTCAGGTCTACTCCTGAAATGTGAACTGACTGCCATCAGGCGAGACAGAGTGCCACAGCCTGTACAACTTTCAAAGTAGGGGAATTTTCTCTACCAGAGTATGTCAAATTTTTTACTGTTCCAAAAAATGGCATTAACATCTTTTCTCTATTAGATAAGTAATATATCTCCTCTGTAGAAAACTTTAAAGACTGGGGGAAAATCCCACCAAACTATTGTTAATATATTGATTTGTTTTTCCAATGTTTTTCGATGCACAATTTTTAAACAAGAATATATGTATAAATATATAATGATCTTGCCCTTACCACCACCTGATATTTTTCTTCAGGATTTTCCAAAGTCATTAAAAATCCCTTCAATGAAGTTTTGCCTCTGGAATATTCTACCTTATGAAAGCATCATAATTTAATTACTCCTCATTTTAAATTTTAAACATAGAGGTTGTTTCCACTTTAAAAAAATGGAAATATCACTATGATTAACATTTTTGTACCTACCTTAAACCTTCCTTTTAAAACGTTTCCTTAAGATAAATTGTTAAAAGAAATTGATATGGAGGATATAAGCATTTTTAATACTTTTGATGTCTATTACCACTCAACTATCTATTGCTGTATAACAAAATATCCACAACCAAGTGGTTTGAAATAACAACTATTTATTATTTCTGTACATAATATTGGCTGGGTTCACTCATCAAGTTGCATTCAGCTGAAAGTTCAGTTGAAGTGGGAATACCTGAGATGACTTCATTCACATGTCTGGCACGTTGCTAGGGTAGTTGGAATAGCTAGGGGCTGGCTTGGCCTCTCTCTGTCTATGTAGTCTCTCATCATTTATTAGTCTTTCCTGAACTTATATGGCAGCTAGATTCCATGAGAGTTAAAGTGGATATTATTAGGTTTCATAAGACCTAGATCTAGAAGTCAAAACAAGTCATGGCGCTGGTTCAGGTTTAGGGGGAAGAGAAAAAGACTCCATTTTTTTTTTTTAAGATTTTATTTATTTATCAGAGAGAGAGAGGGAGCGCGAGCGAGCACAGGCAGACAGAGTGGCAGGCAGAGGCAGAGGGAGAAGCAGGCTCCCTGCCGAGCAAGGAGCCCGATGTGGGACTCGATCCCAGGACGCCGGGACCATGACCTGAGCCAAAGGCAGCTGCCTAACCAACAAAGCCACCCAGGCGTCCCCAGACTCCATTTTTTAATGAGGAAACTACAAAATCACACTGCAGAAAGGCATGTGAGATGGGAGGCGTTGTTGTGGCCAGCTTTGGAAACAAGTGACCACATAATGTTATATTACTTTATAAAGTACCAATTTATTATAAAAAGTGTAGGCAAAACACTCCCCCATCAGACTGGCATGAATTAAAAAGTGTCAGCAAGGAAGTATAGCAGTAGTAACTCTCCTATATTCCTGGTATGGATATAATCTTGAATGTCCACTCCAGAGAACAATGTGGGATTGTCAAAGGCCAGAAGTATATGCCATGAAGAAATGCGTGCACTGATAGATCAGAATGCATGTATAAGAAAGATCCTAGCAGCATTACTCATAATTCATTACAACCCCAGACTGAAAACAACCCTAAAGTTCATTGATTTTAGAATAGAAAATGTAGAATATTACAAGAGCAACAAAAATGAACAGATTATATAGTCACTAAGATGGATGGATCCTTCAAACATAATGTTGAATATAAAATACAAGTCATAAAAAGATTTATGGAATTTGATTTCACTTACGTAAAGTTCTAAAGCAAATGCAAACTATTTTTAGGGACACATTTACAAGTGAATATAACTATAAAGAGCAGAAAAGTATTACCATATTAAAGCCAAAGGATGAGTTTGGCCTGGTAAGGGGGCGGGGGAGGGTGGGGACGATGATCCAGGCAGAGGAAACAGCTGGACCAGGTGACAGGAAGGAGCTGACTGAATTTGAGAAATTTAAAGAAAATCAGTGACCAAAAGGAACAGGAATTTAGAGTCCATTTTAAGGATTTTCAGACTTCATGCTAAAAACAATGAAAAGCCATTGAGTGGTTTTAGGCAGAGGACAAACTTACTAGATTTTCACAAAGAGTTAATTTTGTCTGTCATATGTAAAATAGATGAGAGAAAGTTAAGAGTAGATACAGGAATAGAGTTAGGAATCTATCTTAAAGAGCTTCGGGTAAGAGATTACATGGCTTCGAGGGGTGCAGTGACAGTGGATTAGGAAACATTGGAGCTGAAATGGGCTTGGAAGGTGGAATCAATAGGACTTGATGACTGGAGAGTTGAGAAAACAGTGATTTGGCGTGACTCCTGTTTCCTAGCATGATCAATAAGGGGCCTTTGATGATGAAAGGGAACAGTAGTAGACATCTGGATCTTGACTTCGGATTCCTGGGAGACATACAAGTGCAGATGCTACCCAAGCAGTGAATAAATAAATGATCTGAAGCTCAGAAGAAGTACCTGAGCCAGAGAGAAATTCGATTTTTTTTTTCCTTTTCATGTACCATTGCAATAAATGAAATAGGGCATAGCTACTACCAAGTAGTAGGTAAAGTGACTCAGAAAGGACAAGTAGAAGCAAGAAGCAGTGAAACTATTAAAATTATCTATGTGCAAGGCAATGGATGTGATGTCGGACACACAGAGGTAAGATATGATCCCCAGGTTACTGCCAAGGGGACAGGACAGACACTTTAGCAGACCATATACATCTTACCTGGTAAATGACAAGAAGCACAAGATGCTCTAAGATCCAAGAGGAAGGTAATGAAATCTGGAAAGTCGAATAAGAATTAGCCGGAAGAAGAAAGTTGGGAAAGGCAAGCACGGCAGCACTGAGGCTTGAAGCGATGTCATATGTGTGTGACTGCAACAGGCCAGTGGTATAAATACATGGAGTCTGAAGGTTGTGCAGCAGGTCAGACGAGAGAAAGGCCCCAATTATGGAGTCTTGCGTGCCTTGCCAAGGAGTTGGGGATTTAATTGGTAGGAGTAAGAAATGAGCTGCTATATGCATGGGGAGTGATGATATGGAAAAGGGGAAGTACACATTTGATAAACATTTAGCACCACTCTTTAATTCAAAGAGCCCGTGTGGAAGTCATATCTACTTCATCTCAGAATTCTCTCAGCTTTAGATGCAGCTGATGGATTCGGGGGGAGATGGTGGAACCCCAAGTTTTTAAATCTTTAAATTCCTACCAAAAAAAAAAAAAAAAAAAGGAAGGAAAGAAAAGAAAAAGCAAGGAAACAAAAACAAAACAAAACAAAAGAAACAACAACAACAACAGCAAACACAGCAACTAGGTGGTAAAGCCAAAAGGCCTGGGCAAAATTTATGACAAAGCTAGGGCACCCCAAATAAAAGCCAATGGAGCCAAATCCCCATTAGCTTCTCAGGGTCAGGGCGGGAGGAAGAAAGAAGCCAGCAGGCGGCGGCTGTGAAGAGGCCAGACGTCTGCTATAGGCGCTCAGGTAGGCGCAAGCAGGTGCGGGCAGGTGAGCTCCGTCACCTCCGCTGCCTACGCGGCAGTTCCAGGTTCAGCAGCCAGTGGTGCGCAGCTGGCCTGGGAACCAGCGCTTTGTCGGTTCCTGTCGGGGCAGCACTCCAGTTCGAAGAAGGACGGGGGCCTGGACAGGAGAGCTCCCTGCGACTCCAAAACCTTCGACTCTCCAGGGCTCTGATCTGGCGCCTGGCTCCACACGGAGGAGAAGCTGCGGCGTGTAGAATAAATCTCAGCAACAGCTGGACAACTGGGCCAAAGGACAGAAAACGCCCAGAGGGGGAGGAAACTTGGTCAGAGAATTCCAGACAGCAAGCCACCAAGGCTTTGACCACTACTCAAGAGCAGAAGAGGGAGCATGCGGAAGTTAGAAAAGATTTTCCTCCACTGGCCTCGCTGCAAATGTTCAGAAAAAATTAATTTCCCATAGAAATGAGCACAAGGAGAGTATCGAGGGAAAATCCCATATAAAAATATAAGAAATAGGAATAAGGAGCAAACTGACATTCCTACAGACAAGGAAAGCAGGCCAGAAAGATGTGCCAACAAAACAGCTCCAAACTGTAACCAACATTACAAAACAAGCCTAAAAGTCATTGAGAAAGTGATTCAAGATGTGAGAGAACATCATCAATCAGAATTAGAAAAGCTCAGCATTGAGATGACAGAACTCAGAAAAGAATTAGATGATTAATCTGTAAATTAAAAAGAAATATGTTAATGCTTTAAAAAAGAAAGTGAAAAAGGAAATTTCTAATTAAAAAATTATTTTAAAAAATTAAAAAGAAATGAAGAAAGAGATTTAAAAAAAAAAAACAAAAACTGTCAAGTTAGGACACAGATCTTCTCCAGCAGCTGTAGACTGGAAGCTCTGATTTTTATCTGTTGCTGCTTTACAACCTTCCTCTTAGCCATCTTTGTATCCGGGGGCCCCACTCAATTCTTGTCACAAAATAGGTACAGAATACTTTTGCTAAGTAAATCGAGCTTAATGCCTACAACAACTCCCTCATTCCTGATCTCTAGGACTCAGAGAAGCCTTAAAAGATTGATACTTGAAAGTATCACTAACCCAGCGCCCTTCTACCATGGTATTGAGTTCATTTTTCACTGTCACACAGGAGAATAAAAAGGGGAGATTTCTTTTTTAGAGCTCAAATACCAGGAATCAAGGCATTTTCACATTCTTTTCTTTTTCAATAGTCCTACCTCTCGTTGTGCCCACTGTATCCTGGTATATAAGCTCTTTGAATCACGTAAGAAATTTTCCGGACACAAACGCATTCCACCTAAATAACACATACTAATTCATTCAGAGATCCACTCAGCAAAGTTATTAAGCAACAAATAGTTTTAAGACAGTAATGAACAAGACCATAGATTAGGTTCCTGCCTTCTTGAAATCACCTTGAGGTGAGAAAGATTTAAACAAGTAAACAAATAAACAATGTCATTATAGATGGTGATAAGCACTGTAGGGAAATAGACAAGGTGTTGAAATGCTGGAGAAAGCTGTTCTAAATGAGAAAGTCAGGGAAACCTTCATAACGACATCCATAGTCTCTTATCATCTGGTTTGATAATATTAAAATATTTAAATGCTTTCCAATGAATTCCTCTTATTATTCTCCTTCGGGGCTACCTACAGGACTCCCCCCCACCCCCCAACTTTTCTTTATTTCCTCCAAAAGGTACATGGGTATAGACATAAATATGCCTCATTCCTGACCTTGTAGAACTCATAGTTCAGTGGAAGGGACAGACATGTAAACAGATGAAGTAAATACATATGACAAAGTGTATACCGTAAGTATAAACAGTGTTACTGTTCTTCTACTTAACTCTTCTCCTTGGGGAGCTGGAGTCCCTGGAAAACTGTATTTCCTTGTTTGGGTTTCAGGCTGAAAATTCTGCCTGGCTCCCTACAGCATCTCAATATTTACTTTTTGTTTTTGGCTAGATCAGCAGTAACTGGACTGGCATGCAGTACTAGCTTAGTTCCTTCATAGCCAGTAGATTCCAGCATTGCCTGAGATATGTAACTTAGAGTAACACGGGAACTTAATTTAAAAGTTGCTTTCTTAGGGGTGCCTAACCCACTGGCTCAGTGGGTTAAAGCCTCTGCCTTCAGCTCAGGTCATGATCTCAGGGTCCTGGGATCAAGCCCTGCATTGGGCTCTCTGCTCAAGTGGGGAGCCTGCTTCCTCCTCTCTCTCTCTGCCTGCCTCTCTGCCTACTTGTGATCTCTGTCTGTCAAATAAATAAATAAACAAATCTTAAAAAAAAAAAAAAGTTGCTTTCTTAAAGAGTCCACATTTTTTGCAGCAAGATTTCCAAATAAATGCTAAATAGGACTTTTAGCCAGATAATTGGAGCTGGTTGTTATCATATGAGAGAATGTGTTCAAATGGCAAATGCCATTATCAGAAGCCTGTACTGCATTTCAGTACCTATTTCTATCAGTTAATATGTTAACCAACCACATTGGTCTGGTAATCAGCCAGTAAGCATTTATTTGGACTGCAGGAATTTTTAAAGACAGATAATACCAACACAGAATATTCTATGAAAGACACACAGAATTAGAAGTATTTGAACAGATATACAGGTATTTTAATTATGTTTTGAAGAGGCTAATGGTTTATATTAGCTTGTCAACTTTTAGATTCATCCCAATTCTTTCAGATTCCTCTGAAATACTCCCAACTACTGGTAATAGCTACTTGCCTCAAGAATGGGGTAGCCACATTCCAGGTCCTGGTGTTGGAGACAGATAAGAGCAGTGATGGTTCCCTTTGCCTAATATCCTTCACTGTTCTTATTTCAAGTTCTCAGAGTAGAATAGAATTAGCTGTCAATCCAGCTTTATATGAGGTGATAAGTGAAGAAAGAAGGGGATTCAAGTCCTCCAAAGGTGCCTTTTCTCTCTGATACTTTAACGAGGATGACGGCAGGACAGAGGCTTCTGGAAATTCTCACACAGGCATTGGGTGGAATTAGTACATAAGGAGTTGCAAAAAGGTTCCTCCAGTGCAAGAGAATAGGTCAAGAAAAAGTTATCTTCTGCAGATACACACTCCAAGAAGCAGTAATTATTTTCGGGGGGGAGGGGAAGGCTTAACAACTAGATGCAAGATACGTCTGTGCTTTCAATCTAATTAAACTAGTCCATTAATTCCTCATTTACATTTCTATCATTGCACTAACCACGCTGAAGTATAACTACTGGTTTATGTCCATATGTCCTGTCTACCTATGAGTTCCTTTAAATAGAAACAGCATTTTAGTCTTTTTTTTTTAAACCCATAGAATCTAGCGCTGTGTCTGGTACAAAATAGGAACAAATGTGTTTTGAATAAATGAACTGGAACTATAACTAAAGAAGGCAGACAGTAAAATGCTATAGGCGGGGTGCCTGGGTGGCTCAGCTGGTTAAGCACCTGCCTTCGGCTCAGGTCATGATCTCTGGGTCCTGGGATGGAGCCCCTCATTGGGCTTCCTGCTTAGCACAGAGTCTGCTTCTCTCTCTCTCTTCCTCGTCCCCTTCCCACTGCTCATTCTCTATTTCTCTCTCTCCCTCAAATAAACAAAATCTTTAAAAAAAATGCAATAGGCATCTGTATGCAGTATATAAAAGGGGTAACTGGATTACAAATAATGTTATTTAGTGTTATTTATAAATATCCAAGAGAGCTATTAAATAAGAGCTTTTAAATCACAAAAGGATCTTAAAAAATATGTGTCCCCTATAGTAGTGATAGGTATTTATTAAAACTATTCCAAAATATGGCTGAATTTCTTCCAAGAACATATAGGTCTGGATATCCAGTCTCTACACACATTTATTCATTTCCATAGCAGCTACTGAGTACTTGTTATGTGCTAGGTACTAAGACAGGAATGCGGACTACAAAGACAGATATTCATGGTCCTTATACTCAAGTCCTTATACACACGTAGTCTTTAGTATAGAAGGAGGAAAAAAAAAAAAAACATGTAAAAATAAAAAAAGTGAGTTAGACTGTTATGGGCTGAGATAAAAGTTCGTTGCCAGTAGAAAGGGCGCAGAGAGACTGATTACTTCAGATATGCCCCGCTAGTGGGAAACACAGAATGGGAAAGATGATGATTCATTGGAGTCTTAAAAAGTGAAAAGTTAGGGGCATCTGGGCAGCTCAGTGGGTTAAAAAGTCTCTGCCTTCGGCTCAGGTCATGATCTCAGGGTTCTGGGATGGAGCCCTGCATCGGGTTCTCTGCTCGAGAGGGAGCCTGCTTCCCCCTCTCTCTCTACCTGCCTCTATGACTACTTGTGATCTCTGAAAAAAAAATTATATATATATATAATATGTATATATATGTATATATATATATATATACATATATATATATATGGGGCAGAAAGGCAACTCTTCATTTGGTTAATCTTCATTCATATATATATATGAATGAAGTGAAAAGGTGGACAATGAGGTGGGAGGGGGCAGAAGGGCATTTTAGTTTGAATGACCTGCTGGAGAGAAAGTAATGAAACAATGACATGTCTGGTTCCACACAGATTTTAGAAGGTTTTTTTTCCTTATTTCTGTAGAAAGTAGAAGATTCCATTGGGATCTTGATTGGGATTGCATTGAATCTATAGATGGCTTTGGCAGTATTGATATTTTAGCAATATTAATTCTTTTTTTGTTGGGGGAGAAGGCCAGAGGAGAGGGAGAGACTCTTATGCAGGCTCCACATTCTGTGCAAGCCCAACATGGGGCTTGATCTCACGACCCTGAGATTATGACCTGAGTCTAAAGCAAAAGTCGGAAGCTTAACTGAGCCACCTAGATGCCCCAATATTCTTTTATTCTGTCAACATGAGGTACATTTCCATTTATTTGTATCTTCTTTGATTTCTTTCACCAATGTCCTATAGTTTTCAGAGTAGTGATTTTTCACCTTGTTGGTTAAATTTACTCCTGAGTATTTTATTTTTGATGCTACTGTCAATGTGATTGATTTCTTTCTTTTCTGAAAAATTTGTTGTTAGTGTATAGGAACACTACTGATTTTTATGTTAATTTTGTATCTTGCAACTTTACTGAATTCACTGATTAGACCTTAGAGTTTTGGGTTGAGTCTTAGGGATTTTCTCTATATAAAACCATGTCATCTGCAAAGAGAGACAATTTTACTTCTTCCTTTCCAATTGGTATCTATTATTTCTTTTCCTTGCTTGATTGCTCTAGGTAGAACTTCCAGGACTATGTTGAATAGGAGTGGTGAGAGTGGACACACGTCTTGTTCCTGATCTGAGAGGAAAAGCTTTCAGCCTTTCACCACTTTGATGTTAGTTCTCAGCTTGTCATGCATGCCCTTTCTTATACTGAGATGTGCTCCTCTATAGCAAAATTATTAAGAGCTTTTATCATAAATAGTTGTTGAATTTTGTCAAATAATTATATTGGAAAAAAAAAGACTTAAAAAACACTTAGATGTGGATGTGTAATACACACACTTTGCCTATTGAGATGATAAGATTATTTTTTCATTCTATTAGTGTGCTGTATCACACTGATTGGCTTGCATATGTTGGACCATCCTTGCATCCTAGGGATAAATCCCACTGAGCATAGTGAATGATCCTTTTAATGTACTGCCGAATTCAGTTTGCTAGTATTTTTTGAGAGTATTTCCATCTATGTTGGCCTGTAGTTTTCTTTTCTTGTCATATCCTTTTCTGGTTCTGTTATCAGGATAACACTGGCCTCATAAAATGAGTTTGGGAGTGTTCCTTCCTCTTTGCTATTTTGGAAACATTGGTGTTAATTCTTATTTAAATAGTAAAAATCACCAGTGAAACCACTCGGTCCTGGGCTTCTCTTCATTGGGAGATTTTTTGTTACTGATTCAATCTCCTTACAAGTAATTGTCTATTCAGATTTTCTGTTTCTTCCTGATTCAGTCTTGATAAGTTGTATGTTTCTAAGAATTTGTTTTCCATTTCCTGTAGGTTGTCCAGTTTGTTTGTGTTTAGGTGTTCTAGGAGCCTCTTATGATCCTTAGTGTTTCTGCTGTACCAGTTGTGATGTCTTTTTCATTTATAATTTTGTTGATCTGCATCCCTTGTTTTTGTTCGTTGGTTAGGCTAGCTAGAGTTAACAATTTTGTTTATCTTTTCAAAGAAACAACTCTTCATTTGGTTAATCTTTTTATTAATGTTTGTTCTTGACTTCATTTATTTTTGTTCTGTTCTTTATTATTATTTTTTTTTATACTAACTTTGGGCTTGTTCTTCTTTAGTTCCTTTCGGTGTAGGGTTAGGTTGTTTATTTGGGATCTTTCTTGCTTCTCAATGTAGAAAAACAATAAACTTGGTGGTTTGAGCAGAACTTAGCATGGAAAGGCACAAGGTTCTAAAGAGATAAGTTTCTAAAGAACTTGATATAGTAAGCTAAGAAGTTTTGACTTTTACTATATGAAATAGGAAGTGCGAAGTGCATTAGTGTATTAGGGCTGCCGTAACAAAGTACCACAGATTGGGTGGCTTAATAACAGGCTAGAAGTCCAAATTCAAGGTGTTGGCAGAGTTCTTTAAAGGCCTCTCTTCTTGATTTGTAGATGGCCATTTTCTCTCTGTCTCTTCACTTGGTCTTTCCTCTGTATATGTATGTATCTTACTCTCCTTGTCTTATGTGGACATGAGTCATGTTTGATTAGGGTTTACCAAATCACCTAATTTTAATTTAATTATCCCCTTTAATTGTTATTTTTAAATTTATTTTTTAATTAATTAATTTATTTATTAAGGAGAGAGAGAGTATGTGTGTGTGTGCTGAGCAGGAAGCCAGCCACAGCACTAGACTCCAGGACCCTGGGATCATGACCTGAACTGAAGGCAGATGCTTAACCAACTGAGCCATCCAGGTGCCCTAATGACCCGTTTTAAAGACCCTATCTCTAAATACAGTTACATTCTAAGCTGCAATGGGTTAGGACTTCAACATATGAATTTTGATAGTTGGGGGGCAGAATTCAGTTCATAGCAAAGTTAGATGTATATTTATGTCATCCAGACAGTAGAGGGAGGACAGGTTAGGTAAGTGCAGGATCTGGGGCAATGAGAACCTCTGAAAGACTTTCCAGTAATCTATACACGAGATGATCAGGGACTGAACTAGAAAGGCAGAGGAAGAGGATGTGTTCAAGGGAGTTTTGAAAAGAGTTCTCAGGAAAACTGGTCTGCAAGCTAGAATTCAAACTTAATAGCAAAATCCTCAGTGCCCTTGACATTTTTGCCAAGATCCCTTAATGCAGACTCATGTTCTGCCATTCAACATCACACATAGCACCCTCTAGGCATAAAGACCTTTCCAACGTGATCTTTGATCACGTTAAGCTTTTTTTCAAGGCCAAGCCTATGTTCCTGCTTAACTCTCTGTCTGAAACATTCTTTCCTCTTTTCTTAGCTACATCTATTCAGGTAGAGGTAGTCAAACACTACCTTCCCAATGAAGCTCCAACTTCCTCTGGCAGCAAATCATTCCCTCCCTTGGACCCCCAAGAGCCCTTTGTGCATGGACTCTCTCACACTATGCCAAGATTATTTTACATTTTGCACACCTGCTACCACCCATTAACTGTAAGCTCCATGTGGGCTGAGATTGGTTTCTTTTTTTTGTTTCCCTGGACTTGGTAAAAGCCAATGGAAAGTATTTAATCAATATCCTATAAATGAATGACAATCAAATACCCCTGTGAGGTATTGCCTGTTCTTCTGTAATATCTCTTTTTATCTAAAACACTAGGAAGAAAATAAAGCAAGAAAGTCAGATTTTCCATATTTGGGGCTAAATCTCTTATAAAAAGAAACAAGATATTTTCATAAACCAGCAAGGAAAATTCCAGGGGAAAAGCCAGGCAAATCAACAGAGTTTCCAATCTGTCACCACTTTAATCCAACTTGTAAATCACTTCTAGTTTAATTTTAAAGGACAAAACAACACTGTCTTCATTTTTTTTTAACCTTTTTTTTTTTTTTTTTTTTTTTTTAAATTTAAGAACTTAATGAGTGGCTCCCATTTCCTATCTGATCAAATCCAAGTTTCCCAGTCTGGTTTTAAAGACCTCCTATAGTCTGGCTGCATTTCACTATCTAATCCACGGTCCACACAACTGTCAGAATTATTTTCCTGAAACACAGAATTATTCATTTTCATACTCAAAAATACTTTAAGCTTCCTCATGACCTCAGATAAATTTCAGATTCCTCATATAAGCTTTCTACTATTTGACCCCTGTCTTATTTTCTGGCATATCCTCCCCTAGTCTTCAATCTTCAGCTACCTTCCCAAGCAGTCTTTTTGAAATATTTCTGCCATTTTCCTGTTTTTCTTTCTCTACATACAAGTTCAAATTGTTCCTCAATCACCTGCAAGGCTCTCTTCCATAGCTGTTGTAAAAATTCAGCAGTCCAAATACAAAAGATATCCATCCCACCAAGATTTCTCCATTCTCTCGACTCCCATTGAGAATCAGTCTCTGGGATCAGCCTGATTGGGACCCATGATCTTTTCATATTCCCTACAGTTTCTGCTAATACTCTATCCTTCCATTACGGTTATATACAGAACTATTATATCATTTCAATCAGTATGCACACAACTTTTAAGACACCCTCCCTAGACTGCACATCTATAGCTCTATTTCATTGCCTTCCTTTCTAGTAAAATCCCTCAAAGGATATGTTTATATATGTTGTTTCACTTTTTCTCCCATCTTTTGAGCTTGCACAAAGTAACTTTCATCTGCTACTCACTGTAACTGCTTTTATCAAGATCAACAATAACCTGCATATTTCTGAAAGCCAAAGGACAATACTCAGTTGTCTTCTTGAACCAACAGCACCAATTGACATAGTTCTCTTTGCTGCTTGAACCACTCTCTTCCTTTGGGGCCTAGGACACCACTTTCTTGCTTTTCCTCTTCTCCCCACCACCTGCTGGCCCATCCTTCTCTAGCTTTTTTACTTGACTTAAGTTGTCCCAACCTTTATAAATTGAAATGCCTAAGATTTAGCCTTCCTTCCAAACACTCTCATACTCTGATCTTGTCCAGTCACGTTTATAAATTTCACCAATAGGTTAACAAGATCTAGTTTTCTGTCTCCAGCTTTTTTTACCTATCTCCTAAATTCCAGATTCCTATACACCACGGCCTATTCAGTTGTATTTAGATGTCTAATAGGCATCCAAAACATAGTATGTCCAAAACTAAACTCTTGACTTCTCTCCTCTAAAACATGCCTCTCTCACCCCCTTCCTCATTTTAGTAAATGGCCTCTCAGTTCTTCTAGACCTTGGTGTCATCTATGACCATCCTTTTTCTCATCTAATCCATTAGCACATTTTGATAGCTCTGCATTTAAAGATTTTATTTATTTATTTGACTGATAGCTCTGCATTTAAAATATATTCAGAATTTTGTTACTGTGCACAACTTTTTCAATGTTATCACTCTTGTCTAAGCCACCATCATCTCGTGCTTGAATTATTTCAATAGTCTCTTAACTGGTTTCTCTCTATATATGCATTCAGTTTTGCTTCAGTACTTTTATATTTAATATTCCTTTACCTGGAATCTTTCTCCTCTAGAGAGCCACAGGTTCCCTACTTCCTTCAGGTCTCTTTTCACATTCTACTTTACCAGAGAGGCCTTCCCTAATCACATTATATAAACTGGAAGTCTTTCTCCACAATTATCTAACTTCTGCCTTGCATATTGTTCTTCATAGTATTCATCACCACTGGACAAAGTATGTATTTATCTGTTTGTATCCATCTCCTCCCCTTTGAATATAAACTTCTTTAGAGAAGGTGCTCTGTTTTTATATTCCCAGGGCCTAGAACATTGTATTTGACTTATACAGAATGAATAAATAATTGCCACCTATTGGTTTGAAAGCTCCTATATAGCTTTTACTGCTTATATATTCCCATTAATACCTTTCACATGGTAAAATTTCAAAATGTTAATCAAACTGAATTGCATCTTATTTCTCTCTACTTTTCAAAAATGTCCTCTTTCCTTTTTTGGCAAGTTTCCATACTGTACCTGCTTGCTTTCTTCTTCTGCTCCAGCTCACTTCTGCTGGAAGCCTTGGCTGCTATTTCTTTAACTTCCTCTTTTTCTGTCTATATTCTATTACAACTTTACTTTCTGGGCTTCCAAGAAACTTTGTACCTAATTTATAATTTAAATTTTATCATGTAAGTATGTATGCATGGGCAAAAGCATAATATATATAAGGTTATGTATTGTCCATGGTTTTAGGCATCCACTAGGGGTCTTGGAACGTACCTGCTATGGATAAGGGGGGAAGGTCTACTGTACAAGGTTACATGCATGGTAAGTGGTAACAACTATATCAACTGATAAGAATAGTATCTCAATTTGTATACTACAGATCACCACTTGGATATCTAATAGGGATCTTATTCTGTCTGAAACAGAATTCCTGATTTTAGCACCCATACCTATTCCTTTATCATTCTCCCCTCATCTACGAGTGGGAACCCAGTTTCTTATGCCCAAAGTCTAGGAATTTTTTTTAACTGAAACTTCATTCTGAGATAGTAGATTCACAGGCATTTGTAAGATCCTGCGTATCCTTTATGCAATTTCCCCCAGTGTTAACATCTTGCAAAATGATAGTACAGTCTGGCAGTTCCATAGTAGCCAAAAGAGAGAACAACCCAAATGTCCACTAGTGGATGAATGGGTAAACCGTATGCAGTATAGCCATATAATATTATTTGGCCCGGAAAAGAAATGAAATGCTACAACTTGAATGAATTTTGAAAATATTATGCAAAGTGAAAAAAGTCAGACAGACAAGGACACATATATGATTCCATTCATATGAAGGTCCTAAATAGGGAAGTCTATACAGAAGAAAAATAGTGTTGCTTAGAGCTGGGGCAGAGTGAACAATAAGAGATGAGATGAAGATGAGGTCAGTGCAAGATAACAAGGCCTGGATAGTCTCAAGCATATTTAAGTTTTAAAAGTCATGCTGGCTGCTTTTTGAGAATAAATCACAGGTGGAAAAGAGGGGAAGCAAGGTAATTAGTGAAGAAGCTACTCTAAAAATCAATGCAAGACAGGATGATGGTTTGACTAGGGACTTTGGAACTGGTGTGTGAACTGATTGGCTCCAGATATGCTTCAGATGTTAAAGCCAAAGGGTTTGTTGGTGAATTCAGTGCACAGTGTAACAGAAAGAAAAATGTCAAAGATGACTCCAAGGTTTTGGGTATGAGCAACTGGACAGATGGAACTAGCATTCACTGAGATGGAGAAGAGTACAAAAATAGCAGGTTTTGATGACCTACATGGGGGAGTTTGGTTTTGGACATGTTAATATTGAGATATTGAGTAGCCTGCTAGATATATGTTCCTCTGCGGTTAATATTCTGTATTGGCTTATAATTTGGAAGTTGTCAATGTACAAACTACACTTAAAGCCCCCAGGTAAAATGATATCACCGAGGGTATTGACTTACATAGAGAAGAGGTCCAAGAGCCTGAGGCAGTCCAAAATGAAGAGGCCTGAAAGATGAAAACGGACTAGCAAAGAAGACTTCAGAGCACTTAAAATAAAATCCATGCTCCTTACCTTAATCATGACCTGGCCCTTCTCAACGTCTTTCATCTCACAGGATATTTAGCTTTTGGAATATACCAAGTCCTTTCCTGTCTCGTGACCTTTTTGTTTGCTAAGCCATCCACCAACCCTGGTTTTACCCTGGCTCCAGTTTAGCCGCTTCTTTCTGCCACTACAGCTCTCAGTTAAATGGTTATTCTGAGTTTTTTCCTCTAACCAGCCCTCCCTATTTAAATAGGCCCAGCCCGACCACCCCCACCCAATCATGGCTCTTACCATAATCGATAAGTACTTAACTTGTTTCCCGCCTAGAAACCCGTCCACCTTAATTTAACGAAAGATTAAAAAACGATCACTATATGCTAAATAAAACCTCAAGAATTCCTTCTACGCAACTTTCCGGAGAGCAAGGGCTTCGTTATCTCGTCTTCTGCCGCATCCCAAAGTAACGGACTATCCCTTAGCAGTCAATTGTCAGATTTTTGCAAAATTTATTAGCCGAACGGAGAGTAGGAACCGGCAAACTTGCAAACAGAACTAGCGCCCGCGGCTCCGCCCAATCCCAGAGTTGCCCAAAGGAAGGGAGGATCCGCACGCATGCGCCGTTGTTCTCTGAGCGCTTCGGGCTGAACCCCACCCCTGACCCTTGGCTTGTTTAACCACTGCGCCTGCGCAACACGGACCTGTTTGTTCTTTTGTCGGCGCTGTCAATAAAGTTTTAGTGGGCAGACTCCCTTTTTACTTGGCAAGATGGCGGAGTACGACTTGACCACTCGGATCGCGCACTTTTTGGATCGGCACCTAGTCTTTCCGTTGCTCGAGTTTCTCTCCGTAAAAGAGGTGAGGGGGACTTTGACCGCGAGGAAGGCGTGGGAGCGTCTGAGGCGCGGGGCGAGGCCTAGAGGCGGTGGCGATAGCCGTAGGCCTGATACACGTGTGAGGCGGCCGCGAGTTTGGTCCTGCGTTCGGGAGTAAGGATCGGCCGGTAATTTAGCATCGTCCCAGTTAATTAGCACTGCAGGATTTGGTTGTGATGAGAAGTGAGGGGACAGCAGGCAACTTAGGGGAGGAAGAGGTCTCTGCTTCTCTGCTGGAGGTGACAGTGCCAGAGGGACTTCCGCGTCAGTTCCTCTCGCAAGTTGACCAACCATTCGCCGCTTCCCTGCAGTAACGCTTGCTTCAAGAAGCAAATCGGAATGTTACAGATCCTGTTTGCTCTTTCGAGAACTGTGGGAAGGGTGTGCTTGGCTTTGTTTTTGTTTGCCGATCTTTGGAATAATTTTCTTACACTGAAATACCTAGTATTTTAATTTACATTAAGTTGAATTCTTCGCAGAGAGTTTTCCTGGTTTTTCGGCAAGTAGCCACTTCCTAGAAGCGTGCCATATTTTGTCGGATGGGCACGCCTCCGCCACCCCCCTCCCCCCGCCAAAAAGGAAAAAGAAAACCAACAACCCTGGACATTTTTTTTTTTTTTAATTTAAAAGTGGTCTTCCGGTGTATACAGACTTCGAGTAACATGAAGGTTAACTTTCATTTAGCTACTCAAGATACCTAGAATTAGCCTGTGATTCTGGTACCTCATTTCAAAACGTCTAAATCCTGAAAGTTTTGAAATACTGGGCTTAGTTATACCTTGAATTTGTTGGGAAGTTGGCACGTTTTAGTAATTATAATAATGTTACTGTGTTGAAGGGACTCGATTATTGGTCAGAAAAGTAAATGAATTCTGTATCTGAAAACGGGCTACAACATAAGCCTACTTAGGGAACTCTAAATTTGGGGAGTGGATTTATGGCTCAACAGTAAAACAGAAAATCTCTGCAAATAAACATTAAATTGTTGTGATAACGTCAGATCTTCCTGGAAGTTAACTGTTCATTAGACAGGTTTAATCCTCAAATTTATCTGCTCCTTTTCTAAACACATAACGGGATTCTAAAGTTGTGATATTAGGGAACAAGCAAAGTTTATTTTCAATAAATTTCAGGAATGTAAAAATAAAGCAATATAGGGGCGCCTGGGTGGCTCAGTGGGTTAAGCCGCTGCCTTCGGCTCAGGTCATGATCTCAGGGTCCTGGGATCGAGTCCCGCAACGGGCTCTCTGCTCAGCAGGGAGCCTGCTTCCCCCTCTCTCTCTCTGCCTGCCTCTCCATCTACTTGTGATTTCTCTCTGTCAAATAAAAAAAAAAAATCTTTAAAAATAAAGCAATATAAAGCTTTGTCATGAGAGGTTCTTTTTGTTTTGTTTTATTTTTTAATTTCTCCTTACGTAGGATGTACTTATATCTGTATTTTAGAGCTTGCATAAATTGCATAAAACAGTACATTCTGCCTTTTTTCCTTTTTTGGATATGTGAGGATAATTCACCAAAGATCAAGGAATAGAAAAATGCCATATTTGAAATCCTTTATCAGCTACTTGTAGAAATGCTTCTAAATCAGCCAAAGTTCATATTCTTGTACTGTGTTCTTTACACTTTTGTCTTACAAGGCAGATACATAACAGGAAGGAATATGTGAGTGTAAATTAGGTTTTCATAGGGTAAGACCAAAACTATGAAGAGCAGCTGAGAAAATAACTGCTCAGTACTTGCCTCTTTGTAGATAATGTTGGTAAAATGGCTGGAATACACCCAAGAGGAAGACAGGTTTACTTAGCAGTTACTAAGTATAGGCCTGTCATGGAGTTGTGTTAAATCCAGGGTAAAACCCAGACATCTCACCACTGAAAAACTTACCTATCCTTTAGAGGAGATAAAGGTCTATAATTACATATGGGGGGGGGTGGTAAAGTCAGAAGTAGGGGCAGAGTGCTATCAAAATTGGAGATTCTATTCGGTGGGCAAAAAGGACTTTGAGGATAGGTTTTAAGTTGAGTTTTAGATGGTTAGGATGGAGACAGCGATCATGATTCCTAATAGTAACAATTTGGTATATTTGTAATTTGCTGGATAATGTAAGCTCTATGAGAGCAGGATCTTTGTTGTGTTTTCTGTTGTGTCCTTAGCTGTAAAATAGAGGGGCATGAAGACTTTTAATGATTATTTAGTATCTCTACTTCAGAGCTGTTTTTTATTTTAAGAAAGCCTGTCTCGGGGCGCCTGGGTGGCTCAGTGGGTTAAGGCCTCTGCCTTCGGCTCAGGTCATGATCCCAGGGTCCTGGGATAGAGCCCCGCATCGGGCTCTCTGCTCTGCAGGGTGCCTGCTTCCTCCTCTCTCTCTCTGCCTCTCTGCCTACTTCTGATCTCTTGTCAAATAAATGAATAAAATCTTAAAAAAAAAAAAAAGCCTGTCTCATGCGTAAAGTGTTGATACTGCCACAAATCTTATGGGGTTAGAAAAATTACATGAGATAATTCATATAAAGCACTTAGCCCTCTGGGACAAAGTGAGTATTCCTGAATATTTTCCATTAGGAGGCTAGGCCATCCTGTGTGAGAGTAGAGTGAGATAAGGACTGGAAATGGGGACTGAGAAAACTGACCAAAGTATAAGGATTGGGAAGTGTGGATGGCCCAACTGAGATTGAAAATTATACATTTGTAGGAGTTGATGACAGTCACTCTGTGAGTGATAGGAGCAGTGGAAGGTTATTTAAGGAGTGTAGAAATGTTTGGAGGTAGACTTACATGTCATTTAGAAATTGCTTATTAGCAGAGAAAAGCACAGATGTGATTAAATAGCATTATTGCCTGTTTCTGAAACATTTTAGAGTCGTCCCTAGCCAGAACGTAGAAGACAGACAACTTTTTTCCAGAAATAAAGATGGACATTGAATTGTATTTAGTTGGAGAAAATGGATGGAGTCAGTGATAGTACTAATGAGAAGATCTTTGAAATAGCTAAAAATGGATCTAATGTAGTAAATGACAACCAAAAAGGGGGATATAAAAATTAAAAAGAACAGAGGGTATAATGAAGCATTTTAATGGTAATGGTGAAAGAGATGATGAATTTAAGTTGAAATCTTGGAGATGAGGTACTAAATGGAAGTTGTGGGAAATTTTAAGACTTGAGTTTCTCAGGAATCATCAGTATGGATGTTGGATTTGTAGAGGATGACAGCAGGAAGAAATGTCAAAAGAATAATTTTTTTTTAATTTTTAAAGATTTTATTTATTTGACAGAGAACAAAGATCACAAGTACGCAAAGCAGCAGGCAGAGGGAGAGGGAGAAGCAGGCTCCCTGCTAAGCAGAGAGCCCCATGTGGAGCTTGATCCCAGGACCCTGGGATCATGACCTGAGCCGAAGGCAGACGTTTAACTGACTGAGCCACCTAGGTGCCCCTAAAAATAATTTTTAACTGATGAACATTTGCAAACAGTTTCAATTATAGAACACTAACTTTGTACCCCGATTAAGTGAAATAATTCCCACCCCATCCCAATTTTATACTTCCATGAGTAGATCTCTTACAAAAAAGTTTAGTCCATTATTTTTTGCTTCAAAAAGAAAAGGAATTGTGAAAACTTTTATAGTACTTATACTATCTTGTTTTTGTTTTTGTTTTTGTTTTAAAGACTTGTTTATTATAGAGAGAGAGCTTGCAAGAGAACAGTTGTCATGGGGAGGGCAGAGTCAGAGGGAGAGAGAAAATCTCAGACTCCCTGTTGAGTGTAGAACCCCATGTGGAGCTCTATCCCAGAACCTTGAGATAATGACCTGAGCTGAAACCATGAGTCCATTTGCTCAACTGACCACCCAGGTGCCCCTAGTTTCCTAGATTCTTGCCTCTTAGCTCAAAAGTCTAGAATATTTACTGTCTGCCCTCTACAGAGTATGTGTGGGTATAAGGCAGAATTTAGGGAAGGTGATATAAGCAGCTACTGTTTTAAGAGGCCAGTAAGATCTGATGGCTGAGGAGCAGGGTTTTGAATCTATAATAGATAAGAGACAATACAAATTAAAAGCTATTAATGGAGTGGCAAGAAGAGGTTGGCATGCTAGGGAAAGATGTTTTCACAAGATTAGGTTTCTATAGGGTACACTGAAAGGAAGCCTCGATTTTTTTTTTTTAATAAACTTTTTAATCAAATATAGCATTCATACAGAACAGTGCCAAATACAAGCACCGTTTTTCAAAGTGAACCCACTTACATGACCACCATCCAGACCAATAAATGAAACATTACAAATATCCTAAAAACCTTCCCCTGATCCCTCTTGGTCACTACTCACACCTCCCAATGGTAAGCGCTAGTCTGATCTAGAATCGTTTTTGCCTGGTTTTGATTTTATGTATATGAAATTAAGCATTGTACTGCTTTGTATGACTTACTTTATTAAACATTGTGAGAGTCATCCAAGTTGGTAGGATAACTGTAGTTCTTTGATTTGAATGCTGAATGTTAATCTGTTATAGGAGTATATTACAGTTTAACCATTCTAATGTTTATAAACTTGGCTCTTACAAGTAGTACTGCCATGAACATTCTTGGAAATGTCCTTTGAATATTTGCACCCATTTCTCTTGGGTATCAAGGAGCAGAATAACTGGATCAAAAAGTATTTTTGATTTTAGAAGATGAAAACAGTTTTCCAAAGCAGTTGTACTTCTGCCAGAAGAGTAAGTGTTCAGTTACTCTAAATCTACACCAACACTGGTATTGCCATTTTTTTTGGTTTGTGCTTTTAATGTGGCTTAATTTGCATTTTCTGTACAATGAACGAAGTTGAGATATTTGGTGTTTGTTGGCTATTTGGTTATACTCTTGTAAAATGGCTATTAAAATTTTATAGCTATTTTCAGTTCTCTCTTTTCTTACTATTTTATTTGTTGGAGTTCTTTGTAGAGTTTGGAAGATTCAGTTTTGATCTCCTGTCTGTACTATTGGATCACCTTGATCTTTTTACAGGCTTGAAATGTGGAATCTTCCTACATTTTTCTTTCCTTGACAAAATTGGATTTAATATGCAAATCTTTTGCTGAAGCTTTATCCTGATGACTGCGTATTTTTAAAAAAAAAATGTTTTTTAAATTTTGGTTACTATCTCCTTGAATACTATTGGATAGGATCCTTACATATTGCTCATTGCCCTAAACTTCACATTTACGTAAGTTTGCTAGTGTATCTATTTGGTCCTAGTTCTGTTTTAGTGGTATGGATGGGGAAGGATTATAAAGGATTCAAATGAATTAGTGAAAAATATATGGGGGTAGACAAAAGGCCACCCCAAGGAGAGATGAGTACCTATCATGTGGATGTGAGATGGTGAGAAAATAAAAAAATTTAGTTGATTCCTAATTACTTGGTGTGGCAAGAAAACAACTACATGTGCCTGTCGGTGGAGTTGGTGTGGTTTATCAGTTTGTTTGGGAGAAGTTCGGCATACTCATTAGAACGTAATTTTCTCTTGCAGATATATAATGAAAAAGAATTATTACAAGGGAAATTGGATCTCCTTAGTGATACCAACATGGTAGACTTTGCTATGGATGTATACAAAAACCTTTATTCTGATGATATTCCACATGGTAAGTTTTGTCAGCTTCTCTCATGAACTGAGGATATGTGTTAAAGTTTTATGATTTATAAAAGAGCTTTAGTCAAAAGTCTTTAATAAACTATTTGAATGTTTAAAAGTTCTGTGAATGAAAGTTAACGTGAAGGTTACATGTCATCTAAAGTATATTATTTTCTCATTACAAAAGGTATGAAACTTCTTTAAAAGAAAACGTGATTTTCAAATATGTTCAGTTCATAGTATGTAACATCAGAATTGGGCTTATGAATCAGATTGTCTTCTTAGAAATGATCTAGGAATGTTGCTGGTTTTGGCCTGCTAACTTTTTCAGTTAGTATCTGCGTGCCTTAGAGACTTCTTTTCATCTTGAATCATCTGGGTAGAGCCAAGGTTCTCAAAAGTATTGTTCCCATTACCAGATCATCAGTGCACCTGGGGAGCTTGTTAGAAATGCAAATTTGGGGGTCATACCCCCAGATCTACTTAATCAGAAACTGTTGGCTGAGGCCCAGCACTTAAATTGGAGAACTACTCTGGTATGGTGTTTTCTACATTCTTGTTTTCTGTGGTAATAGATGTTCCTTTAAAAAAAAAAAAAATTTTTCCCGTAAGTTTGAAAAATGTGTTATTTCTCTTATGAACCTGGTGTTTTAAAAAATTCTAAGAATGCTTTCCATAGAGAAATACAATTTACTTTGTTTAAATTGACATTTTCCAAAATTTGATCACGGATACCCTTTTATGTTTAAGAAATGCTGTTGTGGTAGTACTTCTTAATATATAACACAAATTACTACACTAAATATTGTCACCTTTTTTAATTATAGTAAATGACAGTAGCTCTTTAAATTTTAGTTTGTGATGAAAAAGTTAACTATTTCTTAGTGAAAGTTTAAAACACGTCTGCAGGGTAGGTTACCTGCAAGTTTTCTCTGACTACATAATACAGTTAAAAGAAACTAGAACTGGGTTTGAGAGATTACAGAATTAGATTTATAGTGAAAAGAGATTACTGACTGGATTTAAATTCCATTCAGCCTAATTGAAAATCTATAGTCATATGTAAACCCTCTGAGTCTTTGTTCATAAACTCTGGGATAATATTCATCTGAGAACATTCAGTGAGAACAAATATAAAAACATGAAGCTTCTGAAATGTGGAATTAGATAATTGTACCTTAGCAGACACCCCTCCCCCAGGCTGTATCTGCATATTCCTGAGTTTTCTTTAAGAGTTAGAAGAAGATTCCCTCTTTATGTGCCTTTGCACTGCTAGAAAGAAAAAAAAAAATGGATCTGGGAGACTTATTGAGTTGGTGTTGCTGGCATATGAATATATTGGGGGTAAATAAATTTATGCATAATTTAAATAACTTGAAAATTTTCCAGAGACATCCTCATGGTGAGCAGTATAGTTTAACATTAGAGTACTCCTTTGCATTTTTAATTAGCTTTGAGAGAAAAAAGAACCACAGTTGTTGCACAACTGAAACAGCTTCAGGCAGAAACAGAACCAATTGTGAAGATGTTTGAGGATCCAGAAACTACAAGGCAGATGCAGTCAACCAGGTAACCTCCCTTAATTTGAATTCTGAAAATTCTCTTTTCTGGATTAAGACAAATGTTAATTCAAATTGTTGGGGGGAAATCAGAGGGGGAGACAAAACATGAGAGACTGTGAATTCTGAGAGACAAACGGAGGGTTTGGGGGGGCAGTGGGGGGTGGGGTGAGCCTGGTGGTGGGTATTGTGGAGGGCACCTATTGCATGGAGCACTGGGTGTGGTGCACAATGAATTTTGGAACACTGAAAAAAATTTTAAAAATTCAAATTTTGTCTAATATTCCATCATAAAATTCATGGCTTAATTGATATTTTATCTGTTTGTTTTCACTTATACTTATGGTATACGGACCAGGAATTCCTTAATAAATAGTAATGCTAATTTTATTTTTAATTTCTTTACCATTTATCCAAATCTGATTATGCTGGAGCAGTTTTGCCTTCTTCCTCTCTTTCCACGGGACATTGGCAATGTCTGGTGACATTTTTACTTATCCCAATTGAAGGGGTGCTACTAGCACCCAGCAAGGAGAGGCCAGGGATGCTGCTCACCATCCTGCAATGCATAAGACAGTACCCTACCCTAACAAGAGTTATCCAGCCCAGAAGTGTCAGTAGTACTGAGGTTGACGTACCTGTGCCTGGGCAGTACCAGGAGGGAAACCTGAGCCCACTTTATCACTTGGCTGCATTCTCTAGTATCTTTCCAACCTCATTGCCCAGCCCAGGAAGGGAGGGTAGTGTGGAGCTGATAAGGTTATTTTATTCTTAACTTCCTCTTAACTAGAAATAAACCTATTGCTTGGTTTCCAAAAAATGCATGTTTCCTCGTTCTGACTTAATGTTTATCATTAATTGAAGCCCTTTGGGTTATTAGGAATCTTTAAAACAAAATCTGCTAGAACTGAATATTGTGGTAAATCTTAGCTGCCAGTATATTTACTAGAGAAATTGCTGAAGTTTTTGCCATGTTGTGTCTTTAGTTCATACAATATGTGACCAAAACAAACTTTTAGGGAGATGAGCTCAAGTTTTTATTTATGATTTAGGGAAGTGTTAACCAGATAATTTTAAGCAAAACACCAAATAGTGCACAATTACTATACCATATTATAATGTAATCTACTACATCACTAACTACACCATGTTTTATCTATACAGGTAGATATATACCTATGACACAGATAGCTGTATCTTACAAAGCAATAATATATAGCTATGTGTATGTGTACTATACTTCTTATTATACTTAGAATATAATGGCTTAAACCCTCAGGTCACTTGTAAGTGCACACAAAGGAACAGCTCAAATAATCCGGCTGTTAGGGTACAACAGAGCATTTAGAATTTAAGTTCTAAATTTAGTCTAGTCACTTAAATACTAGAAATTAATGTGATTACAGTATGAATCAAGATGAGTATAGATTTATTCACCAGTTATTAGAGAAGATTCCTTGCAGTTTAATAGGCATGGCATTGAGATAAATGAAAGGATGGAATTGTGTTTTAAAAACTTGCAAAGGAATAACCTCTTCCTTCTAATTCCTGTTTCTAAATTTCACTGAACATGTAACATTTTACCTCTCATACATTTCTGGAAATACCCAGTCAACCAAGGAACAACAGTGATTATGTATCTGAAAGATAAAAGGAGTGTAACACAAAGTTACTCACTGTGATCCACAAGTGTGAAGGTTTTTTGAAATCTTATGTTAAAATTTCATCCATATTTCATATTCAGTATTATGATATATCCATGTAATTTTGGTGATGATATATTCCTTTCCCACTAAATCTTCAGGTAAAATTATGCTCTGAAAAAACATGCCATAGCATTCCCTCTGTGATAAGCATTAAGAGAATGTTTTCTTTTTTGAAAATGCCCAGTAAGCTGTGCCCATCTATCACTTGTTCCTTGATGTCTTTGTTGATCACTTTGTCTTTTACCAGCCTGCCTGGCAAACATCTTAGTTATTATGCAAAGCCAATTTAAGAAAGGTTCAATTGGGTTGACACTGATACAGATAATAATTACAGTAGGGTATGTGGCATCGATACATAAGTTAAGCATAATTGATTAATTTTGTAGTTTATTTTATTCTGAAAGATTTATTTCTAGTGTTTTAAGTATTAAGGTATTTAAAGGTATTTAAATGGCTTTATGTAGGTTATGGGATAAACTTTAAAAATGCTTATTTTGTTTTCTGTGACTTATAAAATATAATAATTTTTGTTTCTAATTAAGAGATGGTCGGATGCTGTTTGATTACCTGGCGGACAAGCATGGTGTAAGTGGTATTTTAAAAATTTTCTTTAGTTGTGCTGTTTAAATAGGCTAATTAAAAAATAGTGCTGCATAGATAGGTTTGAGGCTTGAAAGAGTATTATTTCTAGATTAATTTATTAAATATAAGACCTGGTATGTTTTTGAAACTTGAGTTTTTAAAAATTGATGCTGATGGGAAAATGAGGTGCTTATATTTAACTTTAGATCATAGAATTGTTCGAAACTTTTTATTTTTTCTAGAATAACCAAGGAATAGGTACTGTTTTATATTTCTGATGCATTAACAAAGAAAAATAGAACTAAATTTGAATTAGAAATGTTATGAGCGGTAGAATTGGGTAATATTTTGGCTGCCTTGTGGAATATAGTAATTCTTGATATTATCGAGGTCTTCATAAATCCCCAGTAAAGGAATTTTATTACAGCCTTCTGTAGTCATTTTCCACTCTCCTTTCCTTTGTGTTAAAGTGTGAGGATTTGCATATAATTAATTCTTTACTTGCATTCAAGTTTTATCTCTCATTTAACACCTGTAATAAGAGGTATGCTGATCACTGTGCAAATTATTCTTTCTAGTTTCCACATATAATGTTTGGTATACTTGACAGTGTTCTAGTTCATAGCCCTTCTCTTACATTACTTTTACTTTGCTTGCATTGCTAGCTTTAAAAGTTGCTGTAATTTGGGGCTAGTTTTCACAGAGAACTGAAATTTACTTGTACATGTTATTGTGCAGAATCTCAAACCCTTACAGGGATTCATGCACTTGGTAGTTGTTTAAGCTCAGTCACTAACTGAGAACCTCACACCTCAACCTTTCCCTGCAATTCAAATGCTCATTGCAACAAATTAGATATTGTTACAGTTCATAACTCTTTGAGACCAGAATTATGAATGATAAATCTGTCAGTTGATAATTCGTGTTCTAAGATTCATGTGTTCCGTCATGCTTTTTGTTTTATTTATTTTTTTTGTGACACTTGGGATACACTGAAAATACTGATGTCTGGGGATATTTAAAGGAGTAAATGGTTTGAATTTAAAAACTCAGAGTTAAAAATATAACTGATGCTTTTTTTTTCTTTTTTTAGTTTAGGCAGGAATATTTAGATACACTCTACAGGTATGCGAAATTCCAATATGAATGTGGGAATTACTCTGGAGCTGCAGAATATCTCTACTTCTTTAGAGTATTGGTAAGTAAATTGTTTTTCTTCTCTCAGATTTTGTAGGATTCTCCTGTTTTGTCAAAACATGTCTATAGATTTGAGTCTTTACGTAAATATTCAAGAATCCTTGGTGAAAGGAGGAAAACTTTCCTCAACAAAGAACAAATAGAAATAGGAAAGCTTGTATCAGGACCTCAGAATTTGGAGGGAGATTTAACTTGTCCTTGAAATACAGAAAGTAAGAGCTGCTAAATTTATTACTTTATGTATAATTGTGTGATAAGCATTAGCAAAATTCTATCATGATCAGTTTGTTAAATTACTCTGTAGCACAGTGAGCAGCACATTATGGATGCTTAATAAATATTTTTTTAATAAACCCATTATTCCTAATTTTAATTAGATATCTTAGGCTATATACATCCCCTGAGTTTGTTTCAAATAACTATAAAGTTCTAATGATAATTTGAAAAAAAAATTATGCCTTAATAGTAGCTTTTTTCCATTTATTTCTGCCCTTAGCTATTAGAAAATAAAACTCAATGATTTTTTTTTTTAATAATAGAGCAAATTTCTATCCATAAAGAACCCTGTTTGTTATTTTCATTTGTCTGTTTGACAAGCTCCTAGATTCAGTGCTTTAGTTTGGGAAAAAGGAAAATTAAATGAAGCCAAAGGAAAAAAATTGGGCTTTTTTTTTTTTTTTTAAGATTTTGTTTATTTGACAGATCACAAGTAGGTAGAGCAGCAGACAGATAGAGGGGGAGAATCAGGCTTCCTGCTGAGCAGAAAGCCTGATGCAGGGCTCCATCCCAGGACCCTGGGTGAGCTGAAGGCAAAGGCTTCAACCCTCAGAGCCACCCAGGCACCCCAAAATCAGGCTTTCAAATGAAAAAATTTTTTTCTCATTCTGCCTTCTGTGTAGGTAATTGTATCGATGCCTTCTGGAGTTATCGAGATGCCCTTGTTTTAACTAGCTTCTTATAATTTGTTCCTCATTTTGGGTTAGTCAGCAAGTACCTAAGTCTCTGATTTACCTAGTTAATCCTAGATATTGGGAAATGACCTCTAAAGACAGGGTTTTCTAATCTTGGAAGAGTCTGTTTCTTCTGTCTCTGCTTTCTGATGCCTTTATTCATTTAGCCCGATATAACTGCCGGAAAGAAAAGACTTACAGTTTCTATCTTTCGTTGTTTTTTTGGAAATTAAATATTCCTTTTTGGGGGATCTGGGAAGGGAAGAGATTGGTGTTTTATTAATACTGCTAATTCCTACACTTAAAAAGTAGTTAACTTCATTTTTTAAAGCTACCATCCTTCCTTCAAAAGGAAATAAAGATTCTCAGTTTATTTCAAAGTTTGATTTGAAAAATACTTATTTTCTCTTAACTCGTGTTTTTGAATATTCTTAATTTACAGATTAGCTGTGGTTAGCTTGCAAGTGCATTGAAGGTAATCGGTGATGCTAAACTTGTAGTGGCTTATCAGAAAATTCCATCAGTTTTACTTTGAATATTATGAAGGATTTAGGAGAGCAAAAGTTGATTACTTTGGAAATGTAAACAGCTTAAACCAGGATTGTAAAATCAGAAGCCTGATATGATTACAGCTACATGAAAAGAGTTGGTTATTCATATCATTTGTTAATGCTGGGAGTGAATTTTGAGAATGAAGATTTAGTGTCATGTTAGAGTTCTAGCACAGTAAATTTATTGTTGCTGGTTGGTGAGTGAATGTGCCATTTTGCTAAGACATGGAAACTTAAGGTAACTGCTGGAAATCCAGATACTGAAACTCTTCTAGCATATCCACCCTTGAAAGCAGGTTGGTATGAAGAGCCAACTGTACTGACATGGACTTGAGCCAGAGTAGTACGCAGAAACTTTGGGGGATTAAAAAACTTGCTATGCTGCTACAAAAACCTTTTATCCTAACAAATATAACATATTCTAGTTTTAACAGCATATTATATTTATGTAGTATAGTTTTGTAATTAGTCTGAAAATGTTTACAAATGATAGGTATATATACTTAAAGGTTTGTGAAGTTTTTTTGTTTCCTTTTTTTAAATATGAAGATCCTACTTTGTTCCCTAACTTAAAAAAAATTCTCAGTTTTAAACTTTTGCATTGTTGAAATTCAAAGGGCATTTGGTTGGATGATTGATTACCATGATTTGAACACAAAAATCAATGTTTTACATTAAGAGTTAAAATCTAGTGATTGGGTAGTGTTTAGAAATTATGTGAAATTTATTTTAAATTTATGTCCCATCTGTGTGACAAACTTTTGAATCGCCTGGAGTTGGCGTATTGATAGGGGCTAACCAAGCTAAGTTTAAACCAAGGGATAATTTTACTTCCCTTTTTCTTCTGTTTAGATAGGCACTAAAATCTATGTATTTGTTCAAAATCTTGTTAATAGTAAAGATTAAAAATCCTGAATTGAATTTGGGATGAAAAATGTCTGTGTTTTACATATTAGTTATTTACTTTGGTTTTTTTGTAATACCAGTTTTTTCATTTCTAAATGCTTGTCTGGTGGTTGGTTATTCTTTTAAATCTATAGTTAGGGAAACATAAGCTATGAAAGAACCATTGTAACTATGATCTGAGATTAGAATTTGACTCTCCAGGTGACCTATTGTAGGTCAGTTTTGTGTAAATTAAAGCTGTGTGACCCTAGAATGTACCTTTATTTTTTTAAAAATTTGGCTTTTAGAATACATCAAGGAATATTTACATGCATCCTATTTGATTGTGTTCTAAGAAATGAATTAATTTGGAATAAAATAGTGGAGAAGAGTTGGTAAGGATTTTTGAAGGTTTTGGTTTTAAAAGTTACAAAAATAAATAAAAGGGATTAACACTGTTTTTTAATTATTTTGTTAAAATCTGCCTTCTCTATCCCTTTGGTCTGACTCAAAAATATAACTCTCCTTTCATCCAGGAGATATTTGAAATAAAAGTGATTTTAAGATGCTAGAACTATTGGTGATCATATTTTAGTAGTGTGATTTTTGTTATTCTTTTCACTCAGAATTTAAAACTTATCTCCTCCAAGTACATGCCATTTGATTTGAACGTACTTTTCCTTGACTGAAGAAAGTTTTAGTAATGATGACTCTTGGAAGTTTTGGGTCTGATGTGCCCTATTTGATAATGTTGGTATAAAAGATGTCTGTTTCATATTGATTTTCAGATATACAACTTATCACATTTTACTATCAAACTGGAATGTGTCTTGAATTGGTTGTGATTTAGAAACATGAATTAAAAAAAAAAAACTTCTAGGGATACTTGGGTGGCTTAGTTAAGTGTCTGCCTCAGCTCCGGTCAGAGGATTGAGCCCTGCATCAGCCTTCCTGCTCCGTGGGGAGCCTGCTTCTCCCTCTGCCTGCCAGTCTGCCAGCCTGTGCTCTCTCTTGCTATCTCTGTCCAATAAATAAAATCTTTTTTCTTTAATTTTTTTAAAAGATTTTATTGTTTGATGGAGGTAGTGAGAGAGAGAGAGAGCGCACGCACACAAGCACAGGGAGTGGCAGGCAGAGGGAGAGGGAGAGAAGCAGGCTTTCTGCTAAGCAAGGAGCCTGATGCGGGGCTTAGTCCCAGGACCCTGGGATCATGATCTGAACTAAAGGCAGATGCTTAACCGACTGAGCCACCCAGGCACTCTGAGCTGATATTTTTAGTAAATTGAGCTAAATGGAAACTGAATCAGTTTAACCAGTGTGATCCAATAAGGACTTGGATAATTACTGTTTGGGGTAGAAAGTTACAGGTCTTTTAGTAGGCTACGTGGCTATGTAAGGTATAAAATATACAATATCTTTTTTCCTAGAATATTTAGAATTTAATTAATTGTGATTGCTTAAACAGGTTCCAGCAACAGATAGAAATGCTTTGAGTTCACTCTGGGGAAAACTGGCCTCTGAAATCTTAATGCAGAATTGGGATGCAGCTATGGAAGACCTTACACGATTAAAAGAGACCATAGATAATAATGTGAGTTAAATTTTTCCAGGGTGATTCTCTGAAATATTTATGTACCCTTCATACTTTCTGATAAGGAAAACACTGTGTCCTTTTTTTTTTCCTTTTTTTTTTTGTTTTTTTTTTTTTGGTAAAGTGGATGTTGGGGAGGGAGGAATGGAAAAAAAGAAGGAGAAGGGTGAAAGGAGGGAGGAAGGGGAAAAATATGTCCAGATTAGCTTTTGTTGACTTGACATAAAAATCACAGTGGGTGAGTAGCTTGACTCGTTTCACTGAATTTCCCTGAAAGAAGCTGTCAAACTGCTTTTGGCTCTTAGAGACAAGAACTCAGGTTTTCATTTCTCTTACAGCTACTGCACCTTTTTTATTTGTACAGTGAAAATGGCATAATTCTATTAGTACCAGCTCAATGATAGGTCCTCAGTAAAGTCCTGTGTAGAAGGTAACAGTTTTCACCTACAGTTATATCTAATAAAACTACTTATGGAGTATTTAATTCAGTCCTTTTAAAATGTTTTCTGAAATAAGTATAATTTATGGCTTCTGTAAAAATGACTTAGCAGACGTTATTGAATCTATTTCTTAGAGCAGGGAGGTAATTTCTAATGTTGAGGTATGTGCAGAGGGTCTAGGGGATAGGACTTAGATCATAATGGCCATAGAGCATGCCCCAGAAGGTTCTCATTTCTAACTAAAATTTGGAGATCAGTGATGTTTATTCTCTTCCCTCTTTCTCATATATTATGATTTCCTATGCATGTATTTTTTAACCTTCTAGTCTGTGAGTTCTCCACTTCAGTCCCTTCAGCAGCGAACATGGCTCATCCACTGGTCTCTGTTCGTTTTCTTCAACCACCCCAAAGGGCGTGATAACATAATTGATCTCTTCCTTTACCAGCCACAGTAAGTTACTTCACTGCATAATTCTGGCTTTCATTATATGAAATTACATGGATTTTTTTTTATTATTATTAACTTAAAAATGTACTTCTCTCTAACATTTGAATTTGTTGTCAACCTTTCTTCCCCCTGTACATGGTAGATTGGCTTGTTAAGTGAAAAAGCCTACACGGGGGCGGGGGGGGTGCCTGGGTGCCTCAGTTAAGCGTCTGCCTTTGGCTCAGGTTATGATATCAGGATCCTGGGATTGAGCTCCACGTGGGGCTTGCGTGCTTCTCCTACCTTTGCCACTCCCTCTGCTTGTGCTCCCTCTTTCTCAAATAAATTAAATAAAATCTTAAAAAAAAGCTTAGGTGTAACTCAAGTAAATTATTTGAAAAAAGTGTACTTTAAGTCTGTTGAAGAGCTATTTAGTGTATTTCCTTTGCCAGCAGAATAGGCGTCATGTAGAATCTCATGATTCTGCCTTACCCTAGAAGAACTAAATAAGAATCTGCATCTTAACAAGATTCTAGGTAATTAACATATTAATGAAAGCTTTAGAATTAGGGCTCTGGAGATTACGTGGAAGAAATGTATACATCCCAGAATCCATTATATCATTGCTCAGTTATCCAACCTTTGGTGCTAAGAAATTAACTACTTCATGAACTAGACTATTCTGTTTTTAGCTATAAATCATTTTTAAAAATTTATTTTTCCATTTGAGCTTGAAATGCCTTTGAATCTTCTAATTCCTTATTTGATTAGAACAACAGAAAACAAAACTTTGTAGAAACACTAGATAATTGAAGATAATTTTTCTTTATCTCTTCCTTCAGGCTAAATATACATGATTTTATCAAGTGTGTAATGTTTCAGACTCTTTAGTATTTTGATTGCCCTTCTTAGATAACTGCCAATTTATCCATAATCATCTTGAAATACGGATCTTCAAATTCTAGGATTGTTACTTGAGTTTTATAGATCACAGGGGCAATATTAGCTTCTTGACCTGTATGTGTGCTTAGATAAACATAGTTCAAGATTGGAGTAACTAGCCTTTGGTTCATGGTATGGCTTATATTGACTATATTGTTAGCTAAATAAACTTTGTATAAACATTCTTGAGCTGTACATTTGTTAAATGTTAATCTAAGTGAAGATATAGTTGTTACATTTCACTTGATTTCTGCTTATTATTTTCTGTCAAATTATGATTTTAATGTTTTTTCTCTAAAATGCATGTATACTTTATAAAGGTATAGCTTAGATATAGATGGTGTAAAACCTTTTTGAATTAAACATCAGTGAAGATTGAATAACCTGTTTTTTTGTTTGTTTGTTTTGGTTTTTTAAAGATTTTATTTATTTATTTGACAGACAGAGATCACAAGTAGGCAGAGAGAGAGGAGGAAGCAGGCTTCCTGCCGAGCAGAGAGCCTGATGTGGGGCTTGATCCCAGGACCCTGGGATCATGACCTGAACCTAAGGCAGGGGCTTTAACCCACTGAGCCACCCAGGCACCCGAATAAACTGTTTTTAAGTTGTTTTGTAGTTTTCAAAATCTTGGAAATAATATCTGTGGCATTATTTTTAGAGAAGTTGATGGGATACTCTAAACTGAGTCATATAAATAAATGTGACTTTAATGTGCTTTAATAAATGTACATTAAGGGACACCTGGGTGGCTCAGTTGGTTAAGCAGCTGCCTTCGGCTCAGGTCATGATCCCAGCGTCCTGGGATCGAGTCCCACATCGGGCTCCTTGCCGAGCAAGGAGCCTGCTTCTCCCTCTGCCTCTGCCTGCCATTCTGTCTGCCTGTGCTCGCACCCCCCCCCCCGTGATAAATAAATAAAATCTTTAAAATAAATAAATAAATAAATGTACATTAAATGTTCATTTTAGTAAGATTTTTTAAGACTAAAATATTTGACCTCTTCAGGAAGTTAACATAATCAATAGCACTTTGAAAAAGAAGAGAAATTGGGGTGTCTGGGTGGCTCAGTTGCCTTCGGCTCGGGTCATGATCCTGGAGTCCCGGGATTGAGTCCCACATCAGGCTCCCTGCTCGGCAGTGAGTCTGCTTCTCCCGTTAACCTCTCTCCTCTCATGCTCTCTCTCTCTGTCTCAAATAAATAAATAAAATCTTCAAAAAAAGAAAATTAAAAAAAAAAAAAGAAAACGAAGAGAAACTAAGTTATTGGTGGTAATGTAGGTGAAAAATACCCAACCAGCTGAGAAATACCAGTATTTTTTTTATGGAGAACCAGGGAACCATTTTTGAATGGTATTTGTTCTGTTCTCTGCATTAAATGCTAAATATTCCCCTGGATCTGCTAAAAAGAAGCAGTCTTAAACAGAAATAGTCTGTTTTATTTTTCATGTTAACATGGCAATGTAAGTTCAGTATTAATAGTATTTTAACAACATGATGACCCAGTATGTTAAAATCAAACATAGGCAGAGGAGTTTTTGTAGCTGGAAGTTAAGATTCTCTTTCTTCAAAAAAAAGAAAAAAAATACATGGCATTAGGTAAGATAAAAGACAATACATGATCCTTGCATCCCATTTTAAGGATAAATGATAAGAGGTGAAATTTTATAATTTTACATTGTATTTCTTTTTTTTACTAGAGGTATTTTATGGTACTTAAGTAGATTAACATTTTCTAGATTCACATTATTCACTGATGTGTACTTATAGCCTCATTCTGAGCTTGTATTCCGTAAATCCTGTTTGTGGGAAATTCACTGTTGAAATTATATATATACAGTTTTTAAATTGTATTTATTATATATTTTGCCATTTGCTGAATGCCATGATAAATTGTTTATAATCTGAAAAGGTATATAAATCATAGTATGTTGAATTAAGTAAAAGCTAGTGGGAAAAATTTAAGAAACCAGAAACAATTGTACACTAAAGTAAGATCCTACAAGGGTGTGTGGTATATACTGTATATACCCTACAAAGGGTATGTAATACTTGGTTCTGGTCTTTAGTATAGTAAACTCAGTTGATTCCAAGTACTTTTTTTTTTTAAAAAAGATTTTATTTATTTATTTGTCAGAGAGAGTGGGCACAGGCAGATAGAGTGGCAGGCAGAGGCAGAGGGAGAAGCAGGCTCCCTACTGAGCAAGGAGCCCGATGTGGGACTCGATCCCAAGACTCTGGGATCATGACCCGAGCTGAAGGCAGTCACTTAACCAACTGAGCCACCCAGGCATCCCGATTCCAAGTACTCTTAAAGCATCCTTCCTTCTCTTGGCTTCCTATGTGTAAATTTTACAGGGTCAGAACTCTTACCACTTATACTTCTCATTATGAATTACTGATGGTATTCTGGTTTATAAATTAGTCTTGCTGAGACGGGTTCAGTTTTGTTCTTCATAAATCGACCTGTATGCCAAATAAAGCTGCTTTAGAGTATTTGGAATCGGGGCTCAGTGGGTTGGGCCTCTGCCTTTGGGTCGGGTCATGGTGTTGGGGTTGTGGGATCCAGCCCTGCACTGGGCTCTCTGCTCAGCAGGGAGCCTGTTTCCCCCTCTGTGCCTGCCTTTCTGCCTACTTGTGATCTCTCTCTCTTTCTCTCTCTGTCAAATAAATAAAATCTTTAAAAATTTACAAAAGTAAAGTACTTGGAATCAGAATGGAAAGTGAATTTGGACTGTACTGTTGTTAAGCCTAACCTATCTATCTTCACAGTAGGACTGTTCTTTCACTAGGACCAAATGAACATTTTTTGATTTGTCACCCTAAACATTTGGATGGGCATTTCTAAGATTTGGGTTTTTTTTTTTTTTTTAAGATTTTATTTATTTATTTATCAGACAGGAATCACAAGCAGGCAGAGAGGCAGGCAGAGAGAGGAGGAAGCAGGCTCCCTGCTGAGCAGAGAGCCCAATGCGGGGCTCAATCCCAGGACCCTGGGATCATGACCTGAGCCTAAGGCAGAGGCTTAACCCACTGAGCCACCCAGGCGCTACTAAGATTTGCTTTTTTATTTCTCTTTTCATGATTCCATTTCAGATCAGTACTTCTCACTGTGTTCTTACTAGCATTCCCCATTCTAATTTAAATATGATAATGTCTTTTATCAAGTTCTTAAGTCTTCCTGATCTGGTAGCTTTCTCTTATCAGAGATTAAATTGATTAATCTCTTTCTGCTGTGGTGCATTGTTTATTTAATCTTCTCAGGGCAGTGATTCTTGAGAAAGACCCTTTTGAGAAGTACTTTTATGCAGCCATTACATTTTAGAGAGGCTTTTTCTTTTGTGAAACTGACAATTACAATTTCATGCAGTAGTTGAGACATATGAGTATTGACTGAATCTGGAGTATCCAGGAAAATGACTAATAAATCATTACAAGAAATTTGGAAATGTTGGTTAGTAAAATAGTTAAATACCTGTCTTTAATGTTGAACTATCTATGTATCTTACAGAAAAGATGTTTTCTGAGAATATTAAAAAAGAATTAAGGATATATTTCTCAGTATTTGTGGAGATTAACCAAACATGCATTCATATGAAAAGAGATTAAAAGTAACACTAATGTTAATATTTTGTCTGTGTTCTGATTAATAAATTCTGTAAGATTGTCTTAAGAGTTGATTGATATTCCCAAAATTCTGTGTGGGAGGAAGAGCCTTTTCTGAATGAGCAGATTTGACCCAGCCGTTGGCCCATAACAATGCTTTGGCTGTAATCTTGGTATTTAGGGGGTGGGTTAAGGATAAGGACAGCTCTACCTGAAGTAAGCCATAGGAACCATTAGAAATTGGTTTTCCATGATATTACTTATTAGTAGGCCCACTCTTCCGTGTTTTTGCAGTTACCTGTGTATTTAGGATGTAATACTAAATTTAACAGGCTCTTTGAATATTTTCAAGTAATGAAACATGCAAACAAGAAAAATAAAAATGTTCAAACCCACTGAAAATTCTGTAATACAAGAGGGGAACAATATGGATCAATTCCTGACAGCCTTATGGATTATATGAAATTTTAGAAGGCATATAGAATATAGAATATGTTTAATTAATTAGTAGATCCATTTGTTATGGATACTAGAAATACAAAGGTAATTCCGTTGAGATTGTAGAAAGTGTTAAGATAAAAATCAAACTGGGGCTCCTGAGTGGCTCAGTGGGTTAAGCATCTGCCTTTGGTTCAGGTCATGATCCCAGATCCCAGGTCCCTGCTCTACAGGGCATCTGCTTCTCCCTCTCCTGCCGCCCCTCCCCCCACTCATGCTCTAGCTCATGCTCTTTCTCTGAAATAATTAAAAGTTTTTTAAAGATCTTATTTATTTATTTGGCAGAGAGAGACAGGGAGAGAGAGGGAAGAGAAGCAGGGGGAGTGGAGAGGGAGAAACAGGCTTCCCGCTCAGCAGGGAGCCCATTGTGGGGCTCAGTCTCAGGACCCTGGGATCATGACCTGAGCCAAAGGCAGATTCTTATGACTGAGCCACCCAGGCACCCCTTAAATAAAATCTTTAAAAATAAAATAAATTTTAAAAAAAGAAACTTTAGAAGTCAGTTTTAAAGTGTTAAAAAAAAAATTAAATAAATAACCTTTGCAAAAAGTAATAATACAGAAAAGTAGATTATGCACCTGGGTGGCACTAGATGTTATAGGGATTTGTCTAATTTCCTAAAACTGGGAAATTGAAAATATAGTTGGGAATTGACAAGTAGTAAATTGATTATAGTTGACTAATTTTTTAAAGAATAACTTAAAAACAAAAGTTCAGTGAGAGTAGTGAGTGGCATTGTTTTACATTTTTGCAGACTTTTCAGTTTCTGGCATACGCTACATTTTTCCTACCTGATGTTATTTTGTCTGAAGGATATGAAGAAAGCCTAGCCTTACACATACAGAGTTACAAAAAAGCTGCTTTAGTAGTCTTTTCAGGTAGTTGTGAATATTCTTATTTGGTAATCAACAAAAGTCAACAAGTAGTAGTACTTTAAAAGTTATTATAAGTGGAATCGGAAACCTTATTCAGTTTTTTGAATCTCAGTGATACTGGTAGCCTAAACTATAGTGGTCAGTCTTGCACCTTAATGGATCTTGTACCCATGCCTATATAATACCATCCATTGGTTGTTTGATAAATGTTAGATCCATGAGCTAGGCAGCTATTCCAAATATGTTGACATACATACAATACTAAAAAAAATCACCCATTAGTATCACCACTAAATCTATTAGAAAAGGTTCAACATACTGGTTAGTAGTCAAGCTCTTGGTGACGTATTTTCCAAAATTATTCTCTTTTAGGAAAGGTCTAATTTTACCATTTGTTTTTCTTTAAGTTTCAACTGATTTTATTTTCTAGAAAATGTCTGCCAGATACCCAGTTCTGAATAGCTTTGGTTTATCAGTGATTCATTGTTTGAAGTAAAAGTAGTGTTCTGTGAGAAAAACAGTTAAGCTTACAACTCAGTTGTCAAAGTGCTTTTCATTAAGATAACTGTGACACAGAAGTATATAGCAGAAGAGCATTGCACATACTTCCCATTAAGTCATACAGATTATTTAAAAGATTAGTATGCAGGGGTTGGGTTTTTTTTTTTTTTTTTAATTAACAATCTGTACTGCCTAATCAAGGGCGTAGTTGCAACTTGCTTTTTTTTTTTTTAAACTGCAAGAGTGTGGTGGGGGGAAAAAAAACCAGTTACTACCAGCATAGAATAATGTCATTATCCTTATTTGTTCTGAGGTACACAGAATGTCATTTGTTTGTTTGTTTACAGTTCAGTAAATTTTAGTAACTTTGCCAAGAATTGGCAGCATCACCGTAGATAAGTTTTTTAACATTTTTAGCTGCCCAATAAGAATCTTTATAGCTTTGGAACTTTTTTTAAACAGAAACAGCCTTTTAGCACAATGTGGAAAATAAACTGCTCCAGTAGGATTACAGCTTTCATTTTTCACTAAAATATTGTGCTTCCTCTTCATTCTGTAAGGTCAGGTTACCATCAGTAGTCTTCCTCAATAGTAACGTCTCCATCGCATGTTTTGAGTTTTGCTTGATTCTGACTTTTTTCATATTAGAATATACCTAGTTGGCTTGACAGATCGTTGTTTCAGCCGTTTTTCTTGGTTGTATATTCTTCAAGTGGTTTAGCTACTAGTAAAGAGTGAGTAATTTGCATTTGTCTGTAGTTAGTATGTGCTTTTCAGTTATCTTTGATAAATACTAAAAAATGGTGAAGTTACTGGTGAAGTTTTATTTTTCCTGCTTTCAATTTCTAATGGCACAGTAATACAATTAAATGTGGTTTATTGAGTATATTAATTGATAAAATTGTTAAATTGTAGTTTATGTAGATTGTGGACTTTAGGACTTTTGTAACATAAAAAGTACTTTGTTGATAATTTATACTTTAGTCCTCAAGTGAAAATTTAGGTGCCAGTGCAGGTTAAATAAAGTCTTTTACATCATATATATTACCATTTCTGCAGTTATGTATTCTGAATCCAAAATGGAGATGATTTACATATTTGAAAAATGTTGAACTTTTAAATGTAACATTATATATAAAGATAAGGTATCAGGTGTAAGAGAAGTGTTCATAGACTATTAAGAGATGAGGCTTTGCCACTAAAGGTAGATGCTATTAGAGAAAAGAATGCATTTGTAATAGAATGCCCTAGTTTATTACTCTACAGCTGTAAAAAGAAAGATTCAAAGTTTAGTTTGAATTATATACTCTGTTGAGTGTTTTCTAAATAAAAATAACGCAAGCACCCTAAGAAATTTCAAGTTTTACTGTTAATAGTCAGCTGGGTAGTAGTCAGAAATTGTCCTGACTGACCTTTCCATCTTTATCTTTCCTCTTTTCTAATTGTTACTGATGAGAAAATTCTTTTTCATGTAGGTATTTTACCTATATTTTAGCTCAGGATGATGACCTTTACGATTTCTGTCTAAAATGTAAAATAAAATAAAAATGTGTCCTCTGAAGTTCTATTAAGTGTCCTGCATTGTTTTTTTTTTTTTTTTTAGCCTTTCAGGAAATGCACTTCTCTTTTTTTGAACCTATCCAAGCCTGCCTGTTTTTGAAGATCTAGTTCAGGTTAAATTCATCTTTCGTGAAGTCCTGTATATTTTGCCCACTTTATATTTGATACTTAATTTTTTAATGTCTTTAAAATAAATAATTTACAATTGCTATTTTTCCTACTGGAGTATAAGCATATTTGAGGGCAAAATTTTTATTCTCTATGTTCTTGTAGCATCTGGCACACGATAGATACTTAAAGTATTTTTTTCATTTTGAGGTATTTTGTCTTATCTTTTGATTACTAAATCATCTGACTTGCAATTAGAAAACCCTGTAAAAAAGTTCCATAAAACTGGAGCAGAGTTGTAGTAAGAAAAAAGTCTGCTAAACATTTTTAATAACCTATCATGTAATTTATACTTCAGAACATAGTAAATATCAATGCTCTTACCCCCCCCCCCCTTAAAAAGTAATAGCGGTGCCTGGGTGGCTCAGTGGGTTAAGCATCTAACTCTTGATCTCAGCTCAGGTCTTGGTCTCAGGGTCTTGAGTTCAAGCCCCATGTTGGGCTCCACAGAGCCTATGGAAAAAAAAAGAAAAATAATAAAGTTAGATTTCAAGAATAAGGGTGTTATAGCCTCTGTTCTTAAATAGTTTATAATCCAGACAAATAATACAAGAAATAGCCTGAGAACATATTTAACTAAGTACTGATAGTATTGTGCATTATAAACACCGGGTAAGTATAACAACTACCAGTTAAGATCTGCAAAGGTTAGAAGAGTCCAGTAAACATGAAAACTGACCCTTAAATTTCAGTTGACAGGAAGGGAGATGGTAAAGAAATAGAACAAAAGAGCACAGCAGACATATGTAGACTGTTAAAACACATCTGTGGTTTTGCTTATATTTGAACTGAAAATACATCATCACTAATCTTACAAGATTGTGAATGAAGGTAACTTCCTAAGAGTCACTCTTAATCCCTACTCCCCTTCCTTATGTATTGATCTATGTAGGTGCATACATAGGAAGGATCACTTCTGTTCACTAGGTATGGAGTCCCTGCTATGTTTAGAAGTCAGGACCGATGGTAATACTATTTATTAGGGATCTGGACCGTGAGCTGAATCTGGCTCACTGCCTTTTTTCTTAAGACCTGTTACCTATCTAAGAACGGCTTTTATGTTTTGAATGGTTGAAGAAGGGGCACCTGGGTGGCTCAGTTGGTTGAGTGTCTGCCTTTGGCTCAGGTCATGATCCCAGGGTTCCGGAATCGAGCCCAACTTTGGGCTCCCTGCTCTGTGGGAAGCCTGGTTCTCCCTCTCCCCGCTGCCTTGTGCTCTCAATCTCTCATTCTCTCTCAAAATCTTAAAAAAAAAAAAAAATGGTTGAAAAAAAAATATTTTGAGACATGTAAAATATGAGACTACAGTTTTAGTGTCCATAAATTTGTATTGGAACACAGCCAGCATCATTGATCTATATAGTGTCTTTGGTTGCTTTTAAACTGTAAGGGCAGAGTTGAGTTGTGACAGGGATCATACAATTTTGCATCCTTGTTGCTTCACACTGCTACTCAGTGATGCCATTGCGCAGTTACACCTGGCTGATGTTTCAAAGGCCCTGTGTATTGCCATACTGAACACTTTAACACCAGTACATACTCATCATGTCAGAACAAGAAAATTGGACTTCAGATACACTTTTAAAGCAAAGTGGAGTGGGGATTATTTTGTTTGAACTAGAAAGCAAAGCACTGAATTGACACTATAGGTATGCTAAAAGAATACAGTTTAATTCACATTGCAAGACTGTAAGCCCTCATTATAACCCAACTGACAGCAAAGCAACTATCAGAAAAACCAGAAATTTAAAACAATATTTCATCATAGTAGAATTTCCCCACAAAAATTAATGAAAATGAGGCTTCAAGCAGATAAGTTTCTAAGTGGCTTTTGTTTAGCCAGGTAGGGAAAGCCATTTACCAGTGGTGATTCTAAATCATGTTCAGTTGCAGCAGCCAAAGAAATAATGTCCAGAGAAAATGAACTTGTTTAAAAATATTAGCTTTTTGGTGAGGACAGTTACTCGGAGTTGAAGTTATCTGGAGCAACGTCAGTCAATTGAAAAACAAGGCACATGATTTTTAGTGATTTTCCTTGGCTCTTGAGGAGTCAACAGATTTTACTAATGTGGCCCAGTTGTTGATTTGAGGAATCTGTGTTGGATTTGAAGTGACTAAAGAATATGCCTTTATGAATAAATAGTCTATGTGGAAGAGCTACAGGTGAAAATATTTTCAAAGTTGATAAAACACTAATTTAGTACAACCTGAAGTGGAATATGCTAAGATGTCTTAAAACTTGGTGGCAAATATGTGTGGAGGATTAAAAAACATAGGTTGTTAAAAGCCTATGGTTATTCGTTACATTATTCATCACCATGTACTTTGTGGAAAATACTTGAATCTGTGGTGTGTTATTTCAGTCTTTCTGTCTGACTGGCTTTCCGTCAAGAGAGTGGGCGGGGGGGGGGTAGGGTACAGGAGGATGAAGGAGAATCTTAAGCAGGCCCCACACCCAGTATGGAGCCCAGCCATGTCAGTCCACCGCCCTGAGATTGTCCCTTGAGCTGAAATAAAGAGTTGGATGCTTAACTGCCTGAGCCACTCCGGTATCCCATGTGGTATATTTTTGAACCATTTTTGTCAACAGTGAGCTTCTTTTTCTCCTGTGGACTTAACTGTTACCGGTCCATGAATTTTTGTTAGAAATAGAATATCTTGACTTTCTCTACTTAACAACAGGTAGGTGGCTTAACCTTAGCAATGGCTAAGATTGGATTTTTTTCTGAATGAGAAAAATTGCCCTCAGACATTATTTTCAAGCCTTGGGTGGCTCTGGAAATCAACTTTTGCTGTAACTTGTTAATGTTTCCTAATTCACCCTAAAATTACTAAATAAAATAGTATTTATATGGAAAACTATATTGCAGTAATCACTTCAGTGACAGTTAACATAGCATCAGTAAAAAGAAATGTCCAGCTGCTTTATGTTTTCTGTTCTTTCACATGGTGGACCAAGAAAGGAGATCTTCATTCCCACACAGATTTGCAGCAGATAGAATTTTTAAGCTCAAATTATAATTCCAGAAAGTTTTAGACCTCATTGTAAATACCAGGAAAATTTCCGTATTTCAAAATTCACTTAACTGTGCTGTTGAATTGGAAGTGATTTATCTGTAGTGTAATGTACCCTAAAGGACAATATGAAAAGAAGAGTTGAACAGTTCAGTAATGCCTTCCAGGTGATAAGTATGATAAATTAAAATCCTATTTCTATCAATTGATACCAGTTTTTGGTAGTACTAGGTTCATGAAAAACATTTACAAAGACGGAGTATGTAAATTTTCATTAGAGAACAGCATTAACAGAGAAACATTTGCAATAAATTTTAGTGTTGGGTTTCTAACTTTGAATGCAATTAAGCAAAATTGTCCCCAGTAGATAAATGCTGTTCTTCTCATTAGTAGATAAACTATAAAAAATCATACTCCACTCTTAATATTTTGAGTTTTATCAATAAAATGTTTTGGAAATTTGTTTTTTGTTTGTTTGTTTTTTAAAGATTTTATTTATTTATTTGACAGAGATGACAAGCAGGCAGAGAGGCAGGCACAGAGAGAGGAGGAAGCAGGCTCCCTGCCGAGCAGAGAGCCTGATGCTGGGCTCGATCCCAGGACTCTGAGATCGTGATCTGAACCGAAGGCAGTGGCTTAACCCACTGAGCCACCCAGGCGCCCCATGGTTTTTGGTTTTTGTTTTTGTTTTTTTTTTAATATAAGTACTTGTGCAATATTTTCAATTATGCCCCCTGGCCTGCAAAACCTAAAATATTTATTATCTGGCCTTTTACTAAAGTTTTGCTAACCCCTACCATAAACTCTCAAAGAGAGTGGGATATGATTTCCCAAGAAGTTACCCTCCATTAAAAACAGTGAAGATACATGTGAAGCAGTGATACAAAGCTAGGATAAGTAAAATATGTTTAACATTTTATAAAATAAATTTAGTTTTTTAAACTGTATGGATAAGTTTATGAGTTCCAGAAATGCTTACTAAAATTACTTACTTCAAAATCAGTATTGAGGAAAAATAGTCAGCCTTTCCTGTGCTTGTGCATGACATCTCTGGCAAGAGAGTATGGAGACAAAGAATTACTCTGAATGAAGGTTGCAATTTAAAAATTTCTACCTGAAAGTCAGGCTTAATATTTCAGATAATGAAACTTTTAGCTGATTTATTTAGTCATTTTTTTCCCTAGAAACTGGTTTATTCTTGAGTGGGTGTTATTCTTTTTATTCCCTGCCTTATTTAGAGGGAATTGAAGGAGAGACTAAACATTAGCTGTTAGACTACTGTCAGATTCTGGTGTCTTATACAGAGCTCAAACAACATTTTATGGGGAATCTACAGTGTGATGAAATATAAAGATTGATTAATATCATAGTTTAGAAGAATCTGGAAGATAGAATATCTAAGCTGGATCTCGAAGGATGGCTAGAATTTGGGCTTTCAGAGGGATGTGTTTGAGAGAACAGTCTATGGAGTGAGCTTTAAGTGAGAAAAACGAGAAGCAGTCAATGATGGTCTGGTGGGAGATGAAGCTGGGGTGGTACTTTGGAGTACCAAAAGTCAAGAGGAATGGACTTTATTGACATGTATTTCCAAGGTTGGCATAGTACCTGATACTCAGAGGTATTTCTTGGATAAAAATTAGGGAGCTATTTAAAGAGTTGAACAGGAGGAATACAACATAAACACCAAATGACAGAGGATGGCCAGCTGCTGATGTTCAGACTAACAGGATTTGTTAAATATTAGCAATGCCCCTGTTGATATTTGTCTGCTATATAATCCTTCTTTTCTAATTCCCAGTGCTACCAATTTAGCCAAAGCCTTATAATACTGTAACAGTTTACTTTTCCCTGTAGTTTTCAATCTTTCATCATCTGAATCTTTATTTAAATGCCTCATTTTCTGATTATGATGATTAATCTACACATAGAAGGTTTTGACACATTTTTTCCAAAGGGTGAATGACTAAAAGCCATAGCTTAGCAGCCTTTTGGAACAGACAGCACATATAGGGGCCTTCCAAAATGCTTTTACTCAACAAAAATAAGAGGATTATTTACCTCTGAAATGAATCTTGCAATTCACTTCATACTGGAGGGGATACAAGCTGGCATTCTCTGCAGACTTCTGTTTTTTTCATTTCCTTGAAGGTGATAGTCTTGTAATATTAAGTGTTTGCAGGTAGACGTTACTGAAGCAGTGCAGTGTAATGGGCGGTTCACGTGTTTCTTTAAATCACATGTGGTTACAGATTTAAAGAAACTGGGTAAATTATTAATATTAAATTTAAAAAATATTAAAGTTATTTATATTTTTACCTTAGGTATCTTAATGCAATTCAGACAATGTGTCCACATATTCTGCGCTATTTGACTACAGCTGTCATAACAAACAAAGATGTTCGGAAACGTCGACAGGTGCTAAAAGATCTTGTTAAAGTTATTCAGCAGGTAAAAACTAAAATCTTTATTGCGTTTTATAAATCTCTCTGAGCTAGGTGTAGTATCTGTTCCTAGAGTAAGACTCATAATTCTTAAGGTAAAAATGTTTGAAAAATAGGAGAAAGTATACATAGAGAAAGAGGAGCCCAGGATACTCAGATGGGCATTTACTTCCTTTAATTCTAAGATACATTAGATGTGGTATGAATGAATATTGCTCCTTGCTAGGTAGATACTTTATACACTGTATATTAGTGTTGTCTTTATTGCAAAGAGTGAAGGAGATGTGGAGCCTGGCATGTTTGTTGGGAGATGGCTTACCTACATAATTCCAGAGTAATGATCTTTACATAGAATACAATAATCGTAGTCTCCAAGTTGTACAAAAGCTGCAGCCCTACTGATTGATTTTTAGTGAGCTTCTCAGCAATAACTGTGGGTTAGAAAAAAACTTATTTGACCTAAGAATGAATTAAATACAAAAAGACAAATTCAGCAGTGTATGAATACCCTCATACTTAGAGATGTTCTTCAGTATTTATTGACTTAAGGGACACTTTTGGTAATAGAGAAACTTGAAAGCCTTTGGAATGGTTCTAGGATGAGAATTTAGAGAACTCAGTCTGGAAGGTATTATAAGCTTAAGGTGTTGCCTGGAATCGGGGTATGAGCGGTTGCTTTGAGATGGCACAGGGTAATTTGTTAGAAATTAATAGTAAGGGAGGAGAAAACAGGAAGATTGAGATAGTCTAGGGGCAGTCTATCAAACGGTGTTGAATCTGATCCAGCTTGACCTTTGGCTTAATTTTACAGGAGTCTTACACATATAAAGACCCAATTACAGAATTTGTTGAATGTTTATATGTTAACTTTGACTTTGATGGGGCTCAGAAAAAACTGAGGGAATGTGAATCAGTAAGTATGAATTTTTACTTATAAATTAATAACATTCTTTAATGTTTGGGCTATTATAAGAGTTAACTTGCAGTGTTTTATTAAAGTAATTATATCAGAAACAGTCTTAAAATGATTGTTTATAAATGTGCTGGGGTAATGACATTTTTAATGTTATTGCCATATGTGTATCCCTTTTGTTAGTATTTTTTTAAAACTTTGGCGGCATTATATATTCACACATACACCTATGGATGTATTTTTCCATGTCTTATCCTATAGGAGTAAATGCGTTAATTATGTATTTATAAGATCATATAGAATTGCACATCCTAACTGTGATTCTCAATTTGTCTCATAAGTGGGCCTATCTTTAGAATTTTTCACACAATTGTACTTAACATTTGCTATAAACCAGTAAAGTTATAAGGGCATGAATTTTTTAACAATACTGTCTTCTATTGATTGGTAGAACTTGAGCAACTTGAAGAGTTACATTTCTGGGGTTTTATTATGTTAGCTTGCAAAGTTTTAAGAAATTAAACTAAAAACTTACCTTTTAAATACATTTACCAAATCCATAAGTTATTAGTTGTCAATTTCATTTTTGAACCTAAATATAAAGAGTTTGTTAACTCAAAATATAAAGAGTTTATTGAAGGACTAAGATTTTATTTCTCTAAGGAAAAGAAAATTATCATGTAAGTATAATTTCAGAGGTCACTTTCACACATTGGACAAAATATAAAATAGACTCCAATGTGATAATTTGTGTTCATATAGTTATATGCAGTGTTATTATATATTGGTGTATATTTGTTAAATATACACTAATGAAGTTAAAATATTCTCTTTTAATTATGATTCTGTCTGTGGAGGAGGAGCCACCCCTTGAATTTGTTTTCCTTTGTCTATTCCCAGGTCTAATTACTTCACAGAAATGTGCTTATTTTTAGTCTGTTATAACTATTTTAAGAAGCTAGAAAAGATATGTTATCTACAAAGAATTTATGTAGGATAATGGACAGGACAAAGCTCCTTTGTCACAAGGTTGCCCAAGTCATCATCAGTAGAATAAGAAAACATGGCAGTGCTTCAGGTTTTTCTTGCGCATTCATTTACTACTTTAAATTGTTAGAGACTTGAACATAGTGGTCTAGAAAGTGCTATGGTGTATAGAACTTGTGATATTAGGTGAGAGAATTCTAGTAACTGGAACAATGAGTAAAGCACACAGGAAATACTTTGGGTCACATTTTTGAAAATTGCTTGTTTGTGCTATTAATTTTTTTTGTTACATTTTACATACATAGGTACTTGTGAATGACTTCTTCTTGGTGGCTTGTCTTGAGGATTTCATTGAAAATGCTCGTCTCTTCATATTTGAGACTTTTTGTCGCATCCACCAGTGTATCAGCATTAAGTAAGAACACCCTGATTTGATTTGTATTTTTCTACTTTTAAATTCCTGGAAATTTCCATTGACTGTAAAATTATACTTAATAGGATTCTAGTTAATTGGATTTTTATTTTATTTCCCTTTGCTTTAGAAGAAAAAGAAAACAATCTGATAGTGATTTATAAAAATCCTAACTTTTGTTTTTATTTGGGAATGTTACAGACTCAAAAATACCTTCTTTAGCTTCTCTGTGTGTGGCAAAGCATGATTTTTGAAGATGGTAACTTCAAGGCAGTATTATGATTGTCACTTAACCTTTTTGAAGAGTACTGTTATGCCCTGTGTAGGGAGAAAAAGGAAATAGACCGTTTTAGAATGGTTTCAGCAGGAGTTCAAATAAGGAAGAAGTTAGTGAATCAGGAATACTGTTGAAAGACCACATTTGGTAATCATTTCAGTGAATTGAGTTTGTTTTATTTAGTTATATATTTGAATTCTCATATAGTAAACTCCTGTGACATCCTAAAATGTTGAAACATGGAAAGTATGGTGAATTTCAGTTGAAATTGTCTTTGTTGTGTGAGAAAATTATTGGCGGAAAAATTGTGAAACTTATATAACCTATTAGAAACTAATTTTACATATTAGAATTTGAAAAATAACTAGCGCCCTTTTGGCCACAGATGAAGTCAAACAGTAAATATGCTCCATAAGTGTTTAAAAAATTACTTTAATGTTTGCCTCTTTGGAATTGTGTGTAAACCAGAGTTTTTCTTCAGTGCCATTGGTTTTTGCTGAGGCATCCGTACTTGTTTGCCTAATTTTAGGGTTGTTATTGAAGTGGTTTTTTAGAGTTAGAAGTACCGTGCAATCATGGCGCTTTTCCTATGGGAATTAAAGCCTTGACCAGTTTTATTAGTACTTTATTAAAGCTAGCAAACATATAATTTAAAAAATCTGATTCTCTTAAAGAATACATGCAAATTCCTAATATGTCATTGGTTGTGAAATAAAGAGATGAATCATATGTGGGATGCTAATGGACAATAGATAACTGAATTCATGCACTGCCCTTTTTTTTTTTTTTTAAGTTACATAATTCAACCTTGTGAAAGAGGGATGTTAATATTTTGTTTTTTCCTTGTGGACTTTCCCCCACTTCTTAGGACAATATGGTCACTTGGGTGTTTTGTTTCATCTAGAACTTATTTAATTATCCCTGCTATGATACTTTTGAAAGCAAATTCTCCTTTTTATATCTTTAGCACCTCGTATACTGAGTCTGTACAGTATAGATGTTCAGTAAATATTTGTTAAATGAATAAATCATTTTCTTTATATTAGTAAATTTGTATTTGTCCATGATAATGCTTTCTCACTTTGGTGTTTGCTTCTGAGGTACCATGAGTAAGAAGGTTTGTTCCAGTTCTGTCTTGTTCCCTTTCTTAACCGTGGACCTTGTACTCATTATTTTATGTTTATGAGATTCAGTTTACCATGATTGCTGTAGTTCTTTGATTCCTATAGTTTTTCAGAGTTTTGGACAAAGTCTAAAGCATTTTCAGACTAAAGTTGTGGTAACTTTCTGAAGTCCAGAAATCTTTTCTCTTTTCCAGTGATAGTGTTTTTATTTTAGTTGTTTAAATATTTTTAGCTACCTTTGGAATTTTCTAACTCAGGTGATTTTGAATGCATGTATTAATGCATTTTCTTCAAATATTAAGAAAGAATTTTAGAGTTGGAAGAAATCTTAGAGAGTTTCTGATCCAGTAGCGCACAGTTACTGAATCAACAATAGGACTTTTTTCTGCAGCGATGGAAATGCTTTTATATCTATATTGTTCAGCATAGTAGCCAGTAGTCATTTGTGGCTTTTGAGTACTTACATGTGGCTCAGGTTTCAAGTTCTAGAACCATGGTTTTTAAATTGTGTGTGTGTGTTAACAACTTGTTTTCAGATGTGACATTGTATGTATGTACATCTGTGTAGTCAAATCAGAGCCCCTTCTTGCTGTTCAGCCTGTATCTCTGTTCAGGTTTCCTCCTGATGGCCAAAGCACTTCTATGGAGTCCTAAGACTTCTGGAAACACCGTTTAAAAAAAAAAAAAAATTCCAGTACAACTTCTTTGTTTCCTAGTGGTTTTGTAGCTCCTTATTTATAACTGGGAAGCTTAAGGCTCAGAGACATTAAGTTGATTAGGTCTTATTTAATGACAGAACCTGGACTAATAGGTCTCTGACATTCATTGTATTGTATGTCACTATAAATTCTTTTCTTTTTGATTGTGCACAATTGATATTTTTAGAAATATCAGATTTAGACTAATTTGTCATTAGTCTTTTCACTGAAAGCCAGAGGATAAAGATGGAAACCATAAGTCATTGTTTAACTTCGTGCCTCAAAATCAATTATAGAGTTTTGTTTTACAAATATAGATTTCCCTGAAGCCACCTCAGACTTTTTAGGTCAGATTTTCTGAATATGCTCTGCTATGATGTGTAACAGAGCTCCTATACTCTACCCTCAGAGTGGTTTTTGGGAAGCACATCTGGGATTTAAGAACCTGCATCAGATTGCCAATTTTTAGGTCACATATTTACAGCCTGTTAAAGTAATGGAAAGAAAAATCAGTGATTTAATATTTAATATTTAATGCTGAGTGTGGAATTCATTAACACAGGACTCGATCTCATGACCCTGAGATCATGACATGGACTGAAACCAAGAGTTGGACAACCAACCTATGCCACCCAGGTCATGATCTCCTGGTTTTGGGATTGAGCACTGCACAGCAGAGTCTGCTTCACATTTTCTCTCCCTCCCCGAGTGTTGCCACCGTGCCCCCCCCCAACTCCTATGCACCCTTCTCAAATAAATAAAATCTTAAAATTAATTAATTAATGAAGACTGAGCCCAATCCCTTAAAATCTGAAATTTTCTCTAGGAGGAAATCTTGGCTGGCATCTCTATTTTTTTTAAAGTGCCTGTAAATAATTCTGATGTAAAATCTCTTTTATTAATTACACCTTTTATTTTGAGATGGTTGTAGATTCACATGCAGTTGTAAGAAATAATAAAGAGAGCCCCTTTGTTCTTCACACAGTTTCCCATTTACACAGTTCACATTTCCAGTATAACATCTTGGAGTAACATCTCGCAGACTATAGTAAAATATCACAACCAGCATGTTGACACATTCTCATCTATTGATTGATACATTCTCATCTATTAACCGTTTCTGTAATTTTGTCATTTTTAAGAATATATAGAAACTTTTAAAAAAGCTAATGTTCATCCTTCCAGAGAGGATAAATAACAATATGTATCATGATTATGATGTAATTAGTAATAGCAGTATAACATGTACAGGTGTTCAAAGAAGGAAATATTACAAATGTGAATGAGTGGCTCTTCTGGCCAAGCACTGGTTAGAAGGTAGGGAGCACACTCTCAGAGCTTTAAGTCCAGAGGAAGAAACATACTAAATAAAGATAAAATGACAAATTATGATAGGGATTTTGAAAAAAAATATAGAGTAATTAGAATGACATGGACATAATTTGTGTGTTGGAAAATCAGAGAAGTAATTTAGATTGAAGCTTCAGTGAAGCCTGATAACCCACTGAATGGAGTATTTTTAAGCTGCAAAGTAAACTTTTTTCTGCTGTATACTAATTATGACAAATTATTCGTTATTTTGTGCTGACCTATCTTTGCCTCTAATTAATTTAAGATTATTTGATATTCTGTCTTTTCGAGGGTAAATGGGGAAGGGTTTATATCTGTCCTCCTTTCTGTCCAACCAGTGGACACATTTTAAACTCTGAAGAGAATAGTGCATATTATAAAACCAATGGTCGTTGATTAAACAACTCTTTCTATTTGTGATTTGGAACATTCTCAGTTGATAGGTTTCTTGACTAACGGCCGTAAGCACATATGATAATCATATCTTTATAAAAATGCATATTAAGAATGTTTTTATCAGTTTATATACAACCTTATAGATTTGTAGGATAAGTTACCAATCTGTTTACCATAAAGTATGCAACATCTGTCAAAGAGATTGCTATGGTGGGATTTAATTTAGTATAGCTGAATAGTTTATCAGATATGGTGTGTGTCTGAAATTTAAAAGCTGTTCTAGAATAATTCTTGGACCAGTTTTCAGTTGTAGATAAAAAAGTATGGAAGTAATATTTTGAATGTGTGTGATAAACATGTTGGAGCATACATTTATATAATTTTTCTTTAGTGAGTTCGGCTTTTCACAAATGAATGTATTTGCCAACTACTCTTGTGTTTCTTTAAGTTATGAAGTCATTCTACTTTTCGCTTATTTTATTAAGTAACATTTTAGGTCTTCCTATTTTTCTTAAAGTTCTTACTACTACATAGCAATTTATATTCTTAATTATACTTCCTGATACTAAGGAGAAATATAGAAAGGTACATTTCCAGATGGAGATAACATAGTTGCCAAAGCCTTTTATTATTTCTGTGTTAACTGTAAAGTAGTATGTGGCATACCTCAGACATGTTTTGGGTTTGGTTTCAGGCAACTGCAGTGAAGTGAATTATCACAAAACTAGTCAAATGGATTTTTTGGTTTCCCAGTGCATATAAAAGTTTTGTTCACACTGTCATCTTTTAAGTGTGCAGTATAGCATTATGTCTAAAAAAAACAGTGTACATAACCTTAATTAAAAATATTTCATTACTAAAAGATGGTAACCATTATCTGAGCTTTCAGTGAGTCATAATCTTTTTGCTGGTGAAGGGTCTTTCTCCGATTTTAATGGCTCCTGACTGATCAGGGTGGCGATTGCCGAAGATTGGGGTTGCTATGACAGATTCTTAGGACAGCAGTGAAGTTTTCTACATCTGTTGGCTCTTCTTTCACATATGATTTCTCTGTAGCATGTGATACTGTTTGATAGCATTTTACACAGTAGAACTTTAAAAATCGGGAGTCCGTTCTCTCACACTGGCCACTGCATTATCAACTAAGTTTATGTAATATTCTAAATCCTTTGTTATCATTTCCAGTAATCTTTACCAAGAGTAGATTCCATCTCAAGAAACCACTTTCTTTGCTTATCCGTAAGAAGTAACTCCTCATTTTTTAGTTTCACCACGAGATTGCTGCAGTTCAGTCCCATCTTCAGGCTCCACTTCTTATTCTAATTCTCTTCCTGTTTCCACCACATCTGCAGTTACTTCCTTCACTGAAGTCTGAAACCTTTTGAAGTCATCTGTAAGGCTTGGAATTAACTTCCAAACTCCTGTTAATACTGATATTTTGACCTCTTCCTGTGAATCACAAATGTTCTTAATGGCATCTTAGTGGAGAATCCTTCCTTGAAGGTTTTCAGTTTACTTTGCCCCGATCCATCCAAAGAATCACATCTATGGCAGCTATAGCCCTAGGAAATGTATTTCTTAAGTAATAAGACTAGAAATTACTCCTTGATCCATGGACTACAGAATGATGTGTTAGCAGGGACAAAAATAACATTAATTTCATTGTAGATCTCTATCAGAGCTCTTGGGTGACCAAGTGTATGGTCAATGAGTAGTTACATTTTGAAAGGAATCTTTTTCCCTGAGCAAACCTCAACAGTGGGTTTAAAATATGCAGTAAACTATTTTGTAAACAGATTTACTATCATATGGGCTTTCTTGTTCCATTTATAGAGCACAAGCTGAGTATATTTGGCGTAATTCTTAAGGGCCCTAGGATTTTTGGAATGGTAAATGAACATTGGTTTCAGCTTAAAGTCTTCCAGCTGCGTTAGCCCCTAATAAGCGAGTTGGCCTGTCCTGTGAGGCTTTGAATCCAGGCATTGACTTCTCCTTTCCATCTATGAGGTCCTAGGTGGCATCTTCTTCCAGTGTAAAGCTATTTACTCTACCTTGAAAATCTATCATTTGGCGTAATCTGGATAACTCATTGTAGCTTCTACATTAGCAGCTTCATCTTGGGTACTTTTATGTTACAGAAATAACTTCCTTAAACTTTGGGAACTAACAACCTCTACTAGTTTCAGACTTTTCTTCTGTTGCTTTCTTCCCCCTCAGCCTTCATAGAATTGGTAAGAGTTAGGGCTTTGCTTTGGATTAGGTTTTGGCTTTAGGGAATGTTGTTGTACCTATTTTGATTTTTTCAAAACCACTGAAAATTTCTCCCTATCAGCAATGAGGCTTTTCGCTTCTTATCATTCATGTATTCACTTGAAAAATTATCTTTTCCCCCATTAATTTGAAATGCTACCCGTATCATATTTTCTTTTTTTGGGTAAGATTTTATTTATTTGTCAGAGAGAGCACAAGCAGGGGGAGTGGCAGGAAGAAGGAGAAGCAGGCTCTCTGCTGAGCAAGGCGTCCAATGCGGGACTAGATCCCGGGATCCTGGGATCATGACCTGAGCTAAAGGTAGATGCTTAACCCACTGACCCACCCAGGTGTCCCTATTTGTTGTCTTTTTGATAGTAGCCTTTCTAGTATGTGTGAGATGATATCTCACTTAGTTTTGATTTGTATTTCCCTAATATTTGTGATGCTGAGCATCTTTTCATGTACCTGTTACCTGTCCATATGTCTTCTTTGGAAAAATGTCTATTCAGATTCTCTGCCAATTTTTTAGTCTAATTACTTAGGGGTGTTTTTTTGCTATTCAGTTGTTAAGAGTTCCTTATATATTTTGGGTATTAACCTCAGCTCTATCATTTGCAATCTGTTTTCCCATTTGGTGGTAGCTTGCCCTTTCATTTTGTAGATAGGTTCTTTTGCTATGCAGACTCTTTAGTTTTATAGTTCCCCTTGCTTGTTTTTGCTTTTGTCATCTTTACTTTTGGTGTAAGATCAAAAAAATTATTGCCAAGACTGATGTCAGGGCGCTTACCACCCAATTTCAGTCTTTTGGCAAAAAAATTATTGCCAAGACTGATGTCAGGGCGCTTACCACCCAATTTCAGTCTTTTGCATGTGGCTGTCCAGTTTCCTCAACACCATTTATTGAAGAATATATAATCAAAGAATATACAATTACCCGTTGTATTCTTTGCTCCTTTGTACATTAATTCAACATATATGCATGGGTTTATTTCTGGGCTTTTTATTCTGTTGCATTTGTCTATTTTTATTAGCACCATACTATACTAATCAGTTTTGATTAGTATAGCTTTGTATTATAATTTAAAATCAGGATGTGTGATACCTGTGATACCTCCACCTTTGTTCTTCTTGCTCAAGATTGCTTTGGTTATTAGGGTCTTTTGTAGTTCCATATATATTTCTTATTTAAAATATTCAATATCTTGTTGCATCACTTGAGAAAGGAGTGCTGGTCAGCTTAAAGATATATTGTATAAGGGATATTTACACAAAATATTTGAATGTCTGTTTTAAGCTGCCTGTTGACAAGGTTGAGATTTTCTATACAATCTGAATAATCAGGAAATTGTTTCTGTGCTTAAGATCTTGATCAAATAGATCTTTTTCTCAAAATTCTTTATTTTGATATATTCTGTCTTTTAGTTTATTGATGAACTGAATTATTTTAAATATAAGCATTATACAGGGTAGCATAAACCAACTTTTGCTCTTTAAGCTTTAATAGGATTTTTATTTTTATTTTTAAATCTTAACTATTTTTGCATAAAATCAGTAGGCTGTAAGAAATGTCAATTTTGAGGATTTCTGTCGTTTAATTTCTTTTATTCTGTGTATTTTCATGTTATTTAAAAGAAACTGGACTGTTGCCACATTCTTTTATTCACTCTCAGAATGATTGGTAGCCTAGATAACCTGAGATGCCATCAATAATTTACTAATACTTCTTGGACTTTATTTCAGGTTTTGCTTTGACCTGATTTAATACATAAAGGATCAACAAGTACAATGCAAAGCTGTAAATCCCCAAAGTAGGATTATGGGTCAGAGCTTGCATATAGATATTTATGATGCTTGCTGCGTATTGCCATATTGCCTCAGCCATGTTAGAATATGAGACAAAGTATGGATGTAAAGAAAGGAAGGATGAAGAATTCTATGTGGAGTTACTATGCACAATAGACTTTTTTCTCTTTTATGTTAAAAATCTGACCTTAAATATTTCCTTAAATAATATCTCCCCAAGCCTCCAGACTAGAATTAGTAAACTCTTTTTTGCATTGCACGTAGCTTCTTCTACTTTTTTATCTTTATACTTAGATTAGTTTATATATTTCGGGGATGAAGTGACTGTCCTCTACTCCCCATCCCCCAGCTTAAACTTTATAAAAGTGGGGAATACACTGTCTTTTGTCATTAGTATCTAACAGTTCATATTTTGTTGAATGAATGGCAAGAAAGAAAGACAATTGATTTGGTTTGGCTGTCATCTGGTACTCATGGGGGAGAATAATGAGAGGTTGGAAAGTGATGTTGTAACTAAATTGTAGAGAACCATGAATGAGAAATTTAGAAGTTTGGATTATATTGTTTTGATAGAAGGGCTTTGTACAAAGTTTTGGAAGGAATTTGGGCATAAACTGGTTAGTTGGCAATTACCTAAAATAGATTTAGGAGAGACTGAAGAGGTAGCTTAGTTAAAAAACTGGGAAATGGTAATGGAGCCTGGACTAGGGGAGTGACCAATTTAGGAACCATACAGTAAATGTTTATTACTTGCCTCCTGTAAACTGGGCATTGGTGCTGATTGCTGGATAGATAGCAGTGAACAAAGAATCCATGGTTCATGCTCTTCGGTTATATATACAGTGTATCATGAAAACAGATATTCAACAGAAACACTACAACTTTTATGACTGCTCCAAAGAAAATAGAGGGGCTGTGAAAGTATCAAATAGATAATGTTACAGTTTGCAGAGGTGTCTTGGAAGGCTTATGAGGGTACTGATTGAGCAGAGACTCATGTAACAGCTAGTTAAATGAAGAAGAAGGTGGATGAGCCTTTTAAGCAGATGACAAAGTATATGCAGAGGCCCCAAAGTGATTAAAAAGTTGGCATGTTTAATGAACAGAGAGGTATGGCTGGTGGAGAGGAGTCTTCCTTGTAAGAGTAGAATGATTAGATAAGAGGCAGTGGCTTAAAGAAAATTCTAAGTCTTCTCAGTTGTATATGGCAGCAAGAAGAGGAATCCAACAGATAACCTAGGCTTCAAAACTGAATGTTTCATTAAAATATTACTTTCTTAACAACCCTCATAAACAGGTTTTATATTATAATTTAAAAACATGTTTATAATAACAACTCCACATAATTTGTAGCTTACTGGGAATACTTTTACTGCTCTTTAAAATAAAATATAGTGATCTTAAACATTGGAGTTTTAATATATTTAGTACAGTTTCTTTTGTGTTTTCAGAGTAAAATGCTTTTGACTTCACTTTAAAGAGTTGTGTTTTGGAGGGATGTAGGAGACACACAAAAGATAAATTGTTATAGGACGTGATAAAATAATGAGTATATTTTGGAAAATCTGTTCCTTACCTTTAGAGTTGAGCTTTAGGTTAGACAGATACTTGCTAACTATAGCAGTACAGAGACCATGAAATTTACACCTTTTTAAAATAAGTCAGGCACTAGCAGGAAACACCAGCTGTGGGAATTTTTACCAGTCAACAAAAAAAAAATGCCTTCTTGTTCAAGTAAATTGGCACAATTCTCTCCCTCTTTTTCATCCTGTGTATATGTGTGTCTTTCTCTTTCCTCTGAAATTCAGTGGCCATTTAGGTTATACAGTGTGCAATTCCCAGAGTGCCCTCAGAGTTTACAACATAAATATATACACTAGCCCTAAGATTTGATTATTTCATTGTATTATACTTATCACTCATGTTCCTTGTAGTGGATTTAATTTGTGTAATCATTATGCATCATAAAACCTTTTTCTCCCTTAAGTCATTATTAGTGGAGCACGTGCTAAGTGTAAGGTGCTGCTCTAGAAGCCAAAAGATTTCTGTAAATGTGGAATATGGTCCCCTCTCCTCAAGGATCTTTCAGTCTGGTTGGTGAATTGGGATAGGTCTTGCACAGTACAACACAATAGCACAAACGCGAACAATGCCGTTATTGAGTCCTAGTATTCGAAAGAAGGCGATCCATAAATACCTGAAAGTCTCTATGCAGAGTGTGATTCAAAGACTGTGTACATGAAACTAAGTTTTTAGACTCCATTGACAGTATTTTTACTTTTTTCATAGCATGTTGGCAGACAAGCTGAACATGACTCCAGAAGAAGCTGAAAGGTGGATTGTAAATTTGATTAGAAATGCAAGACTGGATGCCAAGATTGATTCTAAATTAGTGAGTATTAAATTAGTTATACTACTTCTGTTAAGTTGCTGACTCTTTTATGATTTTTTGGGTATTTTTCATTAGGACATTTTGTTCTGTTCTGTTAATAATTTTTGCTTTGTGTTAAGGCAGCAGCAGCCACCTTTTTGTTGTTGTTGTTGCTGGATGAATATTGTCATCTCTGTACACTGCATGAAACTGTGTATACTAGTCAGGTAGTGTTGTGATGTCATGCCCATGACCTACCTGGGAAACTCAGTTGTAATATTATAGGATCAATTTCCCTCTGTCTCATTTTAGGGTCATGTGGTTATGGGTAACAATGCAGTCTCACCCTATCAGCAAGTGATTGAAAAAACCAAAAGTCTGTCATTTAGAAGCCAGATGTTGGCCATGAATATCGAGAAGAAACTTAATCAGAATAGTAGGTCAGAGGTAAGAACCACACATTTTCTGTTTTGTCTGGAATTTAGCAATGATATAAGTATTCTACTGGACTTCATTTGAGAACATACTAATATATTGTTCATTTCTGATTTTGTATTTCTAATTGGGGGTGTGAACATTTTTTTAAAGACACATTACTAAACTAAAAAGAATTTTTCTTAAATGTATTACATGTGTTAAGGAAACTGAGAAAATTGTGTTCCTAGTTTATTATATCTGTTTTTCTTTTCTTTCATTCTGCCTGTGTGACTTCATTGACTCCTTTTCCTGAGGGTTTACAGCACATCATTTTGATACTAGCATATGATAACTTATATAGAGAGAGAGTTCTTTCAAGTGATTGAAATTTGTGTTCTTTTTAAGTCTGAAGAAATACTTTTACAAAAATGTTGGGTCTTATTATCTATTTGTGTTGATCTTTAAAAACTTGATTTTATCTGATATTCATATTTAGCTATGTCAGAAAAAATATATCCCCTCTTTGGTTGATTGTGCATATTAGATTTTTTTTTTTTTTTTTTTTTTTTACAGAGAGAGAGATCACAAGTAGGTAGAGAGGCAGGGAAGCAGGCTCCCTGCAGAGAGCCCAATGTGGGGCTCGATCCCAGGACCCTGAGATCATGATCTGAGCTGAAGGCAGCGGCTTAATCCACTGAGCCACCCGGGCGCCCCATGAATATTAGATCTTGAAGAAACTTGATTGGCCTTGTAATTTTGGAATCCCAGACCAGCTTTAATGCTTTTTAGCCATTATGATTATGTATCACTAGGGCATAGGAAGTTGTTTTGTTTTGTTTTGTTTTGTTTTGTTTTTTAAGGAGACAAAACAGCTTCAGTGTTTTGACGTTTTAGCAAAAAATTCGTGTCCTTTGAATAGTTCTTCAATTTTAAAAGAGAAGAAGAATTGGGAAGTTATGTTTATGCCTTTTCCAACCAAGTTCAGAATAACTCAACCTAAAACAGCTTTTATATAATGTTCTTTTTTGTATGTCTGAGGATCAATTTGTATCGACTTTCATTACAGTCCTGGTGATACTGTCATTGTTACACTTTATAACTGGTCAAAAACTGGTTTAGACTGCATGTTGATGTGTGGGGGGTTTTTTGTTCTTCTAAGTAGCATAATTGACATTTAGAAATTGTGGAGGTTGTTAAAATCTTAGAGAGTGGTTTGGGGCTAGAATATTAAACAGGAAATGCTAATATCACTTTTTTCTAAGCTAACTTTTTAGAAAGTACTTTCTTCTCACCTTATACATTTCTCTTTGTGTGTTCTAGGCTCCTAACTGGGCAACTCAGGACTCTGGCTTCTACTGAAGAACTGTGTAATGAAAAGATGAAAAAACTATTAAATAAAGATGAAATAATAAAACCCTTACATAAAGGGTTACCTACATTTATGAACAATTAACATATTAGAGCATAAATTTTGGGGAGTTTGAATAAAATTGGCTGTTTCATTTTATCTTGTTGTGAATTTCCTTGTATATCCAAGTGTGTGTTATTTTAACTTTTCAGTTTGGAATAATTGTAGATTCACAGGAAGTTGCAAAAATAATAGAGAGAGGTGTCATGAACCCTAAACCTATTTTACCTGTTGTATCCGTGTTACTGTAGTACATTATCACAATCAGAATCTAGACATAGGGACAATGTGTGTAAGTAGCTCTGTGCCATTTTATCACTTGTGTAGATTTGTGTAGCCTTCAGTACGGTCAAGATAAGGAACTATCTTCTTTTCTCTACCATCATGGTGTGTGGGCTCGGCTGCTACCCGAACAATAGACATTTTTATGGGGGAAATAATTTCTCTGTTACTACTTCCGCACCAGTAGGTTGGTTCAACAGTAAATATGTGAGATATTTTGTTCAGGAAAAAAAAAAGATAAAGAACCGTCATCATCATGGACCTCTCCCTCTGTGGTCATACCTACCTGTACTAGCTTTCACCCCTAGCAACCACTAATCTGTCTTACATTTCTATAATTTGTCATCAGTAAAATATTTTAGAAGTGGAATTATACAACATATGATTTTTTGAGTTTAACTTTTTCTACTCATAATGACCTTGAGATCTATCCAAGTGTTAAATATATCAGTAGTTTTTTCCCATTTATTGCTAAGTCTTTATCCGTGATATTGAGGTACCACATTGTTTAACCATGAACCTTTAAGGAGATTATGGTCGTTTCCAGTTTGGGGCTAGCACAAATAAAGCTGCTGTTTCTTAATTTCTTAAAGTGGGCAGCTACAAGGACTCAAAAGGAGTGTAAGCTAAACTGTATAAATGACTTATTGAATCTTGCAGATGCATGCGCGCGCATGCACACATGCACACACTTGAACACGTTTTGCTGGATACCCAAGATCTTTAAATATATAAAGCTGTGGTTGGGTTTCCTTTACACAAAAGTGGTTTGATTTTCACTTTGGTTGTTGAACTAAAACCTAGTCAGACAACAGACATTTCTGTTTCTGCACTCAAAAAGTGGTACAAGGGTAGGAGATGCATGCATACTGGGTTTGTATTTGGCATCTGATCAGGTCACCTTCACCCTGCAGTTAAGTTTCGAGAATATGGACAGGATTTGGTCCATGTGCTGTGGTTTCAGATCCCTGGTTTATGGTATTGGTCCTACTAAACTAGCCCAAAGGTGCTGAAGTAAGGGGGAGGATTGCTGGTTAGGGTAAGCCAAATGCTGATTTTTTTTATTCATACCTAGCCAGTGTTGTGAAAATGCCAGTTTCAAAGGATCATCTATAATACAAAATGGTCAAGGTTCATAGAGCAAGTACCAAAAAGGAGTGTATTCGTAACTAGATCAAAACAGGCCCATCTTATCTTGAGTACAATAGCTAACAACATGAATCAGAAGTATAGATCTGTAAGAAATAGTTACACAAAACTAGATAAAATTACATGTTATTCGAGCTATACAGAAATAAATAGTAAGTATGTTAAGCTGCTTGTTTCCTTCTTCACCAGTGATCCAAAGACAAAAAGTTCTTAGAGGCATCATTAATAACTTTATCTTAAGACTATAGCTCAACCAAACCACGTTAATGGCAAAGATTTCTAGGTGATTACATGGCGGTTAAAAGCAAGTCTAACAGGGGCACCTGGGTGGCTCAGTGGGTTAAAGCCTCTGCCTTTGGTTCACGTCATGATCCCAGGGTCCTGGGATCGAGCCCCGCATCAGGCTCTCTCTGCTCGCCAGGGAACCTGTTTCCTCCTCTCTCTCTCTGCCTACCTCTCTGCCTACTTGTGATCTCTGTCAAACAAATAAATAAATAAAATTAAAAAAAAAAAAAAGCAAGCCTAACAGTTGTTTGATGTGCTTTAGTGGACCAGTAGGGAAAAACCCAGGGAGGAAAGATAGGAAGCTAATACGCATTTACTATGTGTCAGGCATTTTCACATTTATATATCTGGAAATTTTTCTTTTAAAGGATTTTATTTATTTGACAGAGATCACAAGTAGGCAGAGAGGGAGGGAGGGAGAAGGAAGCAGGCTCCCTGCCTAGCAAAGAGCCTGATATGGTACTCAATCCCAGGACCCTGAGATCATGACCTGAGCTGAAGGCAGAGGCCTAACCCACTGAGCCACCCAGGCAGCCCTATATATCTGGAAAATTTTAAGAATGAAAGCTAACACTTGAGTGCCTCAAATTTGCCTGGAAACACTGAAATTTGGGTGTTAATATTTGTATATTATTGATGAAGAAACAGATGGTTACTCTGTGCCCCACCTACTAAATGTTAAAGCAATGAATTGAATATAGGCTTTTTCAGTTATAGCACACTGCCCCTTCTTAAATCATTATTGCCTTAAATTTACAAAGGTTTAAGTGGGTTGTAAAGGAGGATCTTGATCCATAAAACTATTCAAGTCTCTTGGCACCATTATCTTCAAATGAGAGTAAAAGATGTTGTATTGTTTTTCCACCAGTATAATCATTGGATACTAGTGATTCCACCAAAAAAAAAATCTATTTGGAACTGACAAAACTTTGATAAACATCTCTTTGATTTTTTTCTATTTATGGTTTACTCCGTCAGGGTTATCCATTATATGAATAATTAATGTTCACTTTTCTACCACTTTTTGCTTTTCACATATTGCTGCCCTTTGAACTTGAAAGATGATACCACTATAGATTCCTAATTTATCAATGAGAAATACATAATGGCTATTTTTACACATTGTCTATACTTGTTTATTGGTAAAATGTATTCTTGAAATTTGCATGGAAACAAATTACCTCGTTCTGGATTTACTCATAACTTTTGATTACAGGTAAACTGTCCCAGTAAGATACTGAGCACAAGTGATGTAGTGATTAATTTTCTTTTTTGTGTTCTCTTGTTTCCATTCAATAAATAGACCGTCGTATGTGTCAATAACATTTACAGGCACTGGGAACACATTGAAGAGCAAGAGCTCTTGAGGCTTACATTAAGTAAATAGTTTCTTGTGTGTTTTTTAAAAAGTTTCTATGCATTCCCAAGCATATATGTTCATGCTTTTTAAAATATGAAATACATAAAAGAAAAACCAATGCTCATTTACCCAATACTCCTCCTTGCTACTCAGCTTAAGAAATAGAATGGTTCTAGAAACTTGGACAAGCTTGTGGGCCCTTTGTTGATAGTATTTTCTTATTTGCCCTTGAGAAGTGACCACTACCATGACCTCTATATTAATAATTCCTTTGCTTTTTTGTATGGTTTTGTGGACACACATATATGCTTAACATATTTTTGACACGTGTTTAATTGAAATTATGCTTAGTAATCTATTGCTTGCTTTTCCCAACACAGATTCATCCACGTTGGTATATTGGCATCAGTGTATTCAGCTGCAGTTGATTCTTTTTCACTGCCTTGTGGTATTCCATTGCCTGAATATGCCATACTTAATTCAGCCAAATATTGGCGAAACATGTTTCCATGTTCTCCTTTAGAGTTTTTGGAACCAGTCTGACAATTGTGTTATGAATTGGTGAGTTAAATTAATTTGCTTTTATTATGATTACTAACCTATATGAGTTTATTTCTACCATCTCATTGCAAGCTTTCTGTTTGTTCCACTTTGGCTTTTTTTTTTTTTTTTTTTAACCCGACCACCTATTTCTTGACTTTCTTATGGTTTGATTTTACTCTCTTCTAGCTGGGCAATTAAATGTTCTCTTTCTATTTAATGATCATCCTAGAAATTTTAATATGTGTTTTTTAACTTAATATCCTAAAATTAATATCTCTGCCCCTCTCTAACAATATAAGGAAAATTTTTACTGCAGTAATCTTCCTCCTCAGTTATTTGTGTCCATTCTGTTTTTACTGTAACGTCTTAAGTTAGACATTGTACAATAATGCCTTTTTTCTTATTCATTCCTTTTGTAATGCAACGTTCCTCAGGTTCCTTTTAGGTTGCTTTTGCGATCTTTTCATTAGCGTTCTGAAGTTTCACTATGATGTGTCTAAATGTGAATTTTATTTATACTGGTTAGGATTCATTTGTCTTCTGATTCTGAAAACAGCTTTTGTCTTACATTAGTTCTGGAAAGTTACTTCTTTGGATAATTCTCCCTGGTTCATCAGGTTTTTGTTTGTTTTTGAGTTGCCCCCAAAAACCTCCCTCTCTTTCATACTTTATATATCTGCCACCTGTGCTGCATTGCATTTTTGCATAATTTCTTTAGTTCTTTCTTCCAGTTTGTTAATGATCTCATAAGCTGTATCTGATTTGCTCTTAAGCCTCCATGGAATTTATTTCAATGATTTCATCTTTGGTAGTTTCTTCTTCTTATTATTATTCTTCTTCTTATTATTATTACCATTTTTCAATGCCAACTTATATTCTGTGAATTTATTATACATTCTGTGTTTTGAGTCCATCTAATTCTGTGCACCATTCTTACCCAGGCTATTCATCCCTTAATGAGTATAATATTTTCTGAATTACTCTCCCTATAACTATTCCTGACCCCCTGTTCCCACCTGTTTTCATGAATATTCAGTGGATGTCTGAGACAGACACACAAACATAATACTATACGGTAAGAGCTATTCTATGTGAAAACACTTAGACTAAGGAAAGATACTTTTTTAATAGTTAAGGTCAATTGAAGACCTGCAAAAATCATCATTAGCTATAATTTATGAAATGTTTCAAAACATCTCTCTCTTGATCTTGGCCCTTTCTTAGTACTGATGGAAATGAAAAAAGAGACAGATACACCAATGACCTCAGATGTTTCCCTTCCTCTCTACTTCCCGGTGGTCAGGAAAATAGCTGGACGACATACAAAACTGTTGACTTCCAAATTCACAATATTATGAACTCAGGTTTTCCAGCCTACTGTTGATCCTCACATATGACCCCTGTTTTCTTTTCCAGCTGGTAGATGTGTGGAAAAAGGATACAGGTATCCTCAAATACCCTCAAGGATCCCGAAGAGGTCACTTGGAAGCTAAATACTTCTGGTTCTAGTACCACCACTAACAGCAATTGAAAACCCAAATCAGATTTACCTCCACAGTAAAAAGGTCAGAAGTAAAATAGTGAACTATAAAGACCATCAGTAAGAAAAGTAATCAAGGCCAAGGTCAAACTATCTGCTAGGCTGAAATGTTTAAAAATTTCAATGAGGCTTTTATTAGATTCCTACAAAATAGCCTGCTTTAAACTGTTGTTTGTGTTTTCCATGCATAATTTACTCCCGTGTCTTTTAAGTTCCCTTAGAGATCAAGCCATCATCTGGAAAAGTGTTAACTTTCTGGAGAGGTAGCACAAACACTGTTATGCTTTGTTAATTTTCCATCTCATGTATTTAATAAACTGTTTGACTCTTAGAATCTGCAAGAAATAACATTAATCTGCATCTCCTATTTTGGTTCTGAAACTCTGGTTTTTGTGCTGGCTTCCATTTAGTCTGATAGGATCGGGAGAACAATGCCAGATTGATTCATTTGTTTTTAAGTGTTATGAGGACAATTGAGGGGCAAGGAGAAGTTGCTCTTTTGAACTGGGAAACAGCATGGGCACTTAGGCACAACTCCAGGTGTGTGTGTACAATTGTGTCTGATTGCTTAAAGGTATATATCTAAGATTCCATGTTGATCAGTGCTAAAACCCAGCTGTTGGAGGATCAGAGGCAAGCTTACTCAGAGCAGCATGGAGAAAAAATTGGATCACAGAAAGACAGTCCTATTTAATCAGGTCTTGAAACCTGGCAGTTCTCCTCGGAGAATAGAATACTGTTGAATTACATTTATTTGTGGCCATTTTTTCTTGCCTTCTCTATTGCCCTTTAAGCACAGTAGCCATGAAATATGTTCATCTTTGTACTCCCCAAACAGTAGGCATGATAATAGATACTGTAGATATTTACTCCTTCACCACCCATTCATTCATCTTGGTACACAAGTAATGCTTGGGAAGTACTAAAGCAGCAGCCTAGTAGATGGGGCATTGCTGTGAGTCTTCTCTGGTTGGTTTCCTTACGGGGTATGCAACTTTTCACTTGGTTTTAAAGACAAATGATTTGTATAGAGAGGAAGCACATGTTTAGCTTTGTATCTTTGTTCAGTTAGCTAATCAGGCCAGAGCTGTTGGTCCATTTGTCCATAAGCCAGTTCGTGTTTCTCCATTCTTAGCCACAGATTGCACCTTGAACCTTTGCCAGCTGTTTCCTAAGTGCATGCCATTGGATGTGAGGGAGACCTGAAAAGAGTGCAGATATATCAGCTTAAAATCATCACAGCTTTTAAAAACAAAACAAACAAAGCATAAAGCATGAATCCCATAATGGTAGATCAGAGGTTTTATCTTGGTATAGTCAAAGGTCAGTACATTGCTGCCATATGTGCTGCTATCAGAGTAAACACTACGTGATAGGGACAAAACTTAAGAAGCTGTGACAAACAAGTATTAGAACTTTTTATATCAATTTTACTTAAAAAATTAAATTTCTACTGACAAGTTAGTATAACTAGTCCTAGAAAATATCAGGTAGAATGTGGTCTCATTGATTCAGAAATCGTCCAGAAAGCTACACAACCATTATGCCTTGTTTTAATAGATGATGTGATTAGAAAACATTCTTGGTTATCTAGTAAGAACTCCCTTGCCATGGGACTTGGGGCCTGTTCTTTGAAGATTTGTAGGACTCAAATGAAATTTCACCAACTATCAATAAAAATGCCTCTTTTTTGCTTCATATTTTCACTTTTACTTAACAGTCATGCACATTATTTCAAGTGAGTTTCAAAAGGACTTTGTAAGTTGAGCATTATTCTTCAGGTTTACCATTTGATCATCTGGTAAACTTTTCTTATCTGACATGAGTGACTGAGGGAACTTTGGAAAGAATAATTGACTCTAAAGTAAAAAAACAAAAAGTATAATCCCATGGTGACCAAATTATCACATTTATAAGATGCTGCATTCTCTTATCAGAAAACAGAGTGAACATTTAGGTGAATCATCACTCAACAAATTTAGAAAAAAATTATTGAAATAGTTTGCTCTCTTCTAGAGCATTCAAAGGAGAAAAAGGCAGGGGGAAGAACTCTCTTTGGCATCTCTAGATATTTGAATAGACAAGGAAGAACTGTAGCTTTTTTTTTTTAAGCTAAATTATCCTAAGAACACTCTGCTCCAACATAAGAATGCCAGTGGAATAAGAGATGGTAACACAAGATGCACCAGGAGACTCGAGGTTTTGTGTGTTTGAAACTTATATTCTACTATAATGACTAAATTGTAGAGAAGCAAAGCTAATGTGTGTGTGTGTGTTTAAATTTGCCCAATGTTTTTTTGGTTCTGTCTTCTAGGAGCAGACAAACTTCTTTTGTTTCTTGTTTGTTTGCTTGTTTGTTTTAAAAAGGTCACTCCAATTTTATAAAACAGTATAAGATAAGGAAAATTAAAAAGTTATACTACATTAGAATAATATATTTGCTCAGAATAGAAATGCCAAAAGCTCATAAAGGTATACAGTGGTTTGCAATGTTTTCTTTCACATAATTTATTCAGTTGAGTAGGACTTCTTTTTATATTTCAACTTTTAGTTTCACTATAAACAAAAGTGAAATAAATACAATGATTGTTATCAACTGAATGTGAGATGAAATCTCAGTATTTGAAAGGACATAGATCTTATAAACTTGCTTTTGATTTTAATTCAAGAATAATTATGTTGGATTTTTATGTATGACTGGACAAAAAAAACATGTGGTTGTGTATTTTGGCATATGTTCTTCCAGCTTTTTCAGTGATAGTTATGATAACCAACAAATGAAATTTAGATTGGAAGTCCTTTTTCTATACCAGATTCTAATCATCACTGTAAGAATAATTCTAACACCAATTGGTTACTTTTGCTTGAAGACCTTATGTCGATATATGCGTCGATGACTTTAAGTGGTAGAGAATAGGGATGTGGAATTCAGAGAAATAAAGTTTTGAAATAGATACCTACACAATACCATGCTCTTTTCTAGCCCCAGTGCTGTTACCAGAAAAAGATTTGGGTAAGTCATAATGAAATAAGTTGAAATACAATGTTTTTATAACAGATATTTTTCCATCATTCATGTTTATAGCTTTCCCCTGAGAGCAGAATTAAATTTATAAACCATAGCTTTAACATATACCATTACCATAAAGGAAAAGAATGTGCATGTGCACATGCTCACACATGTAGAAGAGTCTAGATTTTAGTATCAAATAGAGATGTGAATGTTATGCAATCAACAAAACACTGTTGTGCAATAATTAAAGAATTTTTAAACTGAAGATTAAATTGGAATGTTGTTATAAACATAAGGGAAATGGCCAACATTTTTCTTTGTATCAAAAGAAAACTCATTTCTAAAAATAAGCACCCTCTTTGTGATGACCCTTTAAAATAGTTTTAAGTGATTCCATTCACAGATGAGCTTTTGGGTCTGTAGCACTTTGCTGTAAGTGGTTTGCTCTTTGATCCTGTAGCCTTTAATCAGGTGTGTGTCTAGAAGAAAAAAGCACTGGCATAGGGATGTCACCAGCCAGACTCTCCACATCTCTTTGAGAGTGACCATAGCATGACTGAAACATGCTGCTGGGTCCTGAAAGGTCTCCTTTGGTGTAAGGATTTAAAAAGATAGTGGTTAAAGCCATTCCCCATTGCTAAACTTTGTTTTATCAAATTGAGGCAAACATGGACCTTTCTAAAGTTACCAAACTTAAAAAACCAACTTGATGGGGGAAAAAAAGGAAAGTGTTTTTTTTTTTTAATCTTTCATGTTTCATTTTACTTTCCCAGAAATCAGATTTAAGTAAAAGGAATGTTAGCTAGTCTTTTAAATGTTGTTATTGACCTTTAGTGTTTGATCCTTTACCATGTGAAATTGATTTAGTATGATTGAAATATTCCAATTTTCTTTGCTTAGAGTATCTTGAATATTGCCCCAGAATGCAAAAACCAAAGATTTACTGTCTACTCCTTTTATTCACCTACGATCTCCACTCAAATCCATACCTCTTATCACTACTGATTCTGTCATTTAGACAACAGACCTTCGGAATGTCTTCCCTGTCCTTTGCTGCCCTAACCTAAACACTTACCCCCTTAATAATAACTTAGTGGTTAATAACTAGGTTTGACTCCTTTGCCAGTTAATAAATTTATATGGCCTCAGGCAAGCTAGTTAACATCTCTAAAGATTGTTTCTAGTACCTATTTTGGAGGCTTGGGGATGAAGTGAAATAATTCCTGTGAAACTATTAGCCCACTGAATGCCCGCTAGTTACCACTCACTCTTCTCTCGGCCCTTCCTTCCTTCCCCTTCCTTGCCTCCTCTCCTTTCTTCTGCTCCCCCTCCTCCCTCCGCCTGCCTGCCTTCTCTTTGAGGTGAGTGCTCAGCCCAGGGTTAGCCCTCAACAAAATGAGAGTCTTCATTATTGTCCTCACGAATCAAGCCCTCATCATTTCTCCCCTGGGAAACAATTGAGTTAACTAGTCCTCATGCCCTGTTTATCTATGTCCTTCACAGTAAAGGTCTATATCCTTGATTCAAATTTGTGAAAGTACAATTTTTAATGAAATCATGCATTTAGGATTGGCAAGTGAAATATTGCAAAAACTCCTGTTAATAACTATTATGCTTTTGCTTTCTGACTGTGTTTTCTCTTCGTTATAGATGCTTCCTATAGTCTCTGTCTTCATATAGACTTGTTTTGAAGGCTTTAACATTTCTTTGAGAATATTTATAAACTGTTTTACTTAAAGACTTTACTGTGTGCCAGGCACTGTGACTTAAGTGCTTTCATACAATATCCTATGTAATTCTCAGTAACTTATGAGATGTTTACTATTATTACTATCTATTTTATGGAGAAGGACTCAAACAGTTATGCTCAGGTCATACAGCTATCAATAGTAGAGAAGGATTTGAACCCAGATGACCTGATTCCAAAGCCTGTACCCATAAAACTAGTCTATACTGCCCCCTGCTTCTAAAAGTAATTACGCCTGGGTGGCTCAGTTGGTTGGACGACTGCCTTCGGCTCAGGTCATGGTCCCGGAGTTCCGGGATCGAGTCCCACATCGGGCTCCCAGCTCCATGGGGAGTCTGCTTCGCTCTCTGACCTTCTCCTCGCTCATGCTCTCTCTCTCTCAAGTGGATGGGTAAAATCTTAAAAAAAAAAAAAAAAAACATAAAAGTAATTAAATAACTTAGTAAAGTATGTCCTTAACATGGAATTTTCTGAGTATTTGAGTTAAAATGAACAGTGTCTGGAAACTCAACTTTTAAGAGGGAAAATAAATTATTTTCTAATAAACAGTAATAAAATAAATAATCTGAAAATAAATCTTACATTTGACATTTTATCTTTTTACGTGACTAATCAATAAGGTTTTCCCATTTGTTAATTGTCTGAAAAAAGGAAATGTGTCTGAAGGATGACATCTGAGTTGAAAAGACAAAATCATGACCTATGAAAAATAGTTGAAGAATCTGGAGATATTTAGCCTTGAGAAGACCCAGGGGGAATGAAAACTTTTCAAATATTTGAAGGGCTTGCATATGAAGGAAGGATTAGATATACTCTGTGTGGCCCAAGAGGATAGAATTAGAACCATTTGTTGGACTCAATGAGATGAGTGCTTTCTAACAATTAGAACTGTCGCGCCATGGAAAATCATGTTCTGAAAAATAATGGCAAGACTTTTACCAATTACAGTTTAACTGTTTGTACCCAGCTGCTAACTCAGAGACCTCACACCTTCAGGGAAAGGAAAGGTAGCTCATTTTTTTTGCAAAAACTGATATGTGAGACCTTTAATTGGGCTCACTTGACCTCTGAGTTGATGTGAAAAGGATAATTTTTATAAAAAGTCAGATTATAAACTTAATAGATAAAAAAATGGGATTCCATAAAACCAGGCAGCTGCTTCTAATCCCACCAGAGACAATAATTTGATGTATTAGTAACATCTATTTTTATGATTATGAAAGATTTAAATACAGAAAAATATAAGTATAAAGAGAAAAATATAAGATAAGTAAAAGACAAAGTTAAAAAATTCCACAATTTTCTACATAATCACCATAAATTTCTACATAATCACCCCTTATATTTTGATGTATTTTTCTTCTGGCCCTTTATTTTGACATCTAACTTAATTTATAATTTATAACAAAACTTCTACTTTACAATGTTTTATAGACCATTCTTCTCACATTGCATTGTATATGGATATTATATTTTTAATATTTCAAGTACATAGGGTTTTTTTTAAGATTTTTAAAAATTTATTTATTTAACAGAGAGAGAGAGATCACAAGTAGGCCGAACAGCAGGCAGAGATAGAGGGGGAAGCAGGCTCCCCGCTGAGCAGAGAGCCCAGTTGGGGGCTCTATCTCAAGACCCTGGGATCATGACCTGAGCCGAAGGCAGAGGCCTTAACCCACTGAGACACCCAGGCACCTCTCAAGTATATAGTTTTTAATGAAGATTTGTGACTCCATCTTATGAGTGTACCATGGTATATTTGACCAATTTCCTAATAAATTTGTATGCAGTGGTTTGTTAGCAGTATGAACGAAGATGTTCACACTGAAGTGAACATCTTTATGTATTATTTATTATTTATTCAAATGCTAGTTGTGTTCTCTTTGCAACTGATTCTGAAGCTTGAGGTCCAGAGGGCAAGCAGGTGGGAAGACAAGATGGGGATATGATGGGAAGAGCAAGGACTAGGTGCAGCCACAATCGTGAGTTGAGCCCCTTGGGCACTGAGCATTACCAGTGCCTGTTCAAATTGCCTCTGCCCTTGGTGTTGTGGTGTAGATGTCTGCCTGCAGTCCCAGGGCCAAACACATATCTTTCCCAGAAGGAGTCAGAGCAGCTGAAGGATACAGGGTAAGGCGGAATGCTGCCTGCCCAGCCACTCTATCACACCGAGAGATAAAACAGGGTCAGTGACAACCTGTTCACCCTACAAAATGGCTGCTGCTTCACTTCTACTCCAAGTCTCCCCCCAAAAATCTCTCTTTTCCACTCCTGTGAGAAATAGAAAGGAAAGTTGACTCATTATGAAACTACCACACGCCAATATTCTTTCCAGTTTAAGTTAACTTGGGAAGAAATGATAACTTTTCAAAATTATTCTGTCCATTCAGGATCATGGTATATTTCTACATTTAAATCTAATTTTACATAAGGAAAGTGTAACAAATTGTCATGAGAGCCCTATATAATTCCTACTAGAATTTTTGTAGTTTCTTGTTCCTAGTGCAAATGGAATCATGCCTGTCAATTATTTTTTAGCTAATTGAAAAGAAAGTTATTTTAGGGGCACCTGGGTGGCTCAGTGGGTTAAGCCGCTGCCTTCGGCTCAGGTCATGATCTCAGGGTCCTGGGATCGAGTCCCACATCGGGCTCTCTGCTCAGCAGGGAGCCTGCTTCCTCCCTCTCTCTGCCTACTTGTGATCTCTCTCTGTCAAATAAATAAATAAAATCTTTTAAAAAAAAGTTATTTTAGCATATTTATTTCCTTCTCTGCTGCTTTGCTGAAAACCTACCAATTTTAGAACTTTGTAAAGTTGATTTTTGCTAGTTTTCTAAACATCTAATTGTATTATCTACAAACAATAGTATTGACTTCTGCTAACTCAGTTTTTGTTTGCTCTCTGATTGTTCCGGAATCCCTGATTGATGCTATGTTAACCAGTAGTAATGACGTGGGTATCATTTCAGTCTCTTAATTTACTGTATCTATTTTTAATCTTGAACAGCTACTTTTAGTTGTGCTAGTTTGTTCATTTCTAAAATCAGGAAGCTGTGTGGAATGCCATTTGACATCTACCGACATGTGGTAGAATACATTAATAAATTTCTTGAAAGTGAACTATCTGCAGTCCTGGAATAAATTCTGCATTGTCCCAGGGAAGAGTTACTTTTTAAGGTGCTGGTGAAATGTATTGCTATGAATTTACTCTTTTAAAAATCTTCATTTCTTAGGAAATTGGTCCAGTTTTTTATTTGGTCTCAGTCTCAGAGTTATGCTAATTTCATAATATTAATTCAATAGCTTTACTTACAAATTCTGTCACAAAATCTGTGACAAATTTACTCACAAATTCCTCAGTTGGTATAGTCTGAGAAATACCTGGTTTTTAAAAACTAGGAAAGACCTTACCAGAAAAACTGGTGCCAAGCATTTTTGTGGTCATTTTTTTAAATTAAATTTTATTTGAGGTAAATGATACAAATGGTGAAATACACAAACCTAAAGCATGTAGCCCAATGAAATTTTATGCATTTACAAACACATGCATACACATCTCTGCGTTCACTACCCAAATCAAGATATAAATAGTTGCAATATCCCAAAGAAAATCACTATTTTGACTTGAAAATGATTTTTATTTCCTTTTTATTCTGTTGGGAGTGGTCTCAGTGAACATTTAGCCTTCTTTGGCCACTGTTTTAGTTTGCTATGACTGTCATAACAAAACACCAAAGATGGTTTAAACAACAAAAATTTATTTTCTCACTGCTCTGGAGGCTGGAATCAAGATATGGGCAGTCTTAGTTTCTTTGGAGGCTTCTCTCTTGGGCTTAAAATGACTGTCTTCACATGGTCTCTCCACCATGGCTATACATCCCTGGCGGCTCCTGTGTGTCAAAAATCTCTTCTTCTTACATGGAGACCAAGTCACATTGGATTAGGGTCTGCCCTAAGGGCTTTTTTTCAACTTGGTCACCTCTTTATTTCTTTATTTTTTTAAATTTTTATTTAAATTCAGTTAACCAAGGTATAGTACATCATTGCTTTTTGATATAATGTTCAGTGATTCATCGGTTGAGTATAACACTCAGTGCACATGATCACCTCTACATTCTGAAGTATTAGGAGTTAAGACTTCAACATATGAATTCTATGGGGAACACAATTCTGTCCCTAGAAGTCTCCTGACAATTTCTAACACCTTTCTTGTATTTGGGGGAATTTAGCACTTCCGGAGTTCACACCTTTAAATGCTAGAATCCAGAAACTCACTTGCAAACATGCACCAGAAACTCTACAGACTCCTACGGTTGTGCCATACAGCTTTGGAAGATAACATTCACATAAACCATGATGTGAATTATTCCTTGCAGAGTTTTGCTTGGTTCAACAACCGGCATATGACTTAGGTTCATTATTTCCCATCACTTTGAAACTACCATCACAAAGAGGCAGCTGTTGCAGAAATTCATTCCAGTGCTCATAGGAACAGAACTATGCAACTCCCAGAGACAGAATATTGTGACAAAGTCCACTGCCCAGTGTGACCAGCTACAGTCTCTACCCTGCTGTGGCTGCTAAAGTAGTAGCTCCATAGGGACCATCTAGCAGAATAACATGGGCATCGTGTCTGTCTGCATAGTCTCTAAGTTGGGATAGTTGCTCATCTAAGAAATTCAGTGACCACATAATATAACTAACAAATTGTTTTTTTGCTTGATTTCTTTGGAGTGAATTCTTTTGTTTCCATCTAAGCGTGCTCATGGATACTTTGATTTATTCAGGGTTTTTGCTTTTTAGAAAGAAAATGAAAGTTAAGGAAAGGAAAGTTAAGGAAGGAAGGAGGGAGAGTAGGAAGAAAAGAAAAAGAAGGAAGGATTTTTGTGTATGTTTGTAAAATATAGCACATATCTAAACAAGAAAAAAGTACAAAAAGATTGCAAGTGTGAGGATTTACAAGAATAATAAAACAGAGTTCTATGGACTCACCACCCAGGCCAAGAAATAGACCAGGTATTTCCCATGCTCCTGCTGTTTGAGCTTCTCCTTGTTCAGACATTGATGTCGACCCCATCCCCTTGCATTTCTTTTATGTTTTTATACCAGCACGTGCACCACTAAAGAAGACACTGTTAGGTTGTTCCCTTCAGTGAAATTCATATGAATGAATCATTCCATGTGCATTTTTCTATGGCTGCTTTCCTTTTTCTTGACACTATTTTTGAGATTATGTCCACATCTGTAATATAGCTGTGCCTCATTTCAGTCTCTACAGTGATCCCTTTTGTAAATATCCCACAACTTACTTGATTTCACCACTGATAGATATTTAAATTATTTTCAGGTTTTTATTATTACTACAATGTCACTATAAATATTTTTATACATGTCTTCTTGTGCTCCTTATAGGGCCTCTGGGGGGCATATAGTCTCTGTGTATGTTCTTTTTTAGTAGATAATACCAAAATTTTCCCTAAGTGATTTTATTTATTTTTAATTCTACCAGCAGTGGATGAGAGTTCCTTTTGTTCTGGATTCTCATTAGTACTTGGTATTATCAGACATTTAAATTTCTGCCAGTCTAGTATCAATACTATCTCACTGTGATTTTAGTTTGCATTTCTCCAATTTACCAATTAGATTGACATCTTCTGTTGTATGTGTATTTTCAATTCTGCTTCTGTGAAATTTATTTTTCCCCTCCAGTTTCCCATTAGGTTCTTTTTAAAATTGAAGTACAATGTTCATTATATATTCTTGATATATCATCCTTTGTTGGTTATATATTTTGTAGATATCTACCTTTCACTTTCTGTCTGGAGTCTTTTGATACACACAAGTTATTAATTTTAGCCTTCCTATTAATTAATCTGTTCCTCTGATTTGTGCTTTCTGTGTTTTGTTCAAGAAGTCCTTTTGTGTTATGAGATCATAAAAATATTCTTCTATACTGTTTTCTAAAAAGTTTATAGTATTGCTTTTCACATGTGGCTGTGAAATCCATCTGGGATGGGTTTTGTGTATGTTGTGAGGAATGGATGCTCTGCAGCAACACCCCTATCATAGAGCAAATGACCATAGAAAGATATTTCTTTCTAAGGTCTTTATTCCCTTATCACTCTAGTATTGATTTCTAACTTACTGACATTATAGTCAGAGAAAAAGTTCCATGAGTATAATCCTTTCAAGTTGGTTGAGAATTGTTTTATGGATGTGGTCACTCTCGGTAAATGCTTCATGTGTACCTGATGAAAAAATGCCTTCTGCAGTTGTTGGGTGAATTTTCTAGACTAACATAAGATGAATCTTATTACTTGTGTTATTCAAATTGTCTATATCCTTATTTTTTCTACTAAATATTCCACTTACTGAAATAGTTATATTAAAATCTTCCACTGTTATGGCAGATTTTCCTCTCTCTCCTTGAAGTCTGTTAATAGTTGCTTTGTATGTTTTGAGGCCATAATATTTGGTACGTAGAAGTCTAGAACTGCTAACTTTCCATTAATGAGCATGTAGTGAACCTCTTTATTATAATAGTGTTTTTTAATTACAAAATCTTTTGTGTCTGTTGTTAATACAATAATATAATGATCACAGTTTTCTTTTGGTCATTATTTCCTAGTATTTTTTCCAACCTTTCCCTTTTAAACTTTTTGTAGTCATGTTTTAGATGTAGATTTTTCTTTTCTTAAATGTATTCTGATGATCTTTGTCTTTTATGGGTGTATTTAGTCCATCTAAATTTATTTTAATTACTATATGTAAATATAATTACCATAAATGTGTATATAAGTATGTATGATATATAAGTGTATGTTTTATATATAAATATCTGCTCACATAAATATGTATGTTTTAAATTACTGCACATACATATTTGGATATTTTTTCTAACATTTATTTTGTTTCCTTATTCTATTTTCCTGTTTCTTTCTCTCTTGTCTTTTCTCCCAAGTGATATTTTTCTGTTATTTTGCATTTGTCTTACTAGTAGATGCCATATCTATCAAACAATAAAAGAGGCATTATTCCAAGGATTTTCATAGAAATTGTAGCATGAATGTTGCCTTATCAAGATCTAAGTTTAATAAAAAATCTTTACACCCCTTCTGAATAATACACAAACCTTAGCACAGTTGATTCCAATCACCTGCTTCCCATTTATGTCCTATTATTGTCATGCATTTTAATTCTAACTTATTCCTGCTTTTATTTCAATCCAGGAAGACATTAGTTTTGTCATTTTATACCGTCAAGATTTGATTGAATTCGTCCACATAACCCTCTCCTTCTTGTACTTCAAACATTCCACCTCACTTTCTATCCCATGTGACTAAAGGACATATTTTGGAATTTACTTAGTAATCTTTTTCTAGTGAATTATAATTAACATATACAGTGTTATATTCATTTTAGGTGTACAATAAAATGATTTAACAATTCTATACATTTTTCACTCTCCAACAATTCTATACATTTTTCACTCTCCATTATGGTAAGTGTACACTTAATCCCCTTCATCTGTTTTGCCCATCCTCCTGCCCACTTCCCCTCTCACAACCACCAGTTCTCTGTATTTAAGAGTCTGTTTTTTTGGTTTGTCTCTTTTTTTTCTTTGTTCATATGTTTTGTTTCTTGAATTTTATATAAGTGAAATCATATGGTATTTGTCTTTCTCTGACTTATTTAACTTAGCCTAATATTCTCTAAGTCTATCCATGTTGTTGCAAATGACAAGATCTTATTCTTTTTTATGACTGAATAATATTCTACCACACACACACACACATACACACACACCCATATACTTATATACACATTACATTATATATATATATATATATATATATACACACACACATACATATATATATCCATATATAAAACATCTTCTTTATCCATTCATCTGTGGATGAACATAGTTTGCTTCTATATCTTGGCTCTTGTAAGCAATGATGCAATAAACATAGGGGTGCATATAGCTTTTTGAATTAGTGTTTTTGTATTCTTTGAGCACATACCTAGTAGTGGAATTACTGGATCATATGGTAATTATTATTTTTAATTTTAATTTTAAATCTTAAAATTTTTAATATTTTGAGGAACTTCCCTACTATTTTTCCACAATGGTTGTATAAATCTGAATTCCCATCAATAGTACATGAGGCTTCCGTTTTCTTATCCCCACCAACACTTGTTCTGCTTTGTGTTTTTAATTTCAGTTATTCTGATATGTGTAAGGTGATAGCTCACTATGGTTTTGATTGTATTTCCCTGATGATGAGTGATGTTCAGCATCTTTTCATGTGTCTGTTGGCCATCTGTATGTCTTCTTCAGAAAATTGTCTATTCAGGTCCTCTGCCCATTGTTAAATTGGATTGTTTGATTTTTTGGTGTTGAGTTGTATGAGTTCTTTATACATTTTAGATATTAATCCCTTATTGTATATATCATTTGCAAATATGTTCTCTCACTCACTCTTGTCAATAGTTTGCTTCACTGCACCAAAAGCTGTTTTATTTTAGTGTCATCGCAATAACTTATTTTTACTTTTCTTTCCTTTGCCTAAAGTGACATAGATTGAAAACTATTGCTATGGCCAATATCAAAGAATTACTGCCTATGTTTTCTTCTAGGAGTTTTATGGTTTCAGCTCTCACATATAGGGCTTTAATCCAATTTGAATTTATTTTTGTGTACAGTGTAAAAAAGTGGTCCAGTTTCATTCTTTTGTATGTAACTGTCCAGTTTTCCCAAAACCATTGTTAAAGAGACTATCTTTTCCCCATTATGCATTATTGCCTCCTTTGTCATAGATTACTTGATCATATGAACGTGGGTTTATTTCTGGGCTCTCTATTTTATGTGCTTATTTTTGTGCCAGTTAGTAATATTTTATTGGTGGCAAACTCACTGTTTTTTTCTTCTCTGAAGACATTTTTATTTTACCTCCATTTTTAGTGACTTTTTGGTTATAGTCTTTCTGGGTATAGATTCTGATAGTTCCCTTCTCTTAGCAAAATTGAACACATCATTTCATAGACTTCTGGGACCCATTGTTGCTATGGAAAAGTCTACTATCAGTCTAAGTTTTGATCTTTTGAAGATCATTTTTCTTTCTCTCTTAGGCTTTCCTGGAGATATCCTTATCTTTGATGTTCTGTAGTGTAATTATGATGTCTAGAAGTGATTTTTTTCTTTTAACCCTACTTAAAATTCATTGAAATATTTGAGCCATAGAAGATAATAGAAGATGACATTCAGCAGTTTTGAAAAAATTATATGCCAATATCTCTGTTTTTCCCTATACATAATTTGATTATCCCCCCTAAATGTTCCTATGTTTCTGTCACACACCTATCAAAATAGTGCATTAATAACCCAATGCTGTGTAATAAACCCATTACTTTATGGCTTAAAATAACAAAATCATTTCTCTCTCATAGCCTCTGTAGGTCCCATTCAAAATGAGCTTAGTTACTTAGTTCTTATTCTAGGTCATTCATGAGATTAAAGTTTTATGTTGTCTGAGAGTGTAGTTATCTGAGAACTTGCAGGGTGCTGGAGGATACATTTCCAAGGTGGCAAATTGGTACTTGCTGTAGGCTAGGGACCTTCGTTCTTCTCTACATGGATTACTCCATGGGGCTGTTTGAGTATCTTCATGGCATGGCAGCCACATTTGTTCAGATTTTTTCTTCTTATGAAGGTATGAGAGTGGAGCACATGACTTCCAAGCTTTTTTGCATGTCAGAACAGAGATTGGAAGTGCTGTCTGTCTTTTAAACTACTGTTTAAAATTTTTATTCTGTCTATCCTGTTTTGGATTTTAAGATCTGTTCTTTTCTTTTATCGTCTTTAGTAGCATACAATAATTGTTTCCTAAGTGTAGTGACTTTTCTTACCTTTCTCTTTTCCTTCTGACCACGTTGTTTTTAAGTATTTTCTTCTTTCTAAAGTTTTCTTTTACTCTTTGTCTTTCTTTTTGAAGGTTAATTCCTATTCTGGGTTTTTTAAATTTTATTTTGATTGCCATATAAATGAAAAATTAAACTTTAAGAATGGATGAAATTGCCTTGCAACAGAATGAGAACAGAGTCTAGCCTTGGGAAAGTCCAAAATTTAATAGGTATTTATTTTTACAGATTCTTGAATTAAAATGTTCATTTACCTCTATTCATTTTTTTAAATAGGCTTGTGAAATTGCCCCTTTGGACAACTTTGACTATATTCCACAGACTGTGATCCAAATAGGAGAAACACTGTTAATTTTGAAGTTGAAGTGTTTTTGTTTAAATTTCCATTATTTTTTGAATTGATTGCTTTGCAATTTTAAAATTAGCCTTTTATAATTTATTTTTGTAGAACTTATTTCTATTTTCTTTTTGGCTTATCAGAGGTCAGTATATTAATTTTACCTAGGTGCTTTTCAAATTATATAAAGTGTTTGCAGAGTGCAAACACTTAATCATTAATTATTTTAATCACTACTTTAATCATTAATTATTCAAATCTCCGTTCTTATTTTTTTTAAAAAGATTTTGCTTATTTATTTGACAGACAGAGATCACAAGTAGGCCGAGAGGCAGGCAGAGAGAGAGAGAGAAGGGGAGAAGCAGGCTCCCCGCTGAGCAGAGAACCCAATATGGGACTCGATCCCAGGACCCTAGGATCATGACCTGAGCCAAAGGCAGTGGCTTAACCAACTGAGCCACCCAGGCGCCCCTTATTTGTTTTTTATATCTGATCTGTCAGAATTTATAGTAGCATGTTGAAATTTCTATGTAAAGTATATTTCCAAGTATTTCGCTTATACTCTAATAACTATATTTTAGAACTGGGTTATTTGATACACAGATTTTTATACAGTTGTTATGGGTATTTATAATATATTATTGTACACATGTATTTGTATTTTTAATTCCACTTAATGCTTTGGTCCTTGAATTGACCTTTATATGAAATTAATGTTTGACACCTGTTTTATTTGTGTTTATGTAATACATTCTAAGGTGTCTTTTACTTTTAAACCAGTCTGTTATTTTTTAGTTGCTCCTCTTATCTGAAGTATTTGCCTTTTATTTTAACCTGATCTGACAGTTTTTATATTTAAATTGAGATAGTTTTTTTTTTTTAATTTATTTGTTAGAGAGGGAAAGAAAGAGAGAGATACAGAGCGCAAGCACAGGCAGACAGAGTGGCAGGCTAGAGGCAGAGGGAGAAGCAGGCTCCCTGCCGAGCAAAGAGCCCGATGTGGGACTTGATCCCAGGACACTGGGATCATGACCTGAGCCGAAGGCAGCTGCTTAACCAACTGAGCCACCCAGGCATCCCCAAATTGAGATAGTTTTAATGCTAGTTCTGTGTATATTTTTATGTAGTTGAATGTATACTAGATACATAATTTTTATTATACACTTCTGATTTTGCAATGTAACAAAACAGTTTTCATTGTCAAAAATCTTTTCATAATTATTAATGTTGGTTCCATATTTCTATTGTTGGGTATTATGTTGTTCCTTTTGTCACAATTGTTTTAAGTAATGTTTCGATGAACTTCTCTATATTTTGATTTAGGGTAGATTCTCAGAAGTGGAATTAATGAGCCAAAGTACACAGACAGTAATAATAAGGCTTTTGATATATAATTCCCCTTTTTATTAAATTTATTCTCCAATCAGTGTCTGAGACTGAATTTAAACAAATATATGAGAGTTTATATATCCCAAAGTACCATCCTCCTTGGGGTGAACATTCTGCACAGATAATTGCTTATATAACATGCTACAAATACTGAAACTCTTCTTTATGAGTTTCTGCTAAAGCCTAAAGCATGACTTTTTAGAGGTTTTCATGTGGTAATCCTAACTTTTGAGAACAGATTTGATTTTTAGAACTAGGGTCTTTCAAATTCATGTCTCAAGACTTAGAAAGAAATATAAACTGAATAATACTGACTTTAATGAAAGTTTTAGTATATATCTACTTAGATAAGGTAGGATTTCAACCTCTATCTGTCTGACCTCCAAACCCACGTACTTAAAAACCAGACTTAACGTCAGCAGACAAAAGTTATTCTGGGTGCCATGCTAGGTGCCAAAAATAGAGTAAGGACCAAAACAGACATCTTTTGGTTCTTATGCTATGGAGTGTAGCTTATGCTTGACTTTCTTCTTTCAGTTATAATCCTTTAAACATATTAGTAATAGTACTTTAAAAAACCCTCTATCTTGTTATTCAAGAGTGCCTATATAGACCAACTTATTATGTGTCATTTCATTAAAAGTAAAAGGCATTAATTGTTTTTATCTTTAAATTGCTTTGCATTTCGTGTTGGTAAATTAGTGCTTACTCTAATGAACATTTAATTTTAAATTGATAGCTTTGACTCAAAGTCATTTTAGATAGGCTGACATTATAATTTATTATCTTAGCTGGAATATATGATTGCCCTAACTTTACATGGTGTATTAGAGAAGTAGTTTTATAGGGCAGCATGTAGATACTTTGAAAATATTTGAAATGGGATAAGAGGATAGAAAAATTAAACTGATTTTAGGAGGACTTCAAGGGAAATTTCTATTTGTGAAAACTATTTTTTATTAAAATAAAAAGTGAAAAAGTAATAACTATTTCTTAAAATCTCCTTTATTCCACCATCTGTATTTTAGTAAGCTAGATTTTGATAATTACAGCCATTGCTTAAAATACAGATTAATCCATATGAATCCAGTACTGTGGTAGGATTGTTTTAAACATTATGGAAACAGCAGTAATTGGTCCTAGACTTATAGAAATAACTTAGCCGTAAATTTTAGGGCCTCCAGAAAGAAGATGAGAATTGTGCATTTTCAACTCCTTTATCTTGACATCTGACTTTTTTTTTATTTTTTAAGATTTTATTTATTTATTTGTCAGAGAGAGAGCACAAGCAGGCAGAGTGGCAGGCAGAGGCAGAGAGAGAAGCAGGCTCCCTGCTGGACAAGGAGCCCAATGTGAGACTCAATCCCAGGACCCTGGGATCATGACCTGAGCTGAAGGCCACGGCTTAACTGACTGAGCCACCCAGGCGTCCCTTGTCATCTTTTAATAGCTTAGATGTTTGAATCATTTCCTAAACCCTGTTTTATTTTTCTTAAGTCAACATGAGTATATAAATCAATCATAAATTTTAAAGGATATCTGGAAAGCATTTGTTATCTCCTGAAATAATTTTATTTTAAATTCAAGATCACATGAACCATAGTAACTTCTTTTGATTAAGAAAGGTTGATAATTAAAATATTTAATACATAAATATGATATGTAAATAACTATTTGAAATATAAAGTGAGATTTACAAATTTTTGTTTGGGGAATATGAAAACATACGATTACTGATTTCAAGTGGCTATTGTGTTTTCCAGGTAAAGTTTGTTCTGATAATTAAATGATTTTTTAAATTATCAAAGTGAAATGATGTGAGAGATGATGAAATAGGTTAGAACTAAGAGAATCATAAGAGCTCTATTCAAATATAAATCTTACTTTGAGCTGGCTAAGTCTTACTAATAGTGAGTATGTTGTAAGTCATAGATTGGGGTTTCTTATCGACCCATCTATAATAATTAAGATCAGAGTCTTTGAGAATTCTTGAGAAATGCATCCAGTTAGAACAAATCATTCTAATTGACTAATCTTTAGCAAAACTGACCAAGAAAAGAAAGAGCAAAAACTCAAATTACTAGTATCAGGAATGAAAGGTGGGGTATCTCTACAGACCCTAACGAAATTAAGAGGAAAAGAATACTATGAATATCTCTCTGGTTATAAATTCTATAACAGATTAAACTGACAAATTCCTCAAAAGACACTAATTACCAAAACTCACTCAGAAAGCAATAGATAACCTAAATTGTCTTGTATCTGTTAAAGAAACTAAAATTATATGTTAAATTGCCTTTCAACAAAGAAAACTGTTTCCATTAGCAAATTCTATGAAACATTTAAGAAGGAAGTCATATGACAACTTCACAAAGTGTTTTAGAAGATGGACAAGGAGAAAAACACTTCCTAACTCTTTTTATGAGGTCAGCATTATTCAGATACCAAAAGTGGACAAAGGCATATAAGAAAAAAACACAATAGACCAATATATCTCATGAACACAATTATAAAAATCCTCAATAGCATGTTATTAGATTAAATGCAGCAACATATAAAATGATTATGTATCATGACCAAGTGAGATTATTCCAGTAATATAAGGCCAGTTCAATATCCCATAACCAATCAATATAGTTCATGATATTAACAGATCGAAGAAAAAACATACAATCATCTTAGCAGATGCAGAAAAATCACTTGAAAAAATTCAACAATCATTTATGATAAAAATTCACAGCAAACTAGGATTGGAAGAAAACTTCCTTAACTTGATAAAGAGTATATACAAAAAACTACAGCTAACATCATAATACTTAAAGACATAATAGTAAAAAACAAATGCTTAGCAACAAGTAAGGATGTCTCCTCTCATCAATCCTGTTTAACACTGCTCTGGAAGTCCTTGCCCGTGCAGTAAGATAAGAAAAATAGATCAAATGCACACAGACTAGAAAGGAAGAAACAAATTGTCTTTATTTAAATGAATTGATCAAGGTTGCCGATACAAGTTTGATGTACAAAAATCAATTTTACTTTTATATAATAACAATGAGCCATTGGAAATTGAAGTTTTAAAAAAACTGTAGATTTTACAAAAAATCCACAAAAACCACATGCTGTAGAATCACACTAAAAACAATGAAATATTTAGTTACAGACTTGGCAAAATATATGCAGGACCTGTATGCAGAATGCTACAAATTATTGGTTAAAGAAGTCAAAGAAGACCTAAATAAATGGAGATATATATACTGTGTTTATAGATTGAAAAATTCAATATTATCAAGGTGTTAATTTTTTTCTAAGCTTATTTATAGCAATTTCCAGTTTAAACCCCAACAGGATATTTTGTATATATTGGCAAGTCAATTCTAAGATATATATAGAAAGGCAGAGAAGTTAGAAGAGCAGAATGCTTTTGGATGAAAAAAGAAAAGAGAGTAGAAGCATTGGGTGTGGTACAGAAACAATGAGTCTTGGAACACTGAAAAAATTAAAGTAAATTAAAACAAACAAACAAAAAAACAAAGTTGAAGAACCGAGACTGATTTCAAGGTTAACTTTAAAGCTACCATGATCAAGACAGTGCAGTATTCATGAAAGGACAGGTACACAGATTAATGCAACAAAATAGAGAGTCTAGAAATAAGCCCCTACATATATAGTAGAGTGATTTTTTACAAAGGTATGAAGACAACTCAATGGGGAAAGGACATTCTTTTCAAAAAATAATGCTGTAACAATTAAACATCAACACATAAAAATAATGTACCTTGACTTAATACCTCAAACCTTACACCAATTTTACCTTAAAATGTATCATAGGCATAAATGTAAATGGTAACACTATAAAAATTTTGGAAGAAAACATAGAGAAATCTTTGTGACCTTGAGTTAGGGCAAGAATTCTTAGATACAAATTAAAATCACAATCCATAAAAGAAAAATATTGACAAATTGGACTTCATAAAAACATTTTACTCTGCAAATGACACTGTTAAGAAAATGAAAACAGTAGCCATAGTGTTCGAGAAAATCTCATATCTGAAAAAGACCTTGCATTCAAACTATATAATGAAAACTCAAAAATAAGAAAACAAACAATCCAATTAAAAAATAGACCAAGGATTTGAACAGACAGTTCATTTACAGATGGGAAATATGCACATGAAAATATGCTCAATACCACTGATTATTAGGGACATACAAGTTACAGTTACAACATGATACATGATATTGGTACATTACTCATTGATTAGAATGACTAAAATTAAAGACTGACCATTCCACGTGTATAGGATTGTGTGGAACACCTGGAACTCTTGTAGTTTGCTGGTGAGAAGGCAAACTGGTACTTTGGAAAACAGTTTGGCAGTTATAACAAAGTTTAACACACACATTACAACCCTGAAACCACACTCGCAGACATTGAACTGAGTGAAATATAAAAAATTTATGTTACAAGATTAAAAAAAATAAACTCAGAATTTTAAAAATTAAATAAATATTTTAAAAACAAACAAACAAAAATTTATGTTACATAAAAGCCTGTGTAAGAATGTTATAGCAGCTTTATTCCCAGTACCGAATCCTGCAAATAATCCAAATGTCCCTCAACTGGGGAATGGATAAACTATGGTACGCCTATACAATGAAATGATACTCATCAATATAAAAGAATATATTATTGGTACATGCAACAGCATGGTTTAATCTCAAATGCATTATGCTAACTGAAAGAAGCCAGATTCAAAGGCTATGTATCATTTGATTCCATTTAAGTGATATTCTGAAAAAGTAAAACTATAGGTAAAACTATCAGTGGTTTTCCCCTACTAAGGTTAGGGGAAAGCTTGACTCCAGAGGTAACTCACAGGATTTAGTTGGGGAGGGGAGTCGTGGGAATAGATATCACTATCTAACAGTGATAGAACTGTTTTGTATTTTGTTTGGGGGGATGATTACACAACTCTGTGCATTTGTCAAAACTTATAGGACTGTGCACTGAAAGGAGTGAATTTTACTGCTTGTAAATTAAAGTAAGAAGAAAAAAATGCATTTTTTAACTTGTACCATCCCCTGGTCATTTCTGTGCACACTAACTTGTTTAGCTTCTCTCTGGCTGATTCAGAAAGGGAGTTTCTCAAAGTCCCATCTACCCTTTCAGTTTACAAATTGCTTTGTAGTTAAATAAGCAAAAGGAAAACTATATGCCACTTTGGGGGCCAAGATTTAGCTGCATATAGTAAGTCTTAATAAAAATACAAAGTTTGAACTGTTAATTAATCTATGTTATAAACTATAAAAATAATATAGATTTATTAAAATTTGACCTACCCTCCAGCCCAGTGATTGCACTACTAGGTATTTACCCCAAAGATACAGATGTAGTGAAAAGAAGGGGCACATGCACCCCAATATTCATAGCAGCAATATCCCCAATAGCCAAATGTGGAAGGAACTGAGATGCCCTTCAACAGATGAATGGATAAAGAAGATGTGGTCTGTATATACAATGGAATATTACTCAGCCACCAGAAAGGATGAATACCCACCATTTGCATCCACATGGACAGAACTAGAGGGGATTATGCTAAGTGAAATAAGCCAAGCAGAGAAAGACAATTATCATATGGTTTCACTCATATGAGGAACATAAGGAATAGTGTGGAGGACCACAGGGGAAGGAGGGAAAACTGAATGGGAAGAAATCAGAGAAGGAGACAAAACCATGTGAGACTCTGGACTTTAGGGAAACAAACTGAATGTTACAGTAGGGAGGGAGTAGGGGAATGGGATAACCAGGTGATGGGTACTGAGGAGGGCATCTCTTGGGATGAGATATTATATGCAACTAATGAAATATTGAGCACTACAACAAAAACTTACGTACTATATGCTGGCTAACTGAACATAATAAACAAGATTTATTATTATAATTGTATTTTCTGTACAATGCTTTTAAAAGCAGTCTGTCATGTATAGCTTTCACAAATCAAAGCCATCAATGTAGTAGAGAAGAGAGAGGGATCCAACTGGTAACTTCCATTCTCAGGAAACAAGCAAGAAGTGAATCATCTAAGAGGTTATAATGGGACAAGAGAATGTCTTGATATTCTTCAGAGTCTTACTGAACAGAACTGATGGTCACACTCACTTTTTCTTTCTGGACTACATCCAGTCACTTATGGTGAGATAGAGAGCAGAAGAGAATGGATAAAAAATATCCATGGAGTGTCCAATACTGTGACCCCAACCAGTGATGACCTCTCTTCCCTAGACACCAGTGCAAGTTGAATGTTGAATTTTATGTTTTATTTCCATCACTCTCTATGGTGAGAGACAGTAAAAAAAGAAAAATGAAAAAGAAAAAGAAACTATGATTTAAAACAGAAAAGAATCAATGTCAAAGGCTGAGAAAAAAAAATCTACAGAGAGACAGCAGGGTGTTGGGGCATATCCTAAATGTGCAGGTAAGATGTATTTAGGTTCAAATCCCAGCGTGCCACTTACTAGATATTTAGGCAAATCAGTTAACATTTATGAGCTTCAGTTTCTTTGCTTTTAAATTGGAAATACAGTACTTATCACAATAAATTACTATGAGAATTAATGAAATCATGTGGGGGCTCAATTTAGTATTTTGCATAGTGAAGATACTAAGTAATAGCTGTTACTATTTGTTGTTATTATCACGATTATACCTCTGTAAATCAGCATGGAATCACTAAACTGACTATCTTAAAGTTTCTATTATTCCTTCTATTCTAATACCCATTAGTGTATGACTTTGGGCATATTACATGATTTTTCTGGTCTTAGTTTTCTCATCTATAGAACGAGGATTAGCAGAGTAGTAGCTATTTCATAGAATTGTTGTGAGGATTAAATAATTTAATACTTCCAAAACTCTTAGAACAGTGCCTTACACATAGTAGGTACACAATAAATGTTAGCTGCTACTATCATTACTACTTTATGCTATTGTTATTATTGTCAACCAGTGATTTACATGTACTAACTGAGAACTACTAAGGGTCCAACAGTGTTGGTAAAAGAAAATATTTATAAGTTCTACTGAATATTAAATTGCATAGTCTTGAGTCTAAATTCATAACACTAAATACCCAAAATATTTGATTAATTAATGAAGGTGTCCATTGGTAATTCAGTAACTAAATATGTCTGGCCTCAACATCTATGATCTGTCTGAATGTACAGTGAACTGGTGAGGAAGAATTAGGAAGAACAATATTCATATTTTGAGAGAATTAAATACATGGAGAGAAGACATGTCTCCTAGGCTGGGACAATGACACAGAGGCAGAAGTGGAGCAAGGTACCCTTGGCAAATCAAATTTCCACCAGCAGTAGAATAGATAAAAGAAACTTCAACATACTAAAGTAATACAGTAAATTAAAACACAGCAGAGAAAATTAACTCATTATACCTCACTATCAACGTTTATGAATCTCACAAACAGAATATGGCATGGAATAAGCAAATCACAAGATAAAAGCCACTGTTAACTCGATTTATATAAAATTTGAACACAGGCAAATCTAAATTTCCTCGTTAAGGGATAATATACGTAACTGATGAAACTATTAATAATGGTTATGACAAAAGTTATATAGACAGTAGTTATATACAGGGAAGAGAAAGGAAGGTCCCCTGAGATATTCATGTTGTATCATTTGTTAATGGGTGTGTGTGTGTGTGTGAGAGAGAGAGAGAGAGAGAATGAGGGAGCTTGGTATGTGCTTTATACAAAAGATTTTTTTTTTAAGTACATGCATGCTTTACATACCCTTTTTATGGCTGACGTATTTCACAATAAAAAGTGAAAGTAAGAGTGAATGGAGTCAGGAAGTCAGCCAGCCCAACCAGAGGATATTGTAAATTGTGGAACAGTGGGAATTAAAACAAATTAACTGATACTCAATCCACTTCTTTTTGAGTGCTAACCGGTATCCAGTTGGTTGCTTTTTCCCGTCTGTAAGCTTAAAAATCTCACCTTCCTGAATATATCGAAACAAGTCATGGAAGTCATCAAGCAGAGTCAAGGGGTCACACCAGAAGGTATTGAAACCTCCAAGAGGAATGTTACCTCTGACACCTAGCTAGCCGGACGGGGGTATCAGGCGCAAGGCAAAAGTTAGGCGTTGATAGCAAGGGGTTGTCTACCGATATTCAGGGTTTCCTCTGCACAATTGAGGCCCTTATTCCAGTTGACAGATGACACCCCACCAAGAGAGATGATGGAATTAATTCTGTTATCAAGGGTATGACTAAAGTAGAGTCTGGTAAGTCCTCAGCAGGAAAATGGAAGAGATCAAGTGAGGATAAACCAAAGGAATGTACTTCTACTAGGAAGATCAGAAAGAGATATAGGCTAATATATGTGCAAGTTTAGACACTTGGGGTTTATCTCCCATGTCCGAAATCTGCCCCAGACATTCCATTACTCACTGCTCTTTTTCTTTTAATCCCCCTGTCAAGGAAATAAGATGCAAGCTGAGTGGGTGGGAACTAAAATCAATAAGTTTAACACGGTTTTGGAATGTCTCTAGACTTTAGCCAGCAAGGAAAAAGTCATTCCAAGACCCTTATTATCTTCTAATGGTAAGCCAGCTAAGACCTGGATATTTGGAAGTATTTCTGTGCTATTTGGGTTCAATGGAAATCAATCTCTCTCTTTCTCTCTCTCTCTCTCTCTCTCTCTCTCTCTGAAATTATTCTAGAACAAGTTAGGTGTCCAAGGCTTAAATAAGAGGAGTAGTAGGATACTACAGCAGATAAATCTTACTTTGCTATAATAATTATTTTATTGTTATATGTAAAGTGCTAGACACTTCACATCATTTCTCAACAACCTTGAAAAAATGGTATTTTTTCTAGATAAGATAACCGAGACTCTGTGAGGTTAAATAATTTGACAAGGAATATAGACTGAAGCTAGGATACCAACTCAGTTCTAACTGAACATAAAGCAAAAGTGATAGGTGATTAAATTAGTTGCTTAAGAAGGAAAGGACTTTAACAGGAATGTTATCAAAGCTGTTCAGAGAGGCAGGAGGGTAGTTTCCACCGGACTGGTATATCTAGGACTGGTATATCTATATATAATTCTTTCTAAACTAATGCAAGATTGGGAGGTAAGGCTGTTTACTAGTGAGTATAAGAGGGTGGCAGCTTCGTAAGGGAAAGGGAAAGACAGTGCCATTGTAACCAACGAGAAAGGTGACCGTGGGTCCCCAGATCAGAGACTCAGCATAGTTTGGACTTAGCCACCTAAGACATCAGTGAGGGTACTATTTTTGCCTCTACAATTGTCATTGAAATTTGGGCAATACTTCACCACCTGCAACATATCATAAGGTACTGAAGTTGAAAAAATGCAAGAGGATACCTAGACCCCTAATAGCCTGGTATATGGAAGGAGTGAAGATACCAGCATCAAGCTGTATGATTAATGTTTACATATCTTCATTTCTTTCTTCCTCTTAAGATAAAAATAAATATACATGAAAGAGCTAACGTTGTCCTTCTACACCTTGTTGGATTATCTCGGTAACCTAACCACACATTCAAGATACCTGGGGTCCCTGCACCAGGAGATGCTTCCCAGAAGATGGCAGAGTGATTCTGAGTCTAGGGTCAAGGACATAAGCTGAATGGAACACGGGATAAGGCTAGGAGAAAGGGAGTTCCAGCTGGAGACCTCCACTTTGGCTCAAGGTCAGCCAGCTTACACACATCAAGAAAGGAATTTAGTTAGATACGGTTTAGGGGTAGATAGTAGTTAGGAGAAGGAGATGCCATGTGGGTTCTGAACTACAGCTCACCTCCAAAAATGCCCTCTAACTTTGAACTATAAAGAGATCTTTGTTCTGTTTGATGTGGCTTATGATGGACATGGTAAACTCAAATGCCTCAAGTGACCTCAATAAATGAAGTGAACCCCATACACATGGACACTCAGTGTTTCTGTTTTCTCATCGTGATAAGAAATATGTTCCTACTGTAAGTAACGGCATTCAGGAAGGGATGGGACCTGAACCACTCAGTCTCCGTGCAGGGCAGCAGTCAGGAGTGAAGAGGAGCCTGTGAACTGGACAAGTCATCCAAAGCAGACAGAGGCTGCCCATGTCCAGCTGCTCACTGTCATGTGGGATATTTAGGTCCTCTGTTGCTAAATTTTTTATTTTTTTTTCAAAAGAGGCTAGAAATCAGGCATTTAAGTAAAAATCTCCTGATATATATATATATATATATATATATATATATATATATATATATTTTTTTTTTTTCCTTCTGAGTTTTTTGAAAACAGTATTATGGTCCCAGAATGCCGTCAGCCTAAATCTGTGCTGCAGGTAACTGGTTTGCAATCCTAGTCGCATTCCAATGCTGGAGATCTGGGCTTGCAAATGGGTTTCCCTTCAGCCTCCAGGGACCTGACTAGCTGTGGCTTCCTCGGGGGAGCCTTCCCTGGCAGTTGCGCTTTGTCTCGTCCTCTGGGTTGCCCCATTCTTCCTCTCCACACCCTTTCTGTGTAATTACATGTCTGATGCTTTTCTTTCCTTCTAGTCTGTAAGTTCATGGAAGGGGGGGACCATTTCTGTGTGGATCACCAGGCTGTCTGAAATCTGACGGGCTGACGGGGAGTTGTGTGAAGGATGACTGGAGAGTGCTTCTGGGGCACCTGGGGGGCGCTGCCTGGACAACTGCTTAGCTGGGAGAGAGATAGTGAGCAACTTTTTATAGTCATATTTAGTATATAATAAATAATTAGTTATTACTTTAACATAAAGATATGAATATATGTGTTGATTTGAAATTATGTTTAATTCTGTGTTATTTACTTTTCTTTTATATAAATGCTATTATTTAAACCAAAGCAACAGAACTAGTTAAAGTAACTAACAACTAATGATAGGGCGAGTTGAAAAACGATAGGTGTGAGGAAAAGTTCAGAGTATTTTGACAATATTTCTTTGCCTGATACTATGATTTAATTATTATTAATTTATTAATTATTAATTATTAATTAATTATTAATTAATTATTTAATTATTAGACAATTTCAGGCTATATTAGTGTGTATTTGTAAGATCTATACTAATTAAACAGATGTTACCTATACCTAATAAAAAATAACAATGAGATGTTTCTTTCTGTCTCATGATCCAGTAGGGTATTTTTACTCTTTCTAGTTTCCTATTCCAGTAATACTTCTCTGAACTGCCTGCAAGCTTTTCTTTAGGGCATTCTTTTTTTTCCTCTTTTATGTAGCAGCAAAAATAAAAATAGTCAAACGTAAAATTCACTTTGACTTGCAGCTCTGCTCTTACTAAACCCACATGACATTGATTCCTGAGGTCAGTCCAATATGATGATCTAAATATTTTCAGCAAAAGAATCTGAGCATTGAATACTTGGGATTTTACTCACTAGTAACACCAGGATTTTAGACTTGTAAGAATTAGTTTCTAGCTCTCCCAAAACATCCATTCAGTTTGAATCTACAGACATGTTTTGATAGACCAGCTGCTTATTAATCAGATAACCACTTAGAAGTTAATCATTTGGCTGTCCATATCTAAATTGTCTATCATTTTAAAACACTCAGTCATGTCACCATAACTGAAACCTCTATTTCTCAAGGAAAATTATTTTAAAAGTATAGACGTAGTTTGAAATTGTGAAATAAATTTGGATTCCAAATAAGGTACAGTTTTAATGAAGAAATATGAAAGTCCTATTTAACTTGGCTGCCATCTTCTGAGTTCTAAAGCAGTCTTATTTAAAAAAAAAAAAAGTCCTTTTTTTTCATTGTATGAATTTCATCACAATCTACATGTAACATTGAACAATTCCACTTCAGTTTTTCCTAGGTTCCTTACAGTCTCTCCAAAGATCATCCAAGAGTTTTGAAGGAACAGAATATACATTTCTGTTTGACTGTAGTCTTTTTTCCATTCTCACCCTCAAAGCATTTACAAATTAGAGGACACTCTGTTTAAAATGTATGTATTTATTTTTGAGAGAGAGTGTGCATGAGTGGGGGAGGGGCAGAGAAAGAGAGAGGGAGGAACAGATTCCTCCCTCCCTGAGTGGAACAGAGGCTGGGCTCAAACCAAGGACCCTGAGATCATGACCTGAGCCTAAACCAAGAGTCAGATGCTTAACTGACTAAGCCACTCTGGTGCCCCTGGGGGACATTCTCCTTGTGCCACACTTTGAAAATGTGATTTTATGGCAAGCTAATATTTTAACATCTTATCTATGGCTGGCAATAGTGATACCTAACTTGTAGGCACATGTCTAAGGAAACAATCTTCTTCCATTTCTATAAAGTCAATAATCTCATTAAGTGCTTTCATACATTTATGTATTTTACACATTTTGTATTTTGAAAAGTGACCAATGTTTTCATATGAAAGTCTCAATATTTCAGGTAAGCAGACCTTACTCTTTTTTTATTAAGTCGTGTTATGTGCAAGGTGTATAGAACATTTAGCAGGTAAGATTTTATCATGTTCTTTGATAAGTTTATAGGCTGAGTAGAATTTTTCAAAATTTACATTTGTGCAATATATCTGCTGACTATGCAGGAGATAAGCAAAATCTAGTTCTATTTGAATAAGATATTAACAGTCTTTTGTATTTTCCATCGTTTCATTAAAATCATAGGAATCAAGAACATGGTTTGAAACTCCACTGTTTAAATCAAAATACCTAAGGGTCAGGGAGAAAATTTTTTGCTTCTTGCCATGATTCAGTCTATCACTTGTACTATAGAAAGTATGATCCTTGGTAAGATCTGACAGAATCTGATTGCTGGTTGCCAGAGAGGGGAGGGGTTGGGTGAAATGGGTGAAGGATAGAAAGTCAACAAACCTCCAGTTATTAAGGTCATGGGGATGTAATGTACAGCATTATAATGTACAGCAATATAACTATAATGTACAGCAATATGACTATACTTAATAATACCGTATTGTATATTTGACAGATGCTGAGAGTAATCTTAAGAGTCCTCATAACAAGAATAAAAATTTTTGTAGATAGGTATGAAATGGTAACTAGACACATTGTGGTGATCCTTTCTCAGTCTGATTCAATGGCCACTATTTTCAGTTACGCATTAGTATATTTCATAGTATAATGAAAAAACTATTGATGGATTTAGAAATGATTGCTTGCTTCATCGCTAACTTGTGAGAGCTTCCATATGTGGTTTCACCTTCCCGTCTCCAAGATGCCCCATCCCAAATTCTTTTTTGCCTCTCACACCAATATTATACCAACAGTACTCTCTGTTTTGGTTTGGCCGTGTGTTCAGGATTAAATAAAGTGCTTCCAGCAGTACGAAGGACCAAACTGTGGGCTGTATCTGGTACTGGGAGACTGAATCAACATCTCATCTTCAACTGCTTAATGGGGTCCATTCTCATTTTTAGAAAACGGTTCCATTTTCCTACATGCTGCATGAATAGGAAGCTGTACTACACGGGAGACCCCACCAGGAAATTGCAGTTGAGTCCTGGATTCACTAAGTACAGCACAATGGAAATAAATAAAAGCCACCTCCCTTCTGTTGGTCCATTTCTCCTTTTGGATGAGCAAATGGGAATCATCTTTAGGGCATTATGTATTCGCTGAGGGGCTGTGACCTTAATCCATAAAGCCCTATAGAGTTTATGCTTTGATTTTCTGAAAGCCTGCCTCCCTCTATACAGTGTCTGAGACAATCAAAATTACCCCCGCAGTGCGCTTGCTAACAGTTCACAATTTCAGTGGGCCCAAGACTGAGCCATCTGGTAAATCGGACTTGGCACAGAGATTCCCCTTAGGGGATCTGACACCACCACACAGTTTGCCTGGAAACCTCCCATCCTGCCATCAAGCGAGCCAGTTTTTAGAACTCTCCTTGGATTATTGGTGAATAGAGTAAGTAACAACATGTAATCGTTGATCCACTGCAATTACGTTTCCATGAAGAAGTTAAACAGTATTTAGAGATTTCTTGCTATTAGAAGGAGACGAATAAAGTTTAAATTTCACTTGAGGTATAAGGGAATGAACAAAGATTTTTGGAGAATGTAGGAAATAGAAGTTTTCTCATTTGACCCTCACAACTCTATGATGTTGACACCATTATTCTTATTCTACAGATGAAGAAACTAGCTTAGTGGTGCTAAGTAACCTTTTCAAAGGCTCATGGATAGTAAGGGGTAGACTTGGGATTCAAATTCAAGAGCACGGGCTCCAGATTCCAGGTGTTTATACCCTATTACCCATATTATCATACCCTATTACCCAAATAATAATCTCTTTCTGAACTTCCTACTTCTCATCCCACTTTAATTCATTTCTTCTGTATCCTCTTTACTTTCCCTATATTGTCCACCATGTTCTTGCTTGCCAAGAACATGCTTGCCATGTTCTTCCTCATTTCTCCTTGTGACAATCTCCTTCAATTCTTCCTTTAATTATTGTGGTTTTCATTCCCTTTCTCACCTCCAACAGCATAAGTCCCTGTCCTCTTTCCTAGAGCCATGTATTAGTGCCCTAACTGGTCTCATATTTATTCTTTTACCCTCATAAGTCTGTGCTCCACACATGATTGTGTAAAGGAAATAATTTCCCTCCTCTGTAAAGGAAATCATTAAACTATACCATGCAGTTGCTCAAAATCCCATGATGGGCTCACCTCACAACTGAGAGTCAAATCCCCTCTTGATGGCTAACAGAGTGTCATGTGATTTGGCCTCCACTTTCCTTCACCATGTCTCCTGTTGCTGCTCCCCAGACTCATCTCATTTGAGCACCACTGGATGTCTTTAGGCTCTTGTATGCAAGGTTCATCCTTGCTGTTGCACTTGCCACTCCTTTGTCTTTCCTCTGGTCTTTTCTTTGTTCACTTTCTGACTTCATTCATCAAATATTCCCTGAGGAGAAAGGTCTTCCTTGACTCAATCTCTGTAATGCCCTACCCTAGAATTTATCATTCACTACCTAGACTTATGTTAGTTTTTGTTGTTGTTGTTTATTTATTTATTTGATAGAGACAGAGGTCACAAGTAGGCAGAGAGGCAGGCAGAGAGAGGAGAGGAAGCAGGTTTCCTGCTGAACAGAGATCCCAATGTGGGGCTCAATCCCAGGACCTTGAGATCATGACCTGAGCGGAAGGCAGAGGCTTGAACCCACTGAGCCACCCAGGTGCCTCTTATGTTAGTTTTGAACATGAATTTATTCTCATTCTCTCTCTCTCTCTCTTTTTAAATCTTTTCCCTGCCATTAAAATATAGCCTCCATGGTGACAGGGATCTTTCTTTCTTATCTATCACTGTTTTCCAGAGCCTACAGTGCCTGGTGTAGTAGACACTCAGGAAATATTTGTTGAGTGACTAAAGATATACTTTCACAAATGTCTCAGTAACATTCAAGGTGATCTTAGCAAATTGATTTTCTGGTCTCTGAATTATTTCTTCACTGCTCTTATTTGTTGGATTTTTAAGCTAACCCCCTATTCTAACAACTGATCACATGCTGCCTTATGATGTACTTTGTATTCCTTAAATAACTTTTATACAATATTGCTATAGTTTGTGGGTTTCAGTTTGTATCTTGTGGATAAGCACCAAGGTAGCTTAAGCATGATCTATATATTACTCTTAGTATTTCTCATAGCAACACTGTCCCTTAATACCATGTAGTAGGAAATCATGGATGCTTTGTCATTTGATGATTGAATTAATGAGATATTATTAAATACCTACTAGGTACTACACAATATTCTTGGTGCTTTAGCAATATTATTTCTTTTATCCTTAGGACAACAATCTGGAGTGGGGATTCTTACTCTCATTTCACAGACAAGAGAACTATGGTTCAGAAAGTAGAGGTGACTTGGTTTATTAAGGTGTACACCTAAGAAGAGGTGAAGTAGGTCTTAAACATAGATACAGACTTTAAAACAAATGCTCTTTCCACTAGAGACCATAGTTTCATAGTCAATCTCTGTTAACATATAGATTCAATCAGAAAGTACGATGACTCTCAAATCCTACTGAGATGACTTATTTACTGTGGGGGAGGAAGAATGAGCAGAGTGGAGTGTGCTGCTTTTGATCATTATCTGTATGCTGTGTGCTTGCAGGATTATGGAAAGAAGGACTCTCAAGAGAAAGACATTTAAAAATGCAAAACAAACAGGTGCAAAGGTCAGTACAATTGTCACTTAATTCTTATGATTTGTATCCCATATTACTTGAGACCCAAGCCACATGACATTGCTTTCCCTTTTCCTTCTCATGGCCATTATCCTCAGTCAGGCCTGAAGTCCAGAAAAGAGAAGCTCTAATTAGAATTGGGAAACTCAATATGGAGCCTAAGAGATAGACAAGCAGCGGCGAGCTGGCCACATTCCAGCTCCCCACGGTTGTCCGAACCAGACAACACACCTGACATCTTAGCAAGCATGACGTCATACAAGGTGCCTGGCAGAACCAATGATACAGAACTCCTAAGGAGTAGGTAAGATGGGGACCCACATACAATAGGTATTTGGGGACTTGGTGAAGCTTGACTTTTCATGAGAACTTCACGTTTGCTAAACTTTCTAATTTAAGCTGAATTGTCTTCATGCTATTATAAATCGCTGGCTCTCCAAGGTTTAATATGCTTAAGAATTAACAAGGTGTCCTGTGTGAAAAAGCAGATTCTAAGGTCCTCCCTGACAGAGATTCCACCTTTGGTGGGACTTGGGAGCCGGAGACTTAAGACATATACTCCAGGGTCCCTGGGTGGCTCAGTGGGTTAAAGCCTCTGCCTTCGGCTCAGGTCATGATCTCAAGGTCCTGGGATCGAGCCCCGCATCGGACTCTCTGCTCAGCAGGGAGCCTGCTTCCTCCTCTCTCTCTGCCTGCCTCTCTGCCTACTTGTGATCTCTGTCTGTCAAATAAAAAAATAAAATCTTAAAAAAAAAAAGACACGTACTCCGGATGATTATGATAATTATGATAACACATTATCCATGGAGATATATAAGTCCAAGACATCTTTCCCCACCTGGTGTTTTACCTTGGAAATGTGTATTATATTTCTGAATAATATATTCTTTTTCACATGAGCAGGGAAGATAATTGAATATGTTATTGTGTTAATATTAGAAACACAACTCCAAGATGATCACCGGCCAAGAGATTTCTCTTGTAATGATTTATTTAAGTCTTTTTTTTTTTTCTTCTATGGCTTTTAATGCACAGTCAGTCTTTTAAATTAAACATCAGCCAAGCGTTAGCTTGCAATCTATATTACTAAGTACAAAAATCTGGCCCAGCATTCTGGCAAGAAGGAATGCGCTGTGAACAGTGAGGCCTGACAACCAAAATGGTGTGAAGTGCTCAGATCGCCTTGGGGGGACTCCTGGCACTAACGTCGATCCTCATTTCTCGGAAGGTTCCTCTAATGTCCCACGGTGGGGAAACCCTTAGCAGACACGCTCTGAGAGGATTTTGATTGCTGCAATACACACATGCTAGATCTTCTGGGGATTTTCGTATTGCTTTCGTTACACTAAATTCTCTAAGTAATTGCAGAGAAACTACATGAGACTATATAAAATGATGTATGTCACAGACCTCGCTCTGTTTAGCCCATAAGGTATGAATTGAAGCAGACATGTATGTTATTAATATGATCGATGATGAAAAGCACCACACAAAGGGTATGAACAAAGCGCTCAGACATTGTAAAGAACAGAGATGACAGTCGAGCTAGGCCAGAGACTATAAGCAGCCTTTCACCAGACAGAGAAAAGAACAAAGGCCTTTCTATAGAGAACTGCCTTAGGATAAAACAAAATAATGACAAATAACATTTACGGAGAACTTATTTGCAAGACACTGTTATAAGCACTTATGTTTTACTTAATTCTCGAAAAACTTTATGTGATGGATGCTGTTACTGTTCTCCACACGGAGATGAGGAGACACAGCTGTGGGCCGATGTGCGGACCATCCCGGGGTTGTAGGCACATGGCAGGCAGAGGCAAAGCGCATGCTGTGACCTGAGCCAGCAGAGAAGGCATCACAGGGAGGCTGGGCCAGGTGATAAAGGACCATCATTAGATGGTGAGGGAGTGCTGTACGTGAGGGCTTTGTTCCTGTTTCAGTTAGTGTTTCCTATCACACAAGTAATGTCTACACACACTTTTTTTTTTTAAGATTTTATTTATTTGACAGAGAAAGATCACAAGTAGGCAGAGAGGCAGGCAGAGAGAGAGAGAGAGGAGGAAGCAGTCTCCCTGCTGAGCAGAGAGCCCGATGCGGGGCTCGATCCCAGGACGCTGGGATCATGACCAGAGCCGAAAGCAGCAGCTTAACCCACTGAGCCACCCAGGCGCCCCTACACACACTTTTAAGATCTGCAAACAGCATACAGTGAAAAGAAACTCTGGGACCACAGATCCTCAGTTCCGCAACCCCTCTGTCAGGAAATAACCATGATCACCAACTTCTCAGGTATCTTCGTAGAAATATTCTATGTCTGAGTATCTTCTTCTTCCTTTGTGGAACACACAGGGACCTACAATACAAACTTACGTCTTGAGATTGTTCCCTATAAGCACATTTGGCACATTCAGGTCTGTCTCATTCTTTTCTACAGCACCATGTTTTCCAATTATGTGGTTGAACCATGGTTTATTTAACCAATCCACTAATGATAGACATTCAGTGTTGTTGCCAGTCAGTACCCAGTGCTGATTTGAAGATTCTCATCTTTGGAAACGTGCAAGTATTACTTACAGGAGATACCCCTTGGGGCGGCATTTCTGTGCCCCGGGGAAGGAATGTCACACGGGGGGAAGGGCACAAGGAGCAAGTGGGCCTTCGAGAGCCATCAGTCTGGTGGCTTAACCACCCGCCCCTCCCCCCCATGTCCCTGGGCTTTCTAGTTCCCACCATGTTCTCTTGAGCAGGTAGCTGGCACCGGTGAGCAGAAGGTGTCTGTGCCAACTTGGTCTTTGAGGGTAAAGCTTTATGCTTTTAGTATTCTGAAATCAGTAATGACAGAGGATTGAAGGAGCCAATGAGCAGCGGGAAGACCCTTTTCAAAATTGTTCCAAACATGACCGTCGAGTTACCTTAGTGCTCGCGTGTGCTCTCCGTCCTGCCGGGGGATGGTGGATGGCGATGTCTCTCTGGGTATCTTCTATTGCCCTCTTTTCTTTTTCCTTCCTTTATACCAATAAAAGCAAACGTACATACTCTCCTTCGCATTGGAGGGTAACTACCGTACCCTCATTAAGCCCCGTGACTTCTTTCATTGCTCGTCTAGTCCTAATCTTAATTACCCCTGCTTAAAAAAGCTTAACCTACTTAAAGGAGAAATAACAAACTAATCCTAGTTTGACAACACATGTACGTTGCATCTGGCATGAGCAGCAGCAGGGTTTCCGGGCATCTCTCGCCACGTGGCCTGGGAGTAGAAAACGCAGGCAGGCGAAAGCTCACCATCTCTGTCCTCTTTCCTCCCGTTCTGGTGCACGGAGCCCCTTTGGGGTCTGCGTGCACTCGCTCCCAGCCTGAGCTCCAGACAGCTCCGCGACCATGTGCCCCAGGGCCGGCAGCCTTATGTAACCCAGAAACGAAGCAGAACTGCTCCTGGTGTGGTTGCAAGTCAGTTAGAATTTGAGAAACATAAAACTGGAAGCCAGAGAGGACTGGCTGCCAGTCACACAGCGTGCCCTTCTGCCAGGGCACGCCTGCTCCCGATGATGATATGCACGCCAGTGTTTATTCTGTTCTGGAAAAAATAATACCCCAAGTGTGCAGCTCACACCACTCTGGCTCCAAGGGTGGGGGGGCACGCCTGACGCGCCTGCGCAGAGCTCCCTAGACAGGTTTTGTCCACAGCCCTGGAAGACAGGAGTTCTGTTCTCTCTCTCTCTCTCTCTCTCTCTCTGTGTGTGTGTGTGTGTGTGTGTTGCGGGGGTGAGGGTGTGGAGGAGTGTGACTTCCCAGTTTGGCAGTCTTTGAGGCAAATGGTACTTGCAATATGCTCTGGGCCTCCTGATGTTTCCATTTTAATTACTATTGTTCTGTTTTCCTCAGGGAAGAAGCAAGAATAAGGAAAATTATGACTGGGGTCTTTCAGGTGGTCAGCCATCTTTGTTTTTCTGACTTTATTCAACACATTTCTTTTTCTTCCTGGGGACCCAGAAATTTGGAGCAGGTGAAGTAGCCGGGACGTGAAAGAGGTAAGAAGGGGAGAAGACAGAAGATAAGGTAGGTTCTCAATTCACTTCCTGCTTACCTGCCTAGAAAACTTCCTAGGGCAGAGCTTTCTAAGTCGGGTGGATTTCATGTGTGCCAAAAACGCTGATCTTTTCAGCTCTTAGGTGGCAGGGCAGGGTCAGAGGAGGCTTTAGCTGCATGTAGCCCAAACCACTTCCAAATATAATTCCTTTCTATATAGACCCAGATGTGAAATTTTTGAAGGCAGTAAGAGATATTGTCATATACTGTCTTCCACCCAAATTCTTCGATGGAAACAGATTTTATGTTTGGCCTCATCAAACCTCTAGTTTTCTAGGTTGTGTGGATATGTGTGTGCATACCCATTCACATATGTATACATGTATGTGTATCTAGATCTACATCTTTATATCTATAGAAAGAATTAGAGTTAATCAAGCATAGTGGCTAATAGTATATGCTTTGGGGTCTAGCAGATTTGGTTGGCAACTCATCTTCACCACTTTCTCACTGTGTGACCTTGAACAGATTACTAAACGCCTCTGAACCCTAGTTTCTTGAGAGATAACTATCTACCTTTCACAGCCATGACCTTGAGCAAATCACTTAAACTCTTCCCTCTACAATGTCTCCATCTGTAAAATGGGATGATAATAATAGTTCCTACATCATAATATTGCTGTAAGGATTTATAATTTAACTGATATATTAGTATATCGGTATATATATATATATATATATATATATATATGACTTAGAACATTGCCTAGTACCTAGTAAACTATGAAACTGAGTTCCCCTCATCATTCATCATCATCCCCATGTAAAGTGTTTAGCACGGGGACTTGGATACCTGATAGCCCTCATCACCATCATCATGATTATAGGTAGCTTTGGGAAGACAAATGGTTTCTTTTCTCACTACAGAACCAAAATGTGTGGAGCTCTGACCACGTGAGAGCAGCTGCTGAGAACGTAGGGGTAAGACCCTTGCTTGGGCGAGTTGAAAGGACCAAGTTACAAGTCATCCTCACAGTCTCACAGAGGATGAGCTCCAACGTGGTGTTCTTCCCTAGTCAGAAGTCTCTCCTCTTTTTACTTCTTTCTTCCTGGTCTCCATTCCATCCTTGTCTTTGTTAAAGCACTTATCCACTAATGCTGCCAAAAAACAAAGGGGGGGGGGGATATTTGTGTTCTTTGGAGCCCTTACATGCCTGTTGCCAAATCAGAGTCTGCTGCCAAGAAAGCATTGCTTGGGGGCTCGCTGGCTTCGCCTGAGCGTTCCCACTCAGCTGTTCTCCACATTGGGGGTGAAGGAGCAGTGTTCATGGGAGGGCATGTGAGAGTCAGCAAGAGCCGAGGGGGGCTAGAGGGTTATTAGAAACAGAAGAATACTGACAAATTGAGCTTTCAGATGGGAAGTTAAAGAAGCAATCAAGACTGAGTACAGGTGGGCACCGACAGGCCTAGCAATCTTGAGGCAGAAATACTGTGCAGGAGTGTGGGATAGGCACCTTGACCCTCTGTAAACCTCGTGTTGCTGTCACCTGTCACCCCCTTACAGGGGTCCGTCTACACCATCTCTAGGAATTGCAGCAGAGAGCTACCTCTGGAATGGCTTCCTGGGTTTATGCACCTTTCTCCCTGCGCATGCTTAATAAGCAGGTAGCTGGAAGGAGGAGGGCCCAAGTCCAGAACTTGAATATTCCATCTGGAGTTCCTTCCAAAGGTTCCCAGGACAGCAGCCCTGCCCAGGAGCTGGGATAGCTATGTGGGCTTCAGATGCCCCTTGAGCTGAAATCTTGCCTCTTCTCTGCAACCAAATGACTGGGCTCAAGTCACTAATTTCTCTAACCCTCCGGATCCAGTTCTGAGAAATGGAATTAAAGGTAGTTGCGCACTTTACCTTGTACCTGAGTGAGTTAATGCCTAGAAGGAAGTCACCACGGTGCTGCAGCACAGGTGCTTAATGAATGGGAGCAGGTATCACTGTCATTATCATCATTAACATTAGTGTCACATAGACACCATTCTTTCGTGGGTCTCCCCACTGCTACCTAAAAAAGACAAAATCTTTTTCCTTTCTTCATTCACATCTGCTGGCAGCTTTCTGCCGACCTTTCCTGACTCTGTACTCTGAGCACTGCAACAAATTTTTGCATTTGATCTGGGTTTTACTTGTATATACCCATTTCTTCTTTGTGGTAGTTCCTGGACCCTGGACTCTCCTTGAGCCTCTCTGATCGGGAGTGAGGTTAGGAGGGAACTCCCAGTCTCGGATCTCGTCTTCTTCCCTCATTCTTCCAGTTTTTTCCTGCCACATCCAATATGACTGAGGAATCTTATAAACGACAGATGCACTCATGGGGCACTTGCTCGGGGGAGGAGAAGAGAAACAATCCCCCCGCCACAGCATGATCTCTGAGAGGGAAGGTGGAAAGGCGGCTGGGTTACACAACAGGGAAAAATGCCGTGAAATCTTGCTGTCCGGAGGTTCTCAATGGCAGTTATTTTGGTTTCTGGTTTTGAAACTGCTCTGCAAAGTCAGCTACTGACAGTTTAGTTTGCTGTTTGTTGATGCAGGAGGATCCTAAGCCCAACCAAGGTTCCCCCAAATCTTCTCTGCAGGACTGTCGTTCCAAAGAAAAATAAAGAGAAAAAATGCCATAGGTACCTTCTACCTCAGGAGCTTTGGTAGCTTCTCCAGTGATCATTCTGGAAAAGGCTCTGGCCCAGAATTTCCTAAGAAGGCCCAAATGAAGCATGTAAAAATAATCCTTGGTGGGCCAGGGAGAGGGATGTCATTAGGGCTCCAGAAGGAAATGCAGGCTCAGAGGAATGGAGCTTTGGGATGGACAGTACCCTCTTGATGGCTGTCCACAGGTCAGAATGAGGAAGATGTGGTTCATCCTCTTAATTAGCATGGGAAGCAGGCTTCAGGCTGGAGAATGACTGAAACCTCAGGATTTTAAGCCTTCTAAACTTAGCAGATGTCTGTGGTAGAACATTTTTGGTTTACTCTGAAAAGAAATAAAGAGAAAGAGTTTTAACTCAGGGTGAGGACTGAGTTTTGGAAGGCTGACTGGAGGAATACCGGCTTGCTCTGAGTCCGTATGTTTTAGACACCTCCCTTGTTTGGCTCCCGAACCCAGTTTCAAGTGATGCTGCGAGTTTGTTGAAATGGTGACAGTATAATTATGTTTGTCTTCTTGGCCCTTCCTAAGTGATTCTCCCCCTCCCATCTCCTATGTCTAATGAGTTCTTGTCCCTCAGTTCAATTTTTGTAATTATCTAGCTCATGAAAGTCTATAAAGTTCAGTGTGTCCTGGACATATCTAGTTAAAAAACCACAGCTACATTCATATTTACTGTATTGCAGAGTGGCGCTGAGGTCTGACTAAAGGGGGCAAAATGATACAATGCAAACAGATAAAGGGATTCTGTCCTTCCAAAGACAATTTCCTATTTAACATAGGCATATTAACCTTGACAGCCAAACTAAAGATGCTCTATCTTTTTCCTGTTGCTTCCCTAACAAGGGACTCATTCATTCAGTCATTCAACAAATGTTTATTGAGCATCACTATATGCCCCGGTTATAGTAGTGAACAAAACCAACTTTATGCTCTCATGGAGTTATATTCTACTAGCAGGCCATACACCAATAACCAATGACTATATTATATAACGCCAGTGGAGATAAGCGCTATGAGGGGGGGGGGGAAGATGGGCTATTTAGCAGAAGCCTAGTTTGGAAAGCAAACTACTTGAGTAGGCAGAAAGTAGAACATTATCCTATTATTCCAGGCGTCCCTTATTCTGTACAGCCTTCTACTCAAATGCCTGAGGCATTCTTAAATGATGTTAGTGGGCATTCATCAGAAAACACAAAGGTGTTTACCTTTGTGCAGACATGGAGACAGTGGTGCACTTCATAAAGAAGGAGCCATGACTGTGTCAGGTTTGACTGCTCCGGGCAGACCAGCCCTTACCAGCCCTTACCAGCCCTTACCTCAGAGTGGGGCTGGGCACAGAGAGGCTTGTAGTGCTGAGCTTGATACATCCAATTCAGTATTTCTTCTTCTTCTTCTTCTTCTTCTTCTTCTTCTTCTTCTTCTTCTTCTTCTTCTTCTTTTTATCATTTTTTGGCTTTAAATCTATATATTTTTTATTGTGGTACGGAATACATGACTTATATTTGCTTTGTTACCCTTTTAACAATTTCTGAGTGGGCAGAACAGTATTGTTAACTCAATACCCATTGTTATACAGCAAAGTTCTAGAACTTTTTCAAAGTCTTGCCTGACTGAAACTCTATACCCATCAAAGAGCAACTTCCCGCTTCCCCCTCCCCCAACCCCTCTACTTTCTCATTCTGTGAGTTTAATTATGTTGGATACATCAGATGAGTGGAATCATACAAAATGTGTCCTTTTGTGACTGCCTTATTTTACTCAGTATAACGTCCTCGGGTTTCATCCATATTGTAGCAAATGACAGAATTTCCCTCATTTTTAAGGCTGAATAGTATTCTATCGTGTGTCTATACCACATTTTCCTTATCCATTCAGCCATCAGTAGACCTCCAGTCCAGACAAGCAGTCTGGTTACAGAAGGGCTGGTAACCCTCTTGTCACTGAAGAGTGTCTCCTTCCCCTTTCAGTCATTAAGGGTGTGACACGATAGGGGGACAGACAAGGCAATGACTACCTTCACCAGTGTAGCAATTGCTGCAGTGTAGCTCAATTTGCTCTGGGAACACAGAGCAAGAAGCCTTGCCCTCCATGAAGTTGGGCACGATTTTTTTAGAGGCAGAGGGATTGACCCCTGATGGATCCATGCGAGGACGAAATGAGCAAAAAGGTATTTAAAGCATATTCCAGGTAAAATAAAAGCCGTGTTTTCCCACATCTGTTTCGCACATTCCTACATTAAACATCTGCCGTTCAAGGGCTTTGGATGTGCTAGACCCCATTGTCGGTGTTTTATGTCTTGTCTTACTGATTTCTAATAAAGCACTGAAGGGCAAGTACTTCGTCTATAGATAAGGATCCTCGTCTATAGATAAGGAAACTGAGGCCCAGAGACGTGACGTGCGGTGTTCCAGAACACACAGCCAGGGTCGGAGGCCGGGGACGTTGACTCCAGAGGGGCTCTCCTGACACTCCGTGAGGATAAAGAGATGGTGAGTGGCTGGGCAGACGAGCTCCTCGTCTGGGAAACCCCCCAGGGCGCAATCGTCCAGGCAGAGGTGTGGCGTTCTCTGGTCCAGCTTGGCCCAGGGACTGATAAACCTGACTGGAGGACACAGCAGAAAAGGAAAGGTTAAGAAAAAGGGCACAGGAGCAAGATCTTTCCTTAAAGAGAAGAAAGGCCGGCCTCCTCCTCCCCCAGCCTGGCCGTGCGGCTCTGCGGTCTGGCCGGTGTTCGGTTGCCCTGCCGCGGCTGCTCGCCCGGTCTAAGGTTGCAGCGCGAGACTCCGTTCACCTGACACTATTGAGAAGCCGAGCGAGCGAAACAGTGGCTTATCATGAGGCACCGGAGGTCTCTGTTTCTGGCTGGGTCCTACCACGCACTTGGCATTCAGAAAGCGCTTGTAGAGGGACTGCCAAAATGCCAGATTTTTTTTTTTTTTTTTTTTTTTTAAAGTCCAAGGTAGGGTCAGATTTTCTCTCCATCCACTCCTCTCTCCCTCCCCCAAGGTAGTAATCGCATCACAGGGAAACCCGAGCTCGCTTGTTTTTTGCCGCCAGCTCCTATTTGCCTGGAAAATACATTTGCTGGCAAGGACCCCGGGAGGAGCTGCATCCTGATTTATCGCTCTTTCCCTGAGAAGTTTTTGCTTCTGAGAATTCTATTGTGTCAGAACTGGGATGGGATTTAAGTCTTGCTCTAAAGGGACTGAGTCTTGGTAATGGGATTAATAAAGGGTATATTCTGGCCCTGCCAAGCACTGTGATGTGGCAGTTCATTAAAGAGAACAGAGAAGGAGGGGATCATTGTTAAATTGCTTTGCTGGTGCACCCTTAACTACTACCCTGATCACCAACTCTGAGGTTCCAGGCTGTCTCACGGGTCCTCCCCGGAGCCCTGGAGCACACCTCCATCTCCTAACTACCCCCAACACACACAGTGGCAAGATGCCCTTGACAAAGAGAAAGAAGAGGAATAGCTGTGTTTTGTCTTCAGCGGCAAACATCCTTAGTGCTCTGCGGATGTGTGTTATATGGGCGAGCTGGGATGTGGGAGAGTTGGTGATGGTGGAGATGGGAGCAAAGGGCTGAGAGAGAGAGAGAGAGAGAGAACAAAGCTGCTGTCATCGCCTCCTTTGTTTTCTCCACCCCTCAAAACCCTGTACAGTCCTGGTTTGCGAAATGCAGATAGGATAATAGCACGCTCATCCAGAGATGAATGATTCCTCACTGTCCAACAATTTGGAACAAAGAGAGGCCCAAAGGGGCTGCACTGCCTGGCCTGGGCAAGAGACGCAAGAACCTAGCTGAAGCCTGGAGTCCGGCGGACTCTTGGTTTTGTTACCTATTATCATAGCGTAAAATGCAAAGCATGCTGAAGCACGGAGGGAAAAACAACTCGGGAAAGCAAACACGTGAGGGGCAGCAGGGAGCCACGTACATGACTATTAGCACGGGTCCTATGAGGCATTATCTGAGGGGCTGCAGGGTGTGGGGGCACTGACCTCAGCAGGCCCCGCGATCTTATCCACCATTATGGCTGTTTCAAGTATGTACTGGTTTCTTGCACCGACCCATGACAGGAATAATTGGCTTTTGCCACACTCTTGGAACTGTTGCCATTTCCGCGTGTTCCTCTTCTTCTTGTGTCTTTTACCCATAGAGGTCCTGCTGTCCCATGTGTCTCTGTTTTGGCTTAGGTAAGTTCAAATTAGAAGGGCAGGTTACGAGGGGGTGGTTTCGGGGATTGGCAGATAGTGAGACTGCTGCGGGAGGGTCATCCTGGCTTTGGCGCCAAGAGTTGTATGAAACACGTGGCCAAGGGCCTTCAGCGCTGTGAGAAAACACAATAGACCTATGAGAATCCATATTTGAGGTCTAGTCCTGAAATCTAATTTTGAGGGTTGAGCCAATGAGCCATTTCACAGTGGACAAGCATGGCATTTTGTGCCTCTTCACTTGATTGAACTATTTGTTCATGTAACTGACCTTGAAGGTAGAGAATGTCCTGACCCAAAGGGTCAAAGGGTGTGTTGGTGTTCCCCCAGCCAGGAGACCACTGCTTCCAATGCATCCAGGTGTTGGAGGATTTCCTGATTCATTGTGGTCTGAGGGATCACTTCAGAGGTTGCATTTTGTAGGTAAATATTCATGTGATGGGCTGTTGAACAGAATGGGAAAAAGCGACTGTTAAAGCTCTAGTAGCTACCAAGAACCATAAGATACCTGGGAATAAACCTAACCAAAGAGGTAAAGGATCTGTACTCGAGGAACTACAGAACACTCAGGAAAGAAGTTGAAGAAGACAAAAATAGATGGAAGACCATTCCATGCTCTTGGATTGGAAGAATAAACATTGTTAAAATGTCTATACTGCCTAGAGCAATATATACTTTTAATGCCATTCTAATCAAAATTCCACCGGTATTCTTCAAAGAGCTAGAGCAAATAATCCTAAAATTTGTATGGATTCAGAAGAGACCCCGAATCGCTAAGGAAATGTTGAAAAACAAAAATAAAGCTGGGCTTCACGTTACCTGATTTCAAGCTTTATTACAAAGCTGTGATCACCAAGACAGCATGGTACTGGCATAAAAACAGACACATAGACCAGTGGAACAGAGTAGAGAGCCCAGATATAGACCCTCAACTCTATGGTCAATTAATCTTCGACAAAACAGGAAAAAATATACAGTGGAAAAAAGACAGTCTCTTCAATAAATGGTGCTGGGAAAACTGGACAGCTATATGTAGAAGAATGAAACTCGACCATTCTCTTACACCATACACAAAGATAAACTCAAAATGGATAAAAGACCTCAACATGAGACAGGAATCCATCAGAATCCTAGAGGAGAACATAGGCAGTAATCTCTTCGATATCAGCCACAGCAACTTCTTTCAAGATATGTCTCCAAAGGCAAAGGAAACAAAAGCGAAAATAAACTTTTGGGACTTCATCAAAATCAAAAGCTTCTGCACAGCAAAGGAAACAATCAAAAAAACAAAGAGACAACCCACGGAATGGGAGAAGATATTTGCAAATGACAGTACAGACAAAGGTTGATATCCAGGATCTATAATGAGCTCCTCAAACTCAACACACACGAAACATGCAAACATATCAAAAAATGGGCAGAAGATATGAACAGATACTTCTCCAATCAAGACATACAAATGGCTATCAGACACATGAAAAAATGTTCATCATCATTAGCCCTCAGGGAGATTCAAATTAAAACCACATTGAGATATCATCTTACACCAGTTAGAATGGCCAAAATTAACAAAATGGGAAACAACATGTGTGGGAGAGGATGTGGAGAAAGGGGAACCCTCTTACACTGTTGGTGGGAATGCAAGTTGGTGCAGCCTCTTTGGAGAACAGTGTGGAGATTCCTCAAAAAATTAAAAATAGAGCTTACCTATGACCCTGCCATTGCACTCCTGGGTATTTACCCCAAGGATACAGATGTCGTGAAAAGAAGGGCCATCTGTACCCCAATGTTTATAGCAGTAATGGCCACAGTCGCCAAACTATGGAAAGAACCAAGATGCCCTTCAACGGACGAATGGATAAGGAAGATGTGGTCCATATACACTATGGAGTTTTATGCCTCCATCAGAAAGGATGAATACCCAACTTTTGTAGCAACATGGACGGGACTGGAAGAGATTATGCTGAGTGAAATAAGTCAAGCAGAGAGAGTCAATTATTATATGGTTTCACTTATTTGTGGAGCATAACAAATATCATGGAAGACAAGGGGTGTTAGAGAGGACAAGGGAGTTGGGGTAAATTGGAAGGGGAGGTGAATCATGAGAGACTATGGACTCTGAAAAACAATCTGAGGGGTTTGAAGTGGCGGGGGGGGGTGGGGGGTTGGGGTACCAGGTGGTGGGTATTATAGAGGGCACGGATTGCATGGAGCACTGGGTGTGATGAAAAAAATAATGAATACTGTTTTTCTGAAAATAAATAAATTGAAAAAAAAAAAAAAGGCTCTAGTAGCTGCCATGGCCAGGGCAGGACGAGTATAATGGATGCTCTGAGAAGTGCGTGAGATAATCTGCTCTTAGTGCCGGCCAGAGGGTTAGTAATGTGTTCTAAGGCAGAATCTCCAACCAAGTCCTAGCTAGGTTGACCGGGATCCCTGCCTCAGCCCTCAGAGCACAAGAATATGAATGATGTTTAGTTGGGTTGTACCGAAAGATGGGAACAAACAGGAATGTTAGGCTTAGGGTACCTTTTTTCCCAATTTGATTTTACCCCCAACCCCAGCAGAAATGATGAATATTTGATATTTTACTGTCCTTATCTGACCCGTTCCTGTGAAGATGTGGTTCATATACTATTGTAGTTGAAAAGGAATGCAGTTATCACAGGCTGTCGTGTGCATGACAGCACAGAAAGGTAACTCTTCAGTAAGGAAGAACCAGTCATGAGTACCTATGCCATCCACTGTGATACCCAAGTTTGCCGCAGAATTTTCCACAGTCCAGAAGGGGGAAAGATGGGGGAAGCCAGGTACCGCCTGTGCAGGTGGCATCATTCGTGGAGATGGAAGGTTCAGTGTCCCCCCCAGGAAAGGAGGTCAAAGACAGGGGTGGGGTGAGGATTCAAGATAATATGTCCAATAGGTGCGATTTCACGCGGAGATCGGGAGGAAGCCAGAGTCCCTGTGACATAAACACAGGTATCTTGGACAGTTTGGAGTTAATGGTTAAAATATGATTCATTAACTAGGGTTTAGGGTTTTTGTTTGTTTGTTTGTTGGGGTTTATATTGAGTATGCCAATTTAGCTTTCTCTATTTGTAGTTTTTGGGTCCCCTTCTGATCTCTATTTTCACTGAGCCTAGCTTTCCCAGGTCAGATTGAAGATCTCACAATTTGGCTGTTGCCCATCTTATTTTATGTCGATTGATTCTACCTTTGGTTATAAATGAGTTAAAGATCACTAGTGTGTTGTGGCACCTGGGTGGCTCAGTGGGTTAAGCCTCTGCCTTCGGCTTGGGCCCTGATTTCAGGGTCCTGGGATCGAGCTTCCACATCAGGCTCTCAGCTCAGCAGGGCCTGCTTCCTCTTCTCTCTCTCTCTGCCTGCCTCTTTGCCTACTTGTGATCTCTGTCTGTCAAATAAATAAGTAAAATCTTAATAATAATAATATTACTAGTGTGTACTTATGTTCTAGCTAATTCTTTTTTTCTTTTTAAAAGATTTTATTTATTTATTTGACAGAGAGAGAATGCACACAAGCAGGGGAAGCAGCGGAGAGAGAGGAGAGAGAGAGAAGATGACCACCTCCCTGAGCAGAGAGTCTGATGCAGGGCTGGGAGCCAAGACCCCTGGATCATGACCTGAGTTGAAGGCAGAAGGCAGATGCCCAAACGACTGAGCCACTCAGGTGCCCTGTTCTAGCTAATTCTTGACATAGTGCGGGATGGCTCTACTGGCCGGAATTAGTCTCCTGCCTGGTTAACACGGTTCTTCTGATCACTTGCATATTCTCTTCTCTCTGTTGGCAGAACAGAGTGTCAGCATGTCCTGCTTCATCTCCAACTGTATTGCCTCCTATGACACTTTAGGCACCATAAGTTCCAGCCAAATGGACTTCCCACTAAATATTGTTTTAATTTCTTTATTCTTTCCCAACTTGAGGGGGTTTGCTTACGTTAAATTTTACCAGTCTCATTAGGTGTCTATAAAGGTGTTTTGGAATCTTCTAATCAGGAGTAAGTTTTTTAATATCTTTAAAGGTACAGATGTTATGTTGCATTATGTACTGTGACATATTATATACACTGTGATATGTATACATACTACATAGACAAACTTGTCTGATTTTCCACATTTATCTTAAAATTCCTTAAAGGCAGGGTTTGTGTCATATTTATAGTTAATGTTATTTGGGATCACTTAAAAAGCCAACTTGAATTGCTCTCTGAACCCCTATCACATAGGCTGGAGGAATGATCAGTCTCATTCCTATTGCTTCCCCTCCTATCACTGTTACTAAAGGTGTTACCATTAGGATGTCTTTATCCCACCTGGAATGGTCCTTCTACTTTTCTGAGTCTGTGCCACATCTATACCATAGTTGGGTGGGGTGTGGAGACCTTAGGCACTGGGGGTTCCCAGGCCCAAGTTTCTTGGTAATTCATATAGCCAAAACTCTGAGGTCTTTGTCAACTCCCAAGTGTATTCCCCTGGGATGGGCCTAGGCCCCCACTCCTCTTACTTCCCATAGAATATACATTTCTCTGTTCTGCCCATTCAGGATACTTAAAATAAGCTCTTTAGTAATTTTTTCCAAAAGGCAACAACAACAACAACCATAACAACAAAACTATCTTTTCAGATGGCTTCTGAGTTCTTAGCAAAATTCTCTGTATCGAGGAAATCCTATGAGCCTGGTTACCTACTGGGAATGGTAAGGGAAGAGAAAAAATAAAAAGGATAAAAATGAATTAACATTTTTGGGGAAAAACCCTTCCACAAGCAAAAGGCTGAAAGACTGCTGATGAGATATGAACCTTTATAAAAATAAAGGACATGCCTGTATCAGGATTGTAGTCAGGATCTCAACTCAGGAGACCAGAGCACTCTAAGCAATGGGAAACAGGAGGAAGTAAGTACTAGGAGGTGAGCTGCTGGAGATTTGGCAATTAGCAGTAGCTAGACATGTCAACAAGAAGAGAAGCATCAGGAAGGCTTAGCAGAAGGTGGGGGGCACTGGTACTCAGGGTTAGGACACTGGCTGTCAGGAGAACTGATGGGACCCAAGGAAGACCTCAGTTCTGGAGAGAGGAGCATTGGGTCAAGCATCACAATGGAGTGTTCAACAACAAGAAGCATGATAAGGACCTACTCATTAGAAAGGGATCCAAGGTTAACTGTGTCCTGAAGCAAGGCTGAATTCATGCTGGTTTGCTGAGTCACTGAGCTGCTTGATGATGATTCCAGAATCCTCTAATAGTGGGAAGGAAGATCAGTTCCCAAGCTGGGGGTGGGGCTGAACTCCAGCCTACTGTGGAGCTCTGCTTTGCCAAGGGATGGAAGAGAAGAGTGAGCCAGGCAAGCTATTAACCCAGAGTTTCATGGCACAGTGTTTGAAAAGGACACTGGCATAAAAATTAGTTTTCACACACTTCTGTACACATGGATAATGTCAACACTTAACTTTGAGCATGTTGACCTAAATAAAAATGGCCTGCTTTATTTTTGTTTTGTTTTGTTTTTCAAATACTAACCATGGCCTGAAATTTCCCACCCTGGTTATTTATTCATTTTTAAAGATTTTTTTTTTAAATTCATTTGAGAGAGAGAGCTAGAGCATGATCAGAGAGGAGAGGAGAAGCAGGCTCCAAGCTGAGCAGGGAGAGGGATATGGGGCTCCATCCTAGAACCCTGGGATCATGACCTGAGCTAAAGGCAGACGCTTAACCGACGGAGCCACCCAGGTGTCCCTGGCTTGCTTTTAAAAAAAAAAAACAAAACAAAAAACACACCATTTATATTTCCTGCTCAAAAACTTGATTGCTACAGTCCAAGTAGAGGAGTCTCATAGTTGAAAAATATTAGTGACAGTCTTGTTCCGGTAATTACTGTTAGTAAAGACTTAAGAATGAATAGCTTTTTTTCTGGGAGGGTTAGCGAGCTCGCTGTGGGCGATTGCCGGTTTGTGAGCCATTAGTCAGGAAGCACTTGTGTTAGGGTAACTCTAAGACCTTCAGCTGGACAACAACCATAATTGTTGCAGTGAAAGCACTTGGATGTTATTCAGTGACTTCATAAGCAAGTAGATCCAATCTCTTTCCTCTTTAATCTGTACCACATTCTGTGACCACAGAAAGTTTTCTTAAACTATTAGTTAAATCGTTCTTCCTCTTGCTTTAAAACTTCCAGTAGATCCTTAATATGATTCACGTCAAGTCAAAAACCTTTCTGTCAAAGATCTCCACGACTTGAATTTCTTCCACCAATTCAGCCTTCTCTCATTGCTCCCGGCATAGTCTTTGCCTTAATCTGTTCTCCGAATATGTCAGGCTAATCATTCAAATCTGTCTTCCACTTCTGTTCATACTATTCAAGACACTGGGGTAAACTTTTTCGGTCTTCGTATGGATACTCAGCTCCTGCCATTTTTATAGATCAAGCTCTTTTTTCGTTTTCTCCATAAGATCCTTTCCAAGAATTTTCTTTCTCTTTCTACTCTCAATATTACAGAAAGCAGTAGTCATCTACCAACATCTGTTCTTCCTATCTTTTTCTTTTATAGAATCCCAATCAAAATAAAATTTTTTCTCAGCAGCTCTTTTGGAGCAAGAAGTGATAATATTCTTGCCAGTCAGAAAAGAAAGAATTTCTAGAATTTTGTGATACAGATACAACATCATCTTTTCATCGTAGGTGCTTCTTTCCTAATTTTCCCTGTTTCATGGAGATAAAATGGATCTATAATTGATACATCACATCTTGCAAGTAGATGTACAATGTGATAATTACATATATGTATTGCAAAATGATTACCACATAAGGTTACTTAACACATCCATCACCTCACATATGTATCATTGTGTGTGTGTGTGTGTGTGTGTGTGTAGTGAGAACAATTACAATCCACTTTTTTAGCAACTTTCAGGTATACAATAATAGTCAAACTATAAACAGCATGCTATACATTAAATCCCCAGTGCTTATTCATTTTATAACTCAAAGTTTGTTTCTTTGACAAACATTACCCCATCTCCCCACCTCAACCCCACTCCCGGACCACCACCAATCAATTCTCTGTGTCTGTGTGTTTGGCTTTTTTAGATTCCATATGTAAGCGTTATCATACAGTATATTTCTTTCTCTGTCTTCTTTATTTCACTTAACATATCATCATCAAGCTTCATCCATGTTGTTGCAAATGACAGAATTTACTTCTTTCTCATGGCTGAATAGTACTCCCTTGTTTATATACACACACATCACATTTTCTCTATTCATTCTCTTGATGGACAGACACTTAGGTTGTTTCCATGTCTCAGGTGTTGTGACTAATGTGGCAGTGTGCATATCTCTTTGAGATGGTAATTTCATTTTCAATATACCCAGGAGTGGAATTGCTGAATCATATGGTAGTTCTATTTTTAATTTGAGGAACTCTCATATTGTTTTTCATAATGATTCTAACAATTTACATTTCTATCAATAGTGCACCAGTGTTTCCATACTCCAGAACCTTATCAGCACTTATCTCTTTTCATAATAGCCATTTAGATAGGGTTAAGGTGATACCTCAATGTGGTTTTGATTTGCATTTCTCTGATGATGAGTGGTATTGAGCATCTTTTCATGTATCTGTTGGCCATTTGTGTGCTTTCTTTGGAAAAATGTCTATTCAAGTTCTTTGCCCAATTTTTAATCAGATTATTATAATTATTTTGCTATTGAGTTGTATGAATAATCTTGGTTCCCTTGTAAAATATTAGTTGTATATGCATAGGTTTATTTCTGGGCTTTCCATTCTGTTTCATTGATCTATGTGTCAGTCCTTATAACTTTGTAGTATAGTTTGAAATCAAAAAGTGTGATACCTCCAGCTCTTTTCTTCTTTCTCAAGATTGCTTTGGCTATGTAGGGCTTTCTGTGGTTCCAAACAAATGTAATTTATAAAATTTTTTTTAAAGAGAGATCACAAGTAGGCAGAGAGGAAGGCAGAGAGCGAGGGGGAAGCAGGCTCCCTGCTGAGCAGAGAGACCGATGCTCAGAGCCCATGACCAGAGCCGCAGGCAAAGGTTTATCCACTGAGCCACCCAGGGGCCCCTCCAACAAATTTTAGAATTGTTTTATGTATATCTGTGAAAAATGTCATTGGGGGCACCTGGATGGCTCAGTGGGTTAAAGCCTCTGCCTTCGGCTCAGGTCATGATCCCAGGGTGCTGGGATGGAACCCTACATCAGGCGCTCTCCTCTGCAGGGGGCCTGCTTCCTCCTCTCTCTCTCTGCCTGCCTCTCTGCCTACTTGTGATCTCTGTCTGTCAAATAAATAATAAAATCTTAAAAAAAATTTTTTTTAAAAGAAAAACTTCATTGGATTTCCATTAAGATTACATTGAATCTATAGATGGTTTTGGATAGAATGAATATTTTAACAATATTAGTTCTTTTGATTCATAAGCATGGGAAATTTTTCCATTTATAAGTATCTTCTATTTCTTTCATCAAGATTTTACAATTTTCAATGTACTGTCTTTCACCTCCTTCCTTGGTTAAATTTATTCCTAACCATTTTATTGTTTTTGGTGCTGTTGTAAATGAGATTGTTTTCCTTAATTCTTTTTCAGATAGTTCAGTGTTACTATAGAGAAATGCAACCGATTTTGTATATTGACTTTATATCTATCCTGCAAATGAATTCACTTATCAGTACTAAAAGTTTTTCCAGCTTTATTGAAGTATAATTAACAAATTATAAGATATTTAAAGTGTGCATCATGGTGACTTGATACATGTATACATAGGCTGTACAAATACATGTAGAGTGTGAAAGGATTCCTCCAGCCAAACCCTTCTTTCTCTTCCTTTCTGCCCTTCATCCTCTCTCATTCCTTCTTCTTATCCCTTCCCTTCCCCTCCTTCCTGCCTTCTTTCCTTCCTTCTTTTTTTTCTTTTTAAAGATTTTATTTATTTATTTGGCAGAGATCACAAGTAGGCAGAGAGGCAGGCAGAGACAAAGGGGTGGGAAGCAGGCTCCCCGCTGAGCAGAGAGCCTGATGCGGGGCTCGATCCCAGGACCCCGGGACCATGACCCCAGCCAAAACAGAGGCTTTAACACACTGAGCCACCGAGGTGCCCCTCTTTTCTTCCTTCTTAATGAGAACATTTAAGTTCTAATCTCTTAGAAATTCTCTTAGAAAATTTCAGTTGTACAATACAGTGTTAGAGCTCTAGTCACCAGGTTGTATCTTAGATCCTCAGACCTTATTCAAATTACACCTTGTAGCCTTTTACTAACACCTCCCTATATCTATCTTCCTTATCCCCAGTTCCCTGGCGATGGCAACAGGTTTTGATGGCAGAGTCTTTTTTTTTTTTTTTTAAACGGTAGAATCCTTAGAATTTTCTCATAAAATTATGTTAGCTGCGGACAGAAAATTTTGCTTCTTTCTTTCTGATTTGGGTGCCTTTTATTTATTTTTCTTGCCTGATTGCTCTGGCGAGGGCTTCCAGTACTATGTTGAAAAGTAGTAATGAGAAAGGGCATCCGTGTCTCATTCCTGGTCTTAAAAAAAAGTTTGCAACCTTTTACCATCAAGTATGATGTTGGCTGTGGTTTGTTAGATATGGCTTTTATTAAATTCCTTCAGTCTTCAGTTTGTTGAGAATTTTATTGTGAAAGGATGTTGAATTTTATCAAATTTTTTTTCTGCATTTTTATATAATCCTATGAGTTTTATCTCTTTCCTCTTTCTAGAACTTGGACTAGAAGTTGCAGATGAGACAATCATCCTGTGTTTATAAAATGATCAAAGGAATGAAAGCTAAATCCAGAGCTTAAAGGGAGAAGTAGATTGCGATATTGACAACATCATGGGGCCACTGCATCAGCCCTGCACTTGCCAGCTATAAACATATATTTCTGCTCTTATAGAAGAAAAACAATCCCCCCTCTAGGTAATTAAGCTAGTGATTGATGTGTGCAGATTAATAGAGCCTCTACCTAAAACCCTCCTGTACTTAAAGTCAACATGCCATAAATCAATTATTTATTCTTTCGTTTTTCATCTTTGCTATTCTTTTTTCTCCAATTAGTTATCTCCTTATAGAGGGGTATGATCTTACGTGTCTTTATCAATATTATCACCAAAATTCTTTTTTTTTCTTAAAGATTTATTTGTTTATTTTAGAGAGGGAGACAAAGAGAGAAAGAGAGAGAGAGAGAGAAAGGGGTGGGGGCAGAGGGAGAGAATCCTTAGGCAGACTCTCTGTCAAGCAGGGAGCCCGACAGGGGCCTTGATCTCAGGACGCTGAGATCATGACCTGAGCCAAAATCAAGAGTCAACCACCTAAATGATTAAGCTAGTAGGTGCCCCCCCCCTTTTTTAGCTATTTTCAGACACTGTTAGAAGAATCTAGTAAATAAGGGTAACTGATGTGCAAACGTTGATTGCATCAATCCGCCAGTAACTATATAATAATGGAAACTACGCATCCAGCCTAATAGAGACTGTAGAAGCTGGAGGAGTTTGTGTTTTGAAGTAGTTTTATTGTGATACTAGAAATCAGTTATTTGCTTACAGGTTTTTAATGTATTTGTTTTAAAAATGATCAAGATATTTTCAGTTACATTTCAGTATCTTTTTATTTTGCTAATAAAATACTTGTGCTTTCAGCACGCGGTGTTAAAACAGATATAATAACTAGGTAGTGATAGATAGAGTCAGGCAACCTTATAGGACCTATTTAAACTATTTCAGTGAGGTACTTATTATGGGATGAATGATAAAACACCATGATTTAAGTAGAATTTGGTATATTCTACATTATTTGACCAAACATGAATTAAGGATTCTCCTGAAAATTATCATTCTTATTTTACATGAAATGTACTAGATATTTATTTATTTATTTAAAAAGATTTTATTTATTTATTTGACAGACAGATCACAAGTAGGCAGAGAGGCAGGCAGAGAGAGAGAGAGAGGAAGAAACAGGCTCCCTGCTGAGCAGAGAGCCCGAAGCTGGGCTTGATCTGAGGACCCTGAGATCATGACCTGAGCCGAAGGCAGAGGCTTTAACCCACTGAGCCACCCAGGCACCCCGTACTGGATTTTTAGATAAAAGAATCATTCAGGTGATTTAAAACCTTCAGGACACTTTTGGTTTTAAATTGGAGAATTTATTATATTGAATATCTAAATCTTCTGTAATTCTTTTTTTTTTTAAGATTTTATTTATTTAGAGAGAGAACACAAGCCTAGGACAGAGGCAGAGGGTGGGAGAGAAGCAGACTCACTGCTGAGCACGGAACTCTATGAGGGACTGTATCCCAAGACCCTGGGATTATGCCCTGAGCTGAAGGCAGATACTCAACTGACTGAGCCACCCAGGCACCCCAAATCCCCTGTAATTCCAAATAGTATGTTCTGGGTACAAAAGCCCTCTTTGAGCATCAAAAAACTACAATTAATAGAAATTGATGTTTTAATTAAAATTCCCCAAATGTGGAAGGTCAGTTACGTATGGCTTTGTAAGCAAGGGAACAGAAGAAATCTCAAAGGCTTCAGGGGAAAATGGTAGCATGAATACAAGTGTCATAGAATCCTCCCATCCTCAACTGAAATGACCAAAGGAATAAAAGAATAAAGAAGATAGCCATAAAATTTGAATTTGTAAAAAAAAAATTTTTTTATTTATTTGAGAGCAAGAGGAAGAGTATGAGTTGGGGGAGGGGCAGAGGGAGAAGCAGACTCCCTGCTGAGCAAGGAATCTGCTTGGAGCCTGACCTGGGGCTAGATCCCAGGACCCTGAGATCAGGACCTGAATTGAAGGCAGACACTTAACTGACTTAGCCACCCAGGGGCCCTAGATACAAAAAAAATTTTAAAGAAGACTGTATCTAATGAATTTCCATTAATTTTTTCTACAGCCATTGCAGATGGACCAAATTAAAAGAAGATAATAAAGGGTTATAACTGTCCCTTTTTAAAAAGTAGAATGGTTTCACAAAGTAAATGGTGATACTCTGGAAAAAATGCTATCAGCATTCTCTAATTTTGAGGGTCTAGGCTGGGAGCAAAGGATAGAGGCCCGATAATTGGTCAGGGGAGTATTTCATTTAGGTCTCTTTCACCATCACAGATTCACAAAGTTTGGAAGCAGGATGTCCAACATCAAGCGTAGGCATGCTAGGCAGAAGAAGTGTGCTTCATAGTAGATCCTTCAGGGAGAATCCCAGACAAGAGTTCATCATGTGGCAAGATTATTCCAAATAATGCAAATTGGTGGGGATATGCTCTAGGGGAAAGAGTGAAGGAAATCTTGAATAGAAGGGTTTTTAGATCCAGTTAAAAAGCTTGAGTTGGATACTGGCTCAGAGTCATAGGGAAAGCGCCAGGCTCTACTCTTGTCTTGTGTGTGTGTGTGTTTGTTTTTGTTTTGTTTTTTTTTTTTTTCCTGCTGAGACTTTTCACACTGAAAATTAAGGCTTAGTGATTTCCCCCCCTGCTTCCTTCTGTGGCTGCATCCTATCTTATTGGCATTCTAGACTATGGACTTACGGGAAATGGGTGGGAGAGAATCCTGTCCATAGCCAACCCTACGGTTGTCTGTAGAATCTGTGTTACTCAGTGCAGAACTGAGGACCTGAGAAGGTGGTATAGGCCTGGTCTCTTTGCATTCACGATCTGTCAGAGTAATGGAGCTTTCTGGGTATCAGGCATCCAGCAGAAATGTAACTGCTCCAGTACATGCACTACTTCAGTGGATGTAACCTGTATACAGGGAGTAGGTGGACATCCGGGCCAAGGAGGTGTATGGAGAGGCTGACATGTACAGGGGTGTTGATGGTTGATGTTTGTAATAACCGATGACCGTTGTCTGTGTTCATTGTAAAATGGGTATGTGTTGGATTCATGCATCTTCAGTCTTAGTGATGCCAGTGTACTCTTGCAATGAGTTACAAGAGAATTCCCATGACAATCTCATGATTATAGTTATTACCAAGCCCTGCTTATTTTCAGGGAAAACAATTCACAGGCATTTACCCTGTGTCTTTACTGGGACCATGCAGCCTGGTTAGGAGACATTGGCCTGATAGAGCTGTCCTTGAAGTTGTTGTTTGTTCTCTGGCATTTTTACTTCTTTGGTCTAAAGATCAGGTGGCAACAAAGGGATGTAAACATGTAAAATCACAACTGAGTGACCAAGGATCTGCTCTGTGTGAGCTTTAAGGTAGCAGTATGGTTTAGTGGGAATGAGCAAGGGCCCAAGGTCTTGACTACTGACTAGGGTGGGATTTTGCATAGGTTCCTCGATTTCTCCAAGTCCCTTTTCTCATCTGGAAATGTGGTAACACTATAAATTGTGAGAATTCAATTACTAAGTTAGACAGCATAAATCCTCTAATGTAGTACCTGAAACATAAAAGGTACTCAGCGAACACCAGCTATTTCTTAACTATAGCTTATAATTTATTCCAGATGATAGTAAAAACTCTTGACTTGTTGATTTTCAACTATGTAGAGACCCCAAAAGTCAGCTGTAAAGTACAGAGAGAGAATAATTCCAAGACATCTGAAAACCCTTCTATTTTAATGCCATTCCTCAGTAATAGTACATTTGAATACCTGTCTACATTTTAGGGTTTAAGGGGGGACATCTCAATGGGCAATGACACACGCATTGCCTTTCTAGAGAGAGATTGACTTTCATTGCATTATTTTCTGGTAGCTAGAAGTTATGCTAGGCATTTTGCTATGTCCTACCTGCAGATGAGCAGTGAATACCAGGTAAGAGGAATGAGGGATAAAGGATAAGGGAGACATCAGGATGAGAAAAGAGAGAGCAACAAGAAACACTATTTCTGTTTTCAGTTGTGTTTGTTTGTTCACATGTGCCACATGTCTAAGAAGGTGGCCTGGATAACTGACTTCCTGACATGTACGATCCTGTAGAGTCCTGGAGTTTAGTGAGCGTGGGGTGGTCAGTAGACACACCCAGCTCCTTCAGCTGCACAGTAATTAGCATGTGTGACATGAAGAGTGACATGAAGGGGTGGAGGAGGTAGGCTTGGGAGGCTGGAGGAAGATTGCACGGCACTGTGGTTTTGAGAACTCATTTTGAAAACAACCCAATGACAGTTTGTTTCTGCATTCAACAAACTCCTATACCCACGTTAACTTAGTTTATATGTCGGACTCCCTAGGTAGTTCATAAATTCCTGGAAGGCAGATACTATATCCTGTTTCTCTTCATATGTCCATCCCCTAGCAGAGGAACTCCATAAATGTTTGATGGATGAATGGGTAAATAAATGATTAGTCACAAAGTCAAGTAGCCTGAGGTTACTGAGCTGAGTGTGTCCTGCAGTCCTGCAGAGTTGAGACTGTAACTTCAGCAAAATACTTTAAGAGGTCAACTCTATCCATTGACATGGGGGAAGAAATGCCACTCACGATCACAACGTAGAGACCCACAGTCCTAATTTAGTAAACAATGTGCTTATGTGTGTGTGTATTTAAAAAGTTAAGCTAGTTAGCTACCTGTGGAAATTGGGAAATTTGCATAGTTCTCTTGATTGAGTCTTGGCTGGTACACCATTGTTCTTGAAAAAAGAAGATTTGGCCTTCGAAGATCAAATGGTCATATGAAAAGATATGTCCAAGAACTCGGTAGTAGTGACTGCCCTCTCTGGACGGGACATACATAATCTGTAACAGTCCCTACCTACTCACGTTACTCATTTATGTTCCCTACTTGATCCTGAAAAGTGGCTTGAGTTTGTGACCTCTGCACCAGATGATGACCTGAGTAGAAAGGGGCACACAAAGAAGAAGCAGATACCTTCTCTTCCTCCAAAAATACTATGAGAAGTCTGATTGGACCTGATGGGGAGCTGTTGTGCTTGGGGTTAGAGAGAACGCACACCTACAGAGCAGTGTCACTGGGGGGCAAAGCTGATACAGGGGTTTGTGCAATAAGGGGGGGGGACTCAATGGAAGATCCCAAACTCCAGTTCCTCAGCTCAGCTCAGAATGATCCTTTGTGGTCAACAATGGTGACTCTTCCAGCAGTGAGGGGCTTACAGGGAAAGAACTTGCTTCTGAAGGAGAGAGAGCAGAATGGTGAGGTAGGCTGAGATTGTCCTCAGTCCAAACTACCTCATACAGCTCTCGGGTTCTTAGAAGTCAGCCAATTCAATTTACTTACATTTGGCTTCCACTTTCAAAAATGCATACATTGGATGACACAATCTGTTCTATTAGATTTACTAATATTTTACCATGATGCAGCAAAGAGGAGGCCAAGTATCTTAGACACATGAGATTTATGGCCAGTTATTAATCTTGTAAAAATAATGAATTGCCACTGAAAAGGGGGGGAAGAACAGATTCTTTCCCAAACAGGAAAGGAAATTTAGCCCCTCATTTGATGGATGAGTATTTTAAATAAAAAACAACAAACAAATAGAAAACATTTGGGAACCTAAAAAATCTCTTCCTAAACACCCAACCATCTACAACTTCCAAAACCAACTTGGTGGGTGCAGTTGGCAAGCTGAATTGGACCTCTCACCTTAAGAATATTAGCAAATTACAGTAGGCCTGCTCCAGAAGAAATTCGATATTCTCGTGTTAGGGCTTTCCAGCAGGAATACAGCTTCTAGACTTGGCAGGATCTAACTGACACTCGCAAACAGGTCCAGTTTGAAAGATGAGGACTCAGATGCAGCAAACAGCATATTTTTCCTCTTATTTTTATGTGTATCTAGCCTTTTGGGAAAAAAATAACAAAATGTTTCTGAAACTTAAAATCCAGTGACTTATAAAAGCCATCCCTTTATCTTTTCTCCAGTTTTTACTTTCTTTTTCTGTGATTTGAAAGGGGAAAATGAACTTTATTCCTTTTTTGATGTAGAGGAAAAGCAATTTTGAATTTTTGAGGAGAAGGGCTCTATTGCAGGTTGGCTAAACCTATATGTGCTCATGTATATTCTGTATTTTGGTAGTGTTCCTGCTCATTATTATTAGCCTTTTAAATGAAAAAGCCATCTTTTCTGAGGTGGTATTACCCTATAGTACTTTTTTTTTTTTTTAAGATTTATATAAAAATTCAGGAGAGTCTTGCTTCACTGGTTTTTCATGAAAGAAAACATTTCCTTTGCAGATTGGAATTAAAAAATGCAACTATTGGAGTTGTTTTCCTTTTCCTTCCTCTAAAACCAAGAAACATATTTTTCTTTCTGCACTGAGACTATTACTGAACTATCAGATGACCAGTTGGGTCCTGAAACCAAGATATTTATAGTCTGTAAATATTTTTATGGTGGTAGTGGTGAAGAAAAGGGTGGTCTTCCCTATACACACAGGCTGCCTTATAATTTTTTTTAAACATTTAAAAGTAAAGTCCATTTTTCCTACATGAGAACAAAGCAATCTAAGTCTCTGCTGGGAGAATTTACAGTGATTTTCTTTTATTACATTCTCAGGCATTGTGGATCTGTGATTATACAGACTATGGACCAATTTTGATAGCTGTCTTTCATGTACTGCATAGGTATTGAGAAATTAAAAAGGTTTATAAGCAAACAAAATTGTATTTCAAACATGGCTTTTTTTTTTTTTTTCCTGAACGAGTTTTATCTCAGAGCATATAATAGTGGAAACAAAGTAACTCAGGAATTTATTTTTTAAAATGTTGCTGTTTGTACATTAGAGGCAATTTAGTGGTGTATAAGTCAGCTCTGCTTTGGTAACAAATGATTCTTCCATCTTGGTAACTTAGGATAACGAAAGTGTCTGAGGATCTGCCGTGGCTTTGCAGCCTGTGATCCTCTTACTCCGGGATTCTGGATAAAGAAGCAGATTTTATTTGAAACATGTCATTTTCACGCCTAGAGGAAAAGAGGAAGAGATACTCACCATGGCTCTTAAAGCTTCTGCTTGGATGTCGCACGAGTCATAGATGCTGTCGACTAAAGCAAATCACGTGGCTAAGAGTGACATCAATGAGGCAGGAAGATGTACTTCTTCCACAAATCCCTGCAGCTTCCTTGGCAATGGGTAAGATGAATAATTATTCTAAAGGAAAGAGGAAACAAATAATTGAAAATCATAATACAGTCTACCAGGATGATCACGAAGTTCTGTAAATCTATTTTTTTAAATTTTTTATTTTTTATAAACATATATTTTTATCCCCAGGGGTACAGGTCTGTGAATCACCAGGTTTACACACTTCACAGCACTCACCAAAACACATACCCTCCCCAATGTCCATAATCCCACCCCCTTTCTCCCAACCCCCCTCCCCCCAGCAACCCTCAGTTTGTTTTGTGAGATTAAGAGTCACTTATGGTTTGTCTATTACCAGTGGGTCTGGGATGCCTCCAGAATCCATTCCTACTTCCATGATTCAAATCGGGACTCTTCCAGCCCTGAAGAATACATCTGGATTTCCTTCTTCCTGTTGTTGCTGTGCACTCAGGATAGAAAAAAAAATTTAATGTATTATTTGCATAAGCAGAGAAAATTTAGAAAGGTCAACGTTCTAAAAGATAAGCATTATAATACAGTTCACAACTGGAGACTCACACAAATATTGCTCAATACTCCTAATTTCTTCTACCTTCTCTTATTCTTGTTCTCTTTTCCTTTGTCTTCCAACCTCTCTTCTTCTTCCCTTTCTGAAATACATACATTTTATTTATTATATCTTTCATGTCATCTTAATTTCATTTCTCTCCTATTCCCTCTTCTCTTTTAATTTCATTAACTCATTCCTTCAGTTAATTAATATTACTTCCTAAATACACTTAGGACACCAAAATAAAAACAGACATGGTCCCTACCTCAATTTATGAAATAAGAAAATTCTGTCCAAGGTACTTTATAACTCTGAAATCCTATGACTATTTGTTCCCCGGGGTATCAGATTTGCAGGAGAGATAAAGATATGCAAAGTCAGCTACAATATAAGGTAAAATGTTCTAAGTGCCAGAGAAGGATAATTATTGTGTTATGGAAATTCAGTAGGAGAAGATTATTTTTAGGATGGGTTGGCAATAGATCAGTCTTATTACCTGAAATTTTTTTTAATTGTGTTACCATAAAATACATTATTAGCTTTTGATGTAGTGTTCCAAGATTCATTGTTTACATACGCGACACCCAGTACTCCATGCAATATGTGCCCTCCATAATACCCGCCACCAGGCTCTTTTTTTTTTTTTTTAAGATTTTATTTATTTATTAGATACAGAGAGAGAGATCACAAGTAGGCAGAGAGGCAAGCCAGGGGTGGGAGGGGGAGCAGGCTCCCCGCTGAGCAGAGAGCCGGAAGTGAGGCTCAATCCCAGGACCCTGAGACCATGACCTGAGCTGAAGGCAGAGGCTTAACCCACTGAGCCACCCAGGTGCCCCAGGCTCATTTTTAAATCTTTTCCTCTTTATAAAATTTATGTTCCCCTTCATTAACTGATTCTTTTTTTCCTCTTTGAGATATTTTATTCTTGGTGACTTGACCAGGGCTCTGAATCTAGTTCTTATATACCAGGCCTCTTGTTTGCAAGTAACAGAAGCCCAGCTCAAACTGGCTCAAGCTGGAAAAGGCAGAGTATTGCCTCATAAAATGTAGAAGTGTCAGGCCTCTAGGCATAGAATCTAGGTGTTTACTGATCTTTTAAAATATTTTATTTATTTGACAGAGAAAGAGAGAGATCACAAGTAGGCAGAGAGGCAGGCAGGGTAGGGTGAAGCAGGCTCCCTGCTGAGAAGAGAGCCTGATGTGGGGCTCTGATCCCAAGACCCTGAGAGCATGACCTGAGCTGAAGGTAGAGGCTTAACACACTAAGCCACCCCAAAGACACTAACCCACTAAGATACCCCATTAAAGGATGTCATCTGGGGGCGCCCTAGGTGGCTTTGTTGGTTAAGTGGCTAACTCTTGATTTCAACTTGGGTTGTGATCTCAGGGTTGTGTGATGGAGCCCGGTGTGGGTCTCTGTGCTTAAGAGTCTCTCCTGAAACTTTCCCCTCTTCTCCACCAACCCCTCTTGGGCATTCTCTCTAAAGAAAAAAAGAGAAAAAGAAAAAAAAAGAAAAAAAGAAATGTCCTCTAGAATCTGTTTCTTTTCCTTGGCTTTTCTTTTCTTGCTGTTGGCTTTGTTCACAGGCGATCTCTCTCCTCCTCATGGCTCCGAGATAGCCTCATAGACTCACAGCCTACCAGTTTCTCAACCTCAGAAGTTCCAGCAAAACTTCTTTCATTGGTCTTTCTTGGAAAACAGTAGGGAAATGGAATGTTTCAACTGGTTGGGTAGGGGCATCATGTTACCTACCACTGAAGGTGGGCCCTCCTTGTAAATGGACAGAGCCTGTGTGTTACTAAAGAAAATTTACTTGCTCTTTGAGTGGAAGAGAGAATGGAAAATAGCCTTGCAAAAACAACAGTGATCTGCTACATAGTAGAGGTTTAACAATGCATTTGGTAAAATGATGGTGTAGTTATGGATTTTATTCATTATATAGGCATGTATGGGGGCAAAGAGAATCTATTCCTTTCTCCCCAAAACTTTACTGTCTTCACCCTTTTCTTCCTACTTACTCACTGTCAGTCCTATACCCTACAGATACTGTTAAGCTTGTTTTTTGCCTTTAACACATTAAAGCATAGCTATTTTATCATTTGTCTGATAACCGTATTTGGAGTCTTTGTGGTCTCTCTATGTTTCTTGTTTCTTGTCCAAGTGACTCTTTTGGGTGTATGTGTCTGCTTCTCTTTTATTCTGTGCTGGTTATTTGAAAAATCATTTGTAAGAATAATGTGAATTTAGGATGAGGACACTTTATTCCCAGGCAAGTTTTGAAATTGCTTCTGCCAGCACCTGTGGGGACTATCAGCCCACGATCACCTTAATTCAAATTCAGTGCTTGAGTCTGTAGACCACCCAGTTGTGATAGAAATCTGGATGCAAGATGTGATGAGGGCTGGTTTACTGCTGAACAACCCTGAGTGTATAGCTGAGGTACCAGATTACTGTGAGGAGGGTCTCCTATTTAATTCCTCAGTTAATATCTACCTTCAATTTGAATTTCTATTTCTCTTTCCACAAGAAACCTGCCCTTTCCGGAGGAAATGGAAATTCACATTTTTATGTTGGGTAAATAGCCTTGGGATGAAAAGTGGTTTTTGTGCTCACTCAACATCCTGGGTTCTTTGGCCCGTTACTCCTTACTATCTTATTAGCTCTTTGTGGCTGTTGGAAAGATATTTATTATATTCAGCATTTTTTTCGTTGTTTTCCGCAGAAGGGTTGGTTCAAATAACGTAGCCTGCCGTTGCTGGGAACTGGAAGTCTTCTCTCTGAAAACCCTGGTCTGTGCTTCATCATTCCTGATTCTTTCTGTTGTCTTCTCTCCCAGTTTTCTGTCCTATTCTTTCATTGTACTTGGCTTGTGGATAGACTGTGGTTACCAAACCTACATTTTTTGATGTGATGTCATGGATCAACTTCTCATGATCTTGGATGAACATCTTTATTGCTCTGTCTTGCAGTTGATGGTATAAGGTGCTTCAGATTCCTCTCAGATACTGTCGTCTTGGTCCATTTGGACTCTGGTGTACTTTTGGGACATCTATCTTTCCAATTTTTAAATTATTCCTACCATCTGAAAGCATGATAAGAATTACAGTGATATAGGTGAAGGGTATGAAATACTCAGATAATGTTACCTGTTTAGAACTGTATTACATACATATTTCCTTTACTTCCTCTCCTCCTTCGGGAACATTTACTACCCCTGTTTTTAATCTTGTAATCTCCTTCCACTTGATTCCCTCCCTCTCTGAATTTTTTTCTTGGTTTGTTCATTGGTTCTCTTCCTCTACATACCCTAAATTTCATTTTTCCCGCAAGGTTTTTCTCTTTGCATTTTTGCCTCCTTACCCTGGCAGACTCTCCTATTCCTTTAGTTTCAGTCATATTCTATGTTGTACCCAATAATCAAATTTAATGTCTAGCTCTGGCCTTTGTAAGGTGTTCCAGTTCCTTGTTATCACAGATCACCTGCTGGCTCTACCAGGATGTTGTCTAAGTTCTAAAAGTCTCCATTTCTAAACTTGTGTTCTTTCTCCTCCAGACTCTTTTTGGGGGTTATAGTTTTTGGTAACATAGTTAACATTCACCCAGGTTTCCTAAATAGAAACTCCAGCATCATCCTTGCCTTCTACCTCTCCCTGTTCCCACATTTAACTGGCCAATCCTTCCTTGCCATTTCTACCAACATTGACCTGGGCTGGTTTCATACATAGGTCTGTATGTAGATTCTGTATTTGCAAATTTGCCTGCTCACTGACATTTATTTGTAACCTCAAAATCAATATTCATGGCACTTTCACATTCATGGGTCATCTGATGTGCATGTTTCCAGCTGAGGTTGAGCAAGGTGATACTCTGCCTTCTTGTTGCAGCTCTCCTACTGTGAGCAAGTATCTCTTTGCAATCTATTTAGTATCAAATTTTTCATATCTTGGGAATTCTCTATTGGTTATTTCACCAAGCATAGAGTTGAAATGCTGTGTAGTGTTCCCCGGTGCAAGAAGGTGATGCCTTAGGAAGAAAATACATGTGTCAATTAAACCTCTTTCAAGTGTGAGTTATAGTGCTATTGCTGTGAATTTGATGTTAATGAATTAACAATATATATTAAATGAAGTGTCTTTAAACAGAAACATAAAACAGGGTTGTGTATTGGTTGGTTGATAAAACGTGAACAGAGGCTTACAGGAACCGAATACTGTATTTTTCCTAGGAACAATGGTTTAATGTTCACGGAAACTTCATAGAACAAAACAACCATGAAAATCAGCTGTGTGTGTATAAACATATCATACATAATATACTTATATGCATATATGATGAAATATATATATAATAACTGTCTTCTGAACTGGTTTTCCTGCAGTGCATTTTCACTGTTGTTGAAATAATTATCTTCCTAAGGTAGAATTGAGTATGTTACATCTCCTACCTTAAAAAAAAAAAAAATCCCCAATTCATACTACTAAAATTCCTTTTCGTTACCTACACCAACAGTCTGTCTGCAGTTCACCTTGTCCTCTCTTCATACCCTACCCCAGTAGCATGCTGGTTTACTAGACAACTATTTCCCTTTATGTCTCTGTTTTCTATCACTTTTGACTCAAACGCCCTTTCTTGCTTCCCTGATAAAATCCTATTCAGCTTTCAAAACCAAGATCATAGGGCGCCTGGGTGGCTCAGTTGGTTAGGCAACTGCCTTCAGCTCGGGTCATGGTCCGGAGTCCCGGGATCGAGTCCCTCATCGGGCTCCCAGCTCCATGGGGAGTCCGCTTCTCCCTCTGACCTTCTCGCCTCTCATGCTCTCTCTCACTGTATTCTCTCAAATAAATAAATAAAATCTTAAAAAAAAAAACCAAGATCATATATGAATCATCTCTATAAAGCCTTTCTTGATATTCACATGACAGTGTAATAGCAGTAATTGCTTTTATATTTATTTCCAGTTACATTTACCACTGTTGTAGAGCAAGTTACAAACAAGGAAAGGGAAAAGGCTAGAACAAACTATGTGGTGTTGGATTGGAATGGGGGTCTTCATAAAGAACTCACTCATGGTTTTAACTCTGATGCTGAGAAGAACTAGAAGCTAGGATACTACTTGCATTGCATAAATCTGGCACCCAGAACTTAGTTTGAAGATATAGTTCTCCACTAAATAGAACCCGGGCTTTTTGGAGAAAAGGTTTATTGCAGGGCTGGAACAGGGAAAACACAAGATAAGTCTGAAAGTTATGGCTGTGCCTAAAATCTAAAAAATACTTAAAGAATGTTGGAACGTGTAAAAAGGACACAGAACCACACTTAAGATTCTCCCACAGGCCAAGTCTGGGACAGATTGAGAATCAAAATAAATATAGTAATACAGTATAACAAAATAAGAATCCATGGGTCCATACTAATATTAATTGATCAGGGAGAAGAGGAGGCTTTCTCATAGTAGACAAACAACTAATAAATGTAGAAGAAATAATGTATCTATAAGGATTTATAGGATTTATCAGAGTAATTGTTGATTTGGACAAGAACTATTAAGGGATGACAAAAATAGTGAGTGAACATTGGATGAGGGAGAAAATAGCTATATGGTTCCAAAGTGTTTTTCATAAATTAATTGTTAATGTCAAAAGGAGAAATTGTGACTTTACCTATGTAAGATCCTGACAGACAATATCTTAGCCAAGTAATGGGTAATGGGAGAGATCAGTATCCTGTTCTCTTGATATGATGGCCTACTGAGGCCACAGCATTAATTTCATAGTCTTCCTCCTAAAAAGGGCATAAGCTGAATCTAATTATGAGGGAAAATCAGACAAATCCAAACTAAGGGACGTTAAAAAAAAATGACTGTTCTTCAAAATATCTAGACCGTGGGTAATGACAAGAAAGAAGTTTCAGGTTAGAGGACAATGAGGCATGACAGCTAAATGTAGTATGTGATCCTGGATTCTTTCTTTACCTGGGGAACAAGTAGCTAGCTTCAAAGGGCATGTTAGCTAAGAACATTTACATATATATATATATGGGCTGTGAGTGAGATAATGATATTATGTCAATGCTAGCTTTCCTAATTTTGATAATGTTGAGGTTATGTAAGTGATGTTCTAGCTCTCAGGAGTATACACTGGAGTATTTAGGAATAACAGACCATATTTAAAACTTACTAAGTATTGATCTTAAAATATATATGTATATAACTGTAGAGATAAAGTGAATGATAAATGCAGTGAAATTTAAATAATTGGTGATACTTGGGGAAAGGTGTTTGGGTTTTTTTGGAAATTGCATCAAAAATTAAAAAGTACAAAAATCAAGTAAACACTTTGGTAAGCAAGGACAATCTTGTTTGTTTACTTACTTTTTGTTGTTTATCCCTTCCCAGTAATATCTATATAATATAACATATTTGATATAATAAAAGCATCATAAGTGTAGTGATCTTGTTTTCCTTTCTCACTACTGTATCCTCAGCATCCTTTGTAGTGTGAGTATATAGGACTTCAATAATTATTTGTTGAGTGAATAAAAGAATATTTGGAGACAAATAACAGTAGAACACTTCTATATCTTAATTTTTCACTCTTCAGAAACCTTACTAAATCTAAGGTAAAATATTTTCTCTAAAAAAGGGAAAAATTCTCAAAGTAGGAGGACTGCTGCCTAACCCCCAAACTTCCATCTTGGCAGAATATGAGGGAATGTTTCTCTGGGAAACTTAGTGAGAATAACTAAATAAATTCTATTTTTATTTCTTTCACAGAATGCTGTAGTCAATTTATTTATGGCCCATTTTTCCTGTATAGTAAATCTCAAGTTGACAAGCATCACCCAAATGATGTGGGTTTTTTTAATCTCTCATTTTAAAATATAAGCAAATGGTCAAGAATGGTCAACTATCAAGAAAATCCTTAAAGATGAAAAAGACCAAAATAAACACAGAGAAAAGCAGCTGAAATAAATAAGAGTAGGTACCATAAAGAAAATAAAAAAAAAAAAGAGAGAGTTCTTATAATTCATAAAAATGAGAAGGGTGATGGAAAATTCTTTATTATGACTTGAGGGTAAAGTTGAGGCCATATTACAAAAAGTAGAGAAAAAAGACAGAATGATGAAAAATAGGAGAAGAAATACAGGAAAATTAAAAAACTGCTCAGACGTTCAATATTTGAACAACAGGTATTCAAAAAAAGAAGAGGGGAGCAAATGTGTGTAGGGGGAGAGAGATCATCCAACAAAATAACCAAAGATCAATTACAGAAATGAAGGACATGAATTTGCAGGTTTAAAGGGCCATTAAACCTCCAGCAAGAATAATGAAAAACGATCACAATGAAGTACTGACAGTGGTATTTTAGACTTCCAAGCTTCTGGGAGGGGACTACAGACAGGAACATAAAAAAGAATCAGTGATTAGAATGGTTTTGACCTTGTCAAAGTGATATCAGAGGGTAAAAGACAGCAGGGTAATGTCTTCAAACTATTAAAGAAAAATAATCTCAATCTAAAATTTTATATTCACCCAAGTAACCAGTTGTGAGGGTAGACTAGGGACCTTTTTAGATCACAAAGTCTCAAAAAAAAGTCCTCCTATACAAAATTTTTCTTTTCTTTTCTTTTTAAAGATTTGATTTATTTATTTGTCAGAGAGAGAGAGAGAGAGAGAGCAGAAGCAGGGGGATCTGCATGCACAGGGAGAAGCAGGGTCCATGTTGAGCAAGGAGCCCAATGCAGGAGTTGATCCCAGGATCTTAGGGTGACCTAATGCAGCTAAATGCAGATCCCAGGATCTTAGGGTGACCTAAGCTGAAGGCAGATGCTTAACCAACTGAGCCACCCAGGAGTCCCTATAAATTTTCAAGAAACTCTTCGAGAATGTTCCTCACCACAGTGAAGGACTGACTAGGAAAGAGGAAGATGTGGGACACAGGAAACAAAATCCACCAGAGTTGAGAGGGAAAGTAATTCCTAGGAAGATAGTGAGAGGACATCCCAGAATGACAACTGTGTATCTGGTGCAAGGGTAACCAGTTCAGATGAAACATGCCAGAGCCCTCAAGAGGAACTTCAAGAAGATGAAATTGGTGGTCTACTTGGTATGAATAAACATATTCAGAGGTGATTAAGAACACCAGAAGAATGTTTGCACAGAATTTCTGGGAAGTCACAGAAAACTCTACAGAAGAGAAAACAAGGTACTGATAATTCCAGAGAAAACAAGAAGTTACACAGGGAAGTCACTGTAGTAAAATTTACTACACGACACAGCTCTGAATAACACCAGTCATAATAATGTGACTACTCAACTGATCTAACCATAGGTGAAAGCTGTGTGTGTGTGTGTGGGGGGGGGTGATGGTGTATAGGTTAGAAACCAGAGAAAAGGGGAATACATTCTCTCTCTCTCTTTTTTTTTTTTGGTGGAAAATTAATAGATAATATTTATGTTGTCCATGGTTCAGTCAACAGAACAGATTCACTGGATGTTACAGATGGAGTTATTACAGAAGTTAGGTCTCACACAATCGTGAGAGAAACTGAGGAAATAAAGATCTGGAAGGGGAATTGGAGGATCAGGGGAGTCAGTAATGGGTCTGACAAGCCAAGCATGCCTAGCCACCATAGTACTATGGCAAAGGAGTACTTGAGAAGAGGTCTCTGGAAATCTGTTGTCTTACAGCTAGTTGTCTGGTCGTGGTCCTGGGGTCTTTGGGTCAGCAGGGCCACCAGCAGGAAGAAGGGTAGACGGCTATAGGTAGAAAAGTGAGCTTTACGCTGGTACCCACTGTGTACCTCGGCTTCTGTCCATTATCACATCTTACTACAAAAAGACCTTCTGAAAGTCTTGATCATTGTTTTACTTCTGTCCCCTAAATCTTACAAGATTCTTCTTTTAGCCAGCTCTAACTCAAAATCATTACATGACAGGGGATTTGGGAAATACTGTTCCCAACTTAAACCAGGAGACAGAGCAAACCACAAGCATGCATCCTCTTCGCAATCCGGCATCCAATACACACTTCTGTTGACCACATTTAAGTCAGAAAAAGACAGAAGCAAATACATATTTCCACACCTATCCACACAGAAACATACTGACCTTCCCAAAAGAGGATACACAAAGTCTGATATGTTCCTTGATTCATCTTGGGGTGATATTCATTCTTTTAGCTAAGTCACACATATTTTTTGGTTTAATACTGTGATAGAAGGTTGACATAACTTACACATGTTAGATAGCAGAGGAATAAGAGATGACAAAATGTTGATGTTTGACATTCATATCCAATCAAGAAATAAATGCTTCTTATCTATTTCTGCAACTAGTTACGTGATTATAGCTGGCACTTATACCTTCATTTTTCCCTAGGACTGAAATAAATAGGTTGCCCAAGAAAGTCTTATTTGATTTGTATAATGCGGAACCTTTAGGTCTGGCTTACAGAAACGGAACTTGAGTCACCCAATGCAGAGGTACAGCCCTTAACCAATCCCAGACTTGAGCCAGCTCACAGCCCCAGAGCTCCATGAATGTAGAGGAGGTCGGGACTCTGGAGCAAGGATCCTCACTGTGAGTCTTTCTCTTTTCCTTCCTCAGTAGGACCTGGGGCCATTTACTCAGATGACTGTGTTTTAGGGAAGTGGAAATAACCCAGTTTGGGGGGGACTGACATTAAATGATTAACACCTAAAATGTCAAGAGATAATGATACATGATATGTTAACTAGTTGAATTTAAACAAAATAAAATTAAAAGTCAAATATCAAGAGAAGGGGTTTTTGAAGACTGGTAATGAATGGCATTTTGGCTTGGGTACATCTCCCAGTGGGCCTAGTGCATGCCCAAATTTACACATGGATATTTCCTGTTCTGCAATAAATAGTTAGAGCAGACATACTCAACAACTAGAAGCATCCGCATGTAGGTTCTCTGACCTGTGTATCTATTTTTCTATTATCATGTATATAATGTATGTATTACTATTTTTAAATTTTCTATACTGTTTCAAAGTTTAAGTGGCTTATTAAAGGGGAGTCTGGTTGGCTCAGTTGGTTGGTTAAGCATCTGCCTTCTGCTCAGGTCATGATCATGTGTCCTGGGATGGAGGCCCACGTAGTTGTTGTTGGGCTCCCTGCTCAGTGGGAAGCCTGTTTCTCCCTCTCCCTCTGCCTACTGATTCCCTTGCTTTTGCTCTCTCTGTCAAATAAATAAATAAAGTCTTAAAGAAATAAAGTGGCTTATAAAAATGCATATAATACTACGAATTAAGTACATTAAATTGAGAAAATCACAGCAAAAGGAAAATAAGACTAGAAACATAAAATGGAGCAAGAAAGGAGACTAGTACATAAAGTGCCTTCCTGTCTTATACACTGGCTGATGGTAAGCCACAAATTTGTTCTTGAACAGTAATGCATTTCATTATAACTATAAGTTAAAGACAAACCAATTGTCTAGGAGACACATATCTGTTTTGGATACTTGTTCTGAAAAGAGTTCTGGGAAAGGTCTTTCCTGCTCTCAGAGATTACCTGTTCTATTGTTTATCCCTATTAGTATGGCTAATTGAGTGTCAAATAAAACATTCTCTTCATATTTATGAAACTGAGTCTAAGTCTTAAAATAGCTAGGAATAATTTTATGTCTCTAGTCATTAATCAAGTGTAGTAACACTTCATTCCAGCAACCACATTTGCACAGAAAAGAATGGAATCGACACATACTACTTTAGTTCAAAAGAGTTCAGAGCACACAAGATTAAATAAAGGAAATAATTGTAAAATGTCAGGTCAAATCTTGAGTTTTCTCTTATGAGCTGGTCTGACTTGGATTTCCTTTGAATAGAGCCTCCTGGATCTCTTCCATGAGGATGGAGAACAAAATGAGAAAGAAGCCTTATCACATCAGTCTACAGAAGAGTTCTCAAGTGGCAGAACATAGTATTATTAACATTCGGAGAAGTCAAATATTTACACATTTTTCAAATGTTAAATAAGTGATTATGGTGTGGCTTTTAAAAACAACAAATTAGCTTAGATAAGGACTGGTCAGTGACCTTGCTGAAGATCTTTCATATTAATTAATTTAATTATTTCATACACAGTATAATACATGAACACAGGCTATCACATACAATTAGCAAAATAAATATTCAGTTTATATTTAACAGGAAAAAAATACTATCCATATTGATACAATGGCAAAAATGCCATAATTTGTTTTGAGACAATGGATAAATTCTAGACTGGAAGGGCAGATACAACATCAACAAATTTCAACAGAGTAACAAAATAGTGGGAAACTTTAAATCTGAGAATATGAATATCTCATAGCATAAAAGATAAGGAACTCTAAAGCCATTAGCTAATGAAAATGAGAGTTGTGGCCAAAGTCTACCAAATCTGTGAATATAAATAGTTAAGAAAGGTTCAGAAAAATTTAAATCCATTATAGTGTAGTCATATCATGCAGTCATAAAATCGCTAATATCTTATGGTTTTTAACATCAAAAAATGTATTAGAAAATTCCCAAATTTCTAAGAGCATGGGTAAGAGCTTTTACAAGTATGACACAAACAAGTCTATACAAGACAATAGTGACAAATTTAACTAGATAAAAATATTTTAAAATTTGCAGCACAGTAATTATACACATTAAAAACAAAGAAAAATCATGAAGTTAACAAAATATTTGCAAAAAATAAAAATACTGTGTGTGTGTGTATGTGCACCTATGTACATATATACATATTCTGTATGTTTACATCTATATATTCTATAAAACAATAGTAAGTGACCAAGAACATAGAGAAAAAGGTAAATAATACCTTTGGAGAGTTCATGGGAAAGGAAATAGCTTGAGCATATTTAAAGCACATATTTTTATTTCTTTTTATTTAAAAGAAATAAAAAACTGAAACTGTTGAGGTATCACTGTTTGCCTAGGAGTATTAAGAATGAGAACATGTTGGCCAGTATTTAAGGAGATGGGCACTTTTTTATGCTGTGGTTTGACAAACTTACGTGGGAGGCAACTTTTAAGAATGCACACATATGCATATCCAACTGTTTGATCCAACTTTGCTACTTTTAGGAATCTATAACACTAAAGTAAAATGAGCCATGAAAAGGTTAACTGAAGCATTGCTCATAACAGGAAAAGATGAAGACAACCTAAATGTTTTTGGTAGGGAGCTGCCTGAAAACAACCATGCAGTGAAATAATATACGATTGTATAAAAAGAACAGCAAAGTTTTTTATGAGCTGATACCAAATGAACTTTAAGATGCATGAAAACAAAATCAAGATGCAGATTAGATTCCACTAGTTGCATCAAAGTGGGGAGAATATATATATATACACACACACACATATATATGTATATATATATATACACATATACATATATACATACATATATACACATATATATATGTGTATATACACACAAACACATATTCACATACACATTTTCTTGATAAGCACAATATATTTCTGGAAGTGCATTCAAAACCTGGAAGATTATACCCAAATAACTGGTGGTCTCAGAGGAGAATTGACTGGCTGGGGAAGAGCTTTTTCCCTTTATCTTCTTTATTAAGGATTGAATTTTAGCTGTATCATTGAGCTACAAGTCAGGAAAGTAAAGTACACAAGTTGCCTTCCATCTATAACATCATTCCTCAACTGCCCTCACTTGACCTTCTCTATAGCCAATGAGTGGTATGAAGTCAATCTCACCAGTGTGTTTCTCTGTAAACAGACACCAGGCACATCTCTATTTATAAAGCTACTTTAATGAAACCACCATCTAAACTCAGTTTGAAGAAAAAAAGCCCACTGAGTCTCCAAGATGGAGAAACTGTGAGCTGTGAGGTTCAACAACAACACATTCAGAGTTTAGAAATGAAAGGAAGCAGAAATATGGGATTAAAGTTAATGATAGTTTAGGATCTGCTTGGGTTGTATTTCTTAGTAGCAAGAACATTCCTGGGTTCTTGAAATCAGGAAAAATATTCAGTGACTGGCAAAAAAAAAAAAAGTCTGCATTATCAACAAAGTAGCCCATAAGAGATTAAGAGTAAATCTCTCAGTACCCCAAGAACTAAGTGTGACAGATTTTTGAGGTTCAGTGGTATCCTCTAAAAAGCAGAGACAGACCAGGAGCAAGTACAAGGACAAAGGAATTAAGACTCTTCTTTCTCTCAGAGCCCATTCTCATCTTAAGAGCACCAACCAATCTTCAACAGAAGTTGTACTGTTAAAATTCCTCTTCTTCTTCTTCTTCTTCTTCTTCTTCTTCTTCTTCTTCTTCTTCTCCTTCTCCTTCTCCTTCTCCTTCTCCTTCTTCTTCTTCTTCTTTTTAGCAGGAAATTAATCTAGGAGTTCACTAAACTGAAAAGGCTCTCTGGCTTATAAAAAAATTCCAGCTGTGCAACCTAAATGATTGAAATTATGGAAAGTAATCTTTGAAGACAAAAGCTTGAAAGTGGTCTGTAATTTAACTATGATTGACATCTTTCCTCACTGAACCTCTATCAATGAGTTTGTCCTCACACTAGTTAGACCCCACTGAAACAGAAACTTCTTGATAGAAATAGAAAACTGATTGCAAACCAGAGCATGGCAAGGCTAAAAGAGATCTTGTTCAAATTTTCTAAAATACTGCCAAGGAAACCGAGATCCAGAAAATTACCAAAAGTGATCAAGGGGATTAATGGTAGAGTTAGATCTACTTGATCTTGTGCTCGTTTTGCCCTTATATATTTTAAAATAAATAAATATTCCAAAAGACTGATAACCACTGATCTTGAAGGGGTCTCAGCGCTATATAGAAAGGCCAAGGGCTTATTTAGAGAAGTCTTTATGCTACCATGGACTTGACTTCTTTAGAAGTGCAATAAATTTGGTGTGTGCATTATGTGAGTGGTGTATTTATATATATATTTAAAATGATGGGGGGATATCTACTGGAATATTCAGCCATCATGTTAAATGCTAGGCCACTCCCTAAGCTGAAAATTTCCAGTTGCTTCCAATTCCATGATAAAAATCAAAGACTCTGAAAACTCAGAAACAGATCCACTGTTCCTGCAGTGTGTTTTGTCAACTCTATTTGTGCCCTGTGGGCCAGTCTCAGGGGCTGAATTTTCTTATCTAGGAAATAGGACCAGTGACCTCAACTCAGATTTATCTTGGATGTTCTCAAGCATGCATAAAGGAAATAACACTGAAGTTCTTAGCACATAAATATTGTTATGTAATAGTGATGTCTGTAAAAATAGTTATGGACAGACAATAATGGAACAATTCATAAACACTATTCTAATAGTCATATTGTTTCAACACGATTGTGTCAAGTTTCTAAATTTCTGAACATCTGAAACTGAAGGCATGGAAAAGGAAATTTAAGCCATATGATATGGTAGCATATGGTCATATCTACAAACATTCAAACTGTCATGGTTGGCAGTAAAAAAAAAAAAAAAATCTTTTGCCTAAGGAGTAAATACATTCATTCCTACAGCAGTGAGGGCAGGACAGAAGATTTCAACAGAAAGAAATTAGGTACCATCAAAAAAAAAAAAAATCAGGTAGCATCAAGTGTATGTCATGTAACCCTTCCTTAAACAGTAGTCCCCAAACCCAGGCACCCAGAAGTTTAAGTCAGAGGTCTTTGAGGGAGGAGGGAGAGGGAAGGATTATGACTGAGAAATACTTCAGTGGAAAGTGAACTTTTCTTTAAAGAAGCAAGGTCCCAATTTCTTGAATCCTGCAAGCAAGGGACCACAAGGTTTTGCAATCCCCCCCCCCCCACCACCACCACCAAGAAACAAAGTCAAGAAACAAGCTAGTGAGGACATGCAAAAGCTATTGGAAAACCTCGCTCACTCCCTACACTGAGGGCGCATTTTAATTTCAGCCTTGATAACATCTTCTGTCTAACAAAGCCGAGACATAAATTAACAAGTGGCTGAGGTGTAGTATCTTTCGGGATGCAGCTCAAGTTCAAACTCAGTCCGCCAGAAGCAGCCGTCAGAAGGGTGGGCTAGGACGGGTCAATCAGATCCTCCTGGCCCCGAGGTCAGGGCAAGGGTTGGAACCCACCGGGGAGCGCCCGAAATAGACGCCTTGCGGGTGAAGTCGGCGGGGCTCCCCCTGCCAGTGCGGTCCAGGGGCACCCCCACCCCTAGCTTCCTTTTGGTTTAGCCGTGCACTCCAGGAAAGCCCGGAGGGAATTTGCCTGGGGTTGGGCTCGCTGGAAGCTGTCAGCGCTCTTTAGGACCTCAGGGAAACCGGAGAGTTTCTGGCTTTAGGACCCAGGAACTCCGAGGCAGCCTGACATTGATGCCTTGGACCACAGCACCACCTACTTATAGAAGCATCCCGAGCCTCGCCTCGGCCGGGCTGCATCTCCGTCGGAAAGTGCGCTCGCCACATCCCTGCGGCCTCGCGGGAGCGTTCTGTCTGCCATAGCTTGGAAAGAGAGAAATCCTAGCTGTGAAGTGGCTGTGGAGTAGAGCCCGGGAAACCGCGCAGTTGGACAGGGACCTAGAGAGTGAGAGCCGGTGGTGCCGGTCGCCCGAGGACCGCACTCACCGGCGGGCACGCAGCATCCCCGAGGCTGCAGACGCGCCTTCCCGCCGCGCTCCTGCTAGGCACCGCCGGCCCAGAGGACCGTGAGAGCACTGCGGACCCGCGGTGGCCGCCGGAATCCCGGACCTGCCGGGCGCTCCCGGCACCTCTCGGCAAACTTTTCCCCGGCCCACGTGCTAGCGAGGCGCCTCGCTTCCCCTGCCCGGGATGGAGCGCCGCGCCTAGGCACGCCGCACGGTCCGAGACGTAAGTGCCACGGTAGGCGACCCGCGTCCGGCCACCGCGGCCACGGCGCTGGGTAACCCCGCCGTGGGTCCTGAGGGCCGAGGGGCGCTCCTTGAACCCTGCGCCCTTGGTGCCTTTGGAACCCTTTCCTTTCCCTGGACTGGCCGCCCAACGCCCTTTCCCCCGGGTCCGAGCCTGTAGTTCGGCAGGGATTGCTAATTCACTGATTGTGAATCACCTTTCTCTCCTTTAACCCCGCAGCTGTGGGCTCGGGGTTAAACTGCCCCGCGGCTCGCGCTAAGCGGTGGGTTCACGCCCCGCTCCCTCCTCCTCTTAAACTGGGACGCGCGAAGAGGCTGTCTCCTCGGGGCTCTCTCCACTCTGTTTTTCCTCTTCGTCTCTCAGGTTCAAGGTTTGAGAGATGCTGGCCGCGCCGAACTGACCAGTGCGGGAGGTTCCCCCCCACCCCCGGGCTAGTGGCCACTCGCCCTCGGCGTCTCTCCTGGCAGCGCGGTGGGCGCCGGCTCCTCGCAGGAGCTATCCCGTTCCCCGACTTTGAGAGGCGCCTCTCCCCCGCCCGACCGCCCAGATGCAGTTTCGCCTCTTCTCCTTTGCCCTCATCATCCTGAATTGTATGGATTACAGCCACTGCCAAGGCAACCGATGGAGACGCAGCAAACGAGGTGAGTCCTGCTCTGCCCGAGGTGCGTGGGGCCGGAGTGGGGGCGCGTCGCGGCGCTGGTGCCGGGGCGCCCCGGGGCTCCGCTGGGCCTGCAGTGCCCTCCACCCCGCTCGCGCGCGCCACCGCTCTGCACTTTCTGGGCCCCTGAGCTCGGCCGAACGCTCTTTTCTGTCTTCGGAAGGCGCTGCGAGCCGGACCGAGATGTGCTGGAGAGCCGGGTGAGCCCGGCGGGCGCTCGGGGCTCAGTGGTGTGGTTTGTACCCGGTTCGCTGCCCCGCTTCTACTCCTGAACTCCTCTCTTTCGCTCTCCCTGCTTATCGGGCATTCACTGTTTCTTGTTCTTCTCTTTGTCCTTCTCTCTTTTTAGTCCTCTTAACCGTCTCCCCTGCAGCTCATCTCTACCTTCCCCATCCGTGTGCGCCCCAGATAGCTTTGAACACGGCCTAGGGGTGTGTGTGTGTGTGTGTGTGTGTGTGTGTGTGTGTGAGAGAGAGAGAGAGACAGAGAGAGAGAGCGCGCGCAAGCTGAGAAGGGGTACTAAGTCAAGGCGGGGGACCTACATTTACAGGGAAAGGGCAACATTGATTTCTTTTTCTGGAATCCAAGACTATGTGGGGTGATTTATTGAACTTTTTGCATTGAGAAGCAACTTGTACCCGGGTTTTCTGGGGGAGTGCTGACGTGCGGAGTGATGTTTTGGGGACAGGCCTGCCTTTGCGCTCTCTATATACTTTCCTTAAAACTAGCTGGTTCTGGTCTCAATGAAATTCCCTTGCGGCTTTTTAACCTCTCCCTCAATCTCCATCACTTGTGTGAGCTCGGGGGAAGACAAGTGGAAGCCTCCAGCAAGATACCAGAGAGCTAGCTTTCAGGCAGATTTACTGTGCGCCTATTTCTGAGTCCTGCTGGGGCTGCAGCTAATCCAGCTGCTTTTAGGGAAAGGGCTGCTACACACAATGAAGTCTTCTAGGGGGATTTGAACACAACCCCAACACACACACACACACACACACACACGACCAGTCCTTGCATTACTGGGAGCATGGAAGGTGCCCAGCAGCCCCTTAGAACTGTTTCGTCTGAGCAATTTGGACTTCTGCACCGGTAGAATTTGTCTGGAAGTTAACAGAACTTGTCTCTCCCCCTGCCCCATATAAATGTCGCGCTCGATCTGTGATAGGGTATGTTTCGAACTCATTTTATGGAATCTCTGGTCCTGCACCCAGATTTTGGACAACGCTCTTCTCGCCCTAACTTTTCGCCGCCTTTTAGGACGTCCTTAAGCTGTTGCTACTACCCGGAGGGCTGGAGGTCGGCGGGCCGGAGGGCCGAGCTCGGATGACTAGTGGTGTGCGACTTCCGTAACCTCTGCTCTCCAATTGACGCTACGGATCTGTTTGTTAAAGAAAACAGTCCGTCCTTTCTCTTTTTCTCATTCCTGGCATTCGGAAAATTCTTATTTTCGGAAATCGTTGCGCAGAAAAATGCTACAGAGAAATTTCTTTCCAGAGGCCACGAAAGTTTAATGCTAATGGTCGTCCTGAAAAGGTCCGTTTCCATCATCTCCTCCACTCCTCCTCCCCGCTGGCTCCTTTCTCCATCTGGTATTTTCCTTTGAGGTATTACTCGCAGATCTGGCAAATTTTGGTTACACTGTAGTCGAGAGTTTTTGGAAAGGCTTTATCACCTCTTACCAGCACAAGGTGCTGCCTACTTGGTTGGGGGAAATACGGAGATGCTTCAAGTTCGTGCAAATAGAGAAATTCCTAAGACGCCTTGTCAGCTGGTTCTTTATTAGGACTGACCAATTCCGTGAGGTCTTTCTGATCCCCACTGCCTGTCCCATTGTGGCGGATCGAGGAGGAATCTAACTCACCTAGTGTGGCCCGAGAACTTCACACCGCAGAGCTGTGTGATAGAGGACATGACAGCACCCCTGCGGCCAGAAGCGGTATTGCAGGCCCTTCCCGGCAGTGCCATCTCCAGAGTTGGCCCTGGGCCTTCTTAGGTATCTGACACAAAACCTATTCATTTCAAAGCTGCTTTGGCAAAATCTCCTAGTAATTACCCTTCACAGCCCCAAATGCTGACACTGAGAAACCCAGTCCTAAAGTGTGCCGTAGTCCCTTGTGCCAAACCTACCTTTTGATGTAATAAAATTCAACTACTTGTGCTCTATGTAAATTGGTAAAGAAATGGTGTAAAGAAAAAAATTTTTATCAAAAGTTTGCATCCCCTCCCCGTCTTTAATGGACACCCCTTCCCAAATTCCACGTCTTTAATGGACACCCCTTCCCAAATTCCACGTTTCTGGCTAAAATAACTATGGTTTTTAAAAGTGACCACACTATCTGTGCCAACAAAGGGTGTACTGTGTTTTTAATTAAAAGTGGAACTCCTTGAAGGCCTGGCTAGACAGCAGAGGGTGATAGTAGCTTTTCTGCTTCGCAAGGAAGCTTAAGGCTTGCATTGTGAGAGTATTGAAATGAATAGAGATCTAACTCAGGTTGTGTGAATTGTCCCTCTTCACAAACTTAAGCTGGTTTTAATTGATCTCATGTCCACTGATTGATTCTACACCAATTGTTGCGCATACCAAACAATTGACTTTCCCAAAGGAGATTGATTTAAATTAGTTCCTTGGTGAATGCTTGACCACTAGCCAAATCATGTCAGCAGTGACCGTTGACATACTAGAGCCTATTGTGGTACCAACATTTCCCCTTTTCCCTTTGTTTTGGATACTGGCAGTTAAATATTACTTTCTAGGGAGAAAAGTGATTAGGACCTTAAAAAAAGAGTGTTGTGGCTTCGAAGATCAGTTATTTCCTTGGCTTTGTGCTACTGTGTAGGCAGTAGTGATACTAGGATTGGTTAGGCTGATGCCTGTGAGCTGATTTTTTTTTTTCTATATTCCATCTGTAAATAATCAAACCTTCACTGTGGAACATTCTCAGAACTCCTTTGGCATTATGTTTAGTCTGCTCTATGATCTCAGATGCTCTATAATATCATTTTCTTAATGAAATAAAATTCTTGGCAGAGATTAGATAATTTAGTCAGTTAAAATCAATTGCATCCATTTTGGAATAGAGAGCAAATATATCATTTAACTGTATGTTCTATTTCAAAATAGAGCCAGAGGATTGAGAGAACAGAACGTCAACCTTCCCTAATTTTGGGCAAATCTGGTATGGGGAAGACCAACCTAAACAACAACACGTACATTCTTTCTTCCCCTTCTTCAGAAAACAAAATCCTAAAATAAAAATGTATTTGAGGGGCGCCTGGGTGGTTCAATGGGTTAAGCCTCTGCCTTTGGCTCAGGTCATGATCTCAGAGTCCTGGGATCGAGCCCTGCATTGGGCTCTCTGCTCAGCAGGGAGCCTGCTTCCCCCCACCTCTCTGCCTGCCTCTCTGTGTACTTATGATCTCTGTCAAATAAATAAAATCTTAAAAAAAAAAAGTATTTGGTAGGGGTGCCTGGGTTGCTCAGTGGGTTAAAACCTCTGCCTTTGGCTCCGGTCATGATCTCAGGGTTCTGGGATCAAGCCCCGCTTCAGGCTCTCTGCTCAGCGGGGAACCTGCTTCCCTTCCTCTCTCTCTCTCTCTGCCTACTTGTGATCTCTGTCAAATAAATAAAAAATCTTTTAAAAAATGTATTTGGTAATAATTAATAGGGTCTGGTAGCATTAATTTTTAATGCGGCACAAACACAGTAGAGAATGAAAATTGTGTAGAGAGGAGGCACATGCCAGCCTTTGGAAAAGCTGCTTGAAAACTCACATCTTGGCTACGTGGTGCAGCCGTAACTCAGTGGCTCCTTCATCCCACCCTGTCATTCAAAAGTATGGTCATGGGACGCCTGGGTGGCTCAGTTGGTTAAGCGTCTGTCTTCGGCTTAGGTCATGGTCCTGGGATCGAGGTTAGGGTCCTGGGATCGAGTCCCGCCTTGGGCTCCCTGCTCAGTAGGGAGTCTGCCTCTGCCTCTCCCTCTGCTCCTCACTGATTGTTCTCTCTCAAATAAATAAAATCTTAAAAGAAAAAAAGAAAAAGAGCATGGTCATTATTAGCTACTGTTCACTCCCACCGCCTCTACTAGTCTTGGAACTACTTAGGATTTATCTGTGTGGTACGCTGGGTAGATTTGCTTCATTTATTTGAATATAGTTGTAAGCCACATTTCAGGTTGAATTACTAAAAGGTAGATTGACAAATCATAACTTTATTATGGTTTTTGGTATTTCTTGAGCTTGGTATGCAGTGACTTACTTTTCTATCTTCATTCTGTTTATGTGCCCAGTCACAGTTTAACCAGGGATCTCTGAAAACTTCTTGACAAAACTCCTTAAGATGCAGTAAGTCTCCCAGATACATAATTGGTGTTTCTGGTTTTGGATGGTAGGGGGCATAGTATGACAAATGTTCCCTGCCTAGCCTTTTCCATAGTAAAGCCTCAGCTTCTCCCTCCATAACCTCTCATTTTCTTTAAGATTAGATTTGGCTTCTTCCATGAAACTGAAGTGTTTATCACAAACAGTGTGGTTTGTTTCTGGTAACCGAGGTTGGTGAAAAACCTAAACGTCTTCTCTTAAATGCTATAGGGTTAAATTAAAATTTAATGCAGAGATGTGGAGGTATTTGGCTTTTTTGAGTACTGTTAATGATAGCCTATTCCTCATTGGTATTCTTTCAAAAATGCAGATGATACGTCACATGGAACATATTTACCTACACTTAAATGAGAAAGTTTTAAAATACATCTTGTGTATTACATTTTTTAAGTTCCAGAGCATTTCTGAAAATCTCGTCTGATGTTTAACTTTGCATGTAAATACACTCTTTTCTTCTCTTCTGTTAATAGGCTGTTTTGTCCTTCTAGCATAATTCTTGAGTTTTTCTGCTTAGCATCTTACCAGGGCACAAAGGTTAAAAAAACTGCTGTGTCTCAACCAACCTTTTATTAAGCTACTGAAATTTGGAAGTGATTCAGAATAGGTGATGTTCTTCCAGGCCTCCATTTAATTCTGGTTTTATCTGCTTATAAATCCAGCTTGGAAAGAATCCAATATTTGCAGAAATCACAAGTTGGAAATGACACTTCTAATTCCTTAATGCAAAACCTCCTCTTGGTTTACTTAGAGACTAACTGGCCAGTGTAGGGATTATCCAGGATACTTTTTACTTCGTTCCTTCTAACTGCCTGCCTTTTAAACCTTCTGCCCTACCCCCCACCTTTTGGGGGTAAGCACTTCTACCCCTCCTAAGTACAGAAAATAAATGACAGATCATTTGATATAATGCTTGATAACCACTTTGCTAAAAGGGGGTGATAAGCCCTGGGATGAAAATAGTTTTAAACTTCCTATTTTTCTGCCCAAAATGTCATCATTTTTTGCATTATCTATAGCAGTCAAGGATTTATCAAAGGTACAGTGTTGCATGTCCATATTTATACATTTTTATAATTTTAGCTGGAATAAATACAGCAGGTGGTAAAGATGGGAATTTATGGAATAAATATGGAAGGTGTTCATTAATGCTGAAGGGAACACACAATGCATATAATTAGATCTATGCTCAGGAAGGGATATATAGCATCAGTGTATGTGTATTCGTGGGTGTTGAGAGAAAGGGGTTGGGGATGGTATGACTATGCAAATCAGATCTTTGAAACTAAAAAGGATCTTCACTCCCCTTTCCCAGTCACTCTCTTGTCCTCTTTCCCAGACTGGTTGATGGGACCAGGAAGGGGAGAGGGAATGAGTAAGGGAAGTGTGCTTTTATTTTTCCCAAGGCCTGCCCCCTACCTGTTCTGCTCTTCTCTAGGACCTCTCCATGTCAGTCCCCCGCTTTTAGAGCATACTGCTATCCCCCAATCCTAAAATTCTTAATTTCCTTCTTTCTCACATTGCTTTCCAATCCCTTCTGTTTTTCTTCACTCGTACCCTTCCTATCGATTAACAATCCTGTTCCATTCACCCTTTAATCAGCTACAATCTGCCTTCTGCAGCCACCACTTTACCAAAGATTTTCTTAACGGTCCTCTTTATATTCACCTCCTTGGGAGGCCACCAGTGTTGAGACAGCCCTCTGGGACTCCGTCCTCTGGAGAGATCTGTCCTTTCCAAAGAAAGTCTTCCTGTGGCTAGTGACATACTCTAGTTTTGCCCCCCATATTCTGCCCATTTTTATTTGGTCGCCTCATTCAGAGATATAGACTGCTGTTATTTTCTGTTATTTTTTTTTTCCTTCAGGGGATTTTATCCATCCCTGTATCTTCAACTGTTACTTCCATGTAAAGTCCTTCAACTCCAGCTTCAAATTAATTTTTTTTTTCTTCTTAACTTCAGATTCTCTTCCCCTCTTGACTTCTTAACTACTGCTGTATGGATAGATACTCTCTGCCCTGCACAAATTGACAACTCCTTCTGTTCCCTCTCCCCAATGTGTTCTCTGCTTGTGTTTCTTATTCTATTCATGAGGTTTGTATGAGTCAAGGCTAAACATCTCTGAGTAGCTTCATCTTCCCTATTGCCTCTTTCATTGGTTCATTTGGCCTTGGTCTATCTCAGAAAGATTTAGCCCCACCCCGTCCTTTCCATTCCCAAAGGTGCTTCCTCGCTCAGACCCTATTAGCTCCTCATCTCCTGGCACCATCTTCTTTACTCCTATCTTTATGATGCCGCCATGTTGAAGGTTTCTCAACCTCAGATCTGATCACATGACTTGTGTTGCTAAGCCCCAACCCTCCAGGTCTCCACATTGACTGCAGAATTCATGCCAGCCTCTTTCACACGGCATTCAAGGCTGTCCCCACCATCTATGGCCGCTCATTTCCAACTTTCCACCACACTGGCAGCGCTACACGCTGAAGTTGACCTGGTTACTTCTTTTCCAGACACATCCCATGTTTTGAGGTTTTTAAGTTGTTGAGCATCTGAATGCCCAGCGGAAGTCCCTGCCTTTGGAAAACACCCACCCCCACCCTACCCCCACCCTACCCCCACCCGACCCCCACCCTACCCCCACCCCACCCCCACCCTGATGGAATTTTCTGCCTTTTTTTTTTTTTTTTGAAGGCAGAGTCAGTTTTCCCCTCACAACTATCTCTCCTTTCTGTGTGATTTTCCAGACACGCTCTTATTTTTCCCTTTATTCCAGTTATTTGCCTAATGTCTTCTCCTTCCCCTACTTCACACTCCTCTCATCAATGTATCCCCAAAGCAGGCCTAACAGGGTGCTTCTTCACAAATGGTGGCGGAACAAAAAGCCATGGACTATGAGATTTTGTTCACCCTGAAAATAATTCTGCTCAGTTCTTTGCACATAGCAGAAGTTTGAATGCATTCTTAGATAATAGGTATAATCTCACTATCTATTATTTAAAGAAAAAAAAATGATTGGGATAAAAGCCTCTCTTACCCAGCTCTCACTTGAAGTCTCTTCTGACAATCTCCAGAATTTCTAGAGTGCCCTAGTGCCTATCGGTGTATCTGTAGGCCAGTTTATTATTGGAATGATAGAGCCCTCCACGTGGCAGGGGAGTTTGGGGCAGGGAAGGGGAAACACTGGGGTGAGGGAATCTGTATTTTAAAAGCATTTCTTCTACAGAAAAGATCCACTAGGGATATTTTTTTCACCCCAAACTCTTTCTCCAGAGGAATAACCATTTAGGGGAAAAGGAAAGTGGTATTTCTCTTCCTAAAAGACAGTGATATTAATAACCTACATAGTGCAGGAAACGTGTTCAACCTGCATTGCTGTTTTTGTGACTTTGAGTATACCAGAACTATGCAGACCAATCAGTGAGAGATGCGGGCCTGGGGGTGGGGTCGTGGTGCATGAGACAGTAAGCTCTTCTGTAGGGGTCGGTAGAGGACCTAGTTGTTTTTGTACAGTACCTTCCAGGACGGCATTGACCTTCACTATTTGGATGAGGGGCAACAAGTTTGACAAAACTGGAAAGTGAAATTTGATTTTAAAAACTAATAGTTAAGTGGAAAGTAGCTAGAACTAGAACACAGTTCTGAGTTCCCTGGCTTTTCCTGAACACAGGACATGTCCAGCATAAATGCTCATTAAAAAAAAAAAAATAATCACTTTTGAACCCATTCAGGAGTGTTTTTGTTTTTGTTTTGTTTTTTAAAGATTTTTATTTATTTGACAGACCAAGATCACAAGTAGGCAGAGAGGCAGGCAGAGAAAGAAGAGAGCCTGATGTGGGGCTCGATCCCAGGACCCTGGGATCATAACCTGAGCCAAAGGCAGAGGCTTAACCCACTGAGCCTCCCAGGTGTCCCCATTCAGGAGTTTTTTGAAATGCAGACTTTTATTGAGCCTCAGAACTTCTACAACTTCCAAATCATGCTAATAGAATAATATTAAGTATCTGAAGGCTGAGTAGGGGGATAGCTGAGGTATAGGACCACAAGGGGGATCTGGTTACAGAATTCTTTTTGCATACTCGTATTGTTCATTTTTTTATCATTCTTTGTTTTTTTTTAAGATAATTATTTTTGTAAGAATTTTAAGAATCTTACAATGATTATTTCTTGTATTCCTGGATTGGAATTCTGTATTGCCAGAATAGGTGTGTCTGTAGGTGTTTGCCCATATCCACCTGTCAATGTGTGTGTGTGTGTGTGTATTTTTGTGTGTGTACTCACATGCTATACCATCTTAAGAATAACCAATCAAGATTTGAGAAAAGCTATTAAATATTCCTTTACTCTGAAAATGTAGAGAAACTAATCATAGGTAGCTTTCCTTTTTATCTGGTTGCTTGGGTAAAACCCTTACAATTTTTGTAAAAGCTTTCAGTTCTCTTCATTTGAAGGCTCTTGGGTGCACTTACAGAGTTTAGCTTTCTTAGCACATTTCTTTTGAGCGGGGGTTTCCTAACTTAGGGTCCAGATATGGAGCCAGGGTTTTTGTGAGCCCCCTGAAACTAGAAGCTAAAGCCTGTCTTTTTCGTACAGAGAGAGGATCTTAAGCTTTCTCCAAAGTCTCAAAATGGCCGTGGTTCATCAGTTTCCTTCAATAGGTTAAGCAGCATTGGTTAAGGTAATAGGAGGTAGACCTTCTTAATTGGCCTGATGCCCAAGGACTGCTTCAAATTGATTTACACATTGGTTTTCTAAAATTTTTATTTTCCAGGTGTCAGTTTCTAGACATTTGCCCTGTATATATTACACAGTATGAGGGAAGAGATAAGAAGCACAATCTCAAGACTTCTCTCAGTAAATAATTACTTGACTAACGATCCCTTGCTTGAGGACAATGGGTGCTTCATTCTCTCCACTCCTCTAAAAAGTCTGTAGAAGTACAAAATACACAGAATAGTGGGTTTTTGTTAAAATCCTTTTCTCATATGGTCTAATTCTATCTTATTAATAATAGAATATAAAATTTTTAGAAATTGCCATTGCCATGTCCCCGCTGATGGCCTCCGCTGGTGTTGACGGGACTCCCTTGGATCGTGCCGCTGGCTCACATTGATCAGAACCGGGCTGAACACTCCTCAGTTCAGGTCAAGGGGGCTTCTTCTAGGTTTGCTGCTGGGTCAGCACATTTCATAATTTTCCTACCAGGATGGCCTTCGTGTCTCACCTATTGCTGGATGCAACTTGCTATCCAGCCCTACGGTGATTAAAACTCAGACACCGATAGAGGGCACACTTTGCATTCTTTTCCTTGTGCTTTGTTCTCAGGATCTGTAGGATGTGTGCTTACTTTGCTTTGTCTGTCCCCTTGGTTCAGGTGAGAAAACTACTGCGCTTTCTCCAGTAAGAGTGGTGCTGCGATCATCTTGAAATCCACACAGAAGGAGAAAAAAGGAACAAATAAAGAGCTTTGGGCCTTACTGGGAATTTGTTTCGGGCCCCTAATCTTTTTGACAAAGCCTCAAGGAAAGGCAAACTTAACCAGCCTCACAGTTTTAAGATCTGAGAGATAGTTTGTGTCTACTTACCAGTGGATGCCAGCTTCTATGTTCACTTTGGAAAACACGTTGTATGAAAAAATGTTTTCCATGAGGTGAACACCTGAAAATTCAAACAACTGGTAAAATTTGGAGTTGTCCAGAACAACTGCAAATTGATGCTTGCCAATTGTTTGTCAACTTCTTTAATCTTTATGGAGAATATTCTTTTCTTTTAATGAATCTCTCACCTTTTTGTCTGAGAATAATGAAAATTGTCTGATCTTATTTTGAAAATCCAGTTTTTTTTTCTTAAAAGGTTCTCTTTCCTTCTCATGTAATGAGGTCTGATAGAGGATTTTTAAAAATTCTCTGGCTCCTCATTGTTCACTTTTGATCTGCTGTGTTCTAATGTCTCCCTGTAGATAAAATCTGGCTTTAAATGCTGAGGGATTTGCTAGATCGTTATGACCTTGCATATTTATCACACTTTCTCCCCCTCACCGCCCCCCCAGACCAGTTTTCAGTTGAGTTGAATCTTAGTGGAGTTACTATCCCTATGACCAGGAGATGTATTCTGTACCCATTGTGCCTCCCCTACCATAGTCTTTTGGAGTAACTATGTTTTGTTTTGTTTGGTTTGGTTTATTTTGTTCTTTTCTACCACCATCCCTGGTCCTTGGAGACTGCACTGAATGAAAAACACTTGGCAGCCCAGTGGGTTGAGAAGAATTACACCAGGGCTCCAAGTTTACCATCAGGAAATACAAATTAAGGCAGTTCTGGTCTTGGACTTTTCAAGCCCTCTGGGTAGTCCTTGAAGGTAGAAGAACACTTTGTTAAAATGCTAATTTTTGATACTTGAGTATTGCTGTTCTAGAGGGTTTTTTGTTTTGTTTTGTTTTTTGTTTTTTGGTATTTTTTTGGTTTTGGAAGTGTGTGTGTGTGTGTGTGTGTTTAAAGGTCAGGTTTATAGGCGAGTTTTGAGGAACTCTTGTGTGTTCTTCGCTCTTCTAAATAGATAAAAGGAAGTGGCAGAGAACACCTGTAGGTTGGGTGAGCAGAATGAGCAAACTAGCTTAAAATTTTCTGTTTAAGGATCTGGAGTCTTATTAACGTTTTGCGAGAAATTAGGGCTGTCCTATCTGTAGCATTCCTTCTACTGGTGAAAGATATCTTGTGGTCACTGTCCTTCCATCAGGTTAGTATAATAGGGAAACTTTGTTAAAGTTAGGAGACAGAGTAACTTAACTCAAATATTGTTTGATAATGGACAGCTGTGGTTCCCAGGAGCATGATTAGTGGGTTGAGGTTGGTTGGTTGTGGAGTTTGGGAAGCCATTTACCACAACTTCTGGTCCATAAATTATGCAGTGGCTGATATGTGACTCTTGACTGAATCCTGTCAGTTTGAGTGATGTTTCTTGTTCTGCCTTTCAATAATGCTATTCTATAAAGTGACCTAGGGCTTGGAAATTGTCCCTTGAAAATCATCCAAAATTATGAACTAGATGCAGTGTAGTTATTCCCTTATGTAGACATAAAATAGTCCTTTGCAACTGCTGCAGGTGAAGAACATGATTTGGATTTGGAAGTGTCTCCGTGCTAACTGTTGTAAAGTCTTTTGCAAGCTTCAAGTAGTCCTTTTAGTTGAATATTGAGACCAAGTTTTGAAGAGATGGGAGAGCCTAGACTTACGGAAAGAAAGAACAGGAACAAGATCACTCCTGTTCAAGACTTGTGGCCTGGCATGTGGAAAAAAGATATGATAAATCATATTAACTTTTGGAATTAGAGGCAAAACGAAGGAGGCTCATAGGAAAATTCCAGGTGTATATAGGAAACTATTAATAGAAGAGATCCTTGCTTGATAATCAATAGAAATGGCCTTTTTCCAACAACAGGGTCTTTTCTTTTTTCTTGTTTTCTTTTCTTTTTTATTCTTTCTTACAAAGGGTGTTTCTTAAGAGTGTTGTAAAATCAGGGACTGTACTGACTGTAGAGGGACCTCTAAGGACCATTCACACCACGATGAATACATCTGTAATGCATCTGGCATCTACTAGATACTAAAATAGAAATTCTTGTCGACAACTGTTGACTCAAATTACAAGACTGGTTGTAGGCAGAATACTAAACAAAATTACTTCATTAGATTTTGCATCATATGCCTCTGAGTCATTTTAAATGTTTGTAATAAATAATACTATATATACTGAAGTTTAATCTGAATTCCTAACAAAGGAAAGAAGACCTATTTCTCAATTCCTACATGAGCATGTCACATAAGTCAGTTTCTGGAATGCTTCATTATAAGAAAGCCAGTTTGGGGGCGCTTGGCTAGCTCAGTGGATTAAAGCCTCTGCCTTTGGCTCGGGTCAGGTCATGATCCCAGGGTCCTGGGATTGAGCCCTGCCCGCATCAGGCTTTCTGCTTACCTGGGAGCCTGCTTCCCTTCCTCTCTCTCTGCCTGCCTCTCTGCCTACTTGTGATCTCTGTCAAATAAATAAAATCTTAAAAAATGAAAAAGGCTAGGTTTCAATGGCAGCTATAGCCAGCATGGGTTGTACCATACTTTTTTGAACAGGTTTACTAGACTGGAAGATAAATAAGTGCTTGATGAAAATTTGTTAATAATAGCTGATACTTAGGAAAACACAATAGGCTTTAAAAATCCTATTGTGGAAGGTAGAGAAATGCAAGTATATCCTCAAATGTTACTTATGGAATTTTATTTGACAGAGTGGGGAGTAATGGATTGCCCACTTTGAGGAACATCTCTGGTATAATAAAGTACTCTGTTAGCTTTAGAACAATATTTTCTTATTTTCCCCTTTCTTTTTGTTTTAAGATTTTTATTTGTTTGTCAGAGCAAGAGAGAGAGAGAGAGCATGCACAAGCAGGCAGAGTAGCAGGCAGAGGCAGAGAGAGAAGCAGACTCCCTGTTGGACAAGGAGCCTGATGCAGGACTCAATCCCAGGCCCCTGGGATCATGACCTGAGCCAAAGGCAGTCGCTTATCGAACTGAGCCACCCAGGCATCCCTGGAACAATATTTTCTTAATGATTAGGTTGAAGATGGTTGGTATTACCAGCCACACTTTTGATGATAGGAAGTTGTACAGGACATTTAAATGTTGGTTGATGGTTTATAAAAAAAAAAATGCTGATGGCTGGGCATAACAAAATGAATTTATAAATGAAATTTTAACAGAAAATAAATGTAAGAGCTTTTCTGTTAAGATCAAAGAAACCACAATGGAGGACTAGGATGTTGGAGACAAGAGGTTATCATTGATTTTTGAATCCTCCTGAGGTTATGATGTAATAGAGTTGCAAAAAGGATTGTGCTACATTAAGAGGAATATTTACCTAGGTCGAAGAGTGAGGCAGCCGGAGGTTCCCAGACCACACCAGTGTTCTAGATGCCATGACTTTAAAGAGTGCATTGGCAGCACACACTAGATTACTCTATTGATTTCCCGGGGCTGTTCTAAGTACCACAAACTAGGTGGCTGCAAAGACCAGACTTTCATTTCCACACATTTCTGGAGGTTAGAAGCCCAGCATTAAGGGGTCAGCAGCAACATGTACCATCTGAGACTGCAGAGGGGGGAAATCCTTTCTGGCCTCTTGCATCCTTTGGAAGCCCCAGACATTGTTTAGCTGGTGGCTAACTCCGGTCTCTGTTTCATCTTCACATGGCTGTCTCCCCTCTGCTCTTGCAAGAATACCAGTTGCATTGGATTCCGGCCCACTCAGATGACCTCGTGTTACTTTGATTAGAGTTGCAAGGCCTTATTTCCAAATATGTCTACACTCCTAGGTATTGGCGATTAAGACTTCATCTCTTCTGGTGGTGGGGGGGGGACACATTTCAGTGCATAGCAAGTCCTAACCCGTGCCAGACATGTAGGTTCTTAATGTGCTCATTTTCATAACAGCCCTGTGGAATAAGTACTGTTAATTATACCTTAATAATAGTATCCTTGGCAGCAGAAGTGGGATGATTGTGTGCGGCCATCCCGCCTCTCCTAGACCATGTCCTGTACATACAGGAGGACAGTAGTGACATCCCTAGCCTTGGGCACAAAGGAGCCCTGGAAGGTGAAGCTGTTTTAGACATGGTTTATAGGGTTGGACTAGGAAACTTCAAATTCTTTGCCACCTCTGAAGTTCTATGAAATTGTACGAATCCAAAGAATCCCTTCAGTGTGTTGCTTTTTCAAATAACCATGACTCATATTGGCTTCTTATTGTTAGACTGAAGTTGAAAAATCTATTTTACTGATTTCCTATTGAAGTTGACTGAACTCCAAGAGCCGGGAGCGTCCTTGACAGAACATTACTACAATCTCCATATTGTCTGTGGTATATTGCTTTTGGTGTTAGAGGTGTTTTAAATTAGTTCCCTTTGATTTTGATTGGCATCCAGTATTGTTTTATTCATACACCTTTGCTATATATAAAGGGCTAGTAGAACACAATTTTTTTTTAAAGATTTTATTTATTTCTTTGACAGAGAGAGAGATCACAAGTAGGCAGAGAGGCAGGCAGAGAGAGAGAAGCAAGCAGGCTCCCCGCCAAGCAGAGAGCCCGATGCAGGACTTGATCCCAGGACCCTGAGATCATGACCTGAGCCAAAGGCAGAGGCTTAATCCGCTGAGCCACCCAGGCGCCCCAGAACATTATTTTTAATATTCTTGCATTTTGATTTATTTTAAGATTTTGAGAGCGTGTGTGTGCACGAGAGCGAGAGGGCACAGAAGCAGTGTGAGGCAGATTCCCCACCAAGTAGAGACCCTGATACTGGTCTCTATCCTACGACCCAGGGATCATGACCTGAGCCAAAGGCAGGTGTTTAATGGACTGAGCCACCCAGTCGCCACCAAAGCATTTCTTACAGGAAAAGCAGGCAATAGGCTGAGCTCTTCTTCTTGAATTGCTGGAGTTCAGAGAGCGGAGTGGGTGTGTGTTCGGCCAGTGGGTTAACATCACTGCAAGCAAATAAAAGGCTTTGATTTGTGTCAGGCCATTGCCTGTCAGATGGAAGAGGCAGTTTCTGCCTACTGAAACATTAGTGGTCAAATGACATCAAAACAATCCTTTTGGCTTCTGCTCACAGGAATGAAATGCAAGCCTTGTGCAAACCTGAATTCTATTAGACATCTTCTGATAATGTTTTCTGTTAACAGCTTTCAGAGACACTCCTGAGTGAACATACAGTAGCTTTAGCCTGGTGTAATCTGAGGCTCATTGGGTAGAAAAACAGTACTTTGTGCTACTTAAACACTCTCTGGAAGGCTTAGAAAGGGAGGAAGGAAAATATTTGAGGAGATCAGCTGGATGTTGTATTCTACAAGTAATGTCACCTGAGAAGGATTAAAGTTTCCCCCAAGCTTGACCTGAATGGCTGCTAGCCACTTCGAATGCACTCTCCAAGGCCGTCAATAAACAGTGTGTTTTTGGCTGTGTAGTCTTGAATTTGCAGGCATATCAGGAAAGGGTCTAGAGTCTTCCATGGGTACGTGGCAGTAAAGTTAAAAAAAAAATCCTATTTAGGAGCTACAGCTGGTTCTAATTATGGAATCTTTCCTATATCCATTTAAAAACTTAGCTCATTGCTACCAGTCAAGTTAACATTGGTGTCCCTTTTATACTACCCAGAAAAGGATACCTGTAATATGTACACTTAACAGTTTAGTGAAGTTGAAAATTTAATTCACACATGTCTGTGAGAAAGATTGTATTAAAGAGCCTGCTAGAGGGGCATCTGGGTGGCTTAGTGGGTTAAAGCCTCTGCCTTCGGCTCAGGTCATGATTTCAAGGTCCTGGGATCAAGCCCCACATCGGGCTCTCTGATCAGTGGGGAGCCTGCTTCCTCCTCTCTCTCTTTGCCTGACTCTCTGCCTACTTATGATCTCTTTCAACTAAATAAATAAAATCTTAAAAAAAAGAGCCTGCTAGAAATCTTGAACATAAACACCTTGGCTCCCAAGAACAAGCCTGTTGCTGGAGAAAGAGAACACTGTAGATCCCCGCCTCTCTTCCAAGTCAAGTCCTTTAGGGTGCTTTGAAGAGCACAGACTGTATTGCAAGCCAGGAGAACAGAACTGGAATGCACCTGCTGCTTTTACTAATGAAAGATTAAGAATGATTTTTTTTTTTAATACCCCTTCAACCTGTATGTTTTCTAGAGAACCAATGAGCCATATCTGCTCATTAGGGCTAGTAGTTCCTGTCCTTCAGACCCCATTTTTCTTTCAGTTGGTTTTGAAAGTTACTTTGGTAATAAAGCCCACCTTGTTGGAACACTCAAGTGTTTTGTCCTGGAAGCAAATGGTAAAGACTTAACACTGGAACAATCACTAACAGGGGAGGATTTCTCTTTTATGTATAATCGATACAAAATGTCCTATTAGTTTCAGGTGTCCATCATAGTGAGTAGCTATTTATATACAACATGAAGTGAGCCCCACAATAAATGCAGATTTTTAAAAAAGATTTTATTTATTTGTTTGACAGAGATCACAAGTAGGCAGAGAGGCAGGCAGAGAGAGGGGAGGAAGCAGGCTCCCTGCTGAGCAGAGAGCCTGATTCGGGGCTTGATCCGAGGTCCTGGGATCATGACCTGAGTCAAAAGCAGAGGCTCAACCCACTGAGCCACCCAGGCACCCCCAATAAATGCAGAATTGTTTTATGACTATAAATCCAGTGTCTGTTCATTGTTGGAAATTGGGAAAATAGAGCAATGAAAAAACAAAATGGCCAATAATCCTTCTACTCAGTGATTAACATTTTGTTTTTTTTTATCCTTCTAGAAGTTTCCTTCCCATCTACATAAATATAACATTTTAAATCTATATCATAAGCACCTACTTATTCCTTACTATTTCAATGACCTTATTTATAACATCTGTATTGTCAGTTGTCCACCATGAAACTTAAAACTCCATTTCTTTTGGGCAGTCAATACTGAAAACTTTTAATGTTGAAGTGTTAATGGTGATATGAACATCCTTTACACCTTTTTCCCTTAGGAATCACGTACAGAACTGGATACAGTAATATACTATAATCATCACATTTATTGAGCACTTTCTTTGTACCAAGCATAGTTCTTTATTCTGCATGTTATTTAGTTCTTAAATGACCGTGTAAGGTAGGCCCTATTTTTTCCTAGCCCCTTTACAGAGGAAGGCTCTGAGGCCTCGAGGGTAAATAACATGCACAAGGTCACAGAACTAGGAAATGTCAGAGCTAGAATTCCAGTCTAGGCATTCGGATTCCACCATGCTCTTCACCACGAGGATGGAAAGCTAAGTCTTTTTTTTTTTTTTTTTTTAAGATTTTATTTATTTATTTATTTGACAGAGATCACAAGTAGGCAGAGAGGCAGGCAGAGAGGAGGAAGTAGGCCCCCTGCTGAGCAGAGAGCCCGATGTGGGGCTAGATCCCAGGACCCTGGGATCATGACCTGAGCCAAACTCAGACACTTTCACCCACTGAGCCACCCAGGTGCCTCAAAAGCTAAGTCTTTTGATGCTACTGCCAGTTCTCCAGAATATTTCACAGATACTAATTTTTTTAGGTGGGAGATGGGATGCTTACTTTCTTGAACTTTAGATTTTTTTTTTCATATATATGTGTGTGTGTGTGTGCATATAGATATATATATACACACATGTATATATACACATGTATATATACACGTATATGTAATTACATATATGTATATAAATAAACTCAGGTCATGATCTCAGGGTTGTGGAATTGAACCCCACATCTGGCTCTGTGATCAGCAGGGAGTGTGGCTGAGAGGCTCTCCCCTCTCTTCTGTGCCCCTCCCCGTGTTCGTATGTGTGTGCTTGCTTGCTTTCTTTTTCAGCTACATCTTTAAAACTCCTTGTTGGATTATTTTTGAGAATAGAAAGAAGCCTCTCCTTTCCCCCCAAGGAGCTCACTGTTGAAATAGGTTTTGTGGAGCCAAGAAAAGAATATTCTATATACTTGGTTGCTTAAACCTTTATTTCTCCTTTCTGTGCAATACCTTGGATTTCTCTATGCCCCTTCTGTATATTTCGAATCCCTCTTCCAAGTCTGTTGGCATTTTATTGACTGTTTTATCCCTGTCTCTCTCCCAAAACATGTCGGTAGGCTTCCAGCGGCTTTTCTTGTGGTCCTTTCTCCACTGGGAACTCAGAGGAATTGCTTATACAACAGAAGTCAGAACTTTTGATTCTGCCTTTTGTTAATACCTGAAAGAACATCCAAACTCCTGCTCAGATCTGAAGGCTCCATGTGACCTGGTTTCTGCTTATCCCTCCAACTCTCCTGTTGACATCTCAGGCCTTTTGGTCTCTTTCTGTTTCTCAAACCCCTATAACCAATTTTCCTGCCTCAGGACTTTTGCATTTGTTGCTTACTCTGTCTAGGAAGATCTTTCTCCCTCCTTTTCGTAACAAGCTCCTTTTCTAGTCCCTGTTCCTAAAGCAGCACATTGCCCTCTTTGTTTTCTGCAGTTAAACTGTCCCACTGGGGCCAGGAAAGGGTGAGGCAAGGCTGGGGTGGTCTGTGAGGAGCACAGATCCAGGGTGTGCTCGCCTAAGCCCGAGAAGGAGTGACTCCTTGCATTTTGCACTGCAGGACCCTCACTCATTTCCCCTGGTCACAGCCCCCTCTATTCTATCACATCCTAGAATGTGTTCTTCTAGCAGAGAACAAAATCCATTTCAAAACCCATTTCTTTTCCTTCTTGAGCTTGTAGTTAGAGTACATTTCCCTCACACCTGGGTGTGACTCTGGGCCTGGGGTTTGTGGTGGGAAGTGTGCAGAAGTGACATATTTACTTCTAAACCCGGTCCCAGTTAGCCTCCTGTGGGAAAGTCTCTCTTCTTAAGTCAGCCAGCTCTGTGCAGAGGCTCCCGCCCCACTTCTCTGCCCATCCCCCACCCCCTGCCCCAGGGGATGGCAGGACCACCAGGTAAACAAATGGCCTGTGCAAATCTCCTAGCTTCCCATCCACACCAGACTCTGAGCAAGGAACAGACTTCTTTTGTGTAAAACCTTGGAGACTTGGGCCTTTGCATCAGCGTGGGTGAATCTGGAGGATATTATGCTAAGTGAAATAAGCCAGACAGAGAAAGACAAATACTGCCTAGCATCACTTATATGTGGCATCTGAAAGAAATGTCAAAGTCCGAGAAATAGGGTAGAAAAGTGGTTGCCCGGGTGCTGAGGTGTAGGGTAATTAGGGAGAGTTTGGTAAAAGGTCATAAAGTTTCAGTGAAGAGTAAGATCTAAGGATCTAACGTGGAACATGGGGCTATAGTTGATAGCTGATTTCTGTTATAAAAATAGTGTTAAGAGAGTAGAATGTGTTCTCAGCCAAGCAAGAGTGCGATAGGCGATGGGTGTGTTAATGAACGTGGTGGTAAGTGTCTTTTCACAATGTAGAGGTCTATCCAGTCGTGTACACTTCAGTAATATTACACATTTATCTGCCTATTCTACCTCCGTAAAGCTGGGGGGAAAGCTTGCACGGCCCTCTCCAATTCTATCCAATCCAAAGCCCCATGTGGCTTTCAGAACAGAAGGTCCAAAGCCATGGGAACTTTTCCACGTGTCGTCAGTGCTTAGTACAATACTTAGCCTGTGGCAGTTAGGAAAGACTATTTTGAACAAATTATTATTATTGAACAAATTAGTATTTTGAACAAATTATTTTGATTATTATTTTGAACAAATAAATGCAGGCTATCAATAGCGGTCTGCCAAAAAAATCTAAGAATGGCCAAAGAATAATGCAGATGAGAAATGTCTTCTGCGTTCAGAGGGGGAGAAGTGAATGATTATCTAGAAAAAGAGTATGAAAATGGGGACATAAGTTAACACTTAAACATGAGGGCTACGTGGGGGGCTCCGTCGGCTGAGCATCCCACTCCTGATTTTTGGCTCCGGTCATGATCTCAGGGTCTTGAGATTGAACCCCTTGATGGGCTCTGTGCTCAGCAGGGAGTCTGCTTAAGGATCCCCCCTCCCCCCGCTCACAGGTTCTTTCTCTCTCCTTTCTCATCCTTGCTCTCACTCTTTCCCTCTTCCTCTTGCTCTTTTGCTTTCTCTTTTTCTCTTGCTCTTTCTCTTCTTACCTGCCTTTTTTCTTTTTTCTTTCTCTCTCCATCTCTTTCTCTCCCCATCTCTCTCTCTCTCTTTTTTTTAAGTTTTATTTATTTGACAGAGATCACAAGTAGGCAGAGAGGCAAGCAGGAAGAGGGGGAAGCAGGCTCCCTGCTGAGCAGAGAGCCCGATGTGGGGCTCGATCCCAGGACCCTGAGACCATGACCTGAGCCGAAAGCAGAGGCTTAACCCACGGAGCCACCCAGGCGCCCCTTTCTTTCTCTCTCTTTTCTCTCTTCTTCTCTCAAATAAATCTGGGGCACCTGGTAGCTCAGTTGGTTAAATGTCTGACTCTTGGTTTCAGCTCAGGTCATGATCTCATGAGTTGTGGGATATTATATAGGGCTCTGCACTCAACAGGGAATCCCCTTGAAGATTCTCTCCTTCTACCCCTCCTGAGCTGTGCCCTGTGCTCTCTAAAATCTTTAAAATTAAAAAAGAAAAAGAAAAAAAATCTGGGCTACTTATAAAGTGGTCCTTTTCTTTCTCTCTTTCTTTCTTTCTTTCTCTCTTTCTTTTTCTCCCCTAGACTTTATTTATTTGTTGGAGAGAGACAGAGACCACAAGTAGGCAGAGAGGCAGGCAGAGAAAGAGGGGTAAGAGGTTCCTGGCTGAGCTCTCTGTGTGAGAGAGAAAGAGACATGGTGGGAGACACGTCCTCACACCACACACACACACACACACACACACACAGAGACATGCACACCGTACACGAGACACTCTCACATACGCACTCAGAGAGGCACTAAGGTACCTGTGGACAGAGAGGCACAGACACAAACACATACAGAGGCATTCACAGAGACAGAGAAACATTCACCACACCCTCAGAGGGAGATACACTCAGATACACAGAGACACATATACAGACACACACATACAGACGCACTCAGACACAGACACTCAGAGATACACAGTCAAACTCAGACTCACACACATATACAAATACACAAACACACATGGAAAGAGAGACACTCACCCAGAGAGAGAGAGACATACATACACACACACACACATACACACTCACCTGGGGAGAGAGAATCTCACATGCATGTGTACACAAACACACAGACTCTCACATACACACACACAGACACAGATACACATGGGTAGAAAGACTCACACATACATTCACACACACGTGAAGAAAGAGACTCATACGTTCTATCTCACACTTATACACAGATTCATAGAGACTCACCCAGAGAGAGACTCACAGAGAGACACTTGGAGAAGACTCATGCACACAGACTCACATGCACAGAAAGACACTCTCACACAGACATTCTCAGAGACCCTCACACAGAGGACACTCTCATGCACAGAGAAACTCATACACAGACTCACACGCAGAGACTCACACACAGACACTCAGACGCTCAGAGACACACACACACACAGACTCACAGAGACTTACACAGAGAGACAGACTCAGAGACTCACGTACACACAGACACACAGATACACACAGACTCACAGAGGCTCTCTCACACACACACAGGCTCTTATACACTACACACACACACACACACACACACAAGCTCTCTCACACACACACAGGCGCTCTCTCACATACAGGTGCGCACTCTCTCTCTCTCTTTAACACACACACACACACACACACACACAGTCTCTCACACAGAGACAGTCACTCAGAGACCCCCCTCCACAGAGACCCCCTCCACATACACACAGAGACACAGAAAGACTTACAGAGAGACAGACTCAGAGAGACTCAAAATCAAAGAGAGACTCAGAGATAGACTCACAGAGAAAAACAGACTCACACACAGAGAGACAAACAGACTCTCTCTCTCTGTTTCTGTCTCTCTCTGTCTCACACACACACACACACACGGAGGGAGAGAATCACAGAGGGACAGAGACACACAGAGATAAACATACACAGAAACACACTCACACAGGGAGACTCAGACACACACACAGACTCACTCTCTCTAACTCTCTCTCACACACACACGTAGACTCTTTCATACAGAGAGACTCACATACAGAGAGACACTTGGACTCAGATATGCAGAGACTCACGCGCACACACGCAGAGACTCACGCGCACACACGCAGAGACTCACGCGCACACACGCAGACTCTCGCGCACACACGCAGACTCTCGCGCACACACGCAGAGACTCGCGCACACACGCAGAGACTCGCGCACACACGCAGAGACTCTCGCGCACACACGCAGAGAGTCACAGACTCACACACAGACACGGGTTGACACACACACATACAAACACACGCACACACACGTAGAGACACTCTCTCACACACGCACAGATGGACATAGCGAGAGAGAGAGAGAGATGGGCCCATAGAGAGGAGGAGAGAGTGAGAGATGGACCCCGAGAGAGACCAAGAGTGAGCAAGAGAGAGAGATGGATCTGGAAAGAGAGACTGAGAGCAAGAGAGAGTGAGTTGGATTGAGAGAGAGAGAGAGAGAGAGATGGACAGAGAGATGGACTGAGAGATGGACAGAGAGATGGACAGAGAGATGGACAGAGAGATGGACAGAGAGATGGACAGAGAGGGAGGGAGATGGATACATGGAGGGAGACACGACAGATGGGGGATGGGGGAGAGACAGATGAGGGAGGGGAGAGAGATGGAGTGAGAGAGTGAGGGACAGGGACAAGGAGGGATGGAGATGGGCAGGGACAGGCAGGGACACAGGGATGGGCCAGGACAGGGATGGATGGGACGGAGAGGGACAAACAGAGTGAGGAACAGGGACAGAGAGGGACAGACAGAGACAGAGGGGACTGGGCAGGGACAGAGGAGGATGGATAGGGATGGGGGAGGGGCAGGGAGGTGGATGGGAGAGGGATGGGGCGGGGGACAGGCAGGGAGAGGCACAGAGGGAGGGGGGCGGAGAAAGGGCCGGAGGGGGACAGACAAGGACAGGGACACAAGGATGGACAGGACAGGGATGGACAGGGATAGACAGAGTGAGGGACGGGGACAGACACAGGGAGAGGGACAGAGTGACAGAAATAGGGAGAGAAAGAGAGCCCATTTAAAATAAAGGGTTTTCCATATAAAGAATCATGTCCTCTGCGAAGAGAGAGAAGTTGACTTCTTCATTACCAATTTGGATACCTTTTATTTCTCTTTGTTGTCTGATGGCTGTTGCTAGGACTTCTAACACTATGTTGAACAAGAGTGGTGAGAGTGGGCATCCTTGTCGTGTTCCTGATCTCAACGGGAAGGCTGTGAACTTTTTCCCATTGAGGATGATATTTGCTGTGGGTCTTTCATAGATAGATTTGATGAAGTTCAGGAATGTTCCCCCTATCCCTATACTTTGAAGCGTTTTAATCAGGAACGGATGCTGGATTTTGTCAAATGCTTTTTCTGCATCAATTGAGAGGACCATGTGGTTCTTCTCTCTTCTCACATTAATTTGTTCTATCACATTGATTGATTTGTGAATGTTGAACCATCCTTGTAACCCAGGGATGAATCCCACCTGGTCCTGGTGGATAATCTTTTTAATGTGCTGTTGGATCCTGTTTGTTAGGATCTTGTTGAGAATCTTAGCATCCATATTCATCAGTGATATTGGTCTGAAATTCTCCTTTTTGGTAGGGTCTTTGCCTGGTTTGGGGATCAGGTTCATGCTGGCTTCACAGAAAGAGTCTGGAAGTTTTTCTTCTGCTTCAATTTTTTGAAACAGCTTCTGGAGAATAGGTGTTATTTCTTCTTTGAAAGTTCGGTAGAATTCCCCAGGGAATCGGTCAGGTCCTGGGCTCTTGTTTTTTTGGGAGGTTTTTGATCACTGCTTCAATCTCATTACTAGATATCAGTCTATTCAGGTTGTCGATTTCTTCCTGGTTCAATTTTGGGAGTTTATAGTTTTCCAGGAATGTATCCATTTCATCTAGGTTGCTTAGCTTATTGACCTATAACTGTTGATAATAACTTCTGATGATTGTTTCTACTTCTTTGGTGTTCGTTGTGATCTCTCCCTTTTCATTCATAATTTTATAAATTTGGGCTTTCTCTCTTTTCTTTTGGATTAGTGTGGCCAATGGTTTACTAGGGGCGCCTGGGTGGCTCAGTGGGTTAAGCCTCTGCCTTTGGCTCAGGTCATGATTTCAGGGTCCTGGGATTGAGTCCTGCTTCCTCCTGTCTCTCTGCCTACTTGTGAACTCTGTCAAATAAATAAAATCTTAAAAAAAAATAAAGTGTTGGACTAAATGGCCCCAAGAATCCTTTCAATAGTAAATTCATATTTCTATTCATTTGGTCCAAAACTTTTTGCCAAAAATTCTACCGCCTCTTAATTATTCCGGAACACTGGTTAGTTCATTTCCCATCTCCGTGACTCTGTTCCACTCTGGCGTAGTGGGGGCGTTGGTGCTCACCTGCTAGGTTCTGTTGTGAGACTCCGAGGCTGCACGGCAACACCCCACCCCTGCCTGCCTGCATTAACCCCCACACGCTTCGCCAGGCATCAAGGGAGCCCAGTGGCCGTTAGCTGCTGCTAATTAGATTTTCCACTTGCTTGCTCTGGATGTCTTCTTGCTCAGAGCTGCAACCACAAGCAAGCCTCTAAGAAATTGTCCATTCACGATTTTGGAAGATTCCCTGAAATAGTGTCTTTTAAAAATGAATTCTAATTCCAGCGAGCTCCTAAGGTACTTCTGAACTACCTAGGAATTCGAGAAAACATGCGATTTTATTGATCTGGCATCATTGAGCGTGGTGCTGACAAATACAGCTCTGGTAGAAGTTTGCTCAAAATCGTAGGTAAGTTTGAATTTCTCAAACAAAGGAGCTTTTTCCTTCAAACTAGCTGCTTGTGGGGGAAGAACAGAAAATGTGTGTGCTTAGAGAAACCAGCAGGCTGCTTGCAAAGGTGCAGAATGCACCTTATAGTAAAAAAGTAATGAGTTCATGGAAACATGTTGATCTAGAACTCTGAGTCAGCATATGTTCAGTTTCCTAGCTCTCTCTATTACCCAGTTTTACATAAATAGGTTTATTTCCCTGCGAAAAGGAGTTACATTAGAAATATTCCACCTGCTGAAAATCTAAAAGTTTCCTTTACAAATTACAGCATTTTTACTTTTTAAAAATTATACATCAAAAACTAATGATGTTGTATGGTGACAAAATAACACAATAAGAATTTTTAAAAATTAAAAATAAAAATTACACAAACTACTACTTTAACATGTACATGGCTTAGTTTAGTAGAAGTTTCTGAACTTCAATTTACTTAACCCTGCTTGTACAATCTGTATGTGTTTAATGTATATGATTTGATGAATTGGGGATATGTATACCCCTGTGAAACCATCACCTTTGTCAAGGCCACAGACCTATTCATCACCTGCACAAGTTTTCTCCTGCCTTTCTTTGCTATTTATTTTGTAGTAAGAAAAGTGGGCATAATATCTATCCTCTTAGCAAATTTTGAGCGAATTAAATTACATCTTAATTTTAATGCCGTGTTGTTTGCTATGGACATTATGCTGCTAACAGTAGATTTCCAGAACTTTTGTGCATGTGACTTGAGTACTTAGGTGAGAATCTAGTAGAAACTGCTGACTTCTGAGGCAGGAGTCCTGGGTTCGAGATCCCTCTGGATGGGCTCCACCTCTCACTGTGACTATAGTCCTTGAATCTTTCTGGGCCTCATGTCAAAAGAATAAATTTGACTCTGTGGTTTTTACTTCCCCTTCTGTCTGTCTCTGCAGAGCAGAGTCCCCATGTGACTTCTTCACTTCCTAGGAGGAAATTCACAATTACTTTGTCCTGTCCTCTCAACATACTGGCCCTGATACGCCTGGGCCCTCTGTCCTACCCTTCAAACAGTCACGCATTTTCTCTGTGAGTAACTATTTTTACTGATGAGGCTTTTAGACAATAGGTAGTATATGAGATACGTCTTTTTCAATCATTGGGCATTTCTTAGTACCCACATTTTTTTTGCATACAGAAGCAGCAGCCAGTTTAAAAGAAAACAAATTTTTCCATGCCTTTTTTTTCTTTGCTGCCCGAGCCCCCAACCCCAAACTTCAACTGTACTAAATTTAGAGTGTTGATTTCTACCCCCACAAACTGCCTCTGTGACAGTTCTCAAGTCCGCGATTGCCAGTGACACCCTGTCTAGATGATAGTCATAGGCAACCTCTTTTAAGATTCAGGGGCACTTTCAAAACATACTAGCTCCCAGTGTTTATTCTCTCAACGTTTCCGTGAGTCTTTCTTTTTCTCTGCCAAATGTGTTATTGGTGGGATCGGGGTACAGTGGGGGGGAGCAGCTTTGGCCATTGCTGAAAGCCCTGCAGCGTTCTCTAGCTCTTACACACATCCTTACATGTGGTTTTGATTTTATGGTGTAAGAGGGTTCCTCACTTCTTGATTCATTTGTGGCATGTTGCTGGAGCCATCACTGTAATTCATCTCCTGGGAAGAAATCGGAAAGTTCATGCTGGCAAAGGAGAGCCCAGGAGAAAGCAAGGGAGAAACGTTTTCTTTCCCCCAAGCGATTCTGCCATCCTTGTGGGCTTCCATCCTTGTAGGTGTGGGTAACTTTTCCTGTTCTCCTGAAGCATAGCGCACTGCCTTTTTTTTTTTTTTCTTTTTTTCTTTTCCCCCCATGCAGAGGTTGTGAGCTAGGAACAGAAGATCCAGCCCAGTCAGGCGTCAGGTCCTGTTCACCATTTCCCAGGAAGCGGCAGCCGTTTTCCGGGAGACCGCTTCATGTGTTCATGCTTGCACTCTGTGTCTTGGTTCATTCCAAATGGGATTTGATTAATGCCACCTTGCCTCCTTTTGTTGTTTAAAAAATTTTTCCCCCCTTCTAATTTTGCTGAACTGGAAATAATCAGAAACATAAACATCCTAAAATAAACAGTCACATACTCACAGCTGAGAATAAAAATTTCATATTTTATAATATTTGCTTCATCGGTCTGCATGTTCATGCTCTCGCTACTCATTTTTTAACAGTTACACGACAGCGACTTAGTAGGATCCTGTGATAGGAGTGACAAATTATTCAAAACGATGAATCTTATTCTTCCGTTTAAAATGAAGCTCTGTAAAATTCAACTCTTTTTAAAATTAAGCGGTATTATAATGAAGTGATCTATATCTCAAGTTCAAAATCTTATGAAAGCTAACATTTTAGCACTTGAATACATGTGAGCAAAAAGCAGTTTGTTTTCGCTTGGAAGGCGCTTCCTGGCTCTGGAAATTCTATTTGAAAATGCACTAGGTAGAAAACAAATATATCCTGGAAACACAAGTGGTTTGGACAGTGCAATGATTTCTCAATGTTGACTGAGCATAGTGGAAAAAGTAGGTGGCCTAGTGTTTTTGTTGTTATTTGTTTTCCTGAGATTATAGAATTATGTACAAGATAGAAAATTTCTTTCAAGTTTTGTAATTCCCAGCTTGGGCTAAAAAGAAAGAAAGAAATGGAAAGAGCTGCTTGTGTTTCCTCTAAATGTCAGGGATTTAAAGGTACAGTCAAGTTTAAGCTATCCCTAACTCTGAAAAATGAGTCCTTCTGGAAAGTCAAGATTCCAGGTAGGTGAAAATGATTGTTTGAAATGTTGGAACTTAGAAAAATATTTTCCCCGACTCTAGTAGATTTTCTAAAATTTCAGTTTCTTTGTGACTTCGATATTTCTAATTTTAACTATCGAGTTCTCGGGTCGCCTCGAGGGAGATGTAAAGTTGGATATTGAAAGGCGAGATCCACTTCCCGTCCCAGCCCTAGAGTTTGCTTCCTTGAAGCCCCTCAAGATTTTTTTTTTTTTAAGATTTTATTTATTTATTTGACAGATAGAGATCACAAGTAGGCAGAGAGGCAGGCAGAGAGAGAGAGAGAGAGAGAGAGGAGGAAGCAGGCTCCCTGCAGAGCAGAGAGCCTGATGTGGGGCTCAGCCCCAGAACCCCAGCATCATGACCCCAGCTGAAGGCAGAGGCTTTAACCCACTGAACCACCTAGGTGTCCCTCAGGACTTCTCTTCTAAGTTGCCTTGGGGCACATAGAGAGAGGCAGGCTGGTGAAGGGGTAGCCTCTCAGGTCTAAGCTGTATGTCCTTGGCAAGTCACTCAGCCTTTTCTGGCCTCCGTTTTCCTGTTAGGTGGATGTGAACAGTGCCTGCCTCCTTACGGTGGTTGTAGGGCTTAGAGTGTGATCCCTCCAGAGTGTTTAACATAGTACTTAACAAATAATAAGAACAAAAAAATTCTAGCTGTCCTTCGTTTTCTGCAGAATTATTTAGCAAATGGACATAAGCATGTCCCTTATATGTAGATAGTTTCTCTTTTTAATAAAGGCAAATCTTTTTTTTTTTTTAAAGATTTTATTTATTTATCAGAGAGAGAGAGGGAGCGAGCACAGGCAGACAGAATGGCAGGCAGAGGCAGAGGGAGAAGCAGGCTCCCTGCTGAGCAAGGAGCCCGATGTGGGACTCGATCCCAGGACGCTGGGATCATGACCTGAGCTGAAGGCAGCTGCTTAACCAACTGAGCCACCCAGGCGTCCCAATAAAGGCAAATCTTGATGGGGTTAATCCCTTAACTTTTTGCATGACTTTAGGTGAATATTATAAATAGAGTGGACCACGGGCTTCCCCTTAAATTGCATCAGCTTTACCAACTTATTCTCTACGAAGCAGCACACTGCCCAGCAGCCTTTTCGGAATTTTCCTTGAGGTGTTTTGAGGGGCGTGTATGGTGAAGAGTGCAAATTCTCGTTTTAAGAAGATAGAACTTCTGCAACAACACATGAGATCACAGGTTGCCCTGTATTCCCCTTAATATATTTGGCACGGCCTCCGTCAAAAGCAGGATTAAAGATTGCTATTTAAATATTTTTATTAATATTGAAAGTTTTGAATACGTTTTTTTGGCATGTGATTAACCTCCCCAATCATTAATAATATTTTGTATCCTGGGTAAGGCACACAGTTTATATTAAATGATACTGAAGGGCAGGAAGGTGATAAAAATATTTATTTTATTTATTTTACTTTTAATTTAATTTAATTTATTTATTTGACAGAGGGAGAGATCACAAGTAGGCAGGGTGGGGGGTGTGGAGCAGGCTCCCCACCAAGCAGAGAGCCCGATGCGGGGCTCGATCCCAGGACCCTGGGATCATGACCTGAGCCGAAGGCAGAGGCTTTAACTCACTGAGTCACCCAGGCGCAGTATAGAAATATAATATATATATATAAAATATATAAAGAAATATAATATATAGAAATATAAAATATATAAAGAAATATAATATATAGAAATATAAAAATATTTCTAAGTGCTAGTCCTGCTCCCACAAGGTGACCATTGCCCAAGGAACAACTTCCTGCTTCCTGTGTCCCAAACATGCACGTCTCTCTCCAGGTGCTGACTCCTGCCCTTTTCCTCTTCTTTTCTCTTTACCTTCTTTGACTTTTTTTTCTCTCTAGACATTTGGAATCAATAGTATCCTTGCAAATGACCCGGATTTTTTTTTTTTTTTAATTAAGACTGCGGACTCAGTAAAAATGTAGTGTTTTATCTGCACACCCAAATGGTTTATTTCTAGAAAGCCTGTATATAATATAGATTGCCCTTGACAATTACATTGGAAAAGTGAATTTGTAGGATGAGTGTTTAAATTCTTGCCTGTTCCATGTATAATTTGGCAGAACGGCATCAATGCACTGGGTCAGACTTGAATTATGGATTTGAAGTCTGAACCATTTCAGAATATGGGTGTGCCCGTGTGGTTAGTAGTGTAGTATTTCACAACAATGCTTTTGTCTCCTAGGTGCTAAGTTTAACCCACAGGAAAAGTTGACATGGCTGACTAGGAGAGAAGATTGTTCCTTTCTTAGACTAATGGTGTAAAAAATGACCCATGACCATTTTCATTGCCAGTCTGAGTTCTTTGTTTTTCCTCTATACATTGTATCCTGTTCACATCTTAATGGTTTTGTCTCCCACTGAATGGACAATTTTCTTCCTTTCTAATCTTCTGAACAGTCTGAAGAAGTATTTGTTAAGTATTTCATGGTATATGTGGCGTGAGAAAAATCTGTAATTGTTCTGGATTTGGACATTTCACAAGGCAATCAAACCCCAGATATTATAATCCAAGATAAAGGATAACACATTCTATCTTTGCATTTGTGAAGTCATATTATACTGTTCTGCAAATGTACAAACGTTTTCTTTTGCACAAGGCCCCGGGCCGAAATTATGGCTACTCATTCACAAATGGCTTCCATACTCCGTGAGATGTGTGCGGGCGAGTCTCCCCCAGAAGTGGCTGCCGCTGCTGTGGCCACTGTCCGGAACAGGGATTATTCACCTTTAACTCTCCCTGTCTTGGCTTTTTCCCTCTTCAGGGTAAGAGGTGTTTCACCTTTTATTGGGTGTTAACTGATGTGAACCTGAGATACAGGGATCCTCGAGGTCAATGAATAAAGATGGTAAGGTAGGAAGGAGGTTTAAAATGGAGCTGTTTTATATTATACAGTTTTATCTCCTGGGGTGCCGACTCTATGGCAATCTGAATGGAGTAAGCAGTTAGCAAATTGTTCACATATTTTCCCCCTGCAACTCACTTAGGTAGATGTAGGGGGAAAAAATCTTTTACCATTTAAGATGTATATATCAATGTGACATACACAGACAAGATGGCTATCTTTTTAATGTCTAAAAAAGGTAACTATACTTCAGCTAAGCTTGTGTGACAACTGTGTGTAGAACACACAGTTCTACACACGTACCTCATGCCTCACCCCCTAAAGTGTTAATATTTGTAAGTTTCAGTATTCGCAAATAGTGAATGAACTTACTTCTTTATATTCTTTATAAGCTTGAATGTATCATTCTATATATATAATAAAGGAAAAAAGGAATTAATATTCTCAGAGCATTCAGATTTTGAATCCAGGGGTCTAATACATGGGCTTTGTAATCAAGAGAGAAACTTGGGTTTAAATTCTGTTAAAAAAAAAAAATTGTGTGTGGGGTTTTTGTGTGTGTAAAACAGAGCTTTTCTATGTTCTCAAGTTGCTATTGATAATGATTCAAATGTGCTTTTATCCATATAACATCCCTTAAGATTTTGGTCATGACGATAATGTTTCCTTCAAGTGGTTCTTTGGTTTACTTTTCTCTGGCACTGACTCACCACGCAGAGACCCCTCTCTTCTTACCCCTGCATGGACAGCCCTGACCACGCCCCAGCTCTCATGTTCCTCTGCTTCGTGCCTGGCTGTCACAATGAGAGCGTTCAGCCAAGTTGTCATGGTTAGCTCTTTAATTTTCTTTCCTATTAAACGTGGGTTGAGAGAATGTTGGCAGGTTTCAGGGCGAGAGGTGCTAAGTCTATTCGTTGGTTGTTTTTTTTTTTTTTTTTCCCTCAAGATAGTACTTTCCCCCCCAAAGTACATTGGTTAAAAATTCTAATCAAACTAAAATAACCATTTCCCTGTAGTCCTTTAGCAGAAAGAGCAATGCAATATTTTAGATAGAGTTTTGAAACCATTTATTTTGTTCCTTATTAGGAACAAAATAGGATGCCTTGTTTGCCAGCATTGGAGAAACAAGGCAGTGAAACAAGATCATGGGGTTGTCCAAGCAAGAAACCCCACAGCGGGGCTCTGTCTACCAGCCAGCCCAGCCCCTGCCTCTCGGACGCTTCGACAGGATCTTAGAGTGACAAAGCATTACCGTTCCATGTAAATAGTGCAAGGATTTTAATCAAAACGAACCTCCCTCTGCAGAGTGAGTACAGATTCCTAAGGTTTGAAGGTCCCGTTGATCAGACACTTGCTGCGGAGTAGTCACTCCTGTCCAACCGCCCCCCCCCACTCCCCCCATCTCCCCACCCCCTGCTTCCCTGCACTGCCCCCCGCTCTCCACAGCCTCTGTCTGAGCCGCCTCTGTGCCTCCTCGTGCCGTGTCATGCTAGCTACCGTTTATTTTTCCTGCAGTTTGTGTATACTTAGTGTGTCCCAGCCCCTGCTTGACCAGTACTCAGTCATTTACTTGCTCCTGGCAGCAGCCACTTGCTATGCATTTGGAAGCTCCCAGGCAGCGCTTTAAGGGAGCGAAGGGGTGAAGTCAGTCCTTCGAGCTCACATGTGATGGGACCAGGATCTCCAGTGGGCCTGACTCCAAGCAAAGCCCTGATCCCCCAGCTGCCCGGTTTTGTTCTGTTTCCCAGGCTGCCGGTCCTTCCCTCATCTGTTACCTATCACTGTTGCCCGGGATGCAGACTAATCCTCTTTAAGAACAGGGCTCCTTGCTGCCCCAGGCTCCCCGCTTTGTCACTCCCATTCCCTAGGTGTCAGGAGAAAGCAGTGTCAGTGGCAAAGTCCCTCCTATTTCTGTATAATGACTTTCTCCATCTGTTCGCCATCCATGAACCGCACATGTAAGGAGCACCAGAACTGAGCCAGCAGGAAATCTGGGTTGTAGGCCATAATGCCTCTTTTCTGGAATGCTCTCCTCGTGAAGTCCTTCCTCCCTTCATTTCTCCAGATTTCCTTGGAAAAGGAAAGATTCCTTCTCCTTTCTCTGTGCTCTGTCTTCGCCACATTTCCCACCGCCATTATTGGCCCATCTCCTCCTTTGTGGTCTATGACCACTACTTCTGCCTTCTGCGTGTTGGCACCATGCACGGACCTCCAGGGCATCCCTTCACCATCCTCTGCGAGCCTCTTCTCATGGGTCACAGCGTTCCTCTGAACTCAGTGCCCATCGGTACCATGTTGGTGACCTTTGAGAACTTGGCTTTGGTCTCCTTATCTCTTTAGTTATTGAAATGACTCTGAACACCCTTCTCATTCTCAGTTCTCAAATTTGCATCTTCTTCTCCTGAATGCAATTTATATGGCTCAACCCTTCTTTACAATTCCTTAATTGACTTCCTTCGTTGAGCTCTTTGTAACCACAGATCCCTACTTTTCTTTTTTTCTGTCAGCATATTGTATTGGTAGACCTTATGTTGGTCCATTTGGGCTCCTATAACAGAATCTCATAGGTGGCTTATAAGCAATAGAAACAGACTTCTCACAGTTCTAGAGGCTGCAAATCTGAGATCTAGAAGCCAGCATGGTCCTTTTCAGTGAGGATCTCCTTCCCTGTGGCAGCCAGCCATTTCCACATGTCCTTGTAGCTTTACGTGGTAGAGAGAGGGCTAGCCAGGTCAGTGGTCCCTTCTTAGAAGGGCTCCAATCCTATTCACAAAGGGTTTCACTCTCGTGACTTAATTACCTCCCAAAGGCCCCACCTCCAAATATTATCATATTGGGATTAGAGAGCATCAACATGAATTTTGGAGGGGAGTGACAAATTTGCTCCCTAAAATCACCTTCCAGGCTGTGCTCTTTATTATCTTTTTTTAAAAAATTTAAATTCTATTAACCTATACTGTATAATTAGTTTCAGATGTAGAGGTCAGTGATTGATCATTGTACGTAACACCCAGTGCTCAATACATCACATGCCCTCTTTAACGTCCATCACCCAGTTACCCCCCCCCCCCACCTCCCCTCCAGCAACCTTCAGTTTGTTTCCTATGATTAAGAGTCTCTTCTGGTTTGTCTCCCTCTCTGATATTGTCTTATTTTATTTTTTTCTTCTCTTTCCCTATGATCCTGTTTTATTTCTTAAATTTCACATATGAGTGAGATCATATAATTCTTTCTCTGATGGACTTATTTTGCTTAACATACTCCCCTCTAGTTCCATTCACACCATTGCAAATGGCAAGACTTTATTTTTCGATGACTAAGTAATATTCCATTGCATATATGCAATGGAATGTATATGTATGTATATATACACACTATACACACACACACACACACACACACACACACACACAACATCTTCTTTATCCTTTCATCTGTCGATAGATGTCGGGACTCTTTCCATAGTTTGTCTGTTGTGGACATTGCTGCTATAAACACTGGGGGTACAGGTGCCCAGGTCTTTATTATCTTATTGCTTTCCCCTTTGACCTTTTGGTGATGCAAATCTCAAACTGCTAAGGGGTGTTGCCCACAAGTGGGATTTACTACTCTTTGGAGATCTTTTCATCATTGGTTTTGGACTCTACTGCGTCCTCCTCCCATACCTTCCATATGGTTCTCTGCTGTCTTGGTCTTTATTCCATACTCTCATCCCTTAGATGACAAGCTTGCCACACTTACTTTACCAAGAGGAACAAAGCTGTACACTTAGTGCTCACTAATCTTTTTTCATTTTAACTACACATGTACTTTCCTGTTGCCATATGCTGTTCTACTTAAAAACTTCTTGGTTTAGTTACCCATTCTTTTCAATTCACTTTTTCCTGCTAGTTCACATGAAATGAAGCCTGTTGTTTTTACCTGTACTTTTGGTCCCCTCTCCTAGCTTTTTGTTCAGAAGTGATCTGTTCCATGTTTTATCTTCTGCTGCTTATTCCCTGGCACTGCCCCCTTTGACTTTGAGAAGTTTTTAAGTATCTTCACTATTACATAGAAAATAAAAACACCCTTTGACCTTGCAACCCTTAAAATACAATTTTGGTTCTTGGCATTCCTTTCATTGTCCACCTTTTTGGAAAAAAAATTCCCATCCCCACAGAGTTCTTTTTTCCCATGCATTCATTCTTTAATATCTTCTAAAACGTGGCAAAGAGAAGAAACCGGATTTCAGTTCATGCTTTGGGGCTTTCCAATATTGTTTGATAACTTTAACATCTTTCCGACAAGCCCTGTATTTTCGTTTGTATGCTAGAGAGTTCCACTGTCTAGGCCAACTTGGCTTGAAAGTGAATATTCTATAGGACTTCCCCCAGCAAGAGCTAAACAGGTGGGACCCACAACTCCAGACTGTCCTCTTGCTCAATGCTGATTTTAAGGATAACTCAATTCTCTTCCCCAGGTTGGAAGTTGTTGACTACATCTTAAAATACTGTCTCTCGTTCAGATCCTGTATACTCTGTATTATCAACACTTGTTAGTTTTTGGTTCACAATCAAATCCACCCTTTGTTGAATTTCTCCTCACCAGTGTTCTGGCCCAGATCAATATTTTAGTTGTAATTATTACTCTTAAGTGATCTTTCTTGATTTATTACCCCCCTCTTTCCATTAGTTTTACACTTCAAACCAGATTAGTCTTCCTATGGTTACTCTCTGGTGCTGTCATAATGTTGCTCAGATTTTAGGAACTAATGCCTGGAGACTAGTTTTCTTAGTGTGATATTTCATGCACTGTTTAATCTGGACTCAACCTGCCTTTACGGCCATCTGAGACCATCAATTTTTTACTCTATGCTCCAGCTGAACTTCAGGGTTTATGGTTCCAAAGCATTTGCTTTTGTAAGGCTTTTTCTTTATTTTGTTTTTTGTTTCCTCCCTTCTAAAATGCCTTTACTACTTACGTTCCTTCCATTTGAAACCTAGCCCACTGGACCCAATTCAGATGCCTTCAGTGATCATACAAGTTGAGAGGTTAATGGATTAAAGCAGGAAATTTTAATTTGTATATTTTCTAATACTTACCCTGCCTGTTAGTGTAGGTGTTTTAAGCCCTGTTCATACAGCCCTTCTAATCGAATTCTTTTTAAGGATGCCAGTCATGACTTCTGTTTTTCTATTTTTCAGAAGCTTCCAGCAATAGGCACTCAGTATTACTTTCTTGATTAATCCCTTATTTCTGCTATTTCATATCTGACCAACAGTGAGAAAAGGTAGATGGGCTTGGCAGCTCAGTAGGACCTGGGACCCTCTTGGGTTTGAGGGCGGGAGTGGGGCCAGCCCAGTGGAGGCTGGATGGGTGAATTCAGTGCCTCTTCACCATCCAGGTCTTTGTTCTCCTTTTGAAAGGAACTATATGCGAAACCATCTTTCAAACATTTCCCCCCCTCTCAAGCACAGGGAAAACACCTATGAAGCATTATTTTATCCTAAGCACTAAAGTCAGACTGCTTGGGTTTGAATCCTGTCTTTGCCACTTAAGAGCTGAATAACGTTGGACAAGGTACAAAACCCCTCTGTGCTTCAGTTTTACCCTCAGTATAACCGGAATAACAGTACCTCATAAGGTTTCATAAACATTAACTGAGTGAATACATGAAAAGCATATGAAACAGTATGGCATAGAGTGCCTTCTCAAATGCAAAGTTATTACTACTAAGCAATGAGGAATTGCTGCAATTAGAGATATTAGAATTTACAATTTTTACTTGCCAGATTGTTAAAATGCTATGTTTTTAATACATGAAGTGAAGATCTAGGAGCTGTTGGGAAAAAAAAAAACATCGAGAAACTCTTAAAACAGGAGACCTGGTGAGAGAGAAACTGAAGGAAAATGTCCCAGAAAGTTACAGAAGCTAGTCTCAGGTTTCTTTCGTTGTCATCTACACCAATGGGCTCATCAACTCAATTAAGCTGCCCAAGAATAGAGATGGTTGGGACACCTGGATGGCTCAGTGGGTTAAAGCTTCTGCCTCCTGCTCAGGTCATGATCTCGGGGTCGTGGGATCCAGCCCCATGTCTGGCTCTCTGCTCAGCGGGGAGCCTGCTTCCCTTCCTCTTTCTCTCTGCCTGCCTCTCTGCCAACTGTGATCTTTGTCAAATAAATAAAATCTTTAAAAAAAAATAGAATAGAGATGGTTATTGTGATACCCAGTAGATACAGAACAGAGAATTTTATCACATACTAGGTACCGGTAATTGAAAACAAAGAACACATGGTCTTGTTTGGGGGATGCTCAGATTGGTAGAATAAACTGGTAAATACAGACCAACATAAAACCCCTGCTGACCAGGTCCAGAGGCTGTGACCTGGGCCCTACTGCCAAGGGCAGAGGAGGCATCCTAGCAGCTCCATCTGGAAATAGAGCTGGACTTTTGCAGAGAGGACAGAACATCTCTTTTGCTGTGGATTTGAGCACATTTTAGTAATAAGAGGTGGATTTGTTTTGTTCGTAGCACAATCTGTGAGGACAGCAAAGCTCCAGTGGTGGTTTACTTGGTATGAAGGGAATGCTAATTGTACCAAGTTGTGTTGTGTTTTGTTGTTGTTGTTGTATTAAAATCCAAATTTTTTATTAAAAACAAATTCTTAAAGTTGCTTTTTAATGCTTGGAGGACAGTTTGTACAGATTCACAGGATACCATTGTCTTCCTAACATATTTAACACTAGTATAGTATAGTTCACACTAGTGAGCACATGGATAGACTTTGTGGTTCTGAAATCTGAAAATGGTGAGAATTATCTGGGGAGCATTTAATGACATGGGAGCCTGGGCTCCAGTCTAGAGAAACTGAAATGAAACTGAGATAGTCTGAATGGGGAGCTCGGATTCTGTGTCTAGGAATCCCAGGTGTGGAAGAACTGTGGAGAAACCAGTGCTTGCTGGAACTTTGGGCTGTTGATGGGGAAATGACTAATTGTCTGTGGTACCAATTAATACTCAAAGTGAGATGAAACAGCAAGAAAACACAAAGTGAGTTGAAACTCAATGGGAAGTATCCCCAAATCTTTGACTTGTACTTATCTGGTCCCTTACTTATCTGAAGAAGTAGCTATGAGAAGCAGTAATTTGAAGCTAAACTAACCATGTAACTCAGAAAAGCTCTCCAGATTAAAGTTCCCTTTCCACTGCTGGATACTCATTTGTTCTTTGTCTCCATTGTTTGTTTGGAGAAGAATCCAGTGTTCTTGTCCCCAACTTCCTCCCCCAGCCCCATTGAGTAATGGGTAAGACACATGTGGTAGGATTGGTTGCCTGGCAGGAATCTTCAGCAGGTTTCAATTATTTAATGTAAAATGGGTAGTGTTTGTAGGGGGGGTGGAGGAAGCAAAACAGCCTTTGGGGGGGAAAGTTGATAATTTCAGTCAAAACATGAAGAAAATAAAACTTAACCTTGATAAGACAAAGCAGACTCCTAGTCAGAAGTTATCTCAAGATAAAATGTACATATTTTCTAGACCTTATATTTAGGATGCTTTCTGGACTGATTTTCACATAGCTTTGGTCAGAGTCTGGTTGCAGCAAATCTTTCTGTACTTCGATGCTGCTGTGGCCCCAATACCATCTCAGCTAGGCTGCTACAACCATTATTAGAGCTCTACGTAAAGAACATGTAGATGTTAAGAACTTTTTTTAAGGGCACATGGGTGGCTCAGTTAAGCGTCTGTCTGCACGTCATGGCCCCAGGGTCCTGGGACTGAGCCCCAGTTGGGGCTCTCTGCACAGTGGGGAGCCTGCCTGCTGTTCCCCCTGCTTGTGCTCTGTCAAATAAATAAATTCTTTTAAAAAACTTTTTTATTATGAAGAATTTAAAATAGAAGATCTCTCCATATCCATCACTCAGACAGCATTTATTATGCTCCCTCTATTCTTTATCTTTTGTTCCTGCTGAAGAATTATTTATTTTTTTAGAGAGTGTGCCCCAGTGGGAGGGAGGGACATAAGCTTAAGCAGGATCCATACCCAGTGTGGAGCCACCTGCGAGGCTCGATCTCATGACTCTGAGATCATGACCTGAGCCAAAATCAAGTGTTGCGCACTTAAGTGACGACCGAGGTGCCCCCCTGCTGACATATTTTAAAGCAAATCACAGATGTTCTATTTTTACTAAGTTACTTCATTATCCTATAAATATGGTTTAGAATCACAATGCCATCAGCACATTTAACAAAATTAACAGTAATTCTTCAGATCCCTTAATATCTATCATAACCAAATTTCTCAGATTGTCTAAAAATGGCTTTTAATCGTTTATTTGAATAGGGATCCTACTTTGGGAAAAGGTCATTTTTTTTCCTTAAAGATTTTATTTATTTGACAGAGAGAGAGAAATCACAAGTAGGCAGAGAAGCAAGCAGAGAGAGAGGGGAGGAAGCAGGCTCCCTGCAGAGCAGAGAGCCTGAAGTGGGGCTCAATCCCAGGACCCTGGGATCATGACCTGAGCCAAAGGCAGAGGCTTTAACTCACTGAGCCACCCAGGCGCCCCGGGAAAGGGGCATTTTTAAGGGTGGTACTAAAGATACGTTTAAGGAAACACTTTATTCCATATATAATTAGAACAAGTGGGGAGAAAAATGCAGAACCTCATGGGATTTCTTAAATATTTTGTGGAAGGAACTGACACTTTCTCTCCGTTTTCTGTCCTTAAGGAGCACCATGATCTAGCCCCTGAGAATGAACAAAGTGATGCATGTTGTAAACAACGGAAACCGCAGTTTCTGGTTTAATGAGAGATTACTTTTCACTTCGCATTCCACGCCCGTGCAGACACAGTGATTTCATGTGCTAAAGTTAGTCCTACAATTACCATTTTGATTGCTCTTAGAAAAATGTACACAAAGAATACAGTGACTCAGCGCAGGCTGTTGCCAGTGGGTTGTAGTTTTTAGCTTTCCAATTATAATAGAACTGCATAAAGAATGTACAACTTGGTGTTGCATCTTTCTGCTCCCTATGCCTTTCCATGCGTCCCCTACCAGCATCAACTACACCCGCCTGCCTTTTCATCTGTTTTTTTTTTCCCCCATTGTACAGTGCTTTTTGTTACCTTACTTTTTTTAAAAATTATTTTTAAAGATTAACAGGGGTCTAGAAAGCCTGGAATATAGTGAATTGCAAAACTCCATACAAGGCCTTGTTCTTAGTAAGTAAGTTTTCCATTCCTTTGTGACTACAAAGATTCCTAAAGTTATATTTAAGGAAAATAATGCAGAAAAGGCCAGAGAAATCTAATTTTAAACATAAATTGAGATTCCTGGCACCTCAGTCTGAGGTAACCGAGTGCTTGTATCGCAAACACGTGAATGGACGCTGAGCTGAGTAAGATCTGGCCCCTGCAGTGGAGGCACGCTTCCATCTTCTGAGGGAGAGGGAAGTATGGCCTGGGGAAAGTGAGTGGTTTGGAGGGGAGGAGGCTGGAATCAGGGAAGCCACCTAGAAGTTTTTGCAGTAATCTTGGCACAGTTAATTAGCAGCTGGACTAGGGTCCTCGTATTGGGAGACAAGAAGAGATGCTCGAGCAATTTAGAAGTATCCTCCCAACTAGGTGACTTACTGGGTCTGGGGAATGAAAACGCAGTGACCGAGAACTTGTGCTGCAGTATACAATTGAAGATACTGTGTTTTTTAAAAGAAACAGGAAAATTCATTGTGTGTGTGTGTGTATGTGTGTGTGTGTATGTGTGTTTTAATTTTAGTATCTTCACTTTGGAATCCTAGGCAGCCAAGGGAAAAAGCTCACTGAATATCTAGGATATGTGGCCAGGATACAGGGTAGAAAGGGGAACTATTGATTTGGAAGATAAAGTCATTTATTCATCTGTATATAAAATACAACAACCCTAATATGCTAGAAACTGCTTTAAGATGTCAGTGATTAAATTTGAGATTGTCTGCCCTCAAGGCATTAGTTCATGATTTAGCGGGAATGAAGATAAATAAGTAGATTCTCAGTTCACATTTGGTCCATTCCTCTATGAATGTTATTACATGTTTGTGATTATGTACAATTTGGCCTATATTTGGTAGAACCAATAGATCTTTCCCCCTCTGTAACTTTCTCTCCTTTCCTACTCTTTTTCCTTTTCTTTTTTTCTTTTTTTTTTGTTTGTTTTTTGTTTGTTAAGGATCTTAATTTTGGAATTGGGACAAGGGTTTGCTAGGTGTTTTACTTGAAGTTTCTTAAAGAGGCAGGGTTGGAGTGAGAACATATATTTGCCTTGTATGTGTGTGGCCTGGTTCCTGGGAGAGTACTATATCCAGTACAAGCTGTGAGTTGGTATAAGAGGTGACCACCTCCCCACTGTTCCCTCTCTTTCACTAGTCCTGCCAATCTAAGCCACCATTGTAGTTGCTGACCCACTGTTAAGAGCAAAGTGTGAGGGCACCAATCCTATTTTATTCTCTCTCCTTACTCTTCTTTTCTACTTGAGCCAGAAATGAGGGAAGCTGCTCACTGTCTACAAAAGATTGCACATAATCTTGTCAGCTTAATGGATCTCCAAGTTCAAGGTCACTCGTGATTCAAGGTTCCTTTTCCATTTACAGGATAGAAGGAGAAGTGGAGAGGGAGAGAGGAAAGATGGAAACAAAGTCTACTTATTACCCCAAGCTTCAATTTTTAGCATTCCCACTGTCAGTACAGATTGTTTTTACATTTTTATTCATGGCTGATCTTGAATTTTGAAGATAAAGTTATGATCTTTCCTTCTCTGATTTATATGTCATTTCTTATTCTCACCAGGTGATACTTAATATTTATATTCATCTTGTTCTGAAAGAGCTTTTGCAGAACCAGAATGAGTTTGGCCTCTTCTTTTAAAATGTATTGATAATCCACTCTGTAGTTTCCAAAGTGTTTTTAATAATAAGTAACAAACATAATTTTTTTAAGTTGGTAGCATAATAAGGTCATTTAGTTACACCACAAGAAAGGAAAGCTTATAATGGACTCCTTATGTTTATTCTTATAACTTCCTGAGTCAAGTTTTCTGCACCATATAATGATGATCCATTAGTGATGCAAGATCTTTGGGTTATTTTAAGTACCCTCTTTATAGCCATCATTTGAAGAGAGATTAAGCTGGTGGTAGATTCAAGACTATAACCCCATGACTTATAAATAGACTGTTTCAAGTTATGCCTGTTCCAGTTTGAAAATGTAACTTGGATGCATATTCTGTGACATAAAAGAATAATTTAACAAGGAAACTGAACTCAGTCCATAGGAGAGTAATTTTTCTCTGGTAGCATGAAAAAGCCATCTTGATCCTTAAAGAATATTGCTATGTTCATAGCAGAATGCTTGCCAGTTCTTCAGGAATGACCTAAGATGATTTCAGTGAATGTTAGATACACTTGAAATACATCCCATTATTATATCTTCAGAAGGAGGAAAACTGGATAGCTGTCAGAAATGTAAAAAAAGAGAACAATTTCCTAACAAGGGATGTCTTTCCTTGTTACATTCCTAAGAACAGAACTGATCTTCCTCAGAATTCTTTCTTGACTTGCCTCTACCAGCTGGTTTTGGAGCTTCTCCTCTGGTTTTCCATAGGATCTGGTACACGCTTATAGCATTTACCAAAATGTACTGGTTTTAATTTTGTATATATCCTATGTAAATGGAGAATATTTAAAATAGCAGAGGAATGGTAAAAGGATTGTGGGTTCCACTCTCTGTCAAATTTCTCCAGTTATTTCTGGGCACGTTATTTCAAGGGTACTTCTGATGCAGTTACCCTCTGGCATCCAGCATGGCTGTCCTCCCTCACTTAGCCACTAGTCGATTCTGCGGCTCATGAAGTCATTTGGGGGCATCTCATCATGGCCACTGCTCATGGCAATGCAAGCACCAGGTGAGAGCAAAGTCTACCACTTCTGAAACTTCTCAAGTTACCAACCGTCAGGGTATCAGAGCTAGGCTGGCTTCCACGCAGAGGTAAAGGCACCCTTCCAAAGTCTACTCCGCTCTACTTGCTTGTACAAGCCAGTTCTGCTTGGGTGTCTCCACCGTATCCTCCCCCAACTCACCCAGCTCTGCTCCCTCGCCTTTTGAACTTGGGGAACTGAAATCCAGTTCAAGGGGCTGGACAACATCACAGTCCTCCTTGTTTCGTCTTTTTATCTGTCCTAGAATCCTCCCTTGCAGAACTCTTCCTCCATCCCACCTACCAAGCAAAACAGACTTGAAGCCGAGTAAAGGAGAGAAGGGTCTCCTGAAAGGTTTGAACTTCAGCTGGGAGGGTTCAGATAACCCTGTTAAATGCATGTTTGTGTTTCTCACTGAACCCTGAACTCTACAAGGACAGGGACTGTCTCTATTTTGGATCCCTGGCACTTAACATAATGTTAAAGTAGTTAAGTGGAGAAAATTATTGTAGTGTCTTGATGAGACCTAATAGTTTTTATAACTCCTTTCAAGCTGGAATAGCTCCCATAACTACCCTCTGCTTCTTACCCATTGAAGAATATTAAATATGTAAATATACTCACTCATGTTGCTTAGGTTCTATTTCAAGTTTCCTTTTAGTGGGAAAAAATGTTGAGTGTTAATCTATTTCTCTGGAGTCATCATCATTCTAGGGAAGACTGATGAATGTTGACTTGTAGATATTTTGCATTGTAAAAGTTTTGTGGTAGGTAATGCTTCCTCTAAATTTATAGCAAATTAAAAATGATGATTTTTGTGGGATTTTTTTTTTCCACTCCAGGTGTGGAATATTTGAGTATAGGGTAGTTGAGCTGTTAATTTTGTATGTCCACAGAAATTTTCTTCTTAAAAATACTACTTTAAATATTATTATGGAATTAAATTGACAATAGCCAGAAATATGCTAGGCACTAGCAATAAATAGCATCTGATCTGTAATCCTCACAAGAATCCATAGAAGAGACACTGGCAAATTTTGTCCATAAAGGGCCAGAGAGTTTTGGGCTTTGTGGATCCCAGGTCTCTGTAGCAACTCCACATCTGGGGGAAAAAAACAAGACTCAGGTGTTAGGAGACTTACCCAACATGACCCTGACTGTAAACACTGGCTGTAGGATTTGAACAGACTCCATTCTGTTATGGTTGAAAAAAAATATAGACTCCATTCTGTTATGATTGAAAAGAATATCAATAGTAAAATATTTGTATTTACTCACTGGATTACGAAGCACCACATAGTGTGCTGTGGGGACAACACAGGTCAGTTATAGGGCCCTACAGTATAGATGGGGGTAGTAGTCAATAGCATTCCTTTTATCTACCCAGGTTGTGAATGGTGACAAGAAGTCAGGATTTTTAGATGACAAATCATTTTTGTTACTGGAAAAGCTGATACTAGAGAACATGGTTTTGATCGAGAGTAAAAATGAGCTTCCTAATTTCATTCCTTGGATTCAGACATGCCTAGCCAGCCAGGCATAGACAGTGTGTGTGACCACAAGACTCTTGCTTCTGTAACACTTCAGGAATGGGAACAGGAAACAAATCCAGACAGGAAAAGAGGGAGGAGAGTGCTGGTCTGCAATGAGGAGTTCCTTGTCCCTAAATCCTCATATAGAGAACTCCCTTCCCCTTTCTTGCAGAAGACTTAGTGAGAGGAAGGAGAATGTGCATAGTATCATGTGAATAGATAAGTCTCTGTGAAGAAGGAAATATCAGGAGTGGGGAGTAAGTATCTCTCTTTCTGCCCAACAGAGAACAATTGGCATGAAAGAAAGAATAATTGAGTTGCTTTGGAACTTCCAGTAAAGAGAAATTACTTTCAGGATTGGAGAAAAGGAAATGTTTGAGCAGGTGACATTTGGACAAGTCCTTGCATAATTTTCACTTGGATATATGGACATAAAGGGGGCAGCATGAGCCAAAGAATAGGAGTATCAGAAGCAGGTGCATTTGGAAGGTCAAGCAGTCAGTTACTAGGTTACAGAGTTAGGGTTACAAATGTCCCAGTATGCCTGAAACCATCATTAGGTTCAGCACTGAAATTCTTGCATCCTGTGAAATCCCTCAGTCCTGGACAATCTGGATGGTTGGTTTCTTGAGTGTGCAATGAGGAACTTGAAACAAAGTTTCAACGTTGTTTGATGGTAGACTATACAGAATGGGTCCATGTATGGCAGATCACCAGACTTTAGCCATATATAATTATATGAGTCTATATGGAAATAGAGGGTTAAGAGGCTGTTGTAGACATTGGGAACCATTGAAGTACTTTTGAAGGATATGAGGGTTACAGTGAAACTTGCAGTATATAAATATGTAGAAAGGAGCTTATATACTATTGAACACAAAACCAGGTAAGAATATATTAGGGAGTGAATCAAAAAATCAAAGAGGGTTTTGCTTTTGAGAAGGATGTAATCCAAAGAAATATGATCCCTCCTTGTTTCTATTCGGCCCTGAGGATAGCTAGTTAGAATTCACTCCCCCAAAACTACACCCATCCTGATCCATCTCTTCTAATGAATAGTGGTCTGTGTGTTGTATGGAGGTGTTAGTGATGCTATAGTGATAGTCACATTATAATACATAAATGTATCAAATTACATACCTTAAACTTTTACAATGCTTTATGCCAATTATATCTCAATTAAAAAAATCCAATGGATAGAAGCGATTGTAATGAATTGTTATGACTGAACTCATGGATTTTTTTTTTTTTTTAATGTAAGCTCTCTACTCTTTTTCCCCAGATAAAAATGCCTTTGTAGTGGAAGAATACTCAGAAAGTTTTTTGAAATTATTATTCAAGAATGGTTTTCATTACCTTGATGGTATTGAATGTTCTACCTGCATGTGGGAATCCATGCAAATTGACAAGATTGGTAATTCATTTGGCAAAGCCCATTGGGTAAAGTTTGTATGGTGGTTTTTGTTGGCACTGAATAAACTGGATAAGCCAGATATAGATGTTATTTGTTTAACAGATAGTTATTTGGTGAAAAACATTGTCTAGATGTTTAATTAGATGTTTTCTCTACTGGGAAATCTAAGAGGAAAATGTAATATATTTGAGCATGTTGGTCTCTCAAGTAATCAGACTTACAAGAAATATCAGACATTTTCATGATTTACTTCAAAGCTCTAGAAAATATAGAAGTGACCAAAACATTTGGTTCTTTAGAAAAACTACTAGCTTCACAAAACGACTTTATTAATTCTTATAGTTTTTATAGGTAATTTCAATGTTAATTTTGAAATAGATTGGGTATTGCTTCTGCTTTAAGTTTTTATATTGTTTAACTTTTTATTTTAAAATAATTTCAGACTTACAGATGAGTTGCAAAATAGTACAAAGAATTACATGCCTTTTACCTAGGTTCCTCAAATGGTGTTATCTTACCAAATCACACTTGCTATGTTATAATACCTATTTTTCTTGAAATTTTGTGAGTAAATTGGTGTCAAGCTTCTTAAAAATTCAATATGTACTTCCTAAAAACAAAACCTAATTATAACTACATTCATTGAAACAAGAAAACTAACACTGATATAATACTTTTATGTTATGTAATCTATATGATTTACTCAAAGTTCTCATTAATGTGTTACGTAGTAAGAGGGAAAAATAATGTTTCAGATCTAATATGGGGTCATACACTGCTTTAGTTTTCATGATTCTTTATTGTCCTTTAATCTGGACCAAGTTTGCAGTCTTTGTCTTTCATGATCTTAACTTTTTTTTTTTTTTTTTTTAAGTCTGGTTAGTCTGTGTATAATGTTCACAATTTGAATTTGTCTAGTTCTTTGTATTAGATTGAAGTTTTGTGTTTTTCCTAGGTATAGGGCAGAAATGTGTTTTTCTTTTCCTTTTTTTTTTTTTCCAGTGTATCCTATCAGGAAGCACATGATATGTTCTAGTTCTGGTGATCTGACTTTCAATTATTTCTTTTTGAGATTAGTAAGTATCTTGTGGGGAAAACTTAGATACACATTGATTTTTATGGTATATTCACTCAGTAGCTTTATCTAGTGCCTGAAATGATTATCACTATGGTGATTTTCAAGAGACGACTCCCAATTCCTCACTTATTCTATATTCATTAGTTGGAATTCTGCAAAGAAGTTTCTCTTTTTCATTTACTCATTTATAGCCATACGGATTCATGGTTTATTGTTCTACAGATTATGGTCTTTTACTGTTATTTATTCTGTTCAAATTATCCCAGATTGAGCAACTTGGAGCTCCTCTGGTGTTTTTGACACGTTCCCATCATTTTTTGAAGACTTCTATGCTTTCTGGCATAAGATGTGTCAGGCTGATTTTTTCACTTTCTCTGACCCAGTCTTGGAATTAATAATTTCACTAAGGAGATGTGGCTCCTTTTAATTGAGAATGGTGTTTAGAAAACAAAATCTGGATGCTAGATATGCTTATTGCTATTAGGATGTCATCACTTCTAGAGTTTCTCAGCAAAGCTAGGAAATAGATGTGTGTTTGTGTGTGTGGATACACATGTGTGTATATATTAAAATATATATTAAAAATAATGTCTTCTAACCCAACACTAGAGGGGTCATTCTAGTGTTCCCTCTTTCCATATTTTTAAGTCTCTTTTCTAACTACAAGAAACCTGTCATCCACAATATACTTACCCTATTTGTTCAGTTCTAAAACCGAACACTTTTAGAGAAGCTGAACCATGCAACTGTGCAAAAACACACATACTAAGAATCAGTATTTGTTTAGAGTTCTCTTTGTCATTACCTTAAGGATACCTAGTAAAAATTGTGTGTCCACAATTTACTTGGGTTAGTTCCCCTCCCACTTCAAGGTGGTTCTTTTATTCATTTGAAATTTAGTTAGATTAATTTGTTTCTGTTTTTGGCTTTTGGAGGGGATGGTGGTGGGAGGGGGTGGTTTCCTCTTCCTCATCCTTCTTGTTTTCAACTTCCTTTTTGAGTATGAAAAGAAGTGTATGTGCTTGCACACCCTGTCCTTTCTATACTGTTTCACTATCTTTTCCATTCCATTTCACCTGTAGACTGCAGGTAACCAGTCTCACTAGTTTCTGGTTTATTCATCTTCTGTATTTTGTTGCACAAATGAGCAGACGTATATGTTCTTATTTCTCTCTCTCTCTCTCTCTCTTTTTTTAACCAAGGTATAAAACTGTTACACTTGTTTGGGAGTCTGGGGATGAAGTGGAAGTGTTTTTCCTCCCCAAAGGCAAGGGTGGGAACTTCAAGAAAATCACTTCCAAATACATCAGATCTTTTTGCACTTTGCTTTTTATTTTTTATTTTTTAACCTAGCAGTATATACTGGAAATCTATCAGATTAGAGATCTTTCTCATTATTGTTTATGGCTGCATTGTAGCCTGTTGTGTGGTTATATTATAACTTATTGACTTGCACTCCTGCATATTGACATTTAGGTTACTTCCAGTATTTTGCAGGGACAAACAGTGCTGCAAAGAATAACTCTGTGCATGTTTTCAGATCAGTATGAATTTTATTTCATCGAAGTGACTTAATCCAAGTTTTCCCCAATGTTGGAGAAAATTCTGGAGTGGGAATTTTCCTCAAAGTGGGAGAGAATTCTCTAGTTAAATGTGTCGACTTGTTTTCTTCCTTCAAAAGCATCCTAAGTATATAAAATTATTAAGTTCTCTTACTCTTAAGCACAGAAACCAACCATATTGGGGCTATACACCATGAAATTTCAGTAATTTAATTCATGTTTAATGTGTGGTCAAAGAGCCCTATGCTTCCTGGCTTTTTATTATCTTGGGTAATCTGAGTTGCTTCTAACGAGAGGTTCTAAAAGAATTTGGGTAACTGGTTTTATAGCCGTAATTGAGACACAGGTCTGCATAACTCCTTCCATCCACCACTTCCTCCTCCCTATAGAGTATACAGGCCCTCAAGACCACTTGCAGGGCCATGTGCTTTTCCAGACTCATAGTTCTTTTAATACCCATAGTCTCCTAAACAATGTATTTTCTAAACACTTGGTTATTAACACCTACTATCTGTGACTTTAACACAATGTCCTGTTCAGATAGAAGCATACATATTGTGAATTTACAAATAACGGGGTTTATAGGGCTTTTCTGCAACACCTTTAATGTTACCACTCTTCTGTTCAGCTGTCACCACCTGAGAGGAAACCAATCTTAATTTTATTTGTACATCCTTTCTCTTAAGTGTTTGCATTCTGCTGGTTTCTTAACTTTTAATCTAAAATCAAAGCATATCATTTTGGTTCAGATGCCATGTGTTGTGCTTTATCTGATCCTCATGCACTTGAACTCAGGTTTCCTTGACAAAGACTCTGTTGTTTCTGGGTTGATTGAGTTTAACCAGAAGCTGGTGTTTTCTAAGCTTCATTTTTAGAATGGGCTCTGGGGGCAATGTGGCATGCTCCTCAGGGATGTTTAAGTACTATGATGTTTTTCTCTATTCTGAATTTGCTGCATTTGATTAAAGGGATATAATTTTATTCTTTGGCACTGACCATGAAGAGAAGCTCTTCTCACTGTTTCTGAAGGATAAATTAATAAATGGTAATATGAGTACTAAGACTCTGAAAACGTGATGATTGAGTCATTTCGTTATAAGGGATCGGTCTACCTCCCTCACACCCTCTCTCCATCTTTCTCTACTTTCCTTCTCATTTTAGTTACACTTGTTATATTCAAATACATCTTCATGAAAGAAAAAGAAAAGCCTGTCCCCTTTCATTACTCTTCTCCAGGCATAGCCACTCTTATTTAATATCAATTTCTGATTCTTTATATGTGTTTACATCTTCATACAAATGGTCATACTTGTTTGGGAGCTTGGGAATGAAGGGGAAGTGTTTCTCCTCCTCAAAGGCAGGGGTGGGAGCTTCAAGAAAATCACTTCCCAATTTTGTTGCTAAGACAGAAAGGGGAGACAGCCTTTCCTGCCATCGTGGGAAATTTGCTTAAGTAGTGCACTGCTCTGTCTGCTCTCTAAAGAGAGAGGAGACGGAGATGGAGCCCAGCTCTAGAAGGTACTGAAGACAGAGCCTCTGTGTTTGATTATAGGGTGGATGAGGTTAGGGATTATGGTGTCCACAGGACTCTTACAGCTTGGTGGCAAGGGGGCTGGCTGATGGTTGTACTGGGGGATGCAGTGTGAACCCGTGTTAGCTGGAAGACGTGGTATGATCTCTGCAGGGAGCACTGAAGCCTGGGGAAATTGATATGGGTGTTAGCCCTTCCACAACAATGTTCCTTTTGATGATGTGATAAAGTCATCACTTTTCTTCCTGAGACCATTAAGACCAACCAAAGAAGAGGGATAGAACTGTGTCTTTTACATGGAAGATGTAGCCCTTTTTCCTTTGTAGCACACTAGGGAGTTAATGGATCCAACCCCAAGCGGTTGGGGAATTTTCCTGCTTGGGTGTGGGGAGGGGAGAAAAGTCTTTATATTCAGTTCAAGTTGATGTTTTAAAGAGGAATGCAAGAACTATAATAAATTTTGATGTTCATTTGTAGAATCTGTAAAGTATTCCTTCAGAGCTGATACATGGCTAGAGAGTAGAGAGTCAGAGGAGTGGAAGGGGCAGGTTTGGGAGTGATGGGAGTTTATTTACATGTCCAGGTGAGTCAATCTGTCTCAGTAGATTGGTTAATGATTTGTATGGCAAAGGGATACAATGGATTTGCCTTCCAAACCCATGATCTATAAAACATTGTCATAAATTTGCTCAAAAAGATATAGACCAAACTTTACAGAATTTTTCTTCCCTTTAATACTTAATGTTACATTAAATTTGACATATCATGAATACACATCTTGTTAAATTAGACTGTTTTGGGAAATTAGGAGCCTTATTTTCTAACAAGCCAAGTAAAAGGTGTGTGGGCTACAGCTTGTTAGTTGAGAGGCACTGATTGTAGCAATATAGTCCTACCTAATAGCAAACATCTATACTAGATGGAAGCACTGAGGTGGGCTGTGGGCATGTCAGAATGTAGAGGTGATGATACTTGCATTTGAGGAGGTTACTGGGGCAGATGCCAAAAGCTAGTTAATTTCATAATGGGACAAATATAGTAAAAGACAGGCCAGGGACATCTGGCTGACTCCGTCAGTTAAGAGTCTGTCTTTGGCTCAGGTCATGCTTCCAGGATCCTGGGATCAAGTCTCGAATCTGGCTCCTTGCTCAGCGGAAGCCTTCTTCTCCCTCTGTCTGCCCCTCCCCTTGCTTGTCTACATGCTCTCTCTCTCTCTTTCAAATAGATAAAATCTCAAAAGATAGTCCAGTAAGTCTTGGGGGCATATTATAGTAGCCCTTAAACCTTTCAAAGTGATTAAGAGTATCAGAAACAGCTTCCTGGAGGAGATTTCACGTTCCGTTTTAAGTCAGGGAATGATGATACGTAACAGACACAGTTTCCTATGTCCTATATAGTAGAGACAGAATTCATAACTGTTTGTTGAATGAATAAATGAATGAGTGAAATAAAGTCTGAGTTGAACCTTGAGTTATGAATATAAAGTAACTAGAAAATAAGGTCAAATGGAGGTTGATTCTAGGGATTAATGGTAAAGCGTAGAAGCAGAAACTCATGAGTTTAGGGCTGGTTTGTGTGGGGATGAAATACCAGAGTTGAGATTGGGCTTGGTTTTGGAGTAGTGGAGACTATAGTGGATTTTTAAAAGAAGGGGAGTAATAATATTTTTGTTAAATTTTTATATCCCTCTGGAAGTATAGTGGAGGAAGGATCAGGTGGAGGAGGATTTATATTTAAAATGATCTGTATTGCATTGCCTACGTGTAAATATACCACCCTAATCAGTTTTCAGGACCATTGTATTTATTTATTTAAATTTATTTATTTGACAGAGAGAGCGATCATAAGTAGGCAGAGAGGCAGGCAGAGAGACAGAGGAGAAAGCAGGCTTCCCTCCGAGCAGAGAGCCTAATGTGGGGCCCGATCCCAGGACCCTGGGATCATGACCTGAGCCGAAGGCAGAGGCTTAACCCACTGGGCCACCCAGGTGCCCCTTTACAACCATTTTAAACACACATCTGCAATTCTTGGGCTGGCATAAAGCCTGTTTTCTTAAAGTATGAATTGTTAAATATAAAAGCCAAATTCCCTAAATGATCATGCAGGCATGAAATTCAAGGTACTGACACTGATAACCTGTGTCTGTGACACAGTAGTCTGACACAGGGTACTGGCACTGTAGATTCTTCATGTTTTACAGAACAAAAAATCTTCATGTTTGGTAATACATGAACTTATTGTTAATGCTTTATCTGGATTTTCTATCCTGTCCTTACCTCCTTTCCCATTCTTTTTTAAGACTTTGAGACATCTTGGCAAAGAGGAACAAAGAGATTTAATTCTTATTGAACATGAAACTTTTCAGGCCTGGATAATGTCCGTATTTTTGCTAAGTCTGGAAAGTTGTATGTGTCCGCCAACACTGGAACAGCTTGAGAAACTGTCGAAATCATACATGTATTGTTTTGTCTCTTATGTAGGAAAGTACTTCTGTGTGGCCTGGTTTTGCTTGATGTGGTCCTGGTTAATCTGGTTGGCTGCTTGAGGTCTCTTGTGTTGACCTAATAGAAGTTTGGGAAGTATTGGTTAATATGCCACAGTGTGAGAAGGATTTATAACAAATGCCATGTATCATTAATACAGGCATTCTTTCCATGTAAACCCAATATTTTTTATAAGAATGCATCACGAAAACTGAGATTGATTCTCTCATTTCCCCCTCGAGGAAAATACAAGAACTCCCTCACTATCCCAAAAGGGTTCATCATAAAATAAGGTGAGCTGTGGTCTGCCTTGAGACTCTGATTTTCTGCTAATATATAAGCAAAGTCCCCTTTTAGTAGAAAAATATAAATATGAATTCAGAGTATGACTTTATCCACAATTAAGTAAATAAAACCATTATGGCAAATGATGTATTGTTTTTCTCTACATCAAATAAGTTTTGTTCAATTGTTGAATGAAGCAAGATACTCTCAAATGAGCCTTCCAATTCTAAAGGCTTTTTGTTACTTTTCTAATTGGTAGCAATTAGAAAAAATATGGAATTTGCATACTGTGGTATTAACTGCTGACAGCCCATGGAAAATTAACATTTGGCTGCCTTTAACTTTGTAAATGCTATGCAATAGGTTCTTAAGTTTTAAATTTCTTCTAATTCAACTCATAAAAGAAAATTTCCCAAGTGTAGGTAAATCACTACAAATACAAGAATAGGCAGTTTTTTTGTTTTAAATATTTTTAAATTAAAGTTATACACACCTATGGTTTAGAGTCAAAGAATTCTACCGGGCTTGTTTTGAAAAACTGTCCTTTTGAAAAACAAGGACACTCCTGCCACTTCTTCCCCAAGTGACTTTAATCTCTTTCATTTCTTTTAATTGAAGTATGGTTGACACATAATGTTACATTAGCTTTAGGTGCAGAAGATGGTGATTCAACAATACAATACCTTAGGTTATGCTCACCATAAGTATAGCTACCAGGGGTCACTACACACCCCTGTTACAATACCATTGGCTATACTCCCTATGTTGTGCCTTTTATCCCTGTGACTTACTGTATTCCAGACTTTGAACTCTTCTAGAATCTTGGGTGTGTTTATATTCATAATTCTCCATAACATGCTTTTATTACTCCTCCTCTACTTTCTAGTTTGGAGCATTATGTATTCAGTTTTCACTATGGGTGATAAGAATTTAGCCCACTTATGCTGCTTTTCTTGCTCACTGCGCACAGTCATGCCCCCCCAACTGCCATCTTCCCAGCTTAGTTAGAGTATAATTTTGGAAGGATGGATACCTCATGTTTTACTCTTTTTTTTTTTTTTTTCGTTTTTGGTCCTCATGTTTATACTCTTAAAACTGTGCAAACACAGCTGAACTACATAGTGCTTATACCTCTGTTGCATTTTCTATGCTGAATTACTTGTTTTCTCTAGAGATGGTTTTTTTCTCTATATAGGATCCCTCATTCAACTATAAACTTTCTTCAGTTTGCCTAAATCTCTTACGAGTACCTGAGAAGATACTATTTTATTAATTATATCCTTTTGAAGAAACTTCTTGGGAGAGTTTGATCTTCTCCAGTCTGGACTGATTGCCTTACAGCCTCCTCCTTGGGGCTCATCCTGCCATTTCCCTTCACCATCCTCTTGGGTAGTCCTTTTGTCTCTTACTTGGGTTTGATGCCCTGTGTCCTGGATTCCATCTTTTATTTTTTTTTTTCCTTCTATAATTTCCTGTTTTTGTGGATCATATCCTTTGTACTCTTTCTGAGTTACTGAAGGATATATATTTTTGAGACCTACATGTCAGAAAAATGTCTTAATTCTACTTTGCAGATGACCATTTTGGATGTTCTTGGATACTTCCTGGAGATCTTCTGTAGCCATCTTATCCCTCCCAGATTTCAACCCGAGGATGAACCTTCTCATCTAACTCTGTTAATTTCCTCTCTGGTTCTTGGACACCCAAGTGGGAAGTTAGAAGAATGTGCTTCTTCAGAAGAGTACCTTCCTTTTTTGGCAGCCGCACTTCAAAAGTTATCATGGATGCTGATAGTTGGTTTGTGGTTGTCAAAGAGAACTAGAATGGGACAGTAGTTATAGTTGTAAAAGCACATTGTATTCAGGAATCCCTGAAATTGAAAAGAGACTTTGTTATAGAACTGACTTCATACAACAAGGAGAAGTGGGTTTTCACAGTTGAGGAGTAGGGTAGGCGAGAGGGGTAAGTGGAGAAAAATTTAGTAAAAGAGAGATAAGAGTAGGGCAATATTCTTGATAACTTAAAGGATTCTTGCTGAAGGCAGGCCAAGGGGATCAGATATTAAGGGTGGAGGTTGGAGGAATGTGATCAGGTATCAAGGATTGATGAGAATTCTCTCTAAGCTGACTTAGCAGGATTCTTGCCACACTGGGCTATGCAGGTCCAGCAAGGACAGGTCAGAAGTCAAGGCCTACTCAAAAAGAGGGCTCAAAGGAGCCTGACTAAAGTTTGATCAAGGGAAAATCTTGGTTGTGGTTGAAGTTTTTGAGACTTTACCATGTGGGTTCAGATAGTGGAGAGTAAAAAAAATTGTCCAGTTTAGTCCTTGCAACATACTCATGAGTAGTGTCACTTGGTTTTTTGTGTGTGACAGAGTATTCTCTTTTCAGCCTCTGGGATAAGGTCAAGTGTAAAAGTTTAGAATGTGAAACAAAGAATAGTACTAAGAACATCTAAATAACCTACTAAGAGGAATACTTTTTTTTCCCTAAAGAATTCAATTAAATATGTATGTATTTCAGAAGAGGGTGATACAACTTTGTATCAAGAAACTATAATTAAAGTGTCTTTAGGCTGTTCCTGTTGTGGTTCACAAACTAATTTAGGGGAAATGTGGGGCATTTTTCTACAAAGAAGACCTGTAGCAAGCTGGACATCCTGAAGATTTTAATCAGTGTAATTTTAAATTAGTTTAATGTTTTGTAAGAGTGTACAGGTTCTACTTTTGGCTGTTAATACTGATCTCTACCAGATAGTAGAAGGCCAAGCCAATGGGGAGAAATTTAGGGCAAGCTCTCAAGCTTACCTGAGCATACAGACCTGGACAAATATAAGGAAGAAGGCAAAACTAATAAAAAAGGTGAATTATAAGTGTGGGAAATGAAGTTTCTAGCTTATATTGAAGTTACTAGTATTGATGAAGGTTTACAGTTTCCCCAAGAATTTTGACTGAGGTTTTAAATCATCAGGAAATAAATTTTGGAATCAAGCAGAGAGCATTCTCTTATCTTTAAACAAATTAATAGCATACCCACTCCTTGTTATAGACTGATAATCCCCCCAAAAGATAGATCCTGATATTGGAGGAGATGCAAAAAAGATTCTGAAAGGGTCAAGATAGGTGGTGCATGTCCATGGGGAGAAAAGAAAAACAAATGGAGTCTACAGCCATGAGTGCTTGAAAGAGATATGGCCATGTTTTTTGATGCTGTGGATATGATAGTATTAATAGTAGGAACAATGTCTTGTTCCAAGATTGGGTGAGCATTGGGAATAGAAACTATCACCTTACCCAACTAGTTGTAAACTTATGGAACTGATTACTTTAAGAGGAAGTAGGGGTGGAAAATATAAATAACCTCAAAAATGATTTAACTAAATTTGTGGATTACAGATTCATAATGGGTTATTACAAGGAACTGGGATGTTTTGGGTACACTCCTAACCTTTGAGGTTGACATCAAAGAGCAGCCATTCTCCCCACAGCATGTCCCCTGGTGCCATCATCAGAATCCTGGACAGGAAGGATTGCGAGTCTGATCCAATGTGGCAAGACCCATTAGACGCTGATCGGTGCCAGATATGTGTGGGTTGTAAATTTAGAGTAAATTCCAATAGGAGGGTTGTAAATTTCAATGAATGAAAACTTGAAAACCTTAACTTTTATATTTCCTAATCTTTATTAATTCTCCCTTCTTTAATGTACTCCTAAAGCACATTTTTCAGCTCTTTGGAAGATCTTTTTATTATGTAGACTGTACTTGACTATGATTACCCTTTATGAACTAGTAGTTTCCGACAGTGTAGGTTGAATAGGGTCAACTAATAATCCTAGGAAATAAATCTTCTGGCCTTGGGATTTCTCTTGTACACCAACCCATTTTCAATTTGCAGTTTAAGATTGAGAGAATAAAATTGATTCTGCTTCAGTTACGACTTTTGGTTTTTCTGATAGAAGGATATATAAAATGGGACACCTGGGTGGCTCAGCCAGTTAAATATCTGCCTTCAGCTCAGGTCATGGTCTTGGGGTCCTATGATCAAGCTCCCTGTTGAGGGGGGTTTTCCCTGCTCGGGGGAGTCTGCTTCTCCCTCTGCCACTCTCCTTGCTTATGCACATGCACATGCTCTCTCTCTCTCTCTCTTTGCCAAATAAATAAATCTTTAAAAAATATAAAATTCCACTTCGAATCAATTTTAATCTATAGGGATGCACAAAAATAATTTGTCTTTTCAGGTACAGAGATTTATTTTCCACATTACTTTGGGGGCCACATAGGGATGTTATATTCAGAACCTTGATCTGAATGCCTTAAAGCAAATGTGTAGGAATCAACAAGAGACCTTGTTTTAATGTGGATTTGGATTCACTAGATGTGGAGTGAGGTCTGAGATTCTGCTGCCTGGTGATAAAGCTGCTGCACATTTTGCAAACAAGCTTGAAGTATTCCTTGCTAATGGAGCACTGAAGCTCTCAAAACCAATATTGGTTTTAGCTTTCTCTTGAAATATGTTTTTGGGAAGTTTAAGGGATAATTAAAACAAATAATTTGTGTGAATGGGAACCAAATACTCTATTTGGATGTTGAACTAATCCAGAAATACTTACTTTTTCACCTATTCCGATTTCTTCCAACTCTCTTCCTTTTCCATCTTAAATATTTCCATTCTGTTTTGAAAATGGTGACTGAAGGACACAAACATTTCTTGATTCCATTAAATTTAAACACACACATGCCCACACTTTCAGTTCTGTGTACTTTGCCTAATTATTGGAAATAAACTCAATGAAGGGATTTAAGGCTTACAAATGTTCTACTTGGAGGAAATTGTAATTAAGGTTATTAAGGCCTTTGGGTTCCTGTGTGTATTTTAAGCAAATTAGGATTTTATGTGTCTTTTAAAGAAACAGTAACTCCTCCCTGCCCAATTAGTTCCTCAGCATGGAGGAGCATGCGCATTCAGTGCAAGTGGTTGAAATGGTACATGTCCTTTGTTCATTTTTTTTTTCAGTGTTCCAAAATTCATTGTTTATGCACTGTACCCAGTGCTCCACGCAATACGTACCCTCCTTATCTTTTGTTCTTTAATGTAAATCGCTGATCTAAGTAAGGGATTTGGTTTTTCTCAATTCACATGTGAAACTCTGGATAAATTAAAGTAAAAACTAAGAAATGGTGAGAAGGGTTCCATTGTAATTTGGTATCAGAATTATTTTGAAAACCAAGTTCTTTAAATTCTTTAAAAACCTTTAAAGGCAGAATAATTGCTATTAACTTTTACTTCCAAAATAGCATCATTTCCACTGAAAAAGCAGTGCTGAAGTATATAAAGAAGATGGACTTATTTTACCTATTCTTATCGACCATGTTAACATTTTAACATTTTTGTGTCTATTTTTCATTTTTCCCCCTTTTAAAAAAATTAACATATAATAAATTATTTGCCCCAGGGATACAGGTCTGTGAATCATCAGGCTTATACATTTCACTGCACTCACCATAGCACATACCCTCCCCAGTGTCCATCACCCAACCACCCTCTCCCTACCTATCCCACCCTCCAGCAACCCTCTGTTTGTGTGATTAAGAGTCTCTTATGGTTTGTCTCCCTCCAGATGCCATCTTGTTTCATTTTTTTCCCTCCCTACTCCACAACACCCCCACCTTACCTCTCAAATTCCTCATATCAGAGAGATCATGTGATAATTGTCTTTCTCTGATTGACTTATTTCGCTCAGCATAATACCCTCTAGTTATATCCATGTGGTTGCAAATGGCAAGATTTCATGTTTTTGATGGCTGTATAGTATTCCATTGTGTGTGTGTGTGTGTGTGTGTGTGTGTGTGTAAACCACAGTTTCTTTATCCATTCATCTATTGATGGATGTCTAGGTTCTTTCCATAGTTTAGCTCTTATGGACATTGCTGCTATAAACATTCAGGTGAATGCACCCTTTTGGATCACTACATTTTATCTTTAGGGTAAATACACAGTAGTGTGATTGCTGGGTCATAGGGTAGCTCTATTTTCAACTTTTTGAGACATCTCTGTTCTGCTTTCCAGAGTGGCTGCACCAGCTTCCAGTCCCACCAAAAATGTAGGAGGGTTCCCCTTTCTCTGCATCCTCACCAACATCAGTTGTTTCCTGACTTTTTAATTTTAGCCATTCTGACTGGTATGAGATGGTATCTCGTTGTGGTTTTGATTTGTATTTCCACGATGGTGAGTGATGCTGAGCACTTTTTCATGTGTCTATTGGCCATTTGGATGTCTTCTTTGCAAAAATGTCTGTTCATGTCTTCTGCCCATTTCTTGGTTGTATTATCTGTTCTTTGGGTGTTGAGTTTGATAAGTTCTTTATAGATTTTGGATACTGGTCCTTTATCTGATCTGTCATTTGCAATATCTTTACCCATTCTGTCAGTTGTCTTTTGGTTTTGTTGACTGTTTCCTTTGCTGTGCAAAAGCTTTTGATCTTGATGAAATCCCAATAGTTCATTTTTGCCCTTGTTTCCCTTGCTTTTGGTGATGTTTCTAGGAAGAAGTTGCTGCAGCTGAGGTTGAAGAGGTTGCTGCCTGTGTTCTCAAGGATTTTAATGGATTCCTGTCTCACATTGAGGTCTTTCATCCATTTGGAGTCTATTTTTATGTATGGTGTAAGGAAATGGTCCAGTTTCATTCTTCTGCATGTGGCTGTCCGATTTTCCCCAATGCCATTTGTTAAAGAGACTGCCTTTTTTCCATTGGACATTCTTTCCTGCTTTGTCGAAGATTAGTTGGCTTTAGAGTTCAGGGTCCATTTCTGGGCTCTCTATTCTGTTCCATTAATCTATGTGTCTGTGTTTTGTGCTAGTACCACACTGTCTCTCTCTCTCTTTCTCTCTTTTTCCCTTTGCTCATTTTTTTTGTCTCTTAAATTTCACATATGAGTGAAATCATAGGGTATTTGTTTTTCTCTGATGTATTTCTCTTAGCATTGTATTCTCTAGCTCCATCTACATCATGGCAAATGTCAAAATTCATGGCACATTTCAAAATTTCATTCTTTTTTGTGGCTGAATAATCCATTATAGATCTACACACACAAACACCCCTTATTTATCCATTCATCAATTGAGGGAAACTTGGGCTGCTTCTGTAACTTGACTATTGTAAATATTGCAGCTATGAACATAGAGGTGCATGTATCTCTTTGATAGTGTTTTATATTTGGGTAAATATCCAGTAGTTTGATTGCTGAATGATAGGGTACTTCAGTTTTCGACTTTCTGAGGACTTTCTATACTGTTTTCCACAGTGGCTGCCCCAGTTTACATTCCCACCAACAGTGCAGAAGTTTTCCCATTTCTCCACCTCACCAACACCTGTTGTTTCTTGTGTTGTTGAGTATAGCAGTTCTAACAGGTGTGAGGGGATATCTCATTGTAGTTCTGATTTGTATCTCCCTGATGATGAGTGATGTTGAGCATCTTTTCATGCATCTGTTGGTCATCTGTCTTTGAAGAAATATTTTTTCATGTCTTCCTATTTTTAAATTGGTTATTATGGGTGTTGAGTAGTTTTATAAATAAAATAAAGTTTTTATTTAAATTCTGATTTAATATATGGTGTAATATTCAGGTGTATAATGTAGTCATTCCACACTTCCCATAAAGCATCTTGTGCTCCTCACAAGTGCACTCCTTAATCTCCATCACCTATTTAACCTGTCCCACCACTCACCTCCCCTCTGGTAACTATCAGTTTGTTCTCTATAATTAAGAGTTTGTTTCTTGGTTTTTCTCTCTTTTTTCCTCCTATGATCATTTGTTTTGTTTGTTAAATTGCACCAAAAAATAGTAAGATCCAAATAAACCTAAGCAAAGAGCTGAAAGACCTGTATTCTGAAAACTGTAAAACATAGATGAAAAAAATTGAAGATGACACAAAGACATGGAAAGACATTCCATGCTCATGGATTGGAAGAACAAATATTGTTAAAATGTCACATTACTACCCAAGGAAATCTACTCATTTAATGCAGTCCTTATCAAAATACCAACGGCATTTTTCACAAAACTAGAAAGAAGAATCCTAAAATTTGTGTGGAATCACAGAAGACCCCAAATAGCCAAAGCAATCTTGAAAAAGAAAAGCAAAGTTGGAGGCATCAAAATTCCAGACTTCAAGCTGTATTGCAAAACTATAGTCATCAAAACAGTATGGTACCATCATAAAAATAGACACATAGAACAGAAAATCCAGAAATAAACCCACAACTATATGGCCAGTTAATCTTTGACAAAGCAGGAAAGAATCAAAGAGTCTGCAATGGGAAAAATACAGTCTTTTCAACAAATTGTGTTGAGAAAACTGGACAGCAACATGCAAAAGAAACTTGATTGCTCTTACACCATACACAAAAATAAATCAACATGGACTAAATACCTAAATGTGAGACCTGAAACCATAAAAATCCTAGAAGAGAATACCGATAGTAACTTATTTGGTATCAGCTAAAGCAACATTTTTCTAGATATGTCCTCTCAGGCAAGGGGGGAGAGGCAAAATGAAACTATTAAGATTATATCAAAATAAAGCTTCTGCATAGTGAAGGAAATTACACACACACACACACACACACACACACACACACACATAATGGAATATTACTCAGCCATAAAAAGAATGGAATCTAGCCATTTGCAATGACATGGTTGGAGCTAGAGAGTGTTATGTTAAGCTAAGTAAGTCAGTCAGAGAAAGACAAATACCACCTGTCAGAATGGCTAAACTCAACAACACAAGAAACAACAGGTGTTGGTGAGGAGGTGGAGAAAGGGTGATATATAGTATTGTTGAATCACTATCTTGAACTTCTGAAACAAATATAACACTGTATGCTAACTATACTGGAATTTAAAGTAAATTAAAAAAAAACCCTACTTTCTATGTACACACAGAAAAAATCTTAGAAAAAGACACAAAGTTTGTAAATAGGATTGTTTTCTTAATTTCTCTTTCTGCTGCTTCATTATTGGTGTATAGAATTGCAACAGATTTCTGTATGTTGATTTTGTATCCTGTGACTTCACTGACTTTATCAGTTTTAGCAATATTTTGGGTGATCTTTTGGGTTTGGTTTGGTTTTCTTTTTTTAAGATTTTATTTATTTGACAGAGATCACAAATAGGCAGAGAAGCAGGCAGAGGGGTAGGAGGAAGAAGGCCTTTTGCTGAGAAGAGAGCCCAATGCAGGGCTTGATCCCAGGACTCTGGGATCATGACCTGAGCTGAAGGCAGAGGGTTAACTCAGTGAGCCACCCAGGTGCCCCTTGGGTTTTCTATATATATTATCATGTCATCTGCAAATAGTGAAAGTTAGACTTCTTCTTGGTCAATTTGGGTGCTTTTTATTTCTTTCTGTTTGGTGAGGCTGGGACTTTCAATAGTATGCTAAATAACAGTGGTGAGAGTGAATATCCTTGTCTTATTCCTGACCTTGGGAGAAAAGCTCTTGGTTTTTCCCGATTGAATCTGATGTTAGCTGTGGGTTCTTCATATATGGCCTTTGCTATGTTCCCTCTAACCCTACTTTGTTGAGTGTTTTTATCATGAGTGGATGCTGTGCTTTGTCAAATGCTTTTTCTGCATCTATTGAAATGATCATATTGTTCTTCTGCTTTCTTTTATTAATGTGGTGTATCACACTGACTGACTTGCAAATATAGAATCATCCTTGCAACCTGGGAATAAATCCCACTTCATCATGGTGAATAATTTTTTTCAGGTATTGTTGGATTTAATCTGCTAATATTTTGTTGAGGATTTTTGCATCTACATTCATCAGAGATACTGGTCTTTAGTTCTTCTTTTTTGTAGTCTTTATTTGGTTTTGTTTTCAGGGTAATGCTGATCTCATGCAATGAATTTGGAAGTTTCTGTCCTAGTTTTTGGAATAGTTCACATAGAATAGGTATTAACTCCTTTAAATGTTGGGTAGAATTCACCTGTGGTGCCATCTGGGCCTGGACTTTTCTTTTTGGGGAGTTTATTTGATGGTAATTGGTCTGTTCTTATTTTCTGTTTCTTCCTCTCAGTTTTGGTAGGTTGAATGGGTCTAGGAATTTACTCATCTGTTCTGCGTTCTCCAATTTGTTGGTATACAGTTCTTAATATTCTCTTATAATTGTTTGTAGTTCTGTGGTGGTTCTTATTTCTCCTTTCTCATTTGTAATTTTTTTTTTAATTTTAATTTTTTTTTTAATTTTCAGCATAACAGTATTCATTATTTTTGCACCACACCCAGTGCTCCATGCAATCTGTACCCTCTCTAATACCTACCACCTGGTTCCCCCAACCTCCCACACCCCACTGCTTCAAACCTCTCAGATTGTTAGAGTCCATAGTCTCCCATGGTTCACCTCCCCTTCCAATTTCCCTCAACTCCCTTCTCCTCTCTAACTCCCCTTGTCCTCCATGCTATTTGTTATGCTCCACAAATAAGTGAAACCATATGATAATGGACTTTCTCTGCTTGATTTATTTCACTCAACATAATCTCTTCCAGTCCCGTCCATGTTGCTACAAAAGTTGGGTATTCATCCCTTCTGATGGAGGCATAATACTCCATAGTGTATATCTCATTTGTAATTTTGAGTCTCTCTCTCTCTCTCTCTCTCTCTCTCCCTCCCTCCCTCTTTTGAAAAATCTGGCTAGAGGTTTATCAATTTTGTTTTGTTTGTTTGTTTAACTAGTTCCTTGTTTCAATGACATATTCTATTTTTCTAGTTTCTATATCATTTCTGCTCTAATCTTTATTTCCTTCCTTCTGCAGGTTTTACATTTTGTTTGTTCTTTTTCTAGCTCTTTTAGGAGTAAGGTTAGGTTGTTTGAGATTTTTCTTGCTTCTTGAAGTAGGCCTGTATTGCTATAAAGTTCCCTCTTAGAACAGCTGTTGCTGCATTACAAAGGTTTTGAATCATTGTTTTTTTAAATTTTTATTTGTTTCCATGTATTTTCTGATTTTATTTCCTGGTTGACCCATTTGTTGTTTAGTAACATGTTATTTAACCTCCATGTATTTGTGGTCTTTCCAGAATTTTTTCCTGTGGTTGACTTGTAGTTTCATGATGTTGTGTTCAGAAAAGATGCACGGTATTACTTAGATCTTTGTGAATTTGTCAAGGCGTTTTTTGTGACCTAATATGTGATCTGTTCTGGAGCATGTTCATGTGCACTTGAAAATAATATGTATTCTGCTGTCTTAAGATGGAATGTTCTGAATATATCTGTTGAATCCATCTGGTTCTGTGTATGAGAGCTATTGTTTGCTTGTTTTTCTGTTTCAGTGATCTTTTGGTATAAGTGGGGTGTTCAAGTCCACTGCTATTATTGTATTACCAATTAGTTCCTTTATGTTATTACCTATTGTATGTATTTGGGTGCGCTCATGTTGGGTCCATAAATATTTGTAATTTTTATAGCTTGTTGGATTGTCCCCATTATTATTTCATAGCATCCTTCTTTGTTTCTTGTTATAGTCTCTGTTTTAAAGTTTACTTTGTTGGGGTGCCTGGGTGGCTCCTTTGATTAAGCATCAGATTTCCGATTTCAGTTCAGGTCATGATCGAGCCCAGTGTGGTGCCTGCTTAAAATTCTCTCTCTCCCTCTCCTTCTGCCCCTGCTCCCCTCCAAAAAAAAAAAAAAAAAAAATCTAGTCTGCTACTAAGTATCATTACCCTGGCTTTCTTTACACTTCCATTTGCCTAATAGATGTTTCTCCATCCCCTCACTTTCAATCTACAAGTATCTTTAGGTCTCAACAGTGTTTCTTGAAGGCAACATGTAGATGGGTCTTGGCTTTTTAATCCATTCTGTCATCCTTTCTCTTTTGAATGGAACATTTAGTTCATTTACATTAAAAGTAGTTATTAATAGGTATATGTGTATTGCCATTTAGTTACTTGTTTTGTGTTTTTTTTTTCATAGCTTTTCTCTTATCCTTAAGCTTAAGTTTGAACCCATTTTTACTCCTCTCCCCTCCACATTTTAGTTATATGGTGTCATACTTTACATCCTTTAATTTTGTGAGTCTTTTGACTGAGTTTTAGAGATATATTTACTGGTTTTTGTGCTTCCTACTTTTCTTTCTCTTATTGTCTTTCCCTTTTCATTCTAAGAGTCCCCTTTAACTTTTCGTGTAGGGTTGGTTTAGGGGTCATTAACTCCTTTAGCTTTTGTTTGTCTGAAGAACTCCTTATCTCTCCTTCTATTCTGAATGATAGCTTTACTGGATAGAGTATTCTTGGCTGACCTATTTCCCATTCAGCACTTTGTATGTGTCCTACTACTCCCTTCTGGCTTGGAAAGTTTCTGCTAAAAATTATGTGATAGTGTTACATATGGGGTTTCCCACATATGTAACTGTTATTTGGCTATTATTAATATTTCTTCTTTATCACTCTATTTTGCCATTTTAATTATATCTTGGTGTGTATCTGCTTTGGTTGATTTTTCTGGAGATTCTCTATGCTTCCTGCATTTGGATATGTATTTCCTTCTTCCAAACTAGGGAAGTTTTCAGCTATCATTTCTTCAAATAAATTTTCTGCCCCTTTTTCTCTCTCTCCTTCTTGGGCTCCTGTAATGTGAATGTTATTATGCTTGATGGAATCACTGAGATCCTTTAAGTCTCTTTTTGTTTTGTCTAATTCTTTTTTCTCTTTCTTGTTCAGCTTGATTCCTCTCCATTACTCTGTTTTCTAGGTCAATTTGTTCCTACTCTTCTTCAGCCTACTGTTCATTCCATCAGTGTGTTTCTCATTTTAGTTATTGAACCCTTTATCTGTGCTGTGTTACTTCTTATTTGTTAAGAGTCTCACTGATGTCCTCCATCCTTTTCTCCAGTCCAGTGAGTATCTTTATGATCATCACTTTAATTTCTCTATTGGTATGTTATTTATATCTGTTTCACTTAGATCTTTGGCTGTGACCTTGTGCTTTTCTTTCACTTGGGACAAATTCTTCTATCTTATTTTGTCTGAGTCTCTATGCCTATTTCTCTGTGTTAGGAAAGTCAGCTGCATCTCTTATTGTTGAGGATAATGAACTTACAAAGAAGTCCTGTTCCTAGAGCTCAGCAGTTTAGGGAGCATCTCCAGTGTGTGCTGCATGCACTCTGCTGTTTTGTCCTGGCCACTTTTTTCCTCAGGCCATATGTCTGTAGCAGCTTTCTTTGTCTGTTGTGGGCAGTGTTTGGTCCCTGGCCGGAATGTGGCGAGTTTTAACTAGGTGTGCTCTGGTCTGCTTATGAAATAAAAGCATACTTCCCCCTATGGAATTAAGTAAACTTCTGGGCAAAATTTTTCCTAATAAACTTTCACATAATGGTGTTAGGATGGTAAAGATCCTTGCCTGAATTAAATTATTATATTAATGATGGCAAAATGGTAAATCTAATTATGTGGCACAGTCATTCAAATGCAAGATTGTAAGATATTGTATGAGATGACTGGGCTAGACTCTAAAAGATCTCAATGTCTAGAAAGATGAAGACTAGTGAATGAAGTATTCCTAATTGAAAGGACTAAGGAGAGAAACCAAATTCATGGTCTTTGGTTTCTTTTTTTTTTTTTTTATTTCTTTTCCTTTCAAGACTTTATTTGAGAGAGCACAAAAGTGAGAGAGATCACAGAGGGAGAAGGAGAAGCAGACTCTCTGCTATGGGGGCTCGATTCCAGGACCCTGAGAACATGATCTGAGCCAATGGCAGGTGCTCAACTGACTGAGCCACCTCTTCGATTACTTTCTGGATAGAGGGGGGAAAACAGAACAGTTTTTGAATAGCTGAGGAAATACAAATATAGACAGCATACTAGTAATATTACTTTACCCATGTTAAATTTCTGAGGTCCTACAATGGACCTATTGTATTATTGTGATTACATAAGAGAATGTTCTTATTCTCAGAAGGTGTATGCTAAATTTCATGTGAAGTATTGTTATGCTTGCAACTTTCAAATAATTTATCAAAAATATGTATGTGTGCATTTCCATACTTTTTCCTCTATCCATAGATCTTTGTGTGCATAGAGGTAATGATATAATAAGGAAAGAAAGGGGAAATATATATATATTTTTAATAATGAGGTTAGTTTTGATAGGACTTACTTTCAGTGACTTATAAATACCAGAATTGATGTTTATAATAATTGTTTTAAATTATAAGTGTTTACAACCTTTTTGTCCTAAAGCCTATTCTAGAATTTGGAGATTTTGAAGTTCAGTCTTCCAATTTACTGAAAATCTAACATTTACCCATCTCTCTTCTTTAAATTCCTATTTCGGGGGGTACCTGGGTAGCTCAGTTGGTTGAATTTTGGCTCAGGTCATGCTCTGGGTCATGAGATTGAGCCCTGTGTTGGTCTCTGCCCTGGGCATGAAGCCTGCTTATGATTCTCTCTCTCCCTCTTACTCTGTCCCTCTCCCTGCCTGCATGCTTTCTTTCTCTCTGTTTAAAAAACAAGTAAAACAACAATATTCAGGAACCAATTTCTCAATACTTTATTTTTAAGATTTTATGTATTTATTTGACACAGAGAGAGATCACAAGTAGAGCAGAGAGGCTGGCAGAGAGAGAGAGGGAAGCAGGCTCCCTGCTGAGCAGAGAGCCCGATGTCAGGCTTGATCCCAGGACCCTGAGATCATGGCTTACGAAGGCAGAGGCTTAACCCACTGAGCCATGCAGGCATCCCCACTTTCTCAACACTTAAGGATATGATAATTCATTAACCTCTTCCTGCATGCCTTATATTTCAATATTTAAGCCATACCTGATTTTCCTTCAATTTGAAGGGCTTTAACTATTACAAAAATGAAAGCAGAAAATAAAAACTTGTCTCTTTCATGTAATATTACCCATATCTTAATAGTTAGGCTAACTTTTCCTTTTTATTAATTTTGCTTTAAAAAATTTTCACAGCCCCAACTTTTGCTGCCTTTACATTTGTTTTTTATTTTTTTTCCTTAATATATCCATGTATCCTTTTGTACATGTTGCTTAAAATGTTTAAAATTACCAGAGAGCTTGCTATAAAACCATATTGAATTTATAGAACGTTAGTAATTTCCCCCCCCCACTTTGGAGTTATATAAGTAGATTTTTTTTTTTTTTTTAAGTAGGCTCCATGCGCACTGTGGAACCCAATGTGGGGCTCAAACTCATGACCATAAGATCAAGACCTGAGCTGAAATTGAGCCAGATGCTTAACCAACTAAACCACCCAGATGCCCCATTAGATTTCTCTTTTTGAAAAATACCTTCTTAACACCTATTTTAATTTAGAAAAATTGGCTGCAAATCTAAACCTGTTTCCTTTCAAACTTAAAAAACAAAAACAAACAAAAAACAAAAACAACCTTCTTAAAGTCTTCAATTATATTTCTAGAGTCACAGTTTCTGTATTCTGCTGTTATAAACTCCATGGTAACATCATACTTCCTGTGTTCTCCACACAATTTTCCTTGAGTCCAAGTTAAGTCCTGAGTGGCTCCTTTTGTTATTTTTGCTGTTGGCTGAAAGATAAATTATGAATAAAATAAGCCAAGATTAATCAAAACTATTAAACATTTTTTTCCTTGCATTCCCCAACCCTGTGCATACATCTGGCACATACTTGACTTCATCTTTTTGGGATCTCCTCCTCCGGTGTGCAAACTTCTGCTTTCTCTTTAACACCCAGCTCCTATTATCACCTGTTTTTTAGCTCTTCCAGAATAAATTAATCTTCCCCTCTACCGACAAATACTTGGTGTCATGCAAATAAAATTCAATTTAAAAACCACAGCACCGGAGCACCTGGGTGGCTCAGTGGGTTAAAGCCTCTGCTTTCGGCTCAGGTCATAATCCCAGGGTCCTGGGATCAAGCCCCGAATTGGGCTGTCTGCTCAGCAGGGAGCCTGCTTCCTCCTCTCTCTCTCTGCCTGCCTCTCCACCTACTTGTGATCTCTCTCTCTCTCTGTCAAATGAATAAAAAACAAAACAAAACAAAACAAAAAAAAAAAAACAGCACCTTCTTGAAGAGCTCATATTGAACAACTCTAGAATAAGATGAACATTAAATATGATAGTCCACTGAGTAAAATCCATGATTCCCTACTGATACAAACAAGCAGGGAAACAATTGCAGGAGAAGGGCAAGCTCCTCCTGACAAGTGAATATACCCTAATTGGTGGAGAAGGAATGATGGAGTTAGAGAATCACCTTTGAGAGCCCTCAGAATGAGAGTTGATTTAGGCAAGAATAAAACACTGGGGGGCACCTGGATGGCTCAGTGGGTTGGACCTCTGCCTTTGGCTCAGGTCATGATCTTGGGGTCCTGGGATTGAGCCCTGCATCAGGCTCTCTGCTTGGTAGGGAGGCTGCTTCTTTCCCCCCACCCCCCACCTGCCTCTCTACTTGTGATCTCTGTCAAATAAGTAAAATCTTTTTTTAAAAAAATTGATACCATAACTAGTATGTCGATTTGTGATAAAAAAAAAAACAGGATATTTATCCAAGTTATTGTATTTTTTCCGAAAATTAATATAGAAGGGAAAATAGCAACTTTGCAGTGTAGAAACCTGGGAGACATCATCTTAAGGCATCAAGGTTAATGTTGTGAGTAATACAACCAAATTCATCAGGTACCACTTGGCATGCCCAAGAAAGGACATAACACCACTTTATACATTATCCCAAGACTGTGTGGCCAATCATGAGGGAGTATCAGACAAACCCAAATAAATATTCTATAATAACTAACCTATTATTTTCCAAAATGCAAGCTCATGAAAGAGGAACTGTTCCAGATTAAAGGAGGCTAAAGAGATGAAAACTTAATGTATTGCATAAACTTGGATGGGATTCTATTCTAGGGGAAAAATAGATACAAAGGACATTATAGAATAATTGAGCATAGACTATGGATTAGAAAATAGTATTGTATTGATATGGCGGATACAAGACAATGTCTTTGCTTCTAGAAATACATACTGAATGCTGAGAAAATGTAGAGATAAAAGAGCATAATATCTGCTACTTGTACTCAAATGGTTCAGAAAATGTATATGCATATTTGTGTGTGTGTATATAGATATATAGATATACGTATAGCCTCAGACATGTCTGGAGCTATATGTATATCTATGTCTGTAAACACATATGCATATAGTTTTGCCATCTTGAGAGTGACCAAACATTCTTTACAGTTGTACATTAATAGGCAATTTGCTTTTGGCTTTCAAGGCCTGGAGTTTTGGAGAACTGTGGTCAGAGCAGTGGCACATGTTCTCCAGATCCATCTAGAACAGAAGTTTCTTTTCTGTGTCAGAATGTTAGTCCATATCTCTCCACTTTAGCACATCTTTAAAGTCTAGTTTTGATCATTTGAGTGGCATCCCCAGCCTTTATAATTACACAGGTATGCCTTCTCTGTTACTTCAAAGGCCCCCTGGCCAGGAGGGCATCTGTCTTCAAAGTCATTGAGGGGAGTGGCCCATTTGCAGGAAATTGTATGGTTTGGGTAGGTTTTTGTTTTTGTTTTTTTTTTCCTTTGAACTTGTCAAGTAGAGATACCTATTGAAAAAGTGCTGGCCTTTTTCTGTATGCCCAAACAAATACTTTCCATTTGTAATTCTGAAGATCCTCTAACCTCTGCCAGAAGAAACCTGTAAAACAGTTTCCCCGTTATCCTTTTCATTGTATCAACAGTGTTCCTCTGAAATGTTTCTGTAGATGACATCTTAATTTTGTTGGTTTATGAGATTTAATATGTTCTTAGATATGTTAGGAAAGACTTAGTATAGTGCTCTTAGTGACTAATCATCAAAAGAAACTTTGGTTATTTTGCTGGAGCTAAAAACAGAGCAAAGGCACATTGAGCAATTACAAGGGTATAGCCTAATTTGAAAGAACTCTGTTTCAATCATGCTATCATGCATTTTTTTTCTCCTAGGTGCTGTACATGTATCTCTTAATGGGGGAAAAAGCATGGCTTTTGAGAGAGCTGGATTCAGATTTGTCACTAACAAGCTTTATGACCTTGAAAAGGTTTCTTAAACTCTCTGATCTATTTATTTGCTTTGATAAACAAATTATGAGTAATAAGCATGACTTTCAAAAAGAATGAAAGCATTTAGCCTACAATTTATCATATACCATTTTCTCTTTTTCCCCCCATTTTGACTTTCCTCTTTTTCGTTGCTTGCTTCTTGTTCTGAATAGACAGAACTTTCTTAGAATGAAAGACTGGTGAACCAGATAGATTTCAAACTGGGTCCAAGGTAAGGATTGCTGTGAGGCATGTTTACAAAGTATTTTAAAATAGACTGTTTTAAAATCTTAAATGCAGACAATTTAACAATTCAGGACCATATCTTGTATAGGTCTGGAGATTAAGTAGTAAATCATTCAGATTTTTGTTCATGAATGTGATTTTTACCGAGAGTGACCTACATTGAATATAATAAAGCTTTCACTGTTTTTTTTTTTTCTTGCATCACAGTGAAGTCTTGAATAATTATTGCATAATGTTTGTCAACCCTAAGGGCTTGCTAGTGTGTTTTTCATTAATGCAACTTAAAAAAATTTTATTATCTTTGTTTGAAGAAACCTTTCTCCAGGACAGTGTAGCTAATAGTGTTCATTCTCAAATTTAAAACACAGTGGTATGACCCATGGAAGTTTCCACATCTAAAACACATGGAGTCTTTAATCTGGTTAGTTATGACACAGATTCTTCTTGAGGGCTGTGTTTATGACACCAAATGAACCATCCAGTTTGCTTTCCAATTATTGTTTTAAATTAAAAGTGGCATAAGCAGAAGTTACCAAACTAGTTTCTATTCTAGGATGCAGATAGTCTATGAGGGATTAGTCATATACGATGAGAATGGGAACATATATTGAATAGACTTCATCCTACCTCTCCTCCCCTTTTTAAAAAAAATTTAATTTATGTATAGTCAGAGTGGGGGAGATTTATCTACAAGCAATTAGGTCAGATACCATGGCACTTACAGAACTTACGAAGCATGCAAAACTATTTTGAAATAGTGTTAGTATAAGATATACTTAAGTACTTTATGGAATAAAATTCTGGCTCTGTTTGTGAGCAGTTTGTTTTTCTCTATTTAAATAATTGGATTATCTTCTTATGTAAACATGGAACCCTGTAAGAGTGGTGGTTTCACAATCTTCATAAATGTATATAGTTAGATCTCTTGTTGGGTTACCATTAGCACCAACAGTCTGTCAACATTTCCATGGAGTTGCTTAAGTATGTCATGAAACCCTAAGCCAACACTTGGCATGAGTAATCTGTGCTACACAGCAGTTTTTAGCTTATAGGATTGCACACATTCTAACTTCAAGCTTGCTTTTCTTTTAGCCTGAGAATCATTTTATAGAGTATTTTTTTTTTTTTGTCCTCTCACAGATTCAAGCAGGTGGCTTACTTTATACAACATATGACTCTTCGCTTGTTTCAAAAACATCATGTATCTTTCAAAAAATGAGCAATCTCAAGCCATCTTCCATTTTTTTTCTCTGATTTTATCAACTCATTTAAGTTCTTGGTGTTAGCAGTAGGAGAAGCTGAAGAGCACGGGATTCTGGTGGCAGTATCTGTCCACTGTGGTAACTGAGTTTTGTGATGAGTATCTTCTGCGCCTTAATTGTACAATACCCCCCCCATTATCTGTCAGAATTACCATCTAGTATAGGGATATGCATTATGATTTTTGCGTCAGAGTTTTAGGGGGTGAAAAGGAATAGTTCTTTTTTTAAGATTTTATTTATTTGAGAGAGAGAGAGAGCACACAAGCAGGGGGAGAGGAAGAGGGAAAGGGAGAAGCAGGCTCCCTGTGAGCCAGCTGGGAGCTCCATGTTGGGCTTAATCCCAGGACCCGGAGATCATGACCTGAGCTGAAGGTGACACCCAACCATCTGAGCCACCCAGATTCCCCAGAAAGGGATAATTCTTATAGGCTTGGCTTCAATTATGGGAAAAATTTCATTTGGGGAATTGCATATGCTAAATCGAGGGCTTATGATTTTTTTTTTTTAATCCAGGTCTATATATACATATAGCTGCTCCCCCCACCCCATATGTATGACTTGTCTTTTTACTTAGGGTATTCATGACCATTTTGGAAACATGTTTTTGGAGAATTTTTAAATTCTATTTAATTCTTTTGGAATTTTTCTGTTCTACCTGAGTAGCTCACTCCTCCACTTTTGGGTAGGCTGTTTTAACTGCTAGTGATGTCTGTGGCTTATGAAGTTCCAGATCGGTTTGTTGTGCTCTCAAACACACCCAGGTAAGGCTCCATATGTGTTTTGCAACGGTGTCTTGGTTCATCATCTTTCCTTGACCCACATTTACTGACTGTTCTGGGCTTCCCTGTGACATCTTAGTTGTCCCATTTAAAGCCTGCATGACACATACCTCATTGGGGCTTTCTCCTTCCCTGCTCCATTGGGGTGGGGGGAGGAGATTCCTGCCCAGTGAACCACACTATGGCCACAGTTAGCTGTGGGAGTCAATGTACTTCTGAGGTTCCAATTTATGAGGATTGTGGCTCCAGTGGCACTGGCGAGTAATGAGATTATAACTGTGGTCATTTTCTTCATGTTTTCCAAGTTATTAGCACTTTATGTGTTAATATAAATCTGTGACTCCATTTAGCTCTCTCCCTCTATATTTTAAAGTCTCCTGGTGGCCTTGAGTTTTGGTACAGTGAGATACGTACTTTTTTTTTGATATTTTATTTTTTTAAAATTCTTAATTTAATTAATTAATTAATTAATTAATTTTTTATAGACATATATTTTTATCCCCAGGGGCACAGGTCTGTGAATCGCCAGGTTTACACACTTCACAGCACTCACCAAAGCACATACCCTCCCCAATGTCTATAACCCCACCCCCCTTCTCCCAACCCCCCTCCCCCCAGCAACCCTCAGTTTGTTTTGTGAGATTAAGAGTCACTTATGGTTTGTCTCCCTCCCAATCCCATCTTGTTTCATTGATTCTTCTCCTACCCACTTAAGCCCCCATGTTGCATCACCACTTCCTCATATCAGGGAGATCATATGATAGTTGTCTTTCTCTGCTTGACTTATTTCGCTAAGCATGATACGCTCTAGTTCCATCCATGTTGTCGCAAATGGCAAGATTTCATTTCTTTTGATGGCTGCATAGTATTCCATTGTGTATATATACCACATCTTCGTGATCCATTCATCTGTTGATGGACATCTAGGTTCTTTCCATAGTTTGGCTATTGTGGACATTGCTGCTATAAACATTTGGGTGCACGTGTCCCTTTGGATCACTACGTTTGTATCTTTAGGGTAAATACCCAGTAGTGCAATTGCTGGGTCATAGGGCAGTTCTATTTTCAACATTTTGAGGAACCTTCATGCTGTTTTCCAGAGTGGTTGCACCAGCTTGCATTCCCACCAACAGTGTAGGAGGGTTCCCCTTTCTCTGTATCCTCGCCAGCATCTGTCATTTCCTGACTTGTTGATTTTAGCCATTCTGACTGGTGTGAGGTGATATCTCATTGTGGTTTTGATTTGTATTTCCCTGATGCCGAGTGACATGGAGCACTTTTTCATGTGGAGATAGGTACTTTTGTAAGAGAAACAAGATTATCTCATTAACATCATTAAAATACTTGTCTCTAAAGGCGATTTCCATATTTGGGTGTGGCCTTATAAATTTTTAGAAATATTATTTTCCCAAGAATTACTGGTAGAGATAAAATCCTAGTGAGTGTTTCATCTTAATTATCCTATTTTAGGTGGGTAAAATGGAATTATTAATTATCAAATAATTATCAAACTTTTAGGTAGCCAATTAATACGGATTTCCCAAAGCTAGTAGTTCAGGAAGTTCATTTTTTAAGCCTTTTACTTAAAAATTTTGTTATCTATTGAAGAACTCATAAGAGACACAGATATTCTGAGAAATATGGTTTAATTCTAGAAATTATAGAATTTTGGGATTTTGGGTAGAAGTTTGCCTTTTATTCTCAAATTATTTTCTAGAATAAATTCATGTTAAGTGGACATTTTAGAAATTTATCTCTGTCCAAGCTTTATTCACATTGTTAATTCTAACATGTTTTCTTTCCAAGGCATGAGAACTATAATCATCTAGAGTATTAAAATTACTTGTCTTTACATCAAAGATCAGATTACATGTTCCATGATGTTATTTTCTATGAATATTCACAACTTACCATAAAACGAAGTACCCTGAGATAGTCCTTTTTCATCTTGGTGAAATCTTCTGTAACTCCTAAATTCATGACCTTGAGTGCTTAGTTGGATTTGAGCTTGGTATAGTACCCATGATTAAAGGATTTTTCTCCTAATGCTGCCAAGCCTTCAGTGGGCGGATCTATGCCCAGCTAGATCTGTATACAATACAACAGGGCAGGTTTCTCATTATTGGTGCCATAAGTTTGATCAATGAAGTTGAGAGTAATTTTTTATCTTTAGAAATCTTTTGAACTCTTAACCATCAAATATGGAGTGAGACTAGGGAGCCAACAGTCCATTGTTCAGTCCCATTATTTTAGAATTCAAAATTTGTACCTTTTGTCAGGAATGGATGCCTTCATCAAGAAGGAATTTAGATTTCTTCTTGCTTGGCAAGGGCTAAATCCTGAAACAGGGGAACACTTTTTAAAAGTGTTAGGACAATATTAGAAACAGATGGGCATTCAACACCTACATAAAAGGCACTATGGGATAAAATGTGATTAACTGGATTTAATTTAACAAAAGATCAAACTTACAATACCAGGATTCATAAAAGACCTTGCTACTTAAGAGGAACACAAATAACTAGAATTAAGAAATAATATTTATGCTGTTTGTAATCTCTTTATATACTTGTTAGTAATATAGGTATTCTTACTTGGGTTCTGCCTGATAATTTTTCTTGTTCTCTATATCCACTTGTTCCTTTCTGTGTCAAGGAGGTATGTGTAGATTTGTGTTGATACTACTGCCAACACCTTCTTGAAGATTTTTAATGTTTTATGTGCTATATTTAATCTTTAGAATTTTGGGTGGGTCTAGATTTAGAAAGTGTTTTGGTTGGAATGATGAGCCTCTGGATCTCAGCAGGCTTTAGAGTTGGAAAAGTTGAAGCTTACAGAGAGAGCAAATAAACATGGTCATCAAAGCTGGGAATTAAGATCTGTTTATTCACCTGCACACTTGAATTAAAACTCATAGCAATAGGCAGAGCCATTTAACTTATTAAGATCCTAACCAAATAAATTACTATGGTCATGTTTAAAAGTCCATTTTTGCCTGGCTGTAGATACTGAGCTTGGAATAGTCATCATATAATGGATGAAGAAGTTCGTGTTAAATCAAGTTATTGATTTACAACTTAGCACTAGAATAGTTGACACTGGACAGTGGTTAATTAAAAGTCTACTTGAGATTTGGGACATGAAGCTTCACATTGCAAAAAATTAGATGTGCTCTTGTCTTTCAGTGTTGACAAGAATTATTAATGGCTAGAGAAGTTTGGGGGATGGGAAGAGCATTTAGTTTGGATGTGGCTCCCATCATTTTTGCTTTAAGAGAATTCTTCATTTCTAGGGTTATAAAGATATCTGATGTGGACTAAGATAAGTATTCCCTGATTCATTTCCATTAAGCCAGTCAAGGTTCATGTAAATAAGACCTAGCTTTTAATGATTTTAAGAAAACCTTAAAACAAATGTGGAGCATAATTTGTTGACTCTGAAATCTTCCTGGTCAAGATGAAAGTTAGCTTCTGATACATAAAAACAAAACAAAAAGTCTTTAACTTATGTTGATCCTCTTAGTTCTGTAATTCTCTTTTCTTCATACCTGTGACCACACGGTGTGATTTATGGTGTTAAAGAACTCTTGGTTTAACTTTGGAACTAAAACATAGCGTCAGCTTTTGCTTATGATGACAGACTGCCTTTTTAAACCATTCTGCTATGTATGTAATTCTTCCAGATTCTGTCTTTACTGATGAAGCTAATTTGGGATTTGGATAACCTCGATAGAATTCTTCAAATCTATAGTTAAATTGAAGGGCAGAAGGCAGCCAGCCGACCCTTCATGGACCTGCTGCAGGGAGTGCTGCCCTGTGGGGCTCCCATGGGTGCAGCCCCAGCCAACAACCTCTGCCCTCACCTTTGCCCCTGGTTGCTCCTCTTTAAGACTTGCTCTTTCATGAGAGACATCAGTTGCTTCCCAAGTATTACACCAGAGGGTCTTTGTGCTTAAGGAGGGTTGTGCTCTTAGATAACCCTGAATATATTAAAAAGAGTTTTCCCTAGTCCCCGCTCCTCCATGTCAAAGCCATTTTGTCCATCCTACAGCTTCCAAGGACTCCAGCTCTTTTCCTCTCACCCAGGTCTTTGCATCCTACCCACCCTCTTTCCAATTTTTACCCCTTTTTTACAACAGAGAAGTTGAGCTGGATCCCAGTTTTTGAAACTTACCTATTCCTTACATCCTGCTCAGGACACCAAAAATAATGGCAGCATAGAATCTCTTTAGAAGGCAGCTGGGACAATTACAAATAGTATAGGCTTATTTTCATCAATAATGAAAATGCTTTATAAATCATTGTTATCGTGTCAGAATAAAGTGTAACCAAATTCCTACAATGAGCATAATCTCCGTAAAATCAACCCAACACCAGAGTGTGGAGTGAAAAAGAGAGGGGTGGGTAAGGTCTGGGGGCATCGTAACCGCCTTAGTGAGGAAGTAATTTTTCATCTGTATTGATTCTTTCTTTCCTTCACAGATTCAGATTTTAGAAAATATGGTAGTAAATAAGGAACTGTTTGGGGAAGCATCAATAGGTTTGCAAGCAGGAGAATGTCCATGAAATGGATTCAGCAGGCAGGTAAAAACCATTGAACAGTTGATAGAACAGAGTCCTGGGATAGCCAGGAAGAAGTGGATCTTTTTTTTTTTTTTAATATATTTTTTAAAAATATTTTTATTTATTTATTTGACAGACAGAGATCACAAGTAGGCAGAGAGGCAGAGGAGGAGGAGGAAGCAGGCTCCCTGCTGAGCACAGACCCCCATGCAGGGCTTGAACTCAGGACCCTGGGATCATGTCCTGAGCCGAAAGCAGAGGCTTTAACCCACTGAACCACCCAGGTGCCCCCAAGAGGTGGACCTTAAAGACCAAATCAAAGAGCAGTCTTGGCTCTAATTCCTGGGTCTGAGTGCCTTGGCGGTTCTTTGTTTTACCTTTTGAAAGGAGCCAAACTCCTGTTTTGGGATCTCCCTACGAGAAAAGGTGTAAGATCCAAACTCCTGTTTTGGGATCTCCCTACGAGAAAAGGTGTAAGATCCAATCGGAGTTGTGGGTGGGAGCCCAGGAGAAGCAGGGAGAGCATCTTGTGGGACTAAAACCTATATAGATGTGCTACAGTAGCTGTAAATATATTGATGGTTGAATCATTGTAAGGAAAGTTGTGGTATACAGTGTTCTTTGTTGTGTAGCTACTAGTCTGAATACTTAGGGCTTGATACTGATTTTATATGCAGAAAAATTATATGTAGGGCGAATAGGATGTGGCCTCAAAGCTAAGTGTTTCAATAAATTGCTGAGTTTTCTATTCTCTAATTTCTTTCTTCTGTGGGTTAGCTTAATAAAATGAAGTCCATGTGACTTAATATATCTTGTTATAAGTAGACCAAGCAAGGTCATAAATATAACTAAAAGTTAAATGAGTTTTCATACTTTAGAAATTAAATTGGGATGTCAGATTATATCATTAATTTTATGCCAGGGCTGGAAACAGTATTTTCTTGAAATTACTCTTTTTATCATTAGATGTAGTAAACTCCATAAGGCTCATATATCTATTTTCAGATCCTGTTTCAACATTTACTTAGTATTATCCCACCTTGTACTTCCAGTGGATATTTCTGTTATTTCAAATGAAACACAAGCCATAAAAGTAAAGCATATCATATGGGTGAGCATCCAATATAATTTGTGGAATCTTTGAAAGATATGTAATTACAAGTAGCAATTACATTATCCTGAAGTTAGATATGGCCTTCCTACCTGTTTTTTTTTTTTTAATTCAAATACAATTTGCTTGTAAATTATGCAGATTACTTATTTTAAAAATGCATGGCTTGATAAGTTTTGTGAATATATATGTTGTATATCCAATATCTAGTCAAGGTTAGAGCATTTCTGTCACCTTCTAGAGTGGGTTAACTAGAGTCTGCACACCCTGCACCTGTTTCCGCTCATGTCCACTTGGAGCCTCAGAGTATGACCTTGTTTGAAAATAGGGGCTTTGCAAATGAAATTAAGGTAAGGATGGATAGGAGGATTAAGGTGAGCCCTAAATGCAAAGACTGTGTCTTTATGAGAGGCAGAAAGGGCACACAGAAATGCATAGAGAAAACAGAGTGAGATAGGAGATAGACTCCCACAAGGTAAGGAACACTTGGGGCCAGACAGAAGGTTTCTTCCCTAGGGCTGTCAGAGGACACATGGCTCTGCAGACACCTTGATTTCAGACTTCAGTCCACAAAACTGAGAGAATGAAATCCTGGTGTGTAAGCCCCCATGTTGTGGTAATTTGTTAAGGCAACAAATACACCTGCCAAAAATTCCTGCGTACCCTTTCCAGTCAGTCCCAAACCCTCAGAGGCATTTAATGTTCTAATTTCGGTCACCATAGATAAGCTTCACATGTCCTTGACATCGGTTAAATAGAATTAAACCAAGTGTGTGTGTGCGTGTGTGTGTGTCTGTGTCTGTCTGGTTTCCTTTGTTCAATATAATGTCTGTAAGTTTCACTCCTTTTCAGGTATGTGCCTGTAGTTTAATTCTTTTATCATTAAAATACACCATAATTTATCTATTCTCTTGGTTACAGACATTTGGATGTTTACCTCCTCCTATTTTATACATTTACTACATCTGTGGTTGTCACGGGTTTAGAAGTGATACATTACTGTTTCTGTGGTTGCTACCGAGAATTTTAACAAGTACATGTAACTTAAGGAAGTTTCATCTATATTGGTCTTCCTCACTCAAAATGTAGAAACTTTGAATGCTTTTCCTTTGTTTTCCCTCCTTGAGTCTTCCATGTTACTGCTGTTAAATATAAAATATGTATTATTTTTAAATTTTGGAAATTGATTCTTAAAAACTGATAGCTTTTCATAGGCATACCAACATATTTCTCATATTTGATCACTGTTGCTTATTACATTCTACTTCTTTGAGTTCCATTTTATTTTCCCTGGTGAGTGATGAATAATTTCCTTGCCCTTATTTTGACTGGAAATATCTTTATTTTGCCCTCTTTCTTTAACTATCGTTTAGTTACTTGTAGAATTATAGTTTGCAGGTAATATTCCCCCATCTGACAGACATTATTTCTGATGAGATGTCTGCTAGAGATAAAAATTCCTTTCTAGATGATCTGTTTCTCTCTGGTTTGTCTTCATTCTTTAGTACAAATATGCTGTGTTCAGATGCAGACTTGTTTTTACTGATCTACACAGATCTCTGCAGTTTTCATCTAAAGAATTCATCTCTTTCTGATTATATCTCTATTATATCTTTTCTAATATTTCTTCGGATATTATGTCTTACTCATGCTAGTTTTTTGTTTTGTTTTGTTTTGTTTTGTTTTTACTCTGTAACACTTAATAATCATATATTAAAACTTTTTCTTTTTACATGTTTCTTACCTTTCCACATTTTCATCTTTTTTGTGTTTGGTGTTACAGTTATTTAAACCTGTTTTCTAGTTAAATACCTTTCTTCTATTCAATTTTTCATAGATTGGGTTTTTTTTTCAGTTTTGGAATTTTCATTTCTTTCTAATTGCACAGTCATTAGGTGATACTGCCCCTCTTCCCTTGTGATTTCTAGTCCTTACTTTATCTCTTTTAAGTATTCTGAAGATAATCACTTTTAAGTCTCTTTCAGATTGTTCTATTATTTCTTTCTTTTTTTTGGTGGGGGAAGGGAAAAGTTCTTCAATTTATTAAGGAACGTGTTCTATTATTTCTGACTCTTTAGGTGTGAGATCTCTCTCTCTAAGGCTGGTGATTCTTCCTCATGGAGGTTTGCTTGTCCCTGTGATTGTTTCATTTTGATGTGAAGGTGGCTTTCCATGTAAGTTCTAGGTCTCAGGATTGTAGAACATTTCTTTAGGGTAGTTTCATATTATTTTCTTTGTGGGTTTTCATGGATTGATGTTTTTATGTTAGAGTCTTGATTTAATGATTTGATTCTACGTTGATACTTTGAACTTGGATCTCATACTTGGATGTATTGCAAATTTGGGTTTCTTGTGTCTCATGGATTATATTTTCTCTCTACCTGCTCAACAACGAGACCCAAGGGTCTGGTCTTCATATGCATATTTCTTGGTCTGGATTTAAGACCCTCCCATGCCGTCTGCCTCTGTCTGGTCTGACATCTTTGTGAGCCATTTAGTTTCAGCTCGAACTCTGACTTTCCTCTTTGTTTCTAAGTTTGGTTGTGTATGAACTTTTTTGGGGGGTGGAGTGGGGGAATATTTAGCATTTCAATGCAATTTGAGTAGGACAAAAGGCATTTGTTTTCTCACCATGTTATATTGACCTGACATCTTGATCATACTCCTATTTGAACATGTGTTTTGTGTTTTTCTCTTACAGCTAGTTATGTATCAAATCCCATTTGCAAGGGTTGTTTGTCTTGTTCCAAGGACAATGGGTGCAGCCGATGTCAACAGAAGTTGTTCTTCTTTCTTCGAAGAGAAGGCATGCGCCAGTATGGAGAGTGCCTGCATTCCTGTCCATCCGGGTACTATGGACACCGAGCCCCAGATATGAACAGATGTGCAAGTGAGTAGTTGATTTTTATCTATTATTTACTGTTTATACAACTTAGGGGAACTAAGTTTCAAATTTTGAGTGAAAAAAAGTTTTTTTTTTAAATATACTACAGAAATAGTCTAAGCTTAAACTTCAGTGGGGTAGGATAAGAACATTTTTTTAAGAATATTTTATTTATTTATTTGACAGAGAGAGATCACAAGTAGGCAGAGAAGCAGGCAGAGTGAAAGGGAAGAAGCAGGCTCCCTGCCGAGCAGAGAGCCAATGTGGGGCTGGATCCCAGGACCCCGAGACCATGACCCGAGCCGAAGGTAGAGGCTCAACCCACTGAACCACCCAGGTGCCCCGGATAAGAACATTTTTATCTTTTGTCTAGAACTATATTGCACCCACACTTTTAGGGGCACCTGGGTGGCTCAGTGGGTTAAGCCTCTGCCTTTGGCTTGGGTCATGATCTCAGGGTCTTAGAATTGAGCCCCACATCGGGCTCTCTGCTCAGCAGGGAGACTTGCTTCCCCCTTCTCTCCGTCTGCCTCTCTGCCTACTTGTGATCTCTGTCTGTCAAATAAAATCTTTAAAAAACAAAAGTATATTGCACACACACTTTAAAAAAATATTATTTAAGTGTTTTTCACATAAAAAGTATCTCAAACACAAGCTTGTTAGCGAATTTTGTAAAGCCAAAATCCCCAAGGAATTTAAATATCTTTATATTGGGAACATTCTCGCTACTTCACTACAGTGTCTGTGGCCTCTTTTGCCTTATTTATTTTTTTTTAAATCTGAGTTTGTAATCCCTTGTTTAGTCTAATCTAGAACTTCATACATTCAGGGTTCTGTAAAGCACCATTACTAATAAAAGATGTAACTAAAATATTTAGTTTACCTTAGAGTGTTCGGAATTCGAAGTTTAACCACTACAAAAAAGATTAAGGAATAGCATTCTGTTCATAGGCATGCAGGGATGATTTTTAATCTTTTAATCTAAAAAATCACTTCTAGAATTATTCTCAACTTGTAGGTAAACAGTCGTAATTGGAGTTTAAAAAAAAAAAAGTGACATGCCATGAAACATCCCTTTCTTTAAGGAGCTTAAATGTTAGGGCATAGAGGGTATAAGGGAAAAAAATGGACATGGAGTGAAATGACGAATAGGTAAGAAGTTTAACCTTAATTCAGTTCAGCAGGCAAGTAGTGTGTTATGGGAGTAAGTTAATCATCTCCCATTACTACTGTATACATGGTAATGAAATCACCCAAAGTCTTTAGATAAGAAGAGAGTTTGAATGGAATCATCCAAAGACAATATTATTTTGGAAGGAGGCAAAACTAACAGATTCTAGAAAGAAGGAACCACACATATCTAAAAATACTTTGCTTGGGAGCAAGAAGTCTCATCTAGGCGCTAATGGTATTTTGACAAAATCTATGTTGTTGAATCTATGTTGTTGAACACTTAGGGTCCTCAGTCCCTGCCTGTGAAATGTCCTTTGTGCCCACAAGTCACTGAGACAAGTAAAAATGTCTTCAAACATTTTCGAACACCTCCTAAAAGAGAAATACTATCCTTGGATGAGAGCCATTGAGTCACGTGTGCTTAGTAAGAAGGGTGGTTGGAACTGAGAACTGAGAAAGGTCTTGACTGCTAGGCCAAGGAGTCTGGATAATACCTACAGGTTTTGAGCAGGGAAGGACTGAAGAGGTTGCTTTGTTCAGGATGATTGTAGCAGCAGTGGGGGAGGTGAATTGGAGAGGGATAGGAAAGGAAGCAGGTTAGAAATCGTGTTCTGATGAACGTTTGTGGGTAATGAATTCCGGAGCTTTAAAGAATAGTATCGGTGGGTCTTAGTAACCAGTTTCAGAGAGTGAAAAGAGAGCATCAGCTTTGATCCTAAGGTTTCAAGGTGAAGAGTAGTTTTGCCATCAGCAGAGATAGAAATAGATAGGCTTAGAGGAAATTCAGATCTACTCGTCCTCATGGAATTGCTTGGATTAAAAATTACAGAGACAGAACTCCCAACATGTATCATCAACAGGCTGGCTAATTTTTGCAAATACGTACCTTATCCTTAAGTTGTGTGATTTGGGAGCTATCTAGGAAAGTGTCTCCCATAATTTTTTAACTTTTTTTTTTTTAATTAAAAAAAATTTTTTTTAACTTTCATGGAAGGCTAGGTCTACCTTGAAATGGATTTCTATTCAGGTTGCTTTAGACCACCTGGTTGAGGGGGATGTGTTAAGGGATCTGAGTCTGTGAATCTTTGGTGCATTTTTTATTCCACACTATCTGTGCACAAGAGGAGGTTAGAGTGTAGATGGCTCCAGGCAGTTATTCCAAGTTCTAAGCCTAGCATTATACAGCCTATGTATGGATAATAGGCTGGCTATATCATGCATTGCTCAACCCTAGGATGTTGATGAGTCAAAGGGGTGGCTATTAATAACTATTCAGGGACACTGGTATAAATTGGGACTGTCCAGGCAAACTGGTATTGGTAGTCCCCTCCAGATTACTGCAGAGTGTCTTTGGAGATCTGTCCAGGCAAGGGTTCACAGACCCATCCTTGGCTAAGTTTACCCATTTTCTTAGAAAGGAGAGCAGTGACTGTAAATCAGCCTTGAAAAGTGACTTTACAAGTACGAATGAATGGGTTTGCTCTGGTTATCCTTACTGTAAGTGAACACAATCAATGTGGGCAGTTTACTGACCTAGAGGAAATCACAACTTTTCCAGTACAAGCAGGAAGGGCTTATTAACAAGACTCCTGTGACTCAAAGTGAAAGTGGAAAATTATTTAATTCTCAGTATGACTTTGGATGGCTGTGGTTCTTTCATACAAATGACTTGCTCCCCCCCACCCCTGTACTCTGTATATATATTCCATTGTTTGTATTCTATTCAGAGGCAAGGAGGCAGAATTAAATTGGAAAAGCTCTCACAGACTTGGAAATTGAAATCCTACTCACTTTCTTAAGAGATTCTTGTTCTATTGTAGAGAAGAAAATTATACCTCAAGCAACAGTAGCTTGACAAAAATTCCTAGAAATGAAACTTGCTCATCTGTTTTCTAAACATTGGAGTAATATTTCAGTTGCAAAACAACATCCTTCTTCTGAAGGAAGACTTGCTCTTGGAAGTGTCTAGGTTTGGCTTCTTGGTGCCCATAGTGTGGAGCTTAAAAATCAGACAGGCTTGTGAAAACCAATTCACTAGCCGTTTTAAACATATTATGAAAAATACATACATGAATGGACAGTAAAAGCCTCCATAGTCTCTGATTCTGTTAGGTGATATTTCTCATATTTTTTCCTCATTTATTGATAAACTCATTTACATCATTTACATGAAAATGCTTTATTCCTTTGTTCCTTTGTTATAAATATTCCATGTAGAAAACTTGGCACATAGACCTTAAAAGCCAAAGGCAAAAATAAAAAAACACTCAAAGATAACAAGGGTTAACATTTTGGCTTCTATTCCCAACCATTTGTTTCTATATGTATTTAGGTCTTTCTCCCCATACAAATGTATCATTGTTCTGTTTTGTGACTTGCTTTAACTTACTGGATTATGAACATTTTGTTAATGTCATTAAATATGGCTGCACGTATCCTACTGAATGGATATATCCTAATATATTTAATTACCCATTATGATTTGTTTTTAGTTTTCCACTAATATAAGCAGTCATATGAAGAATATCCTCATACAGTCCCTCTCACATACACACATGTAGTTTTATACAATTGCCTGATTTATTTGCATAATAAACAAAGCTTTAAACAAATTACATTTTCCAGCTTTTCTGAGATAGGTTGACACATAACCATATTACATATTTTGTAAACTTTGGATATGTATGTTGTTAAGTGGCTTTCTAGAAAGTTGTAGCAGGTCGCATCTTAACTAGTAGACCTTTTCCCTTGCATCTTAATAACAATGGGTGCTACTGACAAAAATGTACGAAAATGCATTTTCTGTTTAATATGCTTTTCTTTGGTAGGTTCATTTATTTTTCTCACGAATATTGGCATGGTACAGTATTTACCAGAATTGCTGGCTTTTCCCCCCTCTATTCACAAAACTGTCTCATTCTTATTGATTAAAAAAAAAAAACTTTAAATGAAAAATCACAAGAACTCTATGTTCAAGATGATAAATGGAGAGATCAGTGAATTATCACAAAGTGGACACACACTGGCAATCACTAGTATAGGTCAAGAGGACTGTTAGCCTCCCAAGGACACTCGTGTTCTCCCTTTCCAGTTACTCCCCTCTCTCCTCCTCCAACAAAACTACCATCTTGAGTTGTAACCAAAACAAATATAAAAGAATATTCATGGGGCACCTGGGTGGCTCAGTGGGTTAAGCCTCTGCCTTTAGCACTGGTCATGATCTCAGGGTCCTAAGATCGAGCCCCGCATTGGGCTCTCTACTCAGCAGGGAGCCTGCTTCCCCTTCTCTCTCTCTGTCTGCCTCTCTGCCTACTCTCTCTCTGTCGAATAAATAAATCTTAAAAAAAAAAAAAGAGTATTCATGATGACATTGCCCATATCAACTATAAATTGGAAATAACCCAAATGTCCAAATAATAGAACATTGGAAAAAGCATCATGAATTTAAAAAAGTGGAAATGAACTACCACAACCTATAGTAATGTAGATAAATCTCACAATGTAATGTTGAATGAAGGAAGCCATAAAAATATATATACTTTTACATACATTGTAAAAAGAATTAAAACTACTCTGTGGTGCTAAAAGTCAGGATTGTTGCTCTTACATACATTTATTGAACACCTACTATGTGCTGGCTTTTGTACTAGATACCTGGAGATACAATAATGAGAAGTCATAGTTAGTTTCTGCCCTTGGGTTGTTTGTGGTATACAGTAGTGATTCTCTGTCAGGCCTGATTTCTTCCTTGGGGGACATTGGGTAAAATTTGCAGACGTTTTTGGTTATTAAAGCTTGAGGGCTGCTACTCGTATCTAGTTGATAGAGGCTATAAATACTATTAAACATTGTACAGTGCACAGAACAGCCCCCTGCAAGCAAGAACTATCTGGCCCAAAATGTCGGTAATGACCCAAAATGTCTGCTCGAGTGAAGCAGACAGGTAATTAACTCAGTGTAGTGTGTGATAAAGGGGGCTATAATTCACTTCTATCCTGTGCCAGATCCTCTGTGAGAGATATATTTTCTCAGTTTTCAAAGAAGAGTGCAAAGTGGGTTGTGGGATTTTTATTCTATGAAGTTACCTAAGCTGGGTGATATACACTTTCTGAAGTGTATTTAGAAGCCCATGGGTGTTTTTAGAATTATTAGGATTAAGCATTATAGGTAGGAAAAGAAAAGCCCCATGTGAAGGCGTGGAGACACAGAAACAGTCATCCGTCATTAAGTCAAAAGCCGGGGTTAGTCCTGTTGCACTCCTTAACCAGAAACGGCGCTAGTCCCAGTGGCAGCCACCAAGGCACAACAGACCTTATGTGCTCAGTTGAGGCGGTTCAGCTTGCAGAAGCCACAAGTAGTCCAGCAAGGATTTCAAGTAAGGGAATGATAAAGTCAGCAACTACTTTCCTTTTGGTAGTATTAAAGAAGAGTTTAAGAGAGGTCAGCAGTGAAGGTGGCAAGAGGGATCAAGGGTTAAAAAAAAAAGAGGGGCGCCTGGGTGGCTCTGCCGTCAGCTCAGGTCATGATCCCAGAGTCCCAGAATCGAGCTCCACATCAGGCTCCCTGCTCAGCGGGGAGTCTGCTTCTCCTTCTCCCACTCCCCTTGCTCATGCTCTCTCTCTCTCACTCTCTCAAATAAATAAATAAAAATCTTAAAAAAAAAAATGAAATGAGAAGAGCTTTTTCCTCATCAGACCTTCCCTGGCTGATCTGTCTAAAATGTGAACTTTCCTTATCCCACTAGTTCTTTCCTTCCTTTCTTCTTTCTCTCCCTGCCTCCTTCCCTCTCTTCTTTCCTTAGCACTATGGGTAACTAATATCCTGTATATTTTTTCTTCTCTGTTTTATTCTTCTCTCCCACTAGAAGGTAAAATCCAAGAGGAAAGGGATTTGGGGCTGTCCTCTTTAGGCTGATATAGTGCAGAATAGTGTGACCCTCCGTGGGGCTCAACAAGTATTTGTTGAAGGAATAAATGGATGAATGAACATAGTCATAGTGGAAGCAGGGAAATGGAGAGAGCGAGTGAGGAAGAATCCATAGGACTTGGTCATTTGATGTTGGGTAAAGATGAAAGGAGAAATTGAGATTACGATTTGGCTTACTTAACGATTTTGGCTTGGGAGCTGTGGAGTGAAATTTATCCAGGTGGAGAATACAGGAGAAGTGGCATATGTGGTGGTGAGAAAGGCTATTATGGTGGAGAATGGTTGATTTGGGGACCTGCTGAGCTCAAGGTGGTATGAGATGTCCTAGGGAAGGTACCCAATGAGCAATTAGATGTAAGTGTTCAAAGATCTCAAGGGAGGTCTAATTTCAACCCTTGGCTAGAAGAAGAGGATATTAACTGAGGGGTTTGGGGAGTGCTGAGGATTCAAGCCTGAAGAATGTTGACATTTAAGAGCAGGCAAAGAACAGCCTATGGCAGAGTCATCAGGAAAATAGAAAATGAGAGACTGATATCCCAGAAGAAAGAAGCAGGAAGGTTTGAGAACTAGCAAGGGGTCAATGTCAGAGTTGGACTGTTTAAACAATAGAACTGCTGATCTGAATGGGAGTAATTCATTGTTTCTGTTGGAGCACTATCCTGATAGCTGTGGTTGGAGGGAGCATGTGGAGTCTTAGGTAAGCAGACACCATGATTGTAGATAGTCATCGTCTTTTCCTTCATTGCTGCACTGGTTGAAAAGTTTCTAATGCTAGCAAGAAGGCTCTTGGATTAGGAGATCAGCGTGTGCGTGTGTGTGTGTGTGTGTTTAGTGTGTCGTTGTAGTGTGTGTGTGTGTGTGTGTGTATGTGTGAGAGAGAAATGGAAGAAGACTGGATTGGAAAAGAGCCAGATGAGGTGGAGCAAGAGAGGGGGACACTTGAGGAAACAAGGTCACTGAAGAGACAGACGAACATAAAGTCCAAAGCCCAAGTGGGAAAACCAGCCTTGAACAGAATGCTTATTGAATCAGCAACCTGTGAAGTATCATCTGGCTCCCATCAGTCAAGGCTTCATTTTATTCATTTACCAGGAGGAGGGTCAGAAAGAAGCTGAAGTGATGGAAAAAGAACCAGCTCATTTTTTATAAGAAAATAATACATAGTTTTGTTGCCAGAGGCAGTGTATTTTCAAAAATCATTTGTAAACATTACAGAAATGAGCTCAGAATCCAGAGAATTTGCTACTTTTGTTTTTAGTTCTTTCTGCCATATTTTATGATTCTGCTTCATTTGGGCAGTTTGTAAAAATGTGTTCTAGGCTAAGAGAATGTTGACATGTTTTTGAAATGACATAGGCTTAAAAACTAGTAATTTTGAACATATGAGAAAACTCGTAGTTAAATATAAGCATCCCTTAATTTGTAAACTCCAAGACCAGTGTTTAGGTGTTTTTAAAGAATTGCTACATGTTAAATTCAAGTGCTGTTAGAAACACCTGCCATTTCTGAATCATGAAGTTTAATGATGCATTTGGGAAAAGGTCTCCGTATTTAAAATTAACAAATGTTTAAAATATTTTTAATCAAATCTGAACAACTGTGAACTGTGAGAGGGAGGTATATAATTACTATGAGAACTATAAAGTCTGTATGAGATGTGTTCAAAGATCTATACAGATGCAGACCGCTAACAAATATGATGTTATGGTATTTGTATTGGTGGGATTATATGAGAAATAAAAAAAATAGGAATGTCTTTACTTAGAAGATGCTTATGGATGGACTGAAGACCCAATTGGGTTGCAGGTGAAACTTATGAGAATCAGACCATGGATATGTTGGCTAATTGAATTTAAATTAAAAATATAGCAATAGGCATTCTTAAAAAAAAAAAAAAGAAAGAAAAACAGATAATAGTGTTTTAAAACTATTACCCAAAGTACTGCTAAAGCACAAGAGAAAATTAGGGTAGGTGTATTACAGATTCATAAAAGGGGTCAGAGAAGGGACATGCTAGCAGTTAGGTGAGAACAGTAATTGAAAGATTATGGAAATTGTGTAACTTAGCTTTATTTTCTCCTGTCTTCACCCCACCTGGATGGCTAGATAGCAAAGGGTTAGGAGACATTTGGTGTTTAACACCTGTGAAAACACTAAGGGATACCCCTTGTGCCCCGAGTCTCTGATATGGTAGATATGAGATGCTGCCCAAGAACTTATCATTTTCAACAAGTGCCAAGCAAATGTTGAGGGGCTGGGTCAGAAACTCCACTTTGGGGGCGCCTGGGTGGTTCAGTGGGTTAAAGCCTCTGCTTTTGGCTCAGGTCATGATTCCAGGGTCCTGGGATCGAGCCCCGCATCGGGCTCTCTGCTCAGCAGGGAGCCTGCTTCCTCCTCTCTCCTCTCTCTCTGCCTGCCTCTCTGCCTACTTGTGATCTCTGTCTGTCAAATAAATAAGTTAATTAATTAATTAAAAAAAAAAGAAAAACTCCACTCTGAGAATTGCTACAGTGTAATAATTATGTTTCTCCACCTGTCGCTGATTACCAAATAGGGCACTTTGTATTTAGTAAAAGTCAAGTTTTAGTACCACCTAAGCATATGAGGATATTTTGAGGAAGTATGTGGCCTTCCCGTATCCCTCATTAATCATCAGTGTGATCAGTAATCCTGTATCTGTCTGGGTGCCCTGCTGACTTGATCACAACAGAATAGAAAACACTGGAGGCTTCCAGTAATCCCGAGTCCCCCCTCCCCAACTCCCATCTTTGCCTTCTCTACTTTCTCATGACTTGCTCTTCTTTGAGATTGCCATTACTTTGTGTATCCTGGCGCGTTTCCTATTTCATATTCTAATTTCCAATTGTGTCTGGTATCTTAGAGTCTAATTCACTTTTGTTTTGACTTTGTTGATAAAGATTCTGACTGAAATATGGCTTCCACATGAATTGAAACTTTGTAAACCATGATCTGGGGCCATGTTTTGACAGGAAGAGCAGGAGAGTGTTTATGGGCAGGAGACAAGGGATCATAGTGACTACACAGACTGAGAGGATCCTTCAGCTTTCTCTGTCCACAGCTGGCTCCTGGGCTAGACACCAGTCAGGTGTCCTGATGTACTCTGATGTTGGGTGAAGCTCATATTCTCTGAGTACTGGTGCCCTTATATGTAAAAAGTAAGGGAGGCTGTGAGGTCATTGCTCTAATATTCTATGATTCTACAACCGCCTCCAAAAATGACTGCTTTTTGCTGGTCCAGACCAGCTCCTCTCCTCAAATTCCTGGTGGGAATGGCTCTTCAAATGCTCTCTCAACAACCCTGTGATGTAGATAGTCAAATTTATCACTGAAAAAACAAGCTCAGAGAGCCTCAGAAACCTACCCAAGGGCACATAAGCAGACCTAAGAATGAGGTCTAGGATTTTCTCTGATGCTAACACCTGTGTTTCTTTTTTTGTTTGTTTTGTTTTAACCCATTTTTATTGAGCTATAATTGACATATAGCACTATAGATGTTTAAGTGTATAGCATATTTATACTTACATATTTTATGAGACAGTTACCACAGTACATTTTGTTATATCCATCATCTCACTTAAATACAAAGAATAAAAGAAATGAGATGTGGTGAAATCTTTGGTATTTACTCTCTTAACACCTTTCAAATACACCAAGAAACAGTCCTGATGATAGTTCATCTTGTTGGAACTTCCATCCCTAGTACTCACTTATCCTACAACTGGAGGTTTCTATGTTTGCCACCTTCTTTCCATTCCCCCCCTCACCCTACCTTCAGCCTCGGGATCGCAAAACTGATTTTTTTCCCCCCTGAGTTTTTTTCTTTCTTTTCCTTCTCTCTCTCTCTCCTCTCTTCTTAGATGCCACATATAAGTGAGATCATGCAATATTTGCCTTTCTGTGTCTGATTTATTTCACTTAGTTAGGTTTCTTTAACCATACCATGCTGCTTCTTGTGGAAAATAAAGTAACCAAACATATTATTAAACTTCAGAATTTCTTTTTCGAATGGGGTGGGGGGTAGGTCCTCACTTTAATTTGACACTTTTTGAGAAGGCATTCTCTTAAGCTGGTTTCTTTCCCAAAGAAAGCTGGTTTCTTTCCCTTGTTGTCTCAGGTATCTGTACGCTGGGAGAACTTGGGGAGTTTGGAGGAAACTTTACCCTGGCCAGTGTACAGGTGCCCCTGGTGATGAGACTCAGGAATTAGAAGGATAGAAGGAAGTAGAAGGAAAGTAAGAGGATAGTAGAAGATCCTTCTGCTCAAAAGGATCTTGGGCTCTCAAATCAAGGGTTTGAGAAGGATCTTGGGCTGTCAAGTCAAGCTGATCCTGGAAGTGAAGGGAAGCCAGCCGGATTTTAAAGCAGGTAAATGACATGACTATCTTGAGCCTTTGAAAGATGACAGTGGTCTTCCTGTGGCTGGAGCAGAACCATCTTCATTCTGCCCATTGTGACTTGTAGCCCCAGTGTGATTAAGCCATCAACGGTTTAAGAAGTAAGCCACATAAGAGATTCCACCAACAACTGTGGTAGAGGTTATTCCCCTCACCCCAGGGATGTTTGACACGCTGGTCCATGGCAGCCAAGCCAAAGCCTCTGTTGCCAACCACTCTGTCTAAATGATAGTACATAACCTTCTGGAGAAAACTAATGGTCCATACTTTCTATTTATTCTGGAAGCTAAATTCTATCAAATAGATATCCTGAGAGCTGGAATAACTATTTTCTTCTTTGTGGCAAACATGGTTTTATAATTTTAAATATTTGTAAAGGAAGATTTTTTATTTTTAATCAGAATCCTAATGGTTGAAAAGGAAGAAGTCTGCTCTGCTATTTAATTAACAAAATCTTAGTTCTCAAGCTTACATTTAATTTTCTTGTGGGCTTCATAATTTTTTTTGTCATTTTTTTAATATAATTTTTTATTTTTTATAAACATATATTTTTATCCCCAGGGGTACAGGTCTGTGAATCACCAGGTTTACACACTTCACAGCACTCACCAAAACGCATACCCTCCCCAATGTCCATAATACCACCCCCTTCTCCCAAACCCCCTCCCCCCAACAACCCTCAGTTTGTTTAGTGAGATTAAGAGTCACTTATGGTTTGTCTCCCCCCCAATCCCATCTTCTTTCATTTATTCTTCTCGTACCCACTTAAGCCCCCATGTTGCATCACCACTTCCTCATATCAGGGAGATCATATGATAGTTGTCTTTCTCTGCTTGACTTATTTCACTAAGCATGATACGCTCTAGTTCCATCCATGCAGCCATAATTTTTTGAATGAGCCTCTTATTTCTGTCTAGACCCAAGTTTGACAGTATCCTTTTTTTTTAGACTTTTTATTTTATTTTTTTAAAATTTATTTTCAGCATAACAGTATTCATTATTTTTTCACCACACCCAGTGCTCCATGCAATCTGTGGCCTCTATAATACCCACCACCTGGTACCCCAACCTCCCACCCGCCTGCCACTTCAAACCTTTCAGATTGTTTTTCAGAGTCCATAGTCTCCTTGTTTTAATGGCAGATGCTATCTTGTGCTGTTTTCCTTTGTGCAAATAAGTCTTCTATTTTGCACTTTCTGTATAAAGTACATTTGCGTCCATCCTTTCATTTGCTCCTGGTAATCTTAGGACTGAAGCAGAGTTAACCCCATTTACAGAGCAGGTAACAAGTTCTGAGAAGTCCACTGATAAGCCTGAGTGTTTGCTGCCCATACATAGCATGGCTGAAAATACCTACTTTTGTCATCAGGCTGGGTAAGCAGACCTAACAAAGCCATCTTCACAAACAGAGTTGGCAGGTATTTCAGACCATGATGCTAGGCATAAATGGTATGCAGGTTTTAGCCAAAAGGCATAGTTTGATAAAGTTATTCTCTCTTCTTTCTCTCTAACCAACCCTTCACAGATAAGTCAATGTCACATGTAATCAAGAAACTAAAAGCTTATTAAAACAGCAAAGAATTTTGACCTATTGGCAACTCATAAGGAGTCCTCTTTCTTGATTTATCAGTATGGTATGAGAAACATGAAACTAAATATGTTCCCACATTGAGGTAACTCATTTCCACATCCTCTTACTCCTTTGGTATTTGTCATCTCTGCACTGTCAGATGATGTAAATAAAACATCACTATGCCCCCCTAAGCTTAAAAGCTACCATTTGGGATTTTAGAAATGAAATATTTTTCTTTTTTTCTTTCTCTTGCAATACGCCCCATGGCTTTGAATCATTTCCATAGCCTAGGGGTTAGCAAACCATGACCTATGGGCAAAAATCCAGTGCCACCTTTTTTGTGGGGCTCTTCTAAGAATAGCTGTTAGGCATTTAAGTGGTTGGGGAAAATATCAAAAGAGGAGTGATCTTTCGTAGTACACAAAAGTGATACTTCAAATTTCAGTGCTCATAAATAAAGTTTTATTGGAAAGCAGCCACACTGAATCATCTACATATTTTAGATGTAGGTCTGTTTTTGCTCTACCAGAGTTGAGTAGTTTAGTCAGAGATGGCATGGCCCACAAGACCTAAAATACTCACTACCTGGCCCTTTAGAGGAAAAGTTTGCCAATTTGGGAGTGTGAAGGGATTAAGAGATTGTTCTTGTCTACCTTGCATGAGGGTTGAGTGGCGAGCAAGACCTATATTAGTTTCCATATATTCTCCTGTTTCGTTGGGTGGAGAGAGATGCATTTTCCAGTATTTAGAGAAATTCAGCAAAGTCCCAGGTCTGAAGTTTATTAAGCTGCTCTGGTTCTACCTTCATATGAAAGGTTGACAAATTTCAAAAAAAAAGGGAAAAGCACAAAGAGTAACCAAGATGAGCAATCTGCTGCTTGGTAGGAAAATAAAATTTGATAGGAGACATTCATTTGCTTTATGATTTTTTTTAAACTGTTATCACATTCCTTCCCTGTTTTATTTTGAGGTAATTGGCCTCCCCTGATCTGCTTTAAGTGGGTAAAGAAGTCCCTTTAAACACCTAGTTTTGTATTCAAGGCAAATGTGTCTATGTTTTAATTTCAGTTATCTTGAGAATGGCTTCAAATATGCATTACTTGAATATACGAAAAATGGAGCCAACATTTTTATAGTTCCTCATTGTTTGACCACATGATTTTATACACAAACCTCAGTGTTTCTTCAGATTTGTGTGTGTGTGTGTGTGTGTGGGTGGGCAAGATATAGTTGTGGTTTTTTTTTTCCCCCCCTTGGCAAGATACAATTCTTAAGCATTCAGATATTTCAGTGCATCTACTAACATATTTCACAAATTTGAGTTTGGGATATTTTTAAAAAATGAACTGTTGCAACACTGTAAAATGAGCTGGGAGAAAAGTATTTTTGATAGTACATGTATCTTCCAAAGTTGAAATAAAGGACACTTTGACATATAAGATAGGACTCTTATAGCTACTTGAAAAACAATATGCAAATTTATGGCTGGATTCCATTCATCATATCTAATTGCAACTTGATTAAAATTACAACCAAGGTGAGAATTTTACTGCCCTTGTGGTCACTACCCTAATGGCTATGATAGGCCACCCTAGTGTACTTCCAAAATTGAACAGTTTCATTGTACTTAAAAAGGGGCACTGCGCTTTTCAAGCAATATCCGTTGAATATTTTGTGATACCCAGTATAATAATATTTTGGGTGGGCTTATTTAGCTTTAGGGAGCAATACAGTTTTTATGTGGTACTTTTCACCTATACTTTTTGTTCTCATCTTAAATTTGGTACTCCAAACAATCATCTGATATGGTTAGGTCTAGTATTTTACCCCTCCTCTCTGCTGCTGAAGGGAGTAGGGCACAGAGAGGATGTAATTTCCCCTGCGAAGGTCAAAGTTACATTTGGAGCTCTGTTTTGCTAAGTCCTGGTTCCTAATGTTTGAAGTACATGACTTTCTATGTAGGTAACTGATGAATAATTCCATTTCTTTAGGTGCATGACCTACACAAGGCTAAAGCCATTATATTGACTACAGGTGTTGGTGTTTGGGTAATATCTTTCATTTGAGTAGTGTACCTACATAAAAATTTATTATGATTATATACACATATGTACCTACATATCCACTACCATGGAGTATTGTATCTTGTTTGTGCTTCCTTTCATCCACCATCTTGGACTGTCCTAGTTGGTAAATGTCTACACTCATGATAGCTCACATTCTTTGATCACTAATTACACAGTAGAAACTATGTTGAAATCCTTGCCTTTGTCAACTCTTCTGAATTCTCTCAACAACTCTGAGATAGGAACTCATGTTACCTCTTCTTATAGATGATGATACTGAGGCAGAGAGTTTTGCTGACTTGCCCACAGTCGTATAATAGTAAATGAGCCAAGATTCTGACCCCAGATCTGCTAACCACTGTGCTATTTGAAAGGCCACTATATTCTCAACAAAGTTCTTATTTTCTGCCTTTGGCTCCTATTCTGCTCTTGACATAGTTGAATTTCACTCTCTGCTAATTCTCCTAACTAATAAGGACAATCTTGACTTAACCCCATTCCAGTAGGTTTTACACAGATTTCTACCCTGTGTCTTCTTTTAACTTAGTAGTGCTGGTTTTCTATGTCATCCAAAAATTGTTCAGTTGTAAGTATGAAACATTGAGTCCTGAAACCTCTGAAGGTGTCCTTTATTATTATTATTTTTTGGTTGAAACATAATGGAGCTTCTAAAGAGCTATGTCTAACTTGGACCATACTACAAAAAATATAATTTTAAATTTTAGGTCATAGTTTTTAACAGTCCCTAGTCTAATGGGATTATTGCCATAGTATATATTGGAAATACATGATTTGGTAACATAAAGCTTAAAAACTTTAGTTAGGAATACATAAGCCATGCAAGTTTTGAGAAGGAATGTTAAACAGCAGTATTTGAAGTTGTTAGAGAAGCCTAAAAATATTTAAACAATTAAAAACTCCCATATTAAGTTACACAGTTTAGTACTTCCCATGTGAAAAACTATTAACATTCTAATTTTGAATGTCTTTTGGAATAACCTGTCCTGTGAATATCTATTAAAGCTTTAGCATACACTGAGCAGAGATGCTCTAGGGTTTTCCAGGGGCTGGCTTAATGCTCTTTAATACTTACAACTCCAGTCCAGAGGCCAAATACTCCTAGTGGGCGTCAGTGTCTGTTACATTCTGAATGGAATGCTGAATGGAGATACCCACTAAAGGGCAGATGGACAGTAAGCAGTCAGATTTTCATGGTGTGCTAAGGTTGCTTATACCCACCCAACAGCCCTGATTATGAAGAATAAATAGAAGAGGATGTATCTGTATGTGTCTGAGGTCCTCTCTACCTCACTGATTGTTTCCCTTTCTCCAGTATTTAATCGCAATATAGATTATTATCACAATTGAGCTTAACAAAGGCTGGTTTTTCTCTGCTTTTAATTTAAGGTTTAATTCTTTTGTTTCTATTAGTGGCCATTCTGAGCTATTCAGTTAACAGATGGTTCTTGTCACCTAGATTTTGGTGGGAAGATAAAACTCTCTTGGTGTGCCAAATCCTGGAGAGGGCAGAGGCACCAAAGGAGAAGTGGGTAACAGGATCTTTGGCTTCTCTTTGTTTTTCATCTCTTCCACACAGTTTGTCAGTTGTATTGATGGATTGTAACTCCCTTTCCCGTGACATTTACCACGTAGTGTTGAGCCTCTTGGTGGTTTTTCTTACCCCACTCTCTTCTTTCAGGAAACTTAATTTCCTGAAAGTATGCACTCCCCCGATTACTCTGTATATACAAAAGAGTAACCACATTACTATCTCATTACCTCCCTGTGTACTTTTGCTTCTAGTAGACGAAGATCCTGAGGTGTAGGAACCTTGCTTTTTCATCTGTGCCTCTTAGCTCCCCAGCATGATGCTTGGCCTCCTGGCACATCTATCTGTTGAAATCAGGGAACAAACCAGGTACCATCTTAGTCATGTTTCTCTCCTGCTCAAGAATCTATGAAGAGGGGTGTCTGGGTGGCTCAGTGGGTTAAAGCCTCTTTTGCTCAGGTCATGATGCATGGGTCCTGGGATCGAGCCTTGAATCGGACTCTGCTCAGCGAGGAGCCTGCTTCCCTCTCTCTCTCTCTCTGCCTGCCTCTCTGCCTACTTGTGATCTCTGTCTGTCAATCAAATAAATAAACTCTTTAAAAAAAATCTATGAAGGGGGCACCTGGGTGGCTCAGGTCGTAATCCCAGGTTCCTGGGATCGAGCCCCACGTAGGGCTCTCTGCTCAGCGGGGAGCCTGCTTCTCCCCTCCCCCACCATCTCTCTGCCTATTTTTGATCTCTGTCAAATAAATAAATATTTAAAAAAAAAAAGAATCTATGAAGACTTCTCACTTCAAGCCCTAAGCTTGAACCAATCTTCATTTTTATTAATTATTACTTAAATACTTGAAATCATACAAATTTATAATTTAACTTCCTTGTTTGAAATGAAGTAAAATAAGAAGTGGAATTACCTATCTACAGCAGTCTACACCTAAGTAGCCATTCCCGATTCTAATCTCCTGCTCACAGAAGCCCCTTTTCGTTGGGTCCATCATGTGCCCTGTGAGTTTTCTCTGTTGGGGAATTCTGGCCGGCACGACTCTTCCCGCTGTCTCTCTCAAACCTGCTCACTGATGTTCCAACTTCCGTAACATATATTCCCAGCCATGCTTCGGTACTTATGTTCTCAATTATGATTGTTTTCAGGTGTTGCGTTATTTGTTCTTCCAGTAAGATTTATAATCCCTTCCAGCAACCATGGCTTTTCTTTCTGTATTAAAGATATTTACAGGGCATGTGCAAGCAATCTCCTACTAGGCATCCAGATGAGTTTTTAAATATAAAGGAATTGAGTTTTTAAATGGCACTTATGTTAGTTCACTTGGTAAGCATGAAAACTCCTCCAAGTGTTTGGCACTATGTTAGAAATAAAGAATTTACAGACTGAAAGAAAAAAAAAAAACCTGTAATGGCAGAAGAGAAATGGGTCTGTTTTTTCTGTCTCTAATGTACACAGCACATGCCTTTAGTATCTACCACGCTGTGCAATGCTGTGTGAGTGCCTCATGGCCCCCTCCCCATAGCTTTCGCTCCTCTAGCCCAGGGAGTGGGGATTATAATTTTAGGTTTTCAGGGTATGGTACAATACCTGGCACATGCTCCATTTTCAGAGAATGTTTAGAATGAACTATTGAACTGAACATTCAGTATAATTTGAAGAATGCTATAATGGAACCTGTATGGATACCATGGAAGGACAGGAGAAGGTTACCTACCCTATTTTGTTTCTTGGCCACAGTAAGTTCACTTTGCCAAATGACAGCCTCATCAGATTGCATTTGGACACAGTTTCACTTGGACAGTAATTTTACTTAAACCGACATTGGCAGTGTTCGCTTGGATTACATTTTCGAGGAGGCGCCGTAATTTAGAAGCATGTAAGTTGGCTGAACCAGGGTCTTATTTCTGAATAAGGCCTTAAAGGACAGATTTTTACAGAGACCCATGTTTAGCAAACTTTGGTATTCTTGTTTTCTTAAGCCGTATAGAGTTTTCTGAAGTTCATCAGTCTACTGAATCATCCTGTTGGTGTTTTAAAACTCACTTATTGGTAAGATTAGCAGAAAGATTTTCCCAGACTGTTAATAGAATGTCTAATTCTGGAAAGCAGGTGTGATGTACCATTCAGGTAAATAAGAGTATATCTATATCTTCACCTGCTTTGAATTTTTATTTATAATGAGAATGTTTCACTTTTCTATAAAGGAATTAATCAAGCTGATGTGAATCTCACTTATTTAAGGATAACAAGTTGAAGAAGTTTCTGAGCATGGGTACAGGCTAGAGGGGAAAGCCCAGAACTGTGAGGCCATACAGAGTGATTTTCTCCAAAACAGAAAAGTTAGTTCTAGAAGTAGCTGAACAGGACAGGGGGTTGTGCACGGGGCTGGAGCTGGTGAGGAAAGGTTTCTAGGAAGCCTGTCAAGGGACAGATTGTCAGGGTAGGTGGCTTATGCTGTTGTTTTAAAAAGCTTTCAGTTCAAAGGTGTTGGTGATTAGATGAGTTGTGTCCGTTTAGACTGCTGAGTGTGTGGGCCGTCTGCACTGGTTTTGTTTGTGGTCGAGTCACTGAGACCACGAAGGTCAGTGGATGATGTTAAAACTTGGTGCCAATCAAAGCTTTTGTTTAAATGCTTTTTTGAACAAGTAATATTTAGGGATTTTCCCCCTAATGACTTGAATGAAGGAAAAGCACCCTGGAACATATAGAAACGAAGAATACTGGACCAGAGATGGTCAAAGAGTTGTGTGTTTCGAAGGCTAAGATAGGTTCAGCATTATAAGGGGTATAATGTGATGCACATAATTTTTCAGAATTTCTAATTCTGAAGAAATTGGGGATAGAATATTATTCCTTGATTCATTCTTACCAGTTGGAATCAAAAGATTTTATTTCAGAACATTCATATAGCATTATTTTCTGTAAATTTAAGCCAGTCACAGTGTTCATGGAAATAACTTCTGTTTTACTTTTTTGTAATTGTAATACATGTATTAAGATTCATAAAATATTCATTCTGAAATGGTAATTTTTAACCTATTTCAAAATTCCACCACCTTTCTCAAATTAATTTCTCAAAGCTCCTACACACACACACACACACACACACCCCCACGTGCGCATGCACACGCAAGCACATTTTTCTTGTACCACACTCTCTATATCTTGCAACTTGCCTTTTTCACTTAATGGTGGATCTTAGAGCTTATTCTCAGTCATTGCTCATAATACCTCATGCTTTTTCATGGCTGAAGTAGTCTACAATTTAAATGTGTTGGATATTTATTCTACTTAAATTTGAGGACAAATAATCAAGTTTTCTTTAAGCAGGATTTATGCCTGAAGAAGTCCTAAGAGACTTTACAGATAGGCATTTCAGAAATTCCACATTCTCTGAACTTGTATTAGGGGCATAGAATGAAATGAGGAAGGTGAGTTACAATTAACAGTTCAAAATTAGTGGAGAACCTTGTAACATTATTTCCAAATGCTCATTGCTGCAACTTTTAGGCCAAAGAGCTTATTGGTATAATCCGTGTTTTAAAGTAAATGCAGACTTTGTAGATAAGAGCTGATTTATGAAGTGTATAGTCCTCTTTCCTTAATGTAAATGCTTTGTTCTCTTCACCCCTCAGTTCTGTTTTATCTTCGGAATGTTTATCGTTTCTTGGAAAATAATTCAGCCGATAGGAAGGGCTGCTTGCTTTTTAAAAAAGCAAGAAAACTAACAATTTGTGGACTGAAGTCCTGGGTTTTGACCATGGTTAAGAAGCTACTGGCCAGCTGTAGACCACCGTCTCATTAAAATACAGGCTACAGCATTTAAGATTACAAATGCACATTTTACGGGGTGATAAACTCTTCTTCTTTATCCATCATCCTCCAGAAAAGAGCAGTAGTGTAATTGGACTACAGACTTTCACCCACACATAGTTGGTTTTCCAACTGTAAATTTGGTAACATCTTACAGATTGAGTTAGCTGCTTCACGGCGGTCATTTAATCCATGAAGACCTGTTAAACCCCAAATTGAGAGGTGAAGAGTTGCCATTTTTTTTTTAATAGGTCCAGAGCCTTGTCATTATTTAAAATGCAATCTATTTCAACCAATTTTTTTGTCTTTAAATTCTACTTTTTGACTTTATTTTCTTGATTTTCAAATTATTCAGTGCTTTCCTGTTTCAGTTATATTTTCTATCGCATTATCTCTTTGCTTACAGGAACTGTCCATTTTAAAGTTTTTTCTGAATCCTTAAGGGACCAGATCCAGTAGTGGCATTTGGGAGCTTAAGTGAACAAACATGATGCCATGGAGTTTTGATAGAGCTTTATGTATTGTTAATTGCCATCCATTAAGTCTGTTCTAAGTAATACTATAGTGTTATAGTACTATAATCTGTCGAAAATCTGAGCTTTTAATGAATCCTCCAAGCTGCTTTTCTTTCCTCTCCTTGACGAGTCAGGTATATTTATTTTTACATGTGCAAGCCAATTATCTCTGGTCCAGATGTCCCAGGCCTACCAGGGAATCTGACCTAGGATACTTAGCCTATAAAGTAGTTCTTCTTTTTACACTTTGTTGTAATGTGTGTGGGTTAGTGGGAAAACACGTGTTTCTAATCTATTGTTTCTATGTGCAGAGCATCTATTATAAGCCAGTTGATTTGCATATGCTATTACAAATCTTTGCAACAGCCTCATAAAGTCAGTGATGTCCCTGTTCTATACAGAGGGAAATAGACAATCAGAGGCCTGTTGTCCTGAGTCACAGAGCTGCTAAGAGCAGAGCTGGGATTCAAACCCAGACCTAGCAGACTTAAAAACAAAACTTCTTTTTCTTTTTCTTTTTTTAAAGATTCTATTTATTTATGACAGAAAGTGAGCGAAGGAACACAAGCAGGGGGAACTGGAGAGGGAGAAGCAGGCTACCTGCTGAGTAGGGAGCCAGATGTGGGGCTCCAATGCGGGGCACCGATGTGGGGCTGGAGCCTAGCGTCCTGGAATCATGACCTGAGCCAAAGGCAGATGCTTAATGACTGAGCCACCCAGGTGCCCCCTAAAAAGCACTTCTTATTCACAATCTGTAACTAGTAAAATTCTGTTAGTGTGTTACAGAGAAAAGATTACAGAGTTAAAAGGCAATCAATTTGGGGGCCTCTCAGAACCAGCTCAGCCACTATTAGCTATGTGACTTCTCTTAATCTCAGGTTCCTTTTTTTGCAAAATAGGATTACTACTGCCCACTTTGTAGGATTATTATAAAGACTAAAGGGAAATGTAAAGCCTTTGGCACCTTGTAGGTTTGCAAACTAGTGACCTACACTACCCTTCCAAGTTAAGGTACCTTCTGCTAGAAATAAATGCCAGCACTGACCAGCATTAAACAGAATTTTAATTTACTGTCCTGAAACAGAAGATACTGGTTAGAGTGTTCCCGTTGTTTTTCATTGTAGGTCTTTTGAAGAATAGAATAGATTTCAGTCCTAGCAGCAATGCAATTTGTAGTGGGTATGTTTTCTTTTTCTTTTCAGTCCTTTGTTTTAATCTCATTTGGAGTTGCAAAATTTTCTGAAGGGTCTTATGCTGTCTCCGGCCCTAGGCTGGAATGCTGTCTTAGCCCATTGATGTGGTGAGCTGTTGGAAGAGGTAGGAGTGATTTAGAATGCAAAGGCATTAGGAAACAAATGAGTTGAACACATATTTCTCTGACCACTAGAATTTCAATGGAGCTAACTGGTAAGTTTGTGCATGTTATTTGCAAAACAAGTGTTATTTGCAAAACAGTCAATTTCACTTGACTGAAATTTTCTTTTTCTCTTTAAAATTGTTTTTTAGGATGCAGAATAGAAAACTGTGATTCTTGCTTTAGCAAAGACTTTTGTACCAAGTGCAAAGTCGGCTTTTATTTGCATAGAGGCCGCTGCTTTGATGAATGTCCAGATGGTTTTGCACCATTAGATGAATCCATGGAATGTGTGGGTGAGTAGTTTTCATGTAACTTTCAGACTTTTAACACCTGATTCTTGAAAAAATAATGCATGCTGGATATATTCAACTCAAAAACAAATTGGTTCTCTTTTATTGTTAATTAGAACTGACTATTACTTAAGGTCTTTGCTGACTTGAATTTTTTAGGCATCAATACATGGGTAGTCTCCTGCTAAATCTTACTATAAAATTTGCTAGTTGTGTGTTAGCTACTTCAACTGTTGAAGTGCTGGTATGGTTTTATCATCTGTAACTCCTATATTTCTTACCTTAATAACTGTTAGAGAAGAACATTTTGTGTAAAAGAAAAATAATTTTCAAGTAGTACCATGTAGTCAGCTGTTCTGTCACTTTGGTTCTGTAGATTAATTATAGAGTTTCTTGTTTAGCCATTTAAAAAAACTGGAGAGAAATGTTTTGTGCAAAATGGATTTTGTTGATGATTGCATGTTGCAAAAGTACATTAAAACAATGTTACTTTTACTAAATTTAGATATCTAGAATGCATAACTTAATATACACCTACACCCTTCATGAATAATTCATGAATAATTAGTAGTACCCATTTTATAGGTTTTATACTTTTAGAGTGTTGGAAAAACACTGACATTTTTTACAGCTGATGAAAAGGTAAAGATCTGTAGTATCTACACTTTGGTGAATGCCTAATTGAATGACTCTAATCCTCAGGTGTAATGGCATTGTCCCCATACCCACTTGCACCCCCCACTCGCAAATTTTATTTGACATATTATACATCTGATATGATCTATAACAGAATTATGTATTATAAGTGAGACTTTCCATCCCCTTAAAATGGAGCCTTAAAAAGAATAGGAACTTCTTTTCTGCAGAAATACTGTTGAAAGAGTCTGTAATTATATCTTTGAAGGTTTGCAGAGAACACATTTAAATAACAGGTTTTTGAAGAAATGTGTACTTATGTTCCTGTTTATGTGTGGATTCATACATTCGTTCAGGTGACACACTATTAAAAAAGTCACTAGAACAGGATATTCAGAATACTATGCAGCCATCAAAAGAAATGAAATCTTGCCATTTGTGACAACAGGGATGGAACTAGAGTGTTGGGTTTGCTTTTGAGAGAGAAGACCCACACCCGTTACACATGTTAAGTGGAAACTCTTACAAAATCCTTAAATATAAAAAATTATAAATAGAGTCCTATGCACTTCCCTAAATAAAAATCCTAAACAGCTTTGAAAAATCTCAGAGTAACCATGATGCCTGCTGAGATCTGAAATATTAAAATACTGTGTGTGGACTCCAGGCCCGGGTCCTTAATCTGCTAGTTCGAAGGGGCATTTTAATGGTGAATTTGGTGAGGAGGTTTAACTTTATGTATTTTTATCCCTTTATCAGTCAGTCCAGGGATTTGGATGGTAGTGGACATTTCTAGTGTATGAGTTTACAAAAGGAGATGCTGAAAGCTTTTACATATAAACAAACATTTTTACATATCTGACTGTACCCGATTATAGTGAGATAGAGCACCAATTTAGGAAGTAAGAAATACATACTGTGGTTTTTAGATACCTGTTAAAAGAATTCAGATAACCAGAAAATGCAAAATAAAATCCCTGTCCTTTATTTGGGAACTACTGACTTCCCAAATAAAACTAACATGCTTACAAAACAAAACAAACAAAACAAAACAAAAAACTAACACACCTGAGAATTACTATGGGGTCATCCAGAATTAACATGTGATATTTTGTCTTCTGTCCTGGTTTGAAAAGAGGATCTTATGTAGATTTTAGCTGTTAACTCTTTTAAAGAGTATATATTTCTGTGTCTTTAGAATGGACTAATAGTCCTTCAAAAAATGAACTAAGATTCAAAGTAATAGTTTTTAAATTACTTATGTGGTAGTTGCTTCTTATAGGTGAAAATAACGCTATGGTTCAAAAAATTGAAACATCCAAAAAGGGGAGTACAGATCTTTGTGGACTGTACAACTGAATTTATCTGAAGGGGATTGTATAGAAACACAGCTATATAAATTTGATGACTGCGGAGCAAATGGATACCAAGTCGTTATCTGTGTTTTTTTTTTTTTTTCTCTATTAGAAGGATGTGAAGTTGGTCATTGGAGTGAATGGGGAACTTGTAGCAGAAATAATCGCACATGTGGATTTAAATGGGGTCTGGAAACCAGAACACGGCAAATTGTTAAAAAGCCAGCAAAGGATACGATACCATGTCCAACCATTGCCGAATCCAGGAGGTGCAAGATGGCCCTGAGGCATTGTCCGGGAGGTGAGTTCAGAGAATTCCTGTCCTGCGTGGGCTGTGTGCTTGCTGAGTTCTCCCCCCAGAGCAGCACAAAGGAAACTTGGTAATAACATTGGAGATGGGGGGGGGGGGAATTTCCCAATGTACTCACTTACAAGACAAGTGCTTGAATTGTGAAGAATATAAAGTATTTCATTTTCACAATGCCTCAAAATGATTTAGAAGAGTGCATGACAAATGAGCTTACTAAAGTGCGATTTCTAGGAGAGAGAGAGAGTGAGTGTGTGTGTGTGTTGCTGATGGACCATAAAAGCGGGAAAATCAGGCCTTTGCAGATGTCACTCTGAGGGAAGTGGCCAACTTTCAGCTGAGAAGAGTTTAGATTAGAAAGGTTTATGAAATCTGTAAAATCATCTGCGTTGTTACTAGTTGAAGATGACAACTTAAAATAAACTTGCCCAAACACTGGGAAGAATAAATGTTGTCTTAATGTTACCACAATTAGCCGGTTCCCTTTGTTTGGATAATAATTTGTAGAAAACAGCTACTGGTATGTGTGTGTTTATTCATGTCTTTGGAGTAATTGTGCTGATTTGCCGTAATTATTCTGTAATAACAGGATTCGGCCCATTTACAAATTAGGAGAAGCTTAGGTGCTGGAGGGAGCCCAGTCAGTACAGGGAAATGCAGTTTTTAGCATTGTTGCTGTGGTTCTGAGAACATAATCTCTTGTTCCCGTTTTCACACTAGCAGACACTACGTTGCCAGAGATGAAGTGGGGGTTTTTCTAGTGTGCAAAATAGGAAAGCAAAAAAGAAAGTGGTGTTTGGAAAATCGCGCTTGAAAATAATCAAAACATTTGTTTGCCTTCATTCTCGCTGTTGGTGCATTGCTTTCTAGCTCTGCGGCTGTCGCCCAGAAAGAGAATATATGTCTGGTTAAATGGGTTTTATATCCCTAGTATGCTTCCACCTAGGGATGTCTATGGCCCATGGAGGAGGACAAAACTTTGAAGACTCGAAGACTCCGGTCAGCTTTTGAGAACTATTAGATCCAGATTCAGAAGCTACTATTAGGAAGGCAGCTTTTCCTCTTGAATTAGTTTTGCTTTTCTTTGCTGGGTCTTTGAAACAAAGTTTTTTTGGGTCTGCTTTTCACTAACAAGGATGGTTTTGTTCAGTTAAACTGAGTATTTTTCAGTCAAAATAAAAGAAAATATTTTCTTACAAAACTAATAAGCCACTTCTTGGATAGCTGAGAGCATTTAACCTGCAACCTTGTGCCTAAAAACAAACCTGATGTATTCAGGTATTGGAAAGAAAGACTTTCTTTGTTGTATATTGTTTATGTAACTACCCCCCACCATTCCTCTTCCAGCAATGTGGTCCCCCAATTGTGGTTTACGTTAATAACAAAAATTAACCTGAAAATGCTCCTATAATGAACATGCTTGTGTGTAACAAGAACCAGCATGTTCCCCTCCTCTCCAAAATTATTTTGACCTAGCCCCAGTCTTGCTTGAAAACTTTGTAGATAACAGCAACAATGTTAACCTATAATGTTTATTGAATTTGTGTATGTGTGTGTGTGTGTGAGAGAGAGAGTGTGTGTGTGTGTGTATATATATATATATATTTTTTTTGCTTCTAACAACAGTATACTGTCTTCACAGAATATAACCTGACACTGTCAGCAGTTGAAATTATGTCAAAACAAATGTTTGTGTGTCATCTGCTAATAATCTTTTTGAAAAGTGAACCAGTAATGAACTCTGATTTAGTTCATATTTAGGTTGTAACAAATATTATTAGGAGAGCGAGAGCAGCTATCACTCTAATCCCTGTATCAACATCCTCAGTTGAAGAAATTGAATTTTTATATGACCTTTAAGTTTAGTAAGTTCAGAAAGTTGAATCAGAACTTGTTCTATGTTTTGTAAAAAGAAAACTAAAATAGAATTGTTGATAGAAATGAAAAGTTACTCTCCAATTAAAAAAAAAAAACAGCTTCTATTTACAAATGTAGGAAATTAAAAGTAAAAAAAAAATAATTTTGCAATTTGAGCACCAGTTGATAAAATTGGCATAACTTTCAGCGGAGTATCCCACCTTGCCTCAGGTGAGAGAGGGGAAATTTCCTTTCTTCCATAGGTCATGGTGATTAATGGAAGAATGGAGAAGAAAACCACTTTATCCCATTTTACATCTTGACTTGATTTCAGTGATCTGCTTTGACAAACCATGCAAAAATGTAGTCGTAATCAGGTTGGGAATACAGGCATTTTTCAGATCTTTTCAACATATGTATGGATTTCTCTCCTGTTGGAGCCAATCTTAACCTGATTGCACACAAATGCAGCCTTAACCTCCTTCACACTAAAGCGCTGGCACATTAAAGTCAGCTGCTTTTGATTATGGAAGGCATGAGTTAGAGGTCAGCGAAATGGAATAGTCACTAAGTGTTTAAGATATTACACTGAAATCTATTAAAAGTGAGACAACAAATGGCTACAAGGTAAAAACCAGTATAATATTTTAGCTTATTTTTTCTTAATTATTGCCTGCTTATCTGCTTTTCAAAAAAAAGAGTATACCTGGCAATACCTTAAGTCATGGACTGATTTATACTTGAAGTCACTCTGTTCCTTCCCAGACCTTTCTTCTGGATTAGTTACCTTTTCCTTTTATTTCTGATGACATACTTGTAGAGTTTTTGGGCTTTTCTGACACTCATTCTGGTGTGGAGATCACAAGATCTGGGTCTCTGCACCCCGTCAACTCATCAATTCTATGACCCTTGGGAAGTCACTTAACCTCTCTTGGCCTCTATTTCCTCATTTGTAAATTGAGGGTATGGGTGGGGAGTGGTGAATTTCTAAGATCCAGTCAACTCTAAAATCCAATGGATCTTCCACAAATTGCTGAAAGATACTGGCAAGCTCTGCGGTTGTCACAGAAGCCCAAGAGTGTTGTTCATGAGAGAAGAACTGAATGCTTTTCCAGTAGCTATACCGTGCATTTGCCAAGCCTTTGCTTCAGGCAGCTTTTCATCCCCATCCTGCCTCTTCTTAGGTAGTCAGCCCTTGTAGACGAATCAAGACTCCTTAAATCTGCCTGTGACCTGTGCTTTAAAGAAATTCATTCTGGAGGGACTAAATTTTCTGTTCCTATATAACCTGGAGCTTCAAAGGGGAGGGATTTCTAGTTTGGACCATGTCGTATATTAGATAATCTATTAATAGAAAAATATAAACATGCCATTATATTTAAATGACAAATGGAAGAACAAAAGCATTAGAGGTGAGACATGGAGTTTGTTCCCATGCAGGGGGAATTGTCATTTGGGTAACTGTAATCTTCAGGACTGGCCAACGTAACCTCAGCCTAGAATATTTTGTCCCAGGTATATGGCATTCTTTGTCGTATTTTAAGATCCCGTGACAACTAATTTTAATTTATCAGATACTATGGAGCACTGCTATGTAGCAATCACTGGTCTAGGCATAAGAGTACTCAGAGTCTTTACAGAACATTTTCTGCTGGGAATCATGGCAATAAAGAAGTGGGTGGGTGAATTCACAGTTTCATGTAGAGATGGAGACTGGTGACAAACATAAAGCAGGATAATCAAGTAAACGATTGAGATAGAAGTATATTATTTTATACAGGGTATTCAGGGAAATCAAGGGAGTCACATTTGATCAGAGATCTGAATGAAGGAGACCTTCTGCAGAGCTAAGAAAGGATTCGTTTTTTAAGCTCTTGACCCAGTGGTTGGTTGTGATTATCCCAAGTTACATTAGGGAGGAGGAAGGATCTGCAGTCTGGGAGGTTCTGACTGGTCCAAGGTGATACAGAGCAAGTTTCTAGTGGTAGGGCCAAGAGCAGAACTTGCTGCCTAGGAAACCCAAGTGTTACTTGTTCCTATAAAATAAAAGATAAAGCTAGAGTTGTCCATTAAAGAAGCCAACTTTAAACTGTTTCTCCCCGAAACTAGACACATCATCTTAATTTTTCTCTACAAATACTTTTAAAAAACATGGCGCCCTGTCATTACTACCCTCTTCTTAATATCTTCCAGCTTGAAATAGGAAAACATACACTGAAGGTCGTTTCATAAACACCAAAGTATTGAACCACTGGTTTGCTTTGATTCAGCTGTTCCTACAAAGATCTTCTTTAACTTTAGTGTTATTAGTCCTCATTTTGTTGTGGGGTGGGGTGGGAAGTGTGACTTCCAGATTATTCTTTCCATTATTAGTGTTTTGGAATCAGCCTCTGGGCTAGCACCTGAGACTACCTTGTGTTGAGTCATGCTCAGCACTCACCTCTGCCCCCTCACTTCCTGGCCTACGCAGCCCCCCTCTGGGGATCTGAGTCCCACCCTCACATTTCGAGCTCTGTGCCCAGCATGGCTTTTCTCTTTCTGACCCAGTCAAGCAGTCCGGCTGATAGTGTAATTTAGGTGATGCTTTGACATACACTCAGATAGCTTTCTGTCTTTCTTGCTTGTGGTTACGCCCACTCACCGTGCCACAGTTATTAGTAATACTATGATGCAATTCTTTAAGCCCTCATCAGATTTTCTCAGAACTGTGCTGAAATTTAAACATGGAATGTGCTACTATAAATTATTTCAGTTTGAAAATAACTCCTTTCTCTTATGAGGCGTTACTTGACCCTCATCTACCTTTCTTTTTTAAAGTGGCTTTTAATGTGATAGGAAACAAAAGAAGATATTATTTAGCAACTTAGAAACTTAATCTCTGCAAACATCTTTTTAAGAAGCAATATTAAAAGACCCTTCTAATCTTCGTTTTCTGTATATAAACTGACAGCAATATGGGGACTAGGTATTAGATAATAGAACTAAAGATGGTTGTGGATCGTGATGGATTGAACTGAGAGCAGGAAATAAAGCATATTTGCAGGAGGATAGGGTCAAGAAAATATGTTTTAGACATGTGTTCTTTATTTCTCTACATTTTGTTTACATTTGAGTTGCAATTTATGTGGTCTGTTTTATACATGCCAACCTTAAGAGTAGTTTGGAAGGGAATGGATAAGAGAAAAATCTCTTTTGAAACTTTCAGAGCTGTCAGGAATGTAGGCACTGGGATTATTCTATGAAGAAGAGAGAATCTAAAGAAGGAATTCTTGTGGCCTCTGTTATGCTAAATACCTTATTTGTGTTACTCATGTTAAGCAAATTGTACTATATTTTCCAGGTACTCTGGATACATGGCAGCTGATAGTAATGTTTATGGAGATCATAAACTGAGACAGTCATGCAGAAACAGCCCCATTTTAAATGTAGATGTATACCTATATAAAATTGACATTTAACAAAGATCCACCAGTCTCTAAATGTTTCTCTTAGTAGCTACGGTGTCCAAAATTCCTGCTTCAGTGGTCTGACCCATGAGCCTTTAGGCAGTGTCTTGGGAAGTGCTCCCACCCTCTTTGCTCCTTCCCTATCCTTCTATAATTTTTAAAATTTATTTCCTTGAAGGTGGATGGGGTGTCACCATGGGGACCTGTTGGGTACCCGTGGTGGTAGTTTTGTGTTTGTTCCTTTTTAGCAGTGATTTCCTTCAGGATTTACTCATTCTCCCATTCCAGAGGGTCATGTCTTAAGGCGGGGGGAAGAACAGAGAAGTGGGCTTTCAAGCAGTGTGCACCAGAGAAGATGAGAATTTACGAGGGCAAAACTAATTACGGTCTTGGGCGTAGACCTAAAAATCGAAGGGTGCGCAAAGTCCTAATGACTTGGAGTCAGGGAAGGACTAGAAAATGCGCTCCTGCCAGTTTCATTTTGAGCGCTTCTCAGTGCCAGCCTTGCTTGCCAGAGGGGCCGGGGAGGGCCCCTGGGAGCAGGCGAGAGAAAGAAGCCACACCTTTGTGCGGCTCTCTGCAGCTTCCCATCTGGGAGCTCTACTGCTCTCATTTAATAAGATCTGGAGCAACATGTCCTCGTCTCTTTTATGGGTACTTGTAATAAGGATTTTTCAACTGCACATGCCACCAAAGCCCTGATGTCCTACGCATAACAAGGCAAGGACAGGAAAATTGCAAAGGGGCCTTTCTCTTACAAATTTTACACAGCAGTAAGCTACTCTGATCTTAATGTAAAATACATAAAGCAATTTTTACAACACTAAAATAAAAACCACTTTAATAGGACACACATGGTGTCAGTGGTTAAGTTTTCCCCCACCTCGCCTTCCAGGGGACTTTTTTTTTTTTTTTTTTCCGTTATGAGATAAGAAAGCCTGAAGTATAAATCCCCTAATGGTTTCTTAGAACAACTTACTTTCCTCATCAGACACCTCTCTAGAATCTTTAAATGATGTTGATAAGGAGGGCGCAGGCGGTTTACTCATGGAGATTTCCTGTAAATACTTAGCCAGCTACTAGACGGACCTAGAGCTGTAGTTGTAGATATCGTCCAGGATCAGGAGGCACAAAGAAAACATTTTAATGGAAATAATGACAGAGTTTTACTAAAATCTCAGCATGACTCATTTGTCATCAGACAGAAGTGGTTAAGATGATAAAATTACTCTGTGCAATGGAGTGGGGCAAAAAGGTTCAGGTGGCAAAAGTTATTACCATTAATTTAAACTAAAAATGTAAAGGCAGTAGGTTTTGCTTTACAACTGACCTGTTTACATAGTACTTGGACTTCCAGTTTCTGTGTGTCAGTATTATTTTCTTCTATTTGAGGACTTTGGAAACTAGGAGTAAGATATTTGAACTTGTATAGTCAGGAGACATTTAATGATTGATGTTATGCCCTCATGTCTATTAGTCGAAGATTTAATAATAACAATGTAAAAAGATATTTAATAACATGTTATCTTAACAAAATTTAAGCATCAGAACTAGGAAAAACTTCTAACAGGAGCTCAGGACTGATAAAGGCAAGAGACCATATGAATATATGTTGGTAGACACAATCGAGCCAAACTTTTGACCATGGGTTTCCTACCCAAGGCAAAGGAGAAAATAGATATGGCTCTTTCTATCTTAATTTCAAATAAATGACTAATTATAAAATACAATATAATTTAATAATAGCTCCTGGGGGAAAATCTGTATTCATATATATGCACATGTATATAACATATATACATAAATATATTAATATATACATCTACATATGACATATATGTGGATATGAACATGCACATATATCTGTACACACACATGAGTCTCCTTCCAATTTCCAACACGCAAAAGTGTGTGCATCCGTGTAGGAGGGGTGGAACCTGCATCATAGAATTCAGGAAACTAATATTCTCACAGGAAACATTACTGTTCTGTAGAAAGACAAACACTAAACAGTTTTCTCTAATGAGAAATCACACCCAGGATAATGAGCAGTGTGGTGGACAGTGTCTTTACCAATTCCTCATCCCCAGCATATGTTTTCATAAGAGAAAAGGCAGCTTGGGAGTGTTTGTTCTTCAATGGAAGCTGAAGACATAATTGTGAAAGTTGACTCTCTCCTGGCCTGGGCAATATGGAATCAGGATTTGTTGACTTACCAGTTGTATCTGAGTACAGTTGTCCTGTAGGTTCTTTTAGTAAACATTGAATACATTTAGAACTTCATGGAATCGAGAGAATCCAGAAAATGTTTATTTTGTATTGAGGATCAGTTAGCCTTTGAACTTGACAATAACTGTGGTGTCTTCTCTGTATAGTAAGATGTACTTAGTAAGATCAGGAGTTGTAGGGGCACCTGGGTGGCTCAGTTGCTTAAGTGTCTGACTTGGTTTCAGCAGGGGTCGTCATCTTGGGTTCCTGAGATCAAACCCCAGTTCAGGCTCCTCACTCAGCGGAGAGTCTGCTTGAGATTCTCGCTTGTGTGTGCTGGCTTGCTGACTTGCTCTCCCTCTCACTCTATATAAAAATCAATCTTTAAAAAAAAATCAGGAATTGCATATTTAGATGAGTTATTTATTTCCTATGATTATCTCAAAGCTTGTATTAATATTTTTAATAAACTTGTTGAGTTTTGTTTCTTCAAGGCTGGCCTTCAGTTACTTTCACCTGTGAAAACTATTTGATTTGAGAGAAACTCATAGGTTTTGAATGAATGCTTACGGAGTGTAATTAACTTTATTAAAATGTGTTGCCTGGTGCCTTCTAATATATGTCAACTTCCCCAGTATAATTCAGGTACTAAGTTTGAGGTTGAGTTTTAATTAACCCATGAATTTTCCATTGCCATGTCTGTAAGTTCATCAGATCAGTTATTGAAGCATCTGTTAACTCCTATGTTCTAAAGAAATGGGCAGGCTGAGGGATATAAACAGGAATTTATAGTCTCCTTAAAGAAGAAGAAAATGTGTATTATGAAATAACAAAGGAAGCAAAGTTGAATTTGTAAATGTAAGCATGGTTATAGGCTCTGATATTATAGAAATTATCATTTTTAGCTGTTGTGGCCATGAAATGCTTCCTGAAGAGCAAAATTTACATTATATTAAGGGGGGATGGGAAACACATTTTTATTTTTTTAATTTTTATTTATTTACTTTTTAAAGATTTTATTTATTTGACAGACAGAGATCACAAGTAGGCAGAGAGGCAGGCAGAGAGAGAGGGAGAGAGAGAGGAGGAAGCAGGCTCCCCGCCGAGCAGAGAGCCCAATGCAGGGCTCGATCCCAGGACCCTGGGATCATGACCTGAACCGAAGGCAGAGGCTTTAACCCACTGAGCCACGCAGCCTCCCTCAGAAACACATTTTTTGAAAAAGGGAGGAAACCATTAAAAAAAAAAATAACATTTTTTATTTATTTGAGAGAGAGCACAGAGGGAGAGGGAAAAACAGACTCTGTGCTGAGCAGGGAGCCTGAAGTGGGGCTCTATTCCAGGACCCTGAGGTCATGACCTGAGCTGAAGGTAGATGTTTAATCTACTGAGTCACTGAGGTGCCCCAAGGGAGGAGATCATTTTAGACTGAGAGAACATTATGGGGAAAGACACAGATGCCAGTGTGCCTTCTGTGCCCCAGAGAGGGTAACCGGAGGAGCCTGAGGGTAGCTGAGTTTGCCAGCAGCAGTTACAACAGTTCACAGAAAAAATATCAGATGCGTCCTGATTGTGATGTGCTTTCATCTTACCTGGTCCACCAAGGAGAGCCCTAGGGCACTTGAGCATGGAGATACTTGATCAGAATTCTGGTTGAAATGGAAGTGGCTAAGGTTATGTTGATGGTGGATGGAAGTAGTCTTCACATCCCTAACTTGGGGCAGGACCCTCAGCAGAGTCTGAATTTGGGAGAATTATCAGAGACTGCTTATAGGTTCTTAGGTTTTTGCATTTTTCTGTCCTGCTTGCTTTTCTAAAGAGTACAGGATTTTGACTTGACTTGCAGTCCACTGTGACTCTTATCTTTTTCCGCCAACTTTCTAAGCCAAGCTATTCCCCAGTTTGTATTAGTGCAGTCTATTTTTATAAAATCTAGGCACATTTTGCATTCACCCTAACATACTTACTTTCTGCTACTTTTGTTTGCCATTTACCAAGACCCTTGGATGTATTATTCTCTATTTTCTAGCTTACGATGTTAACCTCCTCATGGATTTCCCTTACAAGCCAGCTTGAAGTGCTCTGAAAATTTGAAGTATACCCATTAAATATTATTCAAATCAAAGACAAAAATGTTCCTACGAGGCCCAACTTCAGTTGTGTAATCTAAGGTGGTTTTATCTAGTATGTTGTTTACTAGCTGCTGCATGGAATATTGGGTTGAGAAGGATTCTGAGTTAAATTCTGGGGTCAGGGGAAAACTGTATAGTTATCAGTTTGTGGTGTTTGCAGCGTAGAAAACAATGTATCGTGTATTTTCTCTAATTATAATCCTTTGATGATTCCTGCTCTTGGCTTTCTCCTTTCTTCTTTCCAACCCCCAACACACACTTGGATGTCTTTGAGAAAAATTAATCTAGCTTCTGTTTATACCTGTTGTGATGCGGGAGATTGTATATTGATTTGGGGGGGACGGCGTACAAAAAAAGGAAAGAGCTTTACATTTGATACATCCTGATTTCCATCACTTACTAGTTGAATGACATGGATTAATTTCCCAAAGCTTCGTCTTCTATGAAATGGGGATAATGTGTTGCAGGATCTTTGCAAGGCGTAAATCACATGCGCAAATAGGTTTTATTCTACATTTCGCTGTAGTTCTGTTAATTCTTTATCTTCCCTTCTTCCTGTAGCTGAATTACTCTCGCCTCTTCACTGTCCTTTGGTTTCCACCCATCTCGTGGCTTCAGCTGTGAAATCATCTTCCCTTTGTGCTCCAGCCTGTCAATTTGGCTACTGATGGGCATCTTTCTCTAGGTGATGGACATCATCTAGATGATGGGCATCATCTCATCTTTGTCTTGCCAGCATGTCAAACCAGGCATAGCTAAAGTGTTCTTTGCTATCTTTCCAAAACCTAATTTCTCCTGCAATGGCTAGCCCTCCTAAAGGAATCTCTCGCCTCCCATGTTTCTTGCCTCCCTCAGCCCCATGTTTGTGTCTCCTCTTGACATTCAGACAGCTTAGTACCCAGATCTTTCCTCAACCGCCTGAAAGTAGGCAAACTTGAGAAACTGACTTAATCTCTCTAAGCTTTAGCATCTATATTATGGGGATAATAGCAGATGCCTGCGTCCTAGGATTGTCAGGAGGATTAAATAACATTTAAAGCAGTCAAGGCTCAGAAAATGTGGATTGTTATTTATTTTTGTTAATAGCCACCCACCCGGCTCTGTTTCCTCCATTGTCCATTCATCTTTATTTCTGTGGTCTCCACTGGAAGCCTTTCTATTTACGTAGAAGCTTGCAATAGCCTTTTGTGGGCAGAGAGAGTATAGGTTAATTTATGTTCCAGCCAACAGCTGTGGCAGCACATTCTAAGCTGAACTGGTTTTCATTTATCATCCAGTCTAGATGGTGAGATGGAAACATTGAATTCTAAAAATGGGTGGAACGGCCAATGAGTATCCTGATGAGCGCAGGACCTAGTACAGAGCAAGCCCACACTGTTGAAAAGGATGAAGGTAGCAGAATGACTTAAGTTCCTGCTGACTGAGGAGGTGTGACTTCACAATATAGACCTGGACTCATGGGAGGATTTGAATAATTAAAAAGGAGTCAAGGGTGACAAGGGGAGGAGATGAGGAAAAGGAGAACAAGATGGGAAGTGTATAGGCTCTCATTTACATAAACATGGAGAATCTGTTGAAACCTACAACACGTGTATTAGGAAGCAAAGGAGAAGAATTGGGGGAAAAAGTGTAGAAATGAGAAGGCATGAGCTCAGCAGATATTTCAGAATCAGGAAGAGTAGGTTGCCAAATTAAGCTTCTTGGATTGACCGGTGCCGGAAGAATCTCAGACTGAAAAATTATCACAGGGAAGAGGAAATCTCTGCCCACTTGTGGTGATTCATTTAGAAACGGCAAGTCGGGTAAGCGCGTATTCAAAGAAAAATGAAAGCTTATGTAAAACATATGATACGTAGTTGATAACAACTAGACACCAGAGAGATAAGAAAGGAATGAGCCCAAATTTAGGAACATGGGTACAGATGTTTAACAAGTTCAGTGACGTGTGTTGCCTCACTATACCTAAAGACATTTTTGCTTTGGAAATGCAATTTCTTAAACCCATTTCGAGTGTGATTTAATCTTGATGAAACTTCTAGAAGGGATGGAGGGGCTAGACCTAGATTCAAATGTAGTCACACTCGGATCCTTGCAGGAAGAAGTGGTGAGGGTTGACCCTTAACAATGCAGGGGTTAGGGCGCCTGGGTGGCTCAGTGGGTTAAGCCGCTGCCTTTGGCTCAGGTCATGATCTCAGGGTCCTGGGATCGAGTCCCACATCGGGCTCTCTGCTCAGCAGGGAGCCTGCTTCCTCCTCTCTCCCTGCCTTGCCTCTCTGCCTACTTGTGATATCTCTCTGTCAAATAAATAAATAAAATCTTAAAAAAAAAAAAAAAAACAATGCAGGGGTTAGGGACATTGACCCTCCACACAGTCAGAACTCCATGTTTAACTTCAACTCCCTAAAAATGTAACTACCAGTAGCCTACTGGTGACTGAAGGCCTTCCTGGTAGCATAGTTGGTTAATACATATTTTGTATGTTAAATGTACTATATACTGTATTTTTATAGCAAAGTAAGCTCCAGAAAATAACATGTTAAGAAAATTGTTAAGAATGAGAAAATACACTCAGGGCTGTACCGTACTTAGTTTTAAACGTCCCCACGTAAGTGGGCTAGTGCAGTTCCAGATCTGTGTTGTTCAAGTGTCAAGCATGTGTCGTGGTTTCTCACAGCTTGTACGGAGGCCAGGCAGGTCAGGGATCTGGCTTCTCAGCCCTGGTTGAGTGAGAGTCGCTTTACTTTTTTCTCTGTTGCATTTTGGGGGTTCAGCACGGGTTTTCTTTGACATAGAGCACGTCTTCCTGTGAAACAAAACTTGAAGACACACTCTTTCATATCCCTCCCTTTATGTGTTTGAAGCCAAGGTGCAGAGATGCTCAGAGAATTACCCAGGCTCATGGTAAATGGCAAAGTCAAAGCTCAGTTCTTGCTTAGACATCAAACTTAGAGCTCTTTCTCCCACACGGCCTCACTGTCTCTCAGCCCATCATAATCTCTGGGAATTCCTCAGAGGTAATACGGCTAAGATTATTCATTTTACCACGTACATATCCTCCATGGTGACTGGCCTCACTTTTTTGCAATATTTTCTCTCGGAATGGTAGTATAACAGTTAGCATGGACTGAGTTCAACAACATACCTACTGTTTTCTGGGAAGTGTGCAAGGCCAGGGATTATCCTATAAAACCAAAAAGCCTCTCTTCAATCACTTTATTTTTCATATGGATTTACAAACTGTATACAATAAAACAGGTACAGGGTGGCTGGGGATAAAAATATATGTTTATAAAAAAAATAAAAATAAAAATAAAACAGGTACAGGGTGTGTAAGCATATGGTACGCTCCAAGCACAACTTTATGGCATCTTGAGCTGCCTGTTTAACATTTTGTTCAATAGATACTCTCTTCGAGGAAAAAATTCTGGCATGTCTCACATTTTTTCTGCTCAATTTTGGTGATAAAGTTCTATGGTCACTTTTTTTTTTTAAAGATTTTATTTATTTATTTGACAGAGATCACAAGTAGGCAAAGAGAGAGGGGGAAGCAGGCTCCCTGCTGAGTAGAGAGCCCGATGTGGGGCTCGATCTCAGGACCCTGGAATCATGACCTGAGCTGAAGGCAGAGGCTTAACCCACTGAGCTGCCCAGGTGCCCCTTATGGTCACTTCTAGTCGCTGATATAGTCTTACTAAAGTTATTAGAATGTCTAGTCTGAGATAATAACCACAATTAGAAATTTGAAGTAGTAATAATTAGACTACAAATAGAAAATGTATAACAGACTTTGGCTGACATGAAGTCTCTTTTCCAAAATACCTTTGGATAGAAGAGTGTATTTTCTAAACGCCTTCTTTCCTGAAAATTCAAAATTAAATGACCCTCTGATGAAATGAAATAGTAAAAAAACAACTAAAGGCTAACCCCAGGAAGAGGTATATTATGTCAACTTCCGTCCCTTTCTGTCTGTCTCTTTCTCTCGCCTTTCATTTTATGTCAGAACCTGGAGAAGGAAACCACATGCCTCTGTCTTGCATGTATGCAAAGATTTCTTATAGTATTCCTGTATCTTAATGTTGAGCGCGGCATTGCTAGCGTGAGTAATTTAACGTAATTTCTGCATCAAATGTCAAGTGTCTGTTGCATTTCAGATCTTCCTCTATTTCAGTATAATCGTCAACTCTGCGCTCACAGATTGACCTAATACACTCATCAAATATGCTTCGAATTAAGAGTGATTTGGCTAGCTCCTGTAGCACTGTTTGAAGCCGCGCCCTCGATGGCTGTTACCAGTTTGCTTCTCCTTTATCAGAAACATAAGACTTGGATATCCCTAGAAGCACTACGTGAAACTTTCCACCAGGTGGATGACATGTGAGCGTATCTAGTTGCAGAACTGTAACATTGCTAGTAGCCTAATTTGAACCATTCCTTTTATAATAGCTTACATTTATTAAGAACTTGCTTAAAGGAGTTCAAACAAGGGTGGTGACCTCTTAAGTACCCATATTTTAAAACTTTTTTTAAAAAAGGAGACAGCCCTCCAATTGCCTATCTTTCATGCAACTTTTAGTACTTAGTAACAAATGATTCCACAATCAGTATTATGCAATGAATGCTTAATTAAAGAGGATTGAAAATGTAAAATATGTGGTCATTTGTTCTCTTTATATACATTTGTGTGTGAGGGTGTGTGTGTGTGTGTGTGTTGGGGGAAGGGGGATGAGAATTAGCAGTTTCAGCACTGCATTTAGGGAAATGTTCAATGTTGCGCTCGGCATTTTGTTTGACAGTTGTCACATTGTTTTCATTGTCTCTCCACTTTTGTTTATTTCCCTGCTTCTTAAGCAGCCTGATGAAATCTCATCATCTAACTGAGATTGAATTTTGATGAGTGCCAAGTTGCTTTGATGAAATCTAGTGTAATTATATTAAACCCGACTTTATTTGGCTTTAATGCTGGCATTTTCCATATTGAGAAAATCAGTGCATTTGTCCGCTACTGGAGCTAGAAGCCCAGTGAGAAACAAAGATAGCTCAAATCCAAAAAGCAACCACAATTTAAGTTCATTTTATACCTTTGTTTCAAAACTAGCTTGTCCATGCATTCAAACTTTTTATGTTTCAGCATCTGTTCCTTTTAACAACAACAGAATCAGAATTAGCTATAAACCCAAACTACCCAAGTTCTGTGAACTAGAAAATCTTTAGTTCTTGGTGACCAGAAAAAAAACTTTTGTGTCCTATTATCTCAATTTTTCTTGGGTGGTGGGGGAGGAAGAAGGTAGGGCAAAAAAGATTTCAGTCATTTAGGTACAAAATAGTGTTTATCAACAAAGGAAAAAATTGAGTGTTTAAGTTGCACTTCCTAGTGTTATTTCAGGCTACAAATTTGATACAGCACAGGAGTCAAAGAATTTTAGAATCCAAAGACTCTGAAATTTAGATCTCAATTTTTGACACTTAAGATGTAGAGGACACTGAACTGGTTGATGTTTTATATAATTAAGTAATAACGTTGTATCTCTTAGGAGATCATTATGATGCCAGAATTTTAAGAAATTTGGGCAGTAGGTCAGGGTATTGCAATAGGGTTTTCAGAATGTTCCTGTAGGCTAAAATAAGACACGGAACTGCTCAGCCAGTACATTTCCCCTCCTAACAGGAGGCCAGCAACCTTCTGTCACCAGCACTTCTAAAACCGGATCTGGAATTGGAAGAGACATCCCACTCTTATTCAGTAACCATGAAGAGCCCAACCACTCTGGATGGGTCTTGGGGAAACTGGGTTGTTCCGGGGGCACTCAGAGATTATTTTCTATCTCAGTTTTTTGCTCTGACTTGTTTCCTAAACTTGCTATAGAATTCTGACCTCTAAAGCCTGGCGCAAAACATCCCTACCCAAAAACTCTTACAGATGGTGACAGTTTAATTGAAATCAGATAATTGGTGGGAGGTCATCGAAGGCAGTTCTGTGGCCCTGGGAGAAAGTTATGTATGTTACAGTTCTTAAAAATCCCATGTTTTGTGCCTTTAGATAACCGAATTCAAATGTCTTTTCCTTTTTGTGTTTTTTCCTTGGTCAGTTTTCAGTGGACATCATTTACCATATTCATTAATCACTAACTCTAAAGCATTTACTTCTTTAATACATTGTTTATAGTATGTTCAGTTAACGACTGCTTTACAATTACAGCATTACTGAGTTCTACAAACTGTGAAACCAAGCATGTTTTTGTCTGAGAGCAGAATGGGGAGCAACAAAATGCCGACTCCTCACTGGTTGGGTTTATTTGTGTCCTGACGCCCATATCCACTGGAAATGAACATTGTCGGAATAGTATCTATGATGATGCAAATATAAGTGTATCTTGTATTTTCACTAATCTATGAAATATCTGGCAGGGGCTATGTTAATGGATTTTATAGATGAAGCCCCAAACACAAAATAAAGATGGTCTGCATTTATTATTTGTAGTGTAGAAACTACCTTTATGTAAATTACTTCAGAATCTACTTGTTATAGTGGTGTGTGTGTGTCTGTGCGTGTGTGTGTGTGCTCACCATTAGGCTATTGGAGCTGTTAGAATATGTCATTGTCATAATCCAGACCAAAGATCTGGCAAGACTTTTTGTACACCCAAGTTCTAGACTTTTATGCAGATTGACTTAGAGTAAGCCTACCCCGGAAGGTCATTTCTAGATAAAGAATGTAGGAGAGTAGCTTCCAGCAGCTCTGTTCTCAGCTTCCTTTTTGGAATCTGACCATGACCTCTGTCACAACCCCAGATGAATTGCAGATTCCAGGGTCTGGGTATAATGGCTGTCTTCTTGGTCTAAGGAATCCCTGACCCATAGTCCTGAAAGAGACTCCTAAAATTCACATTTTCTGCATGGCTTTTCATTATAATAGGTATTTTACAAACCATGATGCCATGATGATGAAATGACTCAAGATTTGAAAAAGTTCAAAAGCCACTGAAATTAAAGCCAGAATTAAATGCCAAAGGCAGGGAACACAGACGCCATAAAAAAAGTGTTGATGCCAGTTGCTCAAGACATTCATCAAGATGTATATTAAGGCTTAAAAAACAACTTTCTCAGGAGTTTTGATTTGTTTCATCAATGGCTGACACAGTTCAGTGCATTTGATTCTGTCTCATTTCATCTCTTTGTCAAAACTTGTCAAATTGCTTTTTCTATACAACGATTTTTTTTTTTAATTGTGCTGGCTTCTTCAGCTTTCTGAGTCCTGTAATTTTTAATTTTTTTTTTTTAACTTTTGAGTGTGGCTGACACATGGTGTTCTAGTAGTTTTAGGTATACAACATAGTGGTGGACAACTCTGTGCATTATGCTTTGCTTATCACAGGCATAGCGACCAGCTCTCACCAAACGATACTGGTAGATGCTGTTACAATAGCATTGACTATATTCCTTGTGCCATGCCTTTTATTCCTGTGACTTACTCATTTGGTAACTGGGAGCTTGTATTTTTTTAAATAAAAATTGCACCTACTTAAGGTGTATAGGCTCCTTTTAATTTGGTATCCTGCTCTCCATTGCTCACTAGACCCTACTTCAGTAAGGGGTTGTGGAGGCCAATCCTGAATGGCTTTGGGCCAAGATGCTATGAGCCAAAGCCTCCAGCGTGCAGACACTGAGAGTTAAAGCTTTTCTAAGAGAAATAGACCATCTGACTTTTTAATTAGAAAACCACTCAAATCCACACCTCAGTATCATCTCCTGAGGCTCCTAAACCAGAATCTAGGTTATCTTTACTAGTGTTTTTCTTTTTTAAAAACATGCAGTAAAATATCAAACCACAGCCAGGGGAGAGATGAAAGGGTAAGGGGGTGTGTCTCAAGGGATTGATAACAGGATTAGAACTTTGTAGAAGTCATTTGCATTTTTGGCTAGCCTCAGTTACAAAACACATGTACTTAACTTGGATGGAGCTATGAAACCTTGTGTGTTCTATTTCAGGTTCCTTTTAGGCAAAATCCAATACTTTATATGCTAAGCAGAAATGGCCATCTCTATTAAAATTTAAGAACCAGCCCCAAATGCAGGAAGGAGTAGACTAGCCCGGGAGGAAGTCCATGCAAGACAAGGTCCTCTCTAGTCCTTTCAGTGGCAAAAAGGCAGGACTTCTGTCAGTTGTTTGTAGATGACATTGAAGATGATGTTACAAAGTGAAATCAAAAAGTTCTCAGGTGACTACAAACTAAAACACTGAGGAAGCTGTGTTCTCTGTTGACTTATAGGATGCCAGTTTGGATCTGTTGGCAGGAGAGCTCTCAAAGTTGGCTCTGGTTCGATGAGAGTAAGCAATTACTATTACTATTTTTTAGGACAGATACGATCTAGGGGAAAGCACATAAAATCAACATTTTGTTTATAAAACAGCCACAGAAAAATCAAGGATTGATTTTACTACCAACCAGGTAGCAAGCATTGGACATTGAGATTCTAGATGGTTTTGATTGTTTGTTTGCTTGCTTGCTTTATTAATAGAATGTGGACAAAATACTTGGCCATGAACCTAATTGGCATCTTTTGCTGCATGTTTGTGTAGCACTGGGCAATTCCTTCATGGGGATCAGTAACACAAAGATTACAATAAGTCTCGAAAGGCTCCCTTTAACTTTTCAGGCGATGCTCTTGCAAACGTTCTCCCTTTTGAGTGACTGAACCCCAAAACAGAGGCAAAGGCACAGCGACAGCCTCACCATGAATGCTAATTTAATTAGAATTGCTCTTCTGGATAACTCTCCCATAATGAATTTCTTAATCATTGTGGCATTTGGTCTAGTAACTTCTTCAGCCCCACCCCCCTCCCCACCGTTTGTGATGGATCAGCTGTACAACCAGGCCATCAAATGTATTCAATTTTGGAAGCAAACACTTCATGGTTGTTTAAAAATCCAGAGTATTCACATGGGGAAAGTGTGGGAGGTTTCAAGTTTCTGAGACATTCTGCAGAAAATGAAGTGATAACAATTCCTGCCGGTGGCCATATGACTCAATCATAACTGGAAGAAAAAAAAAATGTTTGTTTAGGCTTGACCAGAGTTAATAATAAGCCAGAATTACAATCTTATTTTTGCTTGCAAACATGTTTCCTTTCTCCATGACCCCTCTCCTTATCTTCCGTAGACATACTGGGCTTTCCCGAGACCTGCCTTTACTCTTGGAGTGATGTTCAAATACGTATTTTGTGCTGGTTCAAGGCTTGGTCCCCCCACCCCCAGTCATTAAGAACACAATACCGGCATAATCTCAACTCTGTGCCCACAGTCCAGTGTTAGCCTGCATGGTGGCAGAATGTGAGCAGTGTCTGAGGTGTAGGCAGAGGTAGATGCAGTAAGTCGCTCATTTCAATTCTACGACTTACTGCCTCAGTTCATCCAAATTCTTTTTTTTTTTTTTTAAGATTTTATTTATTTATTTGACAGACAGAGATCACAAGTAGGCAGAGAGGCAGGCAGAGAGAGAGGAGGAAGCAGGCTCCCCCGCAGAGAGCCCGATGCGGGGCTTGATCCCAGGACCCTGGGATCATGACCTGAGCCTAAGGCAGAGGCTTTAACCCACTGAGACACCCAGGCGCCCCATCATCAAAATTCTTTACCCTCCAGGATTGAGGCTCCGTTTGGCACCAACATGTGCTCACATGAGCTTTTGTGGTGTTTAAATTCCTTTGCAGCTTGGCTGGCCAGATCTTTATTTTATTTTGGTCTGTAGGCACATCTGTCACCTGTCTTTTCAGAGGTTATGTGCCCCTGGGGAAGGACTCCTTATTCCTGAACTCACGCTTTGTGCTTAGCTTCCAAATACTTTTCACATTTCTATAGCCACAATCAGGTGAGCCACCCAATTTTTAATCCATTGGGTTGAGGGGCTTGGGAGTTATGGACTGTTTTATTGTATTTATTTATTTTCACTAAGTGGGTGGGATATTGTAGCTTTAATAAATGACCTTTTGTGCCGATAGTGTTGTGGGCAGAGAGACTGTGTATTTTGAAAAGAAAACCTTTCATTTCAATATGTTAAGTAATTCTGCAGGAATTTATAAATGAAACGTTTAAGATAATATATTTTAAGGAAGCATTTGCCTAGGAAAAATAGGGGATAGTTGTAAACTGTCACAAGAATGAAATTATTTGAACATTTATGGGTTAAGCTAATTTCTTAGTTTCTAAGCTCTGAATTCATAAAGGCTTTACTATAAACCAAAGCAAAATATTTGAATTAGTAAACATGCCAAGAAATGTAGCCAAACCAAAATTTTTAATCTGTGACAATAAAACTCCTGAGACTATTAAATGTTTTTTCTCTTCTAACTTGAAATTTAAATGATAAATGACACTAAATTTAATGTTATAAGAATGTGTTCGGTATATCACTGTAGTGCAGTTTCATTTCAAGTATCCTGGATTCTAAGCAGGCACAAGAAATACCGGTCTTCACATACCTCAGTCATATTCCCTCTGTATACATGCGTATGACATATTATTTGTTTTCTTAACTGACCTGCTGACTATACGGAGGAGGCGTGCTCCATGTGATATGGGTCAAATCCATTTGGTGAAATACTGAGTTGCTAAAAGGCTTGGTGAGAATAACAGAAAGGTTACAGTGTAGAATTGCCAAATTTAGGTATCTAGGGGTAAATATTTTAGTGTCTTGCATGTGGATTGTCTTTAGTTCCTGGATGACTTGGCATCTCCTGTTGATGTCGACCTGTTCCAACCTCGATGCCACCACAGCCTGGGACATCATAGCTGGCCACCTGTTCCGTCTGTTTCCGTTTTTCTCAGCCCTCAAATGATGGCAGGCAGAATAGCAAGAGTAAAGAGAGCCAGTGCTTCCCAGCTGGACAGTCCTGAGATGATCTTTGCAAGGCTGCTCCTCATTAACTATTGGCTCTTACCCACGTCTCTGATACAGTTCTTCCTTTCTGTGAAGTGAGGCAGATGACAGACTCGACCTTGCGGGCGTATGGGGCTTGGAGTGTGAGGGCGTCAACAGCTTCAGCTGACCCTGGGAGGCTTGCTAGGACACTAGAGCTCTTCAGGTTCACAACGTGGTAGAATTGTTCCAGATTCCCAGCTCTTTCTGTTCAACAGATAATCCTAGGTTCTTTATTCATGAGGTGCAAAGGACACCCATTCTGATTTGGTAGAGCGTTACTCTCTGGACCTGGTATATCAGTCCCATGCCTTTCTGTCTTCTGATTCTTGCCACGTGCCTGTGTTATTGCCTGCACTTGCTTGGGCATTTGTGTGTAAGTGCCATTTCTGGAGACCTGGTCATGGTTTCCACAAATCTTGATAATCCTCCCAGGGGTAGGACCTTTCACGAATTCAGGACCCAATAGGAAGCCATGAGATTGTAAAACTTAAAAGGTGAATGTTTAGAGTACATCCATTTTGAGCTTATCTGATAATGGATTTCTTTTGTATTATTAATGTAGATTTTTTCTGAAATGAGCATTAAAATGGTTAGCTTAAAGATTTACCATAACACATAATTTTTGTATATCTGAACATTTTTAGGCATAGTCAAGTCTGAGTATTGTATAAAATATGTATTAAATTATATACATGTAATCTTTTATATATATACATATATATTACACATATATGTATATATTATATAAATAAATATATATATTATATGTATAATAATTTTACAGAAATGAGAAGATGCCTTGCATGTAATAAGCCTATGGCCTTTTTTTTTTTAACCATGCCTAAATTATAAAGTTGAGCACTTAAGGTTTTTCTGCATTTGAGTTGTTTCTTTTTCTCAGTAAGTCTCCTGAGCAAAAAAGGATCACATTGGAAAAAATCAATAGCATTCCTAGTCGTAAGTATCAGCCAACTAAAAAATGTGGTAAATGTATTTTACCACAGGAAAATAAACTGGAAATCATCAAGATTTGAAGAGTCGTTGTTTCCTAGTGGTGGAATTAAGGTTTCTGACAGGAAGAACTATCACACTGACTGTTCAGTCTTCAGTGTTTAATTGTTCCTTCCGTAGGAGTAGGTAGTTGGTATCTGAATGAATGTGGATGTATGAAAATATGTTTCCTTTGTAAATTTTTAAATTTTGTGTAGTATAATAAGGAAAAAATTCTGAAGTTATTTTGTAAGAAAATATTTTTGTAATTATCATTGTAATTATAATCTGTATTTTGGATTATTTTCTTAGAATAGATTGAGTAGAATTGCTGTATAAAAAACCATGAATTTTTTGACCAAAAGTTACATTGCCAAATAGCTTTCCAAAGGACTTGTATGTGTCCTTTGGTATCAGCAAAGTGTCTCAGCCTTACCACACCTTTCCAGGTGGAAAGGCCATTAGGCTTTATATTTTAAAGCATAATTTTATTATGTTTTAAAAAATATTTTATCTGTTTTCAGTTATATTTACTTTAGTAATGAGGGGTTCCCTCTTCCATTTCTTTGCCAGTGTCCTTTCCTCTTTCCTGAAATGTCTTTGTAACCTTTGCTTATGATAGGCAAAGAGTATGTGAATTACTTTAAAAGCTTAGAAAAAAGGAATATAAAAAATTATGCGGTAATTTTATTTTTTAAAATGATGGTCCAAGAATTTCACAATGGCAAAGAGTTTTGAAACTATCACGGTTGGATACTTACAACTACATTATCAGGTCCAAGTATGAGGTCTTTAATTTTTAGATGGATTGAAATGAGTACAAAGTTGCACTAAAAATGCTGAATTTATAACCTGTTGCATTGTACAATGATAGTTTTAGCTTCTGTTCTAAACTTTCTGAGTCTTGAGTGGCGCCGGCTAAGACAAATAGAATTAAGGACAAGCTAGCTTTTTTTTTTTTTTTTGAAAAAATGTTTTATGAAAATGAATTTAAAATATTCCTTTGAGGTAAAACTTGGCATATGTGTTCCTCCAGAAAGCTGTTCATGGGATTCAACATTTTTTTTAAAGAGTTGTTAATGTGGTAGTACTTAAATTTTTTACATAAATATATATCTTTTACATGGGTGATAAATTTGAGAACAGCATTTTTATGAGCATGGAGGTAAATGAAAGAGAATGAATAAGTTAAATACATGTATATTTCGTATAAGTATGTATGCAATTTCTTTGGCCAGTGCTTTTCAAAATTTGATTATTTTATGTGAGCCTATATTTACTTTTATAGCAGGCCCAACATGTGTATGGAGTAGGTTGTAATACAGGAAAAACTATGCTGTTTGATTTTTCATATTGATAGTGACATGGTTCATATAAACTCTGCATCAGCTCAGAACTGCATGACGCCATTAGGCCGTGTTCACGAGACAGTTGCTTCATGACTATTTGTCTTTCCCTGACTGAATAACATACACAGGCTTTGGAAGAGAGGCTGCAACTCAGCCCCTCATCTCCAACCTGCTTCCTTCTCAGGTTGAGGAAATCACAGACGGTGGGGACAGGTGTCATCATAATAGGAGCTAATTCCCCAGCCTCGCGTGAGGGTCCCATTACCTCTCTGTCATTTGGCACAGTTGGTAGCCCTAACCTTGACTGTTCCTCCCAGAAGAGAATGTCTCCTCGTGGCTTACAGCTGAGGTCACTGCCTCACCTTTCTTCCTGCCTGTTTATCTTCAGACCCTGTACCTACTCAACTCGTATTTTCTCATGGGAAGAACACCTCTCTTTCTTTCAAGGTGACACCAGGATTCCTGAGTTGTACCACTTTTCTAGGAGGACTTTATTGATCTCTTATTACTTTTTCTTTATTATATTTTCCTCCCTCTCCACACCCTCTCAACTGCCTTTAGGATCCAGCCCCTGACCGACCTTCCTACTTCCAGCTGGTTTTCCCACATATCCTCCAAATTAAAGACACCAGAAATGACTCCTAGTTCTCTTCTCAAACAGGCTTTCCCACCTGCTCTGCCCTATTTCAGAGGCTGGCATCACGTCCCTGCTCATTTTAGCCACAACCTGCAAATCATTGCAAAGTCCTCTATTCTTACTGGTCTGGCCATTTGGTCGCCAATCCCACTTGATTCTATCTTCACAACTGGTTGCCTGCTGCTTCGGCTTACCTGGTGCTGCTCTTCTCTTTGGGTGCATCTTGTAATAATGCATCTTGACTCATGTAGTGGTCTCTTGCCTGGTCTTTTGTTTCTTTTTTTTTCCCCCCCTCTTTCTCTCTCTCTCTCTCTTTTTTTTTTTCTTTTTGAAAAATAATGTATTTATTCAGACTGACTCTAGAAGAGTATCTCTTTAGTATATAAGACTAGAATATTTTTAAAATATTTATTTATTCACCAGAGAAAGAAAGAGAGAGAGAGAAAGGAGGGAGGGGCAGAGGCAGAGAATATCGAGCAGACTCCACACTGAGGACAAAACCTTGACACGGGACTCCATCTCATGACCCTGAGATCATGACCTGCCTCGAAATCAAGAGTCAGACTGAACCACCCAGGCACCCCAAGACTAGAATCTGTTACTCACTTTGGTATTATTATTACTTTGAAATAAATATGCAACTTTATGAAGTATTATTTAAATTTCTAGGTTAACCATTTAGTGATACAGTCGTTTTTAAAGCACATGCTGCATTCATTCTGAGTGTGGTTACTTTAAATTTTCAGCTAACTGCTTATTTCATATTGGTTGTTAGTCCCTAGTTTTGTGTAATTGGACTTCTGCAAATTTTATTGTATTTTACTTTTCTATTTTTAGTACAATATTTCTGCGACTGGATACAAATGATCCAATTAATTTTGTAAGTGCCAAGCATCCACACATAAAGTAATATGGAGTGATAACATTCATGCGCTTTGACAGCATTTAAAGGGAAAATAAAGGAGTCTTGTGTCACAAGTGTACTACAGATCTCAGATTACCAAGGGCATTACCAGACTTTGGGTGTCTTGGAACCATAAGTACTGTAAAGCTATGACTTGGAGGATATGTGAAGAATAAAGACCTACTTTATATTAACTTTTCTTTTTTACTATAAAGGAAATAACACTAATTTGAAGAGAGTTAGTTTATACAAAGTAACTCTTGTTCATTGTTGGTTTCAATTTTTTAGTGCAAGATTAATAAGAATTATTGAGTGGTTTAAACCTTAAATTTGTGTCTTGTAATTAGCTTAATTTCATGTCACAGGTTTTTATGGGAGCCATCTAAACTTTTTTATTCACTGGGAAAGTGCTATTATGTTTCCAGCCTGAGTAGAGGAATGCTGGATTTTATGTATGTCCTGAAACAAATTAGCACAGTTTGGTTAAAAGAGCTGCCTAAATGATGAGAAACAAATTGGATTATAAAATCCTACTTGGTAGTTTAGCACGTCAATTAGTTCAGTTAGGATTTGAACCGTATCATACCGTCATGAGATGAAAAACGACACACGGCGGTCAAGCCAAGTGTCTGGTACTCCGGCCAGCCTCTAGCCCTGGCTCTGAAGTTGATCCAGGGAATCGTGCATGTCCCCTTCTGACAATAATCCAGGTTCTCCAAGTGTGGGATCAGAATTGTTACATTTAATAGGGCTTGACTGAGTACCCATGGTGAGCGAGATGACTTACTTAGAGATGAATCAACATCCTTGGAAATCATTACCACTGGCAAGTCTAATTTCAGTGCCCTGCTGTTTTGTTATTCAGTGTTCTGGGTCAGAATGCATCTGCCTATCCAGAAAAACCCCGGTGGTAGCCTGGTGTAATGCAGGAAATTGACTGCATCAGAAACCTGAGCAGACTTACAAGTTCAGCAGCAGAAGGTTCAGAGTTGTGGGATCTCTGTGACGCCAGGACTGGGGGGCAGTGGGAAAGGTCTACAGCAAGAGGGACTGAGGTCTGGCCAAGAGAATCTCCTCTTGTATCTTAACCTTCTTTCAAACTTGGTTTCCTATGCTCCGCTCCTACTTCTAACTCTTGAAGCTCTTACATCACCAGGCACTGCAACATACTGGTTTAAGAGTAAAAACCTTGGAGTTCATGTTCTGGCTCCTTGACCTAGGAGCTTGGTGACCTTTGCCGTTCCTCACCTTCATGACTTTTAGTTCCCCCATTTGTAAAATGATAGTATCTACCTTCAGTGTTGTCATGAACACTGAATAGGTCAACCCATTCAAAATGCACCGTCCTGAGTACATGTTAACTGATAATGACATTGAAAACATTAGTCCACTTAAAGAATATAGGGGAGGCACTCCTAATGGTACTAGAGAAGTGGTTCCCAAGCCAAAGAGAATAGCTAAATCACCAGAATACTCAAAATAGGAAAGAAGATACATGGATTCTTTCTATGAATATTATTGTAGCTGAATTGGGCCTTGTAATCCCCACTGGCAACATTTTTCCTCTCCAGCAGATATTTTGCCCAATAGCTTCTTTCAAAAGAGTTAATAGTCTAGACAGAATTGCTTTGCCTTTCTCTTCATAGTAGGAAACCTGTTTAGGTAGGAGGGGAAAAAAAAAATAGAAGAAGCAAAGCAGCTATCAAAAAGATGAAACTCACAGTTTTCTACAACTTAGCCTAGATCGTGGTGACGTGACCGAAAGTGGGGGTTTTAAGTGTCCTTCAGAGATTTTGGAATCTTAAATGAATGTGTTCAACCTTAAAAAAGCTAAACTCATTTATCTGCATAATCTCTTCAAGCTTATAGTTATTGAAAAATTTGTCTTCTCTCTCCCTATTCTTAGCTGAGAGCCGCTTGCACAGTATTTGCTCACTTGGGTCCGTTCTGCAAGCTTGTCTATTTCAAGCCTGTGAGGCAGCCAAGCCACAGGATTTGGCTGGCTTTCAGCGGCTGAACAGGGGGCATGTAACTTGCCACGGGTCCCCAACTGAGAGAACTGTGGGTGTAATTTCTTTTCTGGTAAACATCCATTCTGAAGTGAATTTAACTCCTCCACACATTTGTTTTCCTTCGGGTGTTTTCCTTTTGTTGCGTTATCTTCACTTTGTTGGACAGGAATCCTTCTGTAGTGTTACTTATCCTCTCCAAACAACAAAAAATTACTTTCACGAAGCTGTTTAAATAAGAGGATGTAAAGCCAGTCCCATCCAAAGCAGCAGTTACCATTCATCAGCGGCGGGAGGAGCAGTTTCAAGTTGCTCTTGAAGTCAGAAAAGGAGCAGTGTGTGGCGGCCGGAGCTCGGAGGGCACAGCCGGGATCTGAGTTTCCGACAGTGTCGGGGTGTGTGCTCACATCTTCTCTGTGGTCTGGCTCTCCAGTAGATTGTTTCATGTGGTTGCTTTAAGGAAGGCTAAGAAGATCTGTTTCTTCTCTCTCAGTGTCATTGATAGTCTTCTGTTACCATCGGTGAGATGACGACATCCTTTCTACCAATGCCGCCAACGTGCATTCAGTGTTACTGTGTACTCTAAACTGGGCTAGAACTTCACTTCATTCTCTGGTTTAATTATAACACCATTGTTTGTTTGTTTGTTTGTTTTTAATGTGGTAGGACCTCTTTCTCACATATTACAAATGAGAAACTGAGGCTTAGGGAAGAGACCAGCTTGGAGGCTTTGGATACAAAGTGGCAGAGGCTTAGTCAGTCCGGGGCTGTCAGTCCCCAAAGAGCATGTTCTTAACCTCTGTGCTATATTGTTTTCATGAACTAAGATGATTGTTGGACAGTATCCACGGTAGGAACTCACCACTTTTAAATGTTCCATACATAAAAATGTGGAATGGCATTTCTCCCGGTTCCGTTACTTTTATATAATGTAAGTACCTCTAGTAAAGGGAATCAAAAGGTTAGGCTAGAGAGCTTTATATAATTTGGCAAGACTAAATTTTTAGTTTCTTGTTTAAAATAAATATGACATTTCAAAAGAAGAATAGGCAGTATGTGTTTATATAAAGGCAATTATTTATGCAAACTTTGTCAGCTAAGCAGTACATCTGTGAACTATATACTTTTAAAAAGGGTAGTAAAGGATGATCTAATAAGGTAAAAAGATCATAAAGATTATATGGAACCTGGTGGCCAATGATTTTTTTTTTCCTCTTTGAGAAACTGTACTTAACTGCAGAAGAGGGTTTGGGGTTCAAATAATTAAGAGCTCCTTGGTACTTAAAGTTGTTAAAAATACTTAAGTATTCTCTTGGGTCTTTAAAATACTTTGCTCAGGGTAAATGGATGTAGACAGATTTTAAGGCAGATAGATGAAGTAGATGAGCCCTCAGAGTCCTGTCCAGTACTGCAATATTTTTTTTTGGTCTGCTTTTAAATGATTATGTAGGAGATTTTTAGAATTTGACACTTAGCATTGGTGTAAATAAAACAGAATTGGACTTCAGAGCTGTTCTCAGTCATGTAAACCGAGGTTTTGTATTTGAAAGTATTTAGGATTAACGTTCAATGGCCTCTGAATGGTGTCTAGATGGACTTGTTCCTAAAATACTTAGGGGATGGAAGGGGTAACACTGTCACTTGTTACCAGAGTCCAGGAGGAAGTCCCAAGAAATAAAAAACCAAAGGGACTGAATTGAAAAACCTAAGTCAGGTGTTATATTTATGTGATGTTACCAATGATTATGTCTCCCTGAGAGCTAAAAACAACTCCACTCCCAACTAGCCGGCCCCGGGGTCAGAAATGAAAGTTCTCTACCGATGAGAGAACTGGACAGGTTGTTCTTTTGTTGCATGGTCTCTGTTCTATAACAACAGAATGATAATTATATATAATAGTCCATTCTTGCAATGTGCAGATACTGTATTTAACATATTGACTCATTGAATGACTGTGGTTATTTTATAGGTTAGATACTGTTGTTATTCCTGATTTCCAGATGAGGAAACAGAGGCAGAGAGGACCCATATTAGCTCTGTGATTTGAGCAAGTTCAGTCATGAAGCCAGAATTTGATCCAGACTATCGGGCTTCGGGGCTGGTAGTAATGATGAGGGTAAACTATCCATGAAGCCAGACTCCTCTTTCTTCTATCTTTCTCCCTAAAACCTCTCTCGTACATCTTCCTACAAATATTCACCAACTCCCAAAAAATAAATGTGTAAGAAGTAGGCGGCACATTGTGTCCCAGAAGGTGTGCTTCCTTTACATGCTTTAATCAGGGGGATGATGGAAAGAACCCTGATGGGAATGACTATTAAAGATTATAAGTGAACCTATTTCCCTCTGGCATATTAGAAATCCAGACAGTATGTAAGAGAAGGTTCCATGCTAGTTGAGCATGTCACAACAGAGAAGAGTTTTCAAAACATGGTAGGTTGAGGAATGGGCAAATCAAATGCTATTCATAAGTTGGGAGGAAAATGGAATTTAATCAACACCCAGAGACACAGAAACAGGGTCCTAAGGCAGCCCTCACAATTTAACTCCTGGTTCTGAGTAGACTTTCCCTTTTTTGAGGGGGAAAAAAAAAGGAATTTGTGGAATAATTATTTTAGAAGGAAGAAAAATCATTCAAACACTAAAAAATTCTAATTCCGGATATTTCTGTGTAAGAACAGAACAGAACATAAGAACAAACTTCTAGGAAAGAAGTTTGTCCTCAGTAGGATGCAGGCAAGACCTCTTCATAAATTAGGTTAGAAAGCAGTAGGGCATGAGCTTGAGATCAAGGGACAATGAGATCCCATGAAAAGTGAGGTCAGGTGAGATGAGGGACTGATGGTAAGCTAAGCCCAGAGCAGCCCATTACAGTGTTCACTGGGGAACGTCCAGTCCAGCATTGGTCATTTGGAAAATAGAATAATGATACCAAGGAAAATCTTGAAAAATTAATAACATTTTGGAAGACAAAGATAAAATGATGGTGGAAAAGTTGATAGAAATTAACAATAAAAAATTTCAGTTGACAAATGAAGAGCCGGGTTTATAGAGCCAGAGATGATCATCTCAGCTTGGCAAAAACATTTGAATAAAAGGGATAACAAGAAAATTCCACAAACATCTATAGGAAAGTACTTTACCACCAAAGGACAAAAATAAAAATCAAGCTGACTTAACAGTTTTGGTGTCAAAAGGGTAGGGGGGAGAGTGAATTAGCATCTACCTTTTGAAAAATGAAGGTTGTAACTAGATAATCTTGTAACCCAGCCAAGTTATATTTACTGATGCACCAGGCTACCTGAATTGCCACTGTTGCACTATTTGCTATAATTACATGCAAAAAATTTTACTCCAGATTTTTGAAAAAAATAAAATCATAATGGGTCGACAGGGTATGAGTCTGGACAAGAAAGATGTGCAGAACATTGTTACCTCCGTGGTTTTCATAATAGGAAAATGCCTTTTCTGGTCATCTTATTTCCTCATAACAAACATTCCAAACTTAGTAGCTTAAATTTAGTAAGTTAGTAGCTTAAAATAACGAATTCTCATGAAAGAAATTTTATTATTTCTCATGATCTGAGGGCTGACAGGTTAGATTTTCACTACAGTTAGAGGCTGTCACTTGGGGGGCATTCATTCTGCTGGGTCCTTTGACTGCTAAGGAAGATATCCTTCTGGAGGCTTCTTACTCTCCTGTGTGGCTCCTGGGCTGGCATGGCTGGCTGAGTCAGTACTGGGTGAGCCTCACTCTCCGCGCCTTCCTCCATGTGTTTTGTTCGGGTTTCCTCACAGTTGGGTGGACTCAGAATGAAGCTGCAGGGATTCTCAGGAAAGAAGTCCCTAGAATATCACCTCTGTCATGTAAGCAGTCAAGGCCAGCCCAGATTCAAAGGGAGCAGAGGAACAGACTCCCCACTGAGGGAAGGAGTGGCACATGCGTACAAGGAAGGAGGAACATGGCGCCATGGGGTCCCACTACAGAGTAGCACCATTCACTTTATTTCCGAAGTGTGGAAGTTTTCTAAAACCACAGAGTGTCATTGCTTGGTTAACACAAACACACCTAACAAAGAGTTTGTTCAGTTTTACTAAATAGGTAATTTGGCTATTTAAATGAATTTTATTCAGAAATCCTTGGCTGGATTGTTATTATATATTTACTAAGGATTTTTGTGTTATTCTGGGAAATTAGTTGGGATAGTTTCATAAACTGGAGATAAAATACCTTTTCCATTTCAAAATGGAAGACAGTCTCCACTATCCAAAATTTTGCTCTTCAGTAAGTTTTCAGGAATGGATTAGATCCAGATACTGAGGGTTCCTATAGTGAAAGGACATGCAACAGTTACAAAGGGTGATGCCAATGTACTCATTTCTTAAAAAGAAAACTTCTTAAGATATCCTAAGAAACCAAGTAGTTGATTAGCGTTCATGATGATGGAATTTTTTTTTTTAAACATACACATGAGTGGGTTAAAGCCTCTGCCTTTGGCTCAGGTCATGATCCCAAGGTCCTGGGATTGAGCCCCGCATCGGGCTCTCTGTGAAACGGGGAACCTGCTTCCCTTCCTCTCTCTCTGCCTGTCTTTCTGCCTATTTGTGATCTCTTTCTGTCAAATAAATAAATAAAATCTTTAAAAAAAAATACACGAGTTCCCACACACGTAGGTATGTCTTGGTTAACAATGGTTAATTCTAGGGCTTTAAAAAAAAAATAACAATGTATTATTTGCTTCAGGGGTGCAGGTCTGTGACTCATCAGTCTTACACAATTCACAGCACTTACCATAGCACATACCCTCCCCAGGGTCCATCACCCAGCCACCCCATCCCTCCCACACCCCTCCACTCCAGCAACACTCAGTTTGTTTCCTGAAATTATCTAGGAGTTGTGGGTTTTTTTTTTTTTAACATTTTTAGTGATTTTGTATTTTTTAAATATCACAGCTGCCAAGAAGTACATATAATTTATATGTACAGTTTAAAGAACAAGGATAGAAGAAAATTTCCTGGACCCACCACCCAGTTTATAAAATAGACCATTATTGGTGGCATCGTCAAGATGGCAGAGAAGGAGACTCCAGTCTTAAGTTCTCCATAAGGATCTGTAAATAGAAACAGCTCTGGGAGAGCTCTGGAGCCCACTTAAGAAACTTCAGCAACCCCCATGCAACAAAAAAAACTTGAGAGTAAATGACCAAAAGGGGAAGGAAATAATTTTATTTTGCTCTTAGCATTCCATGCCCCATGACTGCCTTGCTCAGAGCCAAGAAAGAAGACCCAGCTAAGAAGTGTTCCCCGCTCAGCGGCCCCAGCTTTTTGGAGCACTGCATGAAGGAGCCGCTTCCATCACCGCACCCAGAGATGAGCAAAGCTGAGATTATAAAGATGGTTAAGAATAAGACAGAAAAGCAGGGGCTACCAGTGTCAGCCCCACACTGGGGGAGGAACCAGACTTCCCAGGGACCTGCTCTGCTGATGACACGAGAAGCTTTCACCACTGAAGATACCAAAGGTCACCAAGACCCCCCCCCACAAATTTTGCCAGTTTCTGCCCCACAGGTATTGGTGTTTGCTGATACCAGCTGCCTGAGTCCCTACCCACTCCCTGCCTCCACCCTTGCCCAAAGCCCAGGACCCACACAGAAAGGGACTCTAAGCCTCTGAAGTTACGTGAGTATAAGACAGCAGCTTAGAATATCCCCAGGGGACCCTCACTGCTGTGTGCACTCTTGGGGCTGGTCCCTCCATGCTACCTGTGCGTTTCAATGCGGCCGGGCCGATGCCCATCTCCAGCCTCTGTTGCCATGTGTACACCCATGGCCAAGGCCCGCCCAGCTGTCTGTGGCCCCCGATCTGGCCCTGTCTCCTGTCATTGGTCTGCACCACTGGGTTCATTTGCAGCTAGCACCTCTAGCTGCATCCCTGCTTGCCTCTAGCCTGATCCTGTCACTGGCCTCCACTGCCATGTGCACACCTCTGGAGGGACCATTCAGCCTCAGGAGGGCTGCACATAGCTAAGCCCTTGCATCAGGCTGTGGACCCCCAGATCAAGTCCTGGCTCCTATCACTGGCCCATACCACTAGCTCACCTGCAGCTTACTCCCCCAGCTGTGTACTCCACCAGCAGTCACAGCAGCAAACACTGATAGCTGGGGCTCCCAAAGCTTCCAGGGCATCTGCAGTTGGCCTTAGCCTTCGCTGCTTGGCCTGGCTCCCACTACTGTGTGTGTGTTCGCAACTGGCCTCTGCCACCAACCAGACACCTGCTGCTGGTTCCCAGCAGCCAAACGCATATGTGCCACCAGCTCTGGCCACCACTGGCCCCTGTGTTGGTCCCTAGCATCTGAACTTGGTCTTGGTCCTCAGGTCCTCAGCAGCTTCTGCACACCCCTGCAGCAGTCACCAAGGACATATGGTTGTTGAGCCCCCTCTGACCACTCCTGTGCTTTCTGTATGTGTGATGAGTTCCTGAAGTCTCTTAGCAAATTTCGGTGCAATATTAACTATAGTCATTAGACTGTCTCTTACCTTAACTTTAAGGCTTAGAACAAAACGGCATATGATCCAAATGTTGCTGTGTTGTTTTTGTAAGAGCTCCATTTGCAGGCTTCCCCTAGAGGATTATGTTTTCGGAAACTCTTTATGATTAGTCTCTGGTATTTCCACAGTGGAAATCCTTAGAATAGGATCTATGACAAAGTTATCTTTGTATCAGCTTCTAAGTTCTAACAAGCAGTGTCATGGTAAGGCTTTGAAAATCCTATCCTATCATGAATAAAATGCTTACCTGTCATTTGGATGACCTTAGAGATTGATATCTAAATGAGATACTTGTGAAATGGTCTCCTAGACCCATTTGTATTTGAGTTGAATGGAAGTCATAAAAATGATTTCTCCCTCCCCACTGCCGTACAAGACTTTTGGTTCTTTCCATTTTTTGTTTGTTTGTTTGTACTTATAGGAACTGGGAAAGAGATATTAAGTCATGCTCTGTCCTTAATTAATAGGAATTATTTTTCTGTATTCTATGGCATAAAAGCTGGACCCTTAGAAGAATTTGCTGTTCAGTGCAAAATATTTTTTTTATCAGAGCCAGAAAAAGAATGCTGATTAGTTATGACTCCAAGCCATAAACTTTTACCATAGAAATGCTGCTACTTTTTTTGAGTTTGCAATTTGTAGTTCCCCAGAATTTTTAATCTCATACTTAATTTGGTTATAATCTTAAAAATCTTAAAAATGTAATTTTATGTTCTGAGATGTACACATACATATTTAAGGGTAAATAAACAGTCTTCTCAACCAGTATATCTAGGTGTAGTTTATGGAGGTATATGTTTTAGTTAAGCTTGTGCTGATGAATACACACACACACACATGCCTCAGAGAAACTGTGCACAGTCATTTTTAGGACAGACTATTTCATTGCTGTTGAAACTGCCAGTGACCTAGAATTTAAGATTAAATTGAAGGTTCACTAAAATATGGCTGCAGTTGTCTTTCTTTTTTTATTTAAATTAATTTATTTTTTTTATGCAGTTGTCTTTTAAAGAAAGACTTGAGGGCGCCTGGGTGGCTCAGGGGGTTAAAGCCTTGCCTTCAGCTCAGGTCATGATCCCAGTGTCCTGGGATTGAGCCCCGCATCGGGCTCTCTGCTCCTCGGAGAGCCTGCTTCTTCCTCTCTCTCTGCCTGCCTCTCTGCCTACTTGTAATCTCTGTCTGTCAAATAAATAAATAAAATCTTTAAAAAAAAAAAAAAGAAAGACTTGATTTATGCTACAATTAATTTAGCTTTTAATAAAACATTTAAGTGATGAGCCCTGGGCATTATTTTGGTGGAGTTTAGAGTTTTTTTATAGAAAGACTTTAAAAATACTTATTGAAGGCAGTTTAAATACTTTTTTAAAATTTTAAATTTTTTTATTAATATATAATAATGTACTTAATGTATTAATATATAATAATATATAATAATGTACTATTAGCCCCGGGGTGCAGGTCTGTGAATCGCCATTAAAATATTTTTTTAATGAAATGATAAGTATATTAAAATATAAGTATGAACCCTTAACATTTATCACTCGTAGATTTTTTTCAGTTTTATATTAGGATCATATACTGAATTGGAAGCAATTTCCAGAAATTTATTATTCCTTCCTTATCTTCTGAGTTCTTTATGAACTGCTATCAGAAAACTGGTTACCTGATCTTTGAAAATGGTAAAGCAGGAAAGCATTTTTTACATCTGTTTTGGGTAACTCACTCTCTGACTTTCCTAATAAAGGAGTTATTACAATGATATTATAGCTTTGTAGCTGTGGTTTCATCGAATTTTTGATAAGCAACACAGTGAAAGGTAGAATGCAGTTCCGTTTTTTAAAAGATTTTTTATGTGCTCTGTGAGCCTCGGCATCTTTTTGTCTTAGCCTTTTCTCAAAGTCTCCTTCCTTTTTTTTTTTTTTTTTTTTTAACATTTTCATTGTATTCCTCTCATCTGGTGATGCTGGCTTAAATTACTGAAAGCCAGGTAGGATGTGGTATCTGAGTATAGTAAATGTGCCGTGCTCTGCCCACCCTACTCCAGTTTCAGTGTCCCTGACTTTCAACCATTAACAGGCATCTCTTAAAAAAAGATTTTTATTTTTTATTCAGAGAAAGAAAGAAGAGCAGTGGGGGGGGGGGGTGCAGACGGAGAGGGAACAATCTCCAGCAGACTTCATGTTGAGTGTGAAGCCAAAGGTGGAGCTCGATCCCAGGACCCAGTGATCATGACCTGAGCTGAAATCAAGAGTCTGAGGCCTAACTGAGCTACCCAGGTGCCCCTCAACCTTTAATGGTCATTTTAAACTCAGCTGCACTGATGGGTTTAGCTCATGTTTCAGCAGAGGTTCTGAGCCTGCTGCCCAGCTAAGATGAATAAGTTGTCCTTTACAACATAATTGCTCACTGATATTCTTTATATGGTTTTTATGGTGGGGCTCCAGGTGATAACCTCACTACAAGTATAGAAGTTTGGAATGTAGATCTCTGCTTGGATCTCTGATTCAGTGATGATTCACTTAAAAATGTTTTGCGGTACAGTCAAAGAGCATTGTATTCTGGGTTTCGGCTCTGGCAGTGATCTCAGGGTCATGAGATCGAGCCCGGTTCCAAGTCTACTTAAGACTGTCCCCCACTCTCTCCCCTTCTCTCTCTCTCTCTCTCTCTGCCCCACTCAAATAAATAAATCTTTAAAATTTTTTTCCACTAGGTCTTACATTTTTCATGTTAATTATAAACTTTTGGTTTCTCAGATTTTCCTTTGACACCTCAGTTAAATAAAACTGATTTGAATATAGTGATAGAACGCAATGCTTCGGGAAATACTGCAGATGGATATTGGGTCCATATGTGTGTGGACACGAGCAGTAGCTTCCTTTGATTTTAGTTTGTATTATATACGTCACAGTCAAAATACATTTCCTGGGGAGTAAAACACCATTTTTTTTTTTATTAAACATTAGGATGTTTATAAAAATAATTACCCATGTTCTGCTTTCTTAATATTTGGCAATCAGAGACAAAGATATGAGGATTCAAGATAACTCAGCAAGGACTAAGACTTCGTGAAACCTTAGAAATGTGATGTGTCTAATAATCATTAGGTGTGTTGAACATGTTATTTAGAGTTCCTTGTCCAGTATTTTCCCTCTAATTGAACTCCATGGCTGCTCCTTGGGTGGTTGACAAGGGTTCTACAGTGACTATACCATTTGTTTAGTCTTTGCTTGTAGACAGAGACTATTCATTTTGGCAAATACTGGTTTACTTTCTGTATCCTGCAAAAATAACAGAGAAAAAAAAATGCCCTTTATCGTCCTGGTCTTGTATCAAAACAATGATGGGCCCAGCCTTCCTTTTATGACTTTAATGGTCAAGCCATTTCCCTGTTAGTGACCTATTCATAGGGTATGTGGGAGTCTCTGATTAGAGGGAAGAGTGTTGCAACACTCAACTTCTCCCTCACGGGACATCACATTTATACCACAGAAGTGATGAGAAAGAGAATGGCATGATGAGTAGGACAGTAAGCTTAGGGACCAGACTATCTGAGTCCAAGTCAAAACTCTGCCATATACTAACTCTCTCATCTTGGGTTACCTTACCTCTATGATTTTTAGTTTTCTTTTCTGCAAAGTAGGACTGAAATAGTATCTATTTCAAAGGAGCATTTTTAGTATGAAATGAATTATACGTAAAACACTTAGTGCCTGGCACAGAGCCTACACCATATCATGATGATGGTGATTTAATAGTTTGGAAGCATCTCAGAGTACCTTTCTGAAAAGAAAAAAAAAAAGACATGGAATATGCCTCCTTCCTATTATACAGCTAATATTTTTATACCTCTGGTATTAAATATTTGACACAATACTTGCGTCACCTGCTCTGAGGGGTACTTTTCTCTTCCCAGTTTTTGAAATGCCACCTCTATATCCTAGTTGGGAAGAAATCCCTACTTGACAAAGGTAACATTTTTTTTTCAGTCACATTTTTTTCTTTTTTCATCCAACTCTTTAGATTTTCTATAAGCTGAACTAGTTGGTCTTTCAGAATACAATCTTGTTAATTGAATGAATTGAGCCATTCAGTAGAATAAAGCAAGTTTCTAGAATATAACCACAGAAGAAAGGGGTCTGCAGGAACATCAGTGATGTACCCCTTCGCTCGAGTGTAAAGATAAGGGAGCCTTTTCTTGGGTCTGGGTACCTAACTTCCTCTTGACATGGGGGCAGCTTGGCCATTTATATTTGAAGTGCTCTCACGTCCTCTTCCAAAGTTGGTCCTCTCCCCTGCCCACATGCTTTTCTGCAGAGTTTGATGCTCTAGACTGCATATAATCTTAATTTCGTGCTCAGTCACCTCTGCTGCCTAACAACAGTTCTGGGTTTTCCATCCTGAACGTTTCACTCGGGTGTCCGGGTATGACAAGAGAAGCTATATTTTAAAAAACAAAACCAAACCAAACCAAAAAACAACCCTCCTTGGAGGATTCTATGTCTGGCCCATGAACTGGCTTTTGGAACCACAGGTCTAAACTTCCAAGTCCCAGCTGAAAGAGAAACATCCTGTGTTTTCTTCCCTCGGGCTTTGCCATGGGCACACTGTTGATACTGAGCTGGGAATGCTAAATGTGTTGCTTGACCTCAGGAAACTGAGGCTTCGAATGCCTTAGCTCCAGGGAATAATTAATATGAGAAATATACATTGTAGGCCAGGCCCATTGGGAAACTTAATGTGGCCCAAGGGAACGCTGGGGACTGGTTGGGAAGGTTGATGCCATTTCTTCAGCCTGGTATTTACTTATTAATTTGTTTGTTCAGCAGCTATTTAAATGATTATGAGATCAAAGACCTTTTGCTGGGCACAAGGGATCCAAAGAGTATAGTGGAAAGAGTACAGGTTTTAGAACCTGCCAGATGTTGGTTTGAATCATTGCCGAGCTATGTGATTTTGAGCTATTAACTTCTCTAAACTTATTTCCTTGTTGGTAAAATGGAAATAATGCCTACCTTGCAGGCTGTCATAAGGATTAGAAATTATACACGTGAGGCACCTTCTGGTGTTAATTAGCATTCATGTGTCAGGTATAGTATCTGGAAATGGATATACATTTTTTTTCCCCCTCAGAGATGGTCACTTTGATATCAGCTGTTTAGAAAGGAGTAAACCAAGCCTGAGAAAAGTAACTCATCCAAGATCACTAGCTTCTGAGAGGAAGAGCTCTGCTTTGAATCTAGGCCTGTCTGACACCCAAAGTGATGTTCCTCACCATGTCTCCCAGATGACTTGGTCTAGTGTCCCATGGCCCCATCCCTCACCCCCTCTCCAGGTCTAGCTGGGGAGCGATCCATCCTGTGGGCTGGCCAGGCTTCCATGACTCTGGGGCGAGGCATGTTGAATCCCTGTCTGGGGAATGTGCAATCAAGCCAAGAGACAGAGGTGGTTCTGAGAGAGAGGTAAGCTGAGAGAAAGGTCATGGGGTTTACTCGGGGGACAGGGGTACCTTCGCAGACGGCGTGTAAGCTGAAGTTGAGGACCGAAGCCATGTGGATGGAATCCAGGAAAAGCAAGAGAGTTCATTCTATGATGGATGATAAAGTCCAGGTGGGTTTGGCTTGTCACCACGTTCAGTGTTTAGATGGAGCCCATTTATCTGCTCCAATTCCTCTTTCAGTTAAGCTTGAAATGAATATCTGCAACTTGATATTTAGAAAGACCCAGAGTTTAACCAGGCATGAAAGTAAAGTTATTTGCATAGTAGCCATGATTTGCCAAAAAAAAAAAAAAAATTGCAACAGAAGGTAACACGTGTTTTGATGAGGGAGGTCTGAAGTGCTGAGGGCCAGAGGAGGGGATGCACTTACGATCCCCCACGGAACGTGCATTTCTCTAAGTTATCGCATGCTGGCTGTCTTCCTGTGAGGCTTGCGACTTAGGTGAGTGGCTTGGACTGATAGCTGATTCTCGGATTTACCTAATATATAGAAATCACTAATTCATTTCACTTGTAAGTATGTCTTTAAGTTCCACAGAAATCGTGTGGAATCCAAATTAAATAAATGCTTGCCATATCATGCTAGTCCTAGATATAATAGCTTGAACTTCTTTTTTATTTAATGGTTATTGATTGAAGACCAAGAAGAGGGTATTAAGTCCTCTTACTCTAATGGAATTATCTTAAAAGCTATCTTCTGGTATAGTATGAAGTCAGCTATGAAGGAACTTGAAATTCTTCTCTGGTTTTCCCGTTGGTCCTAATCGAATGAAATCAATTGTATCATTTTCTCTGCACAAATGGATGTTTTGTCACTGAAGAGTGCCAAATGAGCTTCATCATTTTCTGCAAATTTTGAGTAAGTTTAGGGTAGGTAGCTATGAAACATTCCAGCAGAATGGTTTGAGTACTGAAATTTTTCACAATATTCAGCTAACTAAGAAGGTATGTGAAGCTCTTACAATGCATGGTACGTATTAGGAATGCCCACCAAATCAACTACCCTACCTAGGAAACTTCTAGATGGCACTTTGTTAAAAGAAAAAGTGTTGAATCGATGCTGTGTACATTTATGGAAAGTCTTGGGTTACAGATGATATTGATGCAATTCATCAAAGTTTTCAGTTATGACAAGGCTCAGAGAAAGATTAGTTGTCTTCTAATACTTTTCTGCCTCTCTTGAAAAGTAACTAAACTATGTCCTGATCCAGTTGACATTTAAAACTTTAAAGGTGAGAAAAAGAGACCTCGGAAGCTGCTTGCCCGTCCAGCTCAGCTGCTAGGAATGCTCTAGGTTTTTTGTGCCTCACTTCACATCTTCACCATTTGGGGGAGTTGGACTAAAACAGGGGTAGTAAATACCTACCATACTCTTTGTCTCTGCAGCCTCCTCAACATGACCACCTGATCCTGGGTCTGTGGAAGCTAATGAAGATCATGCTTAGTTTGACAGCCCTCTTCTTACCAATAAGAGATCTAAGAAGAGGATCTTGTTCTTGGCCAGTAGTCTATATTCACTTCCCCATAAAATGGCAACCTGGATGTATGAAGAATGCTCTTTCCCTAAATCACTATTTGAAAAGCAAGATATACATCTGACTTTTGTTCTCTCGTTCACTCCCTAGACACGGACATCTTTAACAGCAGAGCAATTGTTACTTTTCATTGTGCTGCATTTGGACTTTGCTATCTGTTCTGTAGTCCACTGAACAGCTTACCTTTGGCTTTTAAGGAAAAAGAAATAAGGCCTCTAAGTGGGGTTAAAAGACAGTATTAAAGAAGTGAGAGCTCCAGAGCTCCCCTGTTCTCTTTTTACACCAGAGATACGTAGAGTAAAAGTGAATTATTGCCCCCTTGTGGTCAAGTTACATGTTCAGTTTCTCACACAAGTGAAGTTGTGAAGTATAATGTGTCTCTGCTACCTTGAAACTGCCCTACAGTGAAGTCAGTTATTATGAAAAGAACTGTAGGTAGGGCGTTTTAAAACCGTCAATTCTTGTTTGTTTTTTCTCACCTATCTTAAACTCCACAGAATCTTTGCTCTGAACTGATTTTTCTTTTCTTTTCTTTTCTTTTCTTTCTTTCTTTCTTTTTTTTTAGATACCAGATATCTAAGAACTTAAATCAAATGGCATGATCCAAGTTATGTGGCAGAAACCTAAATATCATTCATATTACTTTTCTGTAGTCCTTGCCACGTCAATTGAGTTTGTAGGGTGTTGGGAATGTCTTATTGCCCCTTTAGAAGTGTGGAGGGTATGTGATTTGGTGAGTGCTGTGAAGTGTGTAAACCTGGTGATTCACAGACCTGTACCCCTGGGGATAAAAATATATGTTTATAAAAAATAAAAAATTAAAAAAAAAAAAAAGAAGTGTGTATCTGAAGATTTTTTTCTTCAGAGCTATAAAATGGGGAAATTTTGAATTACTGTGTCTAGGAATCCTTATTTGTAAAAGTTCAAGTGAGCTTTAGGATTAGCTTTTCTTTCAATTTCATAATACTAAACATGAAACAAGATTTTAAAACCAAATGGAGCTTCCTTTCAAAAAAATAGACTTCATGCCTAATAAAATGCTTCATAGAGGAAGAGTGGAGAGGTCTTACACACACACACACACACACACACACACAGCCATTTCATACTATTCTTTTTACAGTAAAAATGTGGCAGACTTTTACAATTAGAACGGTAATGCACAATCATAATTGGCTTATTGAATTAGTTCTTTATAAATGATCATAAGTTTACATGGGAATTCTGAGTGATTTTCACGTTTGCATATTTAGAAAGTCCCATTTTGTCAACTATTTTTTTTTATTTTGGATGTTGTCACTCCCCACTAATAACTCTCAAGTAGTTCTGCTTATTAGGCTATCTCCAGGTTATGTGTAAATTTCTGAAGCACATGTTCTTTTATAAAGATGAAATGACTAGGGGTCCCTTGGAAGACTTTCCCATTATGACTTGAAGTTCAAGATGGCCCAGTAAAATCTCCTCAGTATATGGTTGTTATTTTTTCAACATTCAAAAATTTGTTGGTTTGTCTCTAGATTATTTTGTTCTCAAAGACCAATCAAAATTTGATCACAGTCGGGATTTGCCAGTCCACCTCTCTCTCTACAATATTTTTTTTCTCTCTGCAATATTTTTAGTGGAAAAGATGTTATTTCTTAAAAGCCAGATAAATGTCACTAAAAACACCAATTAAAGAACTTTGTACTATAAATAAGGAGATAGAATGGACTTACTTGCCTAAGGTACTCAGACTCTTTCCTTTGAGGCTCAGCTGATGTAAAATAACCATTAATATATTATTTGGAACTATTACAGACAAGGGAAGAGTTTTCTCTTAGACTAGGTAGAATATACTATGGTAGATGCTGGTTGCACTCATCATATTTGCCTACTTGGATGCCTTTCTCGATGAAAGCAGTTTTGTGAACTAACATCTGTTCTTAATGGCAGAAGTGTTCAGGCAGTTCAGTAGTTCTTAAGCTTTTATATCTTACATCCAATTATGACCAACCATTCCACCCAAAAGTCTGCTTACCACCAGAAGAGGAATGTTTTGTACCACAGTCTTTTCCTTATGCCTATTTATGATAAATTTTAGGGACATGTAATTTCTCTTGGGACCAAATGTAATTCCTGGGCCTTAAGATACAAATACTTCATAATTGAAGGGACACTTACTGTTTTAGTAATCATAAAAAGAGGTCATGAAAAATTGTGTAGGAGGACATTTTGGTAATTTATAATTTTTTTCAGAGTTCTACAGTAAACATCCCTGTGCATAAATCTCTGTCCACGTTTAGATTATTTTCCTAGGATGGGTTCCTAGATCAGAGTCGAAAGTTATGAATATTTTAATGCTTTTATACACATTGCCAGATGGCTTTTAAAAAGACTGTATCAATTTTATATTCTCATAATGCATCCTGATGTCTGTCTCACCACATTCTCACTTTTTTACTTTTAAGAATCTTGGCAATGGCAACTCATTTTACTTGGCACTTTTAATTGTGAGATTTGATTGTTTCATATATTTACTAGTTGTTTTTATTTCCCTTATGAATTATATTTAAGTCTTTTGTCTATTTTTATATGAGCTTTTAAAATATTTAGGAGCCAACTGGCATTTTTCCAGAGAATCATCAATCACTCTTAAATAAATAAATCTCTGTTTCTACTCATTCTTGGGCAGACTCAAGTTGCCCATATGAGAAAGAAATAGCTCAATTGCTATTCATTGTCTACAACTTAGTCCTTGTGAAGGTGTGGAAGCAACTTTCTCCCCTCTACCTCTAGTGTGTCTTCTGAAGTATGACAAAGTTCCCCAGCCTGATGGTTGTCAGACTTTTTGTCCCTTGGTTTTAGCTGCTTTGAAGAATGACTCGATTTCTGAGATGATCCCCAAATCTCCCTGGTGAATTTCATAAATACAGGGAAGCCCAGGTTTCAAGTTAACATCACAAATTTATCATTGAAATTTGATAGAAATTAGTCCTGGTTACAGATGATCACATTTGTCATCACAGTTGTGGTTCTAACAGTGGAAATTACATTTGTCATAATTGTGGATTACTTTCCTGTGTGTGTGTGTGTGTGTGTGTGTGTGTGTAGAGAGAGACTTTTTTTTCATAGTCACAGCTACTGAATTTTTTCTCAATTTTCTTTCATCTCATTTACCGTTAGAAAGTCTTCCTCAAAACACTTAGTAATCTCAACGGAAATCCTACACAACCTTTGTGCCTTACTAATGGATATACCGGAACCGTTGTTCCAATTATGAAAAAAACTCTTACCTAAACCTAGTGAGAGGAAAAACCTTTTGAAGATTTTCCTAGACTTTGGGGCTTAGGAAAGAATGAAATTCATGCCTTCTGGCAGTGGAGTTGGTATTTTCACAGCTTCATGTAATTTGTGAGTCTGCCTGATAACATAGTTGAATCTATTTTATTTCTGATTCTAATAGCGGTAATCTACAGCTGGAGGTTAGGAGTATTTCCATAAGGGGCTGTTCACCTTTCTCTGTAGAGGAATTGATAGGTTATCCTGTTGGACCATTTCCACATGTGTGCAAATCAATATAATTATTTTGGTTAGAGTCTGGTTTTGATGGTATTTTTCTAACTTTGTTCATTTGGATGATCTTGCTTGTGATATTTTGTACAACTTTCTGGTGAAAGAGGATCATAGTGTCTTCATTCCATAAATGTAAAAACTGAGAGTCACAAGTATGACGCATTACGAAACATCTGCATTATAAGACCACACTTACCTACTGGCTCCCTTTCCTTCTGCCTTTCTCTGTTAAGCCCCATTGCTTTCCTTAACAGCTGTAATACCTGAGCTGGTCTTCTTGCATCTGTAGAACGGGGCTGATGAGACTCATTAAGCCGTGATTTGTCAAGGCCATTGTATTCTTAAAGCACTCAGGACAAAGATACGCAAATGTGTCATTACAGTTGGACATGGCTAGAGGCTCAAACCTTTTCTGCTGATCTTGGGCAGTATATTTTCCAGGTTGCTGCTCATGAACTAAAAAGAAAGTTAATTCCATGACTTGAATTTCTCTTTGGGTGACTGGCATCATACTTGCCTTTAAATGCTTCCTGTACAGGGTGAATGTACATAATTGAAAGTCTAGAAGGCATTCTCCAAATCTAATCTAGCCACAGGTGTAAAGAAATGGAAACATAAATTAGCACACTTGTATATCCAATATAACTTATTTTCAAATATATAGATCAAAACAGGGATATGTATTTTCTGTTAGCTTTAATCTTTCTGATTTCTTATGTTTGGAAATCTTAGTGGAGTTCAGAAGAAAATATGTAGAAGACCTTTTTTATACCTTAGTTAGGTTATATTTTAATATTTTTTGGTACTTTGTGTTGGGCTTTAAGTCAGAATAGCCTACAATGGGCCACAAAATATTTTCAGGTAATTTACGCCTATCTGTGGTCAAATCTTGGCTAACTATCTTAATTCCTCAGTATTTTCAGTATATACTACATGAGAAATGGGCTGACCAGAAACAAAACGAAGCAATGAACTGATAGCACAGAGATGTCATTCAACAAGAGACCTCTGAGGGAAAGTTTTAGGGTTGTAATTTGGTCTCCCAAACATCTTTAGTTGAAATCAGTACCATATAACTTATTGCCAGTGGAGTAATTGTACAACTTGAAAACTTATATAAGTTTCCAGAAGCATTGCTGAAATTTTGGCCACACTATGGACTATTTTATGCAAATATTGAATAACTTTCCTATCATACAATATTATATCAGCCAGCAAACCCAAAGACCATTTGATACTGACAATTATATCAGAATGACATATTAGGTAAGTGGCATGAAATTGACCCTCTCTTAAAATAAGAATTTCCAGTCACTTAGCATAGATATTCTGTTAGGGAATGTACTGCACCTTTTTCATTTGAAAAATTGAAGTGGTGAATGGGAAAAGATTTCTTGAACAAATACTCAGTATATTTTTATCTTAACACATTTAAACATCTAGCAATATTATTTTTCCATTTACTCCATTTCAGTTCGCTTTTAAAAGGAACTTCGGGTTTTAAACAAATTAAACATGAGCTCATTTTTGCAATGTAGTCAGCAATGATTTTAACTAAGGTTTTTGTTGTTTGTTTAAAGAAAATCTAGAACTAAGGAAATCTTCAAAAACTTTATAATTGAAACTTCTTTTTAAATAGGCAATTTTACGTTAAGTTTTTCATCTCTCTGCCCTCATTAGGTGTGTCTCATCATTAGATATAATGTTACTCAAATAATTTTAACTTTACAGCTTCTTTGATTAATGATGGTTTGAACTAAGGTTTCATTGGGTAGTTTTAACTATGTTTAAAGATGGCAAGATGCCGTTATAACATTAATGCCAGAATTTAATAAGAACCAGAAATTAACTTCGGGGAACTTTATAATTTAATGTGAGGGCACGATCATATTCTGATTATTTTACTGCCGTGTCCTATTAAAAATAAATTATTCTTTATCTTGTGATAAAATTTTACTCAGCAAACATTTGTTGACTGTCCGCTATGTGCCAACCACATGACTCTTTTCCATCCTCAAACAAAATGAAAAATCCCTCCCTTGTTTAGAAATCTCCCAGGCTCCTCTAATCTAGTATGACTCTACTTTCCTAAGGCAGAGAGCTAGATCCCTAACTTCTGGTGTGTTTCTTTCACATTCCCTACACAGCTACTCGCCCCCCCCCCCATCTCAGATGAAAAGCTGGCCACATACATCCCTGTAATCAATGGTCTTGGAAAATGGGAAAGCATGTGTTAGAACAGAATGTCTAATTTGTGGTACTGATTGCTACAGTGTCCAAGAGCTATCTATACCTCACAGAAAAGTTTTGTAGGACTGCACGAGTAACATGGAAGTAGGGTGGGCAGGAGACTTGAGTCTGGTAAAGGAAGAATCTTTCTGTTTTGAAGGTGTATGTTGATGACTTAATTTCTGCAAACTTTAGTGACCTTTGAGCTCCTTTCTGTTCTAAAAAATCCCACAGTTCTTCTGTGTTTAGAACCCAAAGAGGGCAATGGACCCAAAGCAAATGCCTGTTACTCTTCTCTCAAGATCTTACGTGTATATACTTAAAAAGAGATGTTGAAACATTGTAAAACCCGTGAACCATAACCAGGAGATGCAAAAAGTGAAATAGAGCAGAGGCAAAGGGGAGACTACATTCAAAAACTCTGATGGAGACAAACCTCAACTATTTAGCTAGTGGCCTGGGCTTCCTGGTGGCAACGGCAAAGAGGAGAAATGGGATTACTAGGTGCGGGTGTGATCTTCTGGTAGGAAGACACCTCTCCCCAGTTCTTCAGGAACAAACTAGCATTTTTCTTGCTCACAATAACTGGTCTAGGGAATTTGGGTAAGAAGCCCTAAGTCACATAATGAACGATGCCCTCATGAATTTTTATAGAAAATGAAGAGTTCCACCTATGTCATTTCATATACTGGTCTTCGGAGAACAGGGAGGGAATAATGTTAAAAGCAAGACCTTTCTTTCGCCTGGGGAAGAGGAGGGGCAGGGAGATGGAAACTTCTGGTATATTTACTGTAGATAGCTGCTTATTTTCTTTTGACCCACTGACATGTGGAGCTGTAGAAAGATGTAAAGATGTCTAGTAAAGGGTAGCATTGTTAAAAGTCGGAGGGGATAAATGGAATTTTTGTGGCAGGATGATATTTGCAAGACTGATCAGGCCACTGAGAGGTTTTTAAATATGCCAGTTCCCTATAACAGGAAGATCAGTCTCTGTTTTAGACAGCATATCCAATTTAGTAAATTATTATTATTCCGTCAAAATTAATGTGAACAATTTTCTCTTTGAGGCTGCTTTTTCCATAGGTGATGTTTTCCAGATGGGCTTTGTGTAAAACTCTTAATGTTTTGTGTTTTCTTTCTTAGAGAAAGCACCGTTTCTGACATGTCTTCATTTCTTTCTCTTTCCCCTGGTGTAGGAAAGAGAACCCCAAAGGCAAAGGAGAAGAAGAACAAGAAAAAGAAGAGGAAGCTGATAGAAAGAGCCCAGGAGCAACACAGTGTCTTCCTAGCTACAGACAGGGCTAACCAGTAAAATAAAAGACATGTAGGGTAGATTTTGGGGGAGAGGGTTATTTTTGCAAAAGTGCACAAAACTCCTCTCCACTCGTGGACCCTGGCGTGCAGCTTTTGCGCTGCTTTGACCAGTATCTGTTCCCAGTAACGTTGTGAACGGAGGAGCCACGAGCGTGGTCTCTGTTATTTATGCTTTGATTTGCATCTGGAGACTGTGAAGGCAGGAGCTCCTGACCTGAATCACCGGAAGCAGGAGTTAGGGGTCCAGCACGTGCCTCGGCTCCACGAGCACTGAGAGATCGTGGCACCATGAAGGGGCAAGACCTGTGAGGCCATGGACCACCCTGGAGCCCAGACTTGTATATTTATGGGAAAGAAGACCCTCAGCTGGCAAAGAGCTATTTCACTGGTGACCTTGATTTCTCACATTGTGCATTTGCAAGGATAACTGTGTGCGGAGATCTGCTTAGAGCTGGGGCGGGGGGAGTGGGGGGTGTCCCAGGAGTTCCTGCTCAGCTTCACAGCAGCTCCAACTTGTACATAACTCTGTGGGCTACATAGGAACCTCTTCCTTACTGTATATTTGTGCTTTCTGAAGTGTAACAAGTCATACCTGATTAATATTATGTCAGATTGTTTCTAGTGGTTCCTAATCATTGTCTGGTAAATGGCTATTCTAGATTTGAGAATTGACCAATGTTTTGTTGCCCCTTGACTTTTTTTTTTTTTTTTCGGGCTTATTTCTCACTGTAAGAATAGGATAAGCTAGTTTGTACATAGGCTCAAATGACCAGTGTCAAAGAATTTTAATATCTGTAGACCTTCCTCATTCCATGTTGTCTCCTGCAAATCGAGCAGCAGGTGACAGGCAGAAGCTAAAACTCTTTACACCTAAGATGTGATCCCTTTATGAAACACAACTGAGGAATTACATGCTGTCCTTTCTAGCACTCCTCATGATGTTCTACTGGCTAGCTAGAGAATTTTTCGAACTTTTGTTTCAAGCTTCAGTATATATATATACATATGCATTTATATTTATTTAAAGCCATCCCTGACTTACCGAGACAGGGTACCTACCAATACTCTTGGGTCACTATAGAAATTACCATCATGAGACCATGATGCAGAATTTGAGGAGAAAAACAGGATGAGTCCCTGTAACTCCTGGTTGAACCTTAACAGGTCTCCTTGGAGCCAGAATCCTTTCTAAGACAGAAGAAAACTATGGAGAACCACCCCAAACACACACACACACACACACACATACACACACACCCCGGGGAATTTCAGAGCAGTTGTTTCAAAAACATCATTGTGTTGTGGTGGGAATCCATTCTTAGAGGGTTTTGAATTGGCGTCTTCTATAAGCATCATTATCTTCCTGACTAATCCAGAAGAAAATCAGAACAAAGGGAAATGGTTACAGATGTTTAAGGGAAAAAAAGCAAGGTAAGGCCTTCTTTTTAATCACCTTGCATTGGCAAAACTACCTCTCCAGTATTTTTGTTTAAACTTTTGAGTCAAAAACATCCTACCAGTACGTATAAATGTCATATACATCGTTATGAGAATATTATTGCTATGAAATAATAAGCCATATATGAGTGTTGTAGACAACTTTAGGGTTTGCATTTAATCCTAAAGTGTCCACCTCCTTTCACGTCTAGTTACACGATATTCCTATTTACTAAGTGGGGAGGGGGCTTCTTGATATAGTGAGTGCTTCGTCGTTAATAAGTCAATACCTGTTCTGTTTCTGAGATGTTCTCTTCGTGCATTAAAAAAACTTCAAAATTATTCATTGTGGAAACTTTCTTTAGAGGTACATTTAGGGGGAAAAAAAGCAATATTTTAACAACTCTATCCCTAAATAATCCTTTTAAAAAGGCAGAAATTTTTAGTAAATATATCTAGGAATGAGCGAGGTATAAATTACACTAGAGTGGTTAGGAGGCTTTTTTAAAAAAAATTTAAGACTGTTTTGAGAGAGGGCATGTACAAGCCAGAGGAGAGGCAGAGGAAGAGAGAGAAAATCTCAGGGAGGCTCCATGATGAACACTGAGTCTAATGGAGGGTTCGATCCCATGACCCTGAGATCATGATCTGCACAAAAATCAAGAGCCCGACACTTGTGGGAGCCACCCAGGGGACCCAGGAGTAAAGACTTGAGAGCCACACTGCCTGCGTTCCAGAGTAGCCTGGGACAAATTCTCTCTCTAGGGCTCTCTTCCTCCTCTGTGAAATGGAGGTAACCGTACTGTCTACTCGTAGGGCTGTTTTAAGGATTAAATTAGGTAAAATGTGTGAAGTGTGGTCATCACAGGGCATATTTTGAATTGTTATGCAAATGACCTGTTATTAATTGCCTCTGTTCTTAGCATTTGAATTATTTAGAAGACCTTCCTTTCTTGTTAACAGAACAATGTATTTATGGAAACATCAGTTCCCTTCAATCTATTGCTTGATGCCTGGACATTATTTGCCCCAATTTTTTTTCTTGTGGGAATTGATTTATAACTGCTTGATTTCTAAGCCTCTGAATTATAAGCAAATACACAACAGAGACACACACCTACTACAGTATAATTTATAGCTTCAGGATAATACAAAAAAGATCAGGTGTATATAAATAAAGAATATATGAAACTGGTTTCCCCCAATATTTTCAGGGAGCTTAGCATCTGTAGAAGTAAGTGATGGGGTCACAACTTTGTCAGTTAAGAAGTGTGGGTTGGGGAAATGGGTGCAGGTGGTCAAAAGGTACAAACTTAGTTATACAATAAATATATCATGGGGAAAGCAAGGTACAGAATAGGGACTATAGTTAGTAGTATTCTCTTAGCAATTTTCAAATATGTAATACCAAATGTCCTCATCACAAAAGTTTGACAGATTAGCATTTAGGAAAAGCCAATTTTGTGAATGTCTCTGTTTTTTAAGATGCTAATAGCAATCACTGTGTACACTAAATTTTCATCTTTTGCTAGAAATATTGGGAGAAAAGCTAGAATTTAGCCTCAATGTGTGATTCCTCCTCTCGCTTTTTTGTTTGTTTTGTTTTGTTTTTTTGAGGAGAGCTATGAATAAGAAAAAGGTGCATACCTCTGTTCATATTAGAAGTTTGAGCATGGTAGATATTACTTGATAGTATCATTAGAAAAGGTAGAATCAGTAACCCTATAAATATATATCTTGACCAATCACATTATCCTCTCCCTTCTTTTAAAAGGAATAACCATTCCACTTAAGCATCTGGCCTCATCCTGCTTACTTTTGTGGAGTCTTCAGTATCCACTTATGTCATTTCTTTAGCTCTTCCTCTCCTCTGACTTAGGTGCTATTTCTCTCAAGGTCTTCCTTGTCCACTCTCCTGAAAAAGGAATTTATGGTCATTGATGGCTTTGACTTTTTTCCCTTATCTTTTTCTTCACCACCATTGTATTGTCCTTGTTCTCACAAAGGGAGCAATGACATTCCCCTTGCTAATATGAGAACATTTGCCTTACATGCCTTGATCCTTTTTTGTGTGCCCTCTCTGCTATTTCCACCAAGTTTGATTTTATTGTGCTCTTTCCTTCAGAAATTTCATTTCTCATTTCTCATCTTCTATGACATTCCTAACCTGGGTTTTCTACTTCCCTACTTCTCTTGGTCTTTTCAAGTTCTTCCTTGGACTAAATTCAAAATACTGATCTGTCATAAGTGAGCCGACTATTTAATCTTTCAGATTTAATCTCTTCATCTCCTCAACTTGGGAAATATGACCTATGGCTTCAGATACAAACTATATGCTATTGATTTCCCAACCCAGCTCTCTGTCTCCAAGCCTTTGGTAATGATTTCCAAGCCTACTGGAGCTCTTGACTAGGAAGTCACACACTTAAGCTCAATGTATTTAAAACTGAATTTATTACCGTGTCAGTTGGACTCCAAAGAAATAAACCAGTTGAGGTATTTCAAATGGGGAGTTTAACACTGAGAACCAGTTACACAGGTAATAAAGGAGACAAGAAGCTGAAGTGGGGATGACAAGATCACTCAGATTAACAAAAGCAGGAAGCTACTATCTCCCTTAGGGCAAGGGGATAACAGGAAGAGGTTGAGTTTCTGGAATCCAGAAGCCACCCAGCTAGAGCTAGAATTATATATGAGGCTAGAGCTATGACCAAAGAGAAAGCCAGAACCAAAGACAGAAAGCTTATCTGGTGGGAACTAAAACCTTGGAAAAGATCGGGTCACCCTGAGAAATGTTGCCTGGCTTCTCCCTGCCTTCCAACCTCTACTCTTCTGCCCATACCTGCCATTGCCCAAACCTGGCAGGAAACCAGGGAGCCTCAGTAACATAGTTCCTCTATAGGGAAGGACATAGACCTAGGAGCAAACAAGCAAATAATGTAGTCACCACAGAATAATTCCTCTTCCTGCCTTCCCCATTCAATAATTAATAAAATCTTAGTTAAATAATAATAATAGTTAATAAAATCACATAGTTGGTTACATGAACACTCTTGTAATCATCATTTACTCCCATTGTTCCCTCCATCTAATCAATTCCTAGATTCTAGTGAGTCTACATCAAAAGTGTCTCCTGAATTTCTCCCCACCTCTACTTTCTTAGGGCTGTGGTTGTGCTAAGTTTCTCATTGTCTCTCTTCTAGACTGCTTCATTATCTTAAATATTCTTGCCAAAGCTTCACTCCAGTGATTATTAATATTTCTACCATTTCTTTTTCCTGTTGACATATTGGTAGTGCTATCTATTATTTAAATAGCTTCCTGTTTCTTACTGAATAAGATCCTGTAATTGTTTACATGAAACACAGTACCCTTTTATTTTCTCTTTACCCACATAGCTTGTGAGGATCAAGAAAAGATTAAATGCCCTGGGATGATCATTGTCAGATTTTCAAGGGTTCTTTTCAGATACACTTGGATGTGCTTACCATAATGATTAATATCCTTGAATCACGAAGGCAGAGATGTAAGGGTAACTATGACTTTGAAAGCAAGTGATAAACATAAAATCTGAGAGGTCAAGCAGTTTGAAAAATGTGTCAAAGATTTAGACAATTTCCCATGTTAATCTATGACGAATCATTTACAACAAACTGCCATGTGCCACCTCCCCCTCCCACTCCCCACATTAGAAGACACTGATAACCACTGCTGAGCTAAACACAAGTCTCAGAATCCTTCCCAACCAAGGTGCTCCAAGGAAACACTACCAAGAGATTGAAGTTGACATGGGAGTTACAGCCTTCTGGATTCCCAGGTCAACTTCATACCCAAGAGGGTGATTTCTGTCTTCTCCCAGAAACACTCTGGAGTGTATCATGAACTACTTTTCAAACCTTGCCCCCTAGGGGTATGCTTTAAGACAGAAAAGTGAAGTTGTAAGTCTGGGATTGTAACCTTCATTAGCCGAGTGACACCTCAGGTTTTCTCACCTCAGTCTCTGTGGCAGCATACTACCCAGGTGCACATTCATCTTTTTATTTGATTCTCTCCTACTGGTTTCCTTCTTTCTTCTTGCTAATTTAGTTCTAAGACTCAAGAACGAATCTAGTTCCAAGATCTGTTTTTGAGAAGAAGGGTTAGCAAACTTTTTCCATGAAGGGCCCAAGAGTAAACACTCTAGGCTTTACAGGACATGTGGTCTTGGTCACAGCAACTCAGCCATGCCACTGTGGTACAAAAGCCACCATACACAGGATGTAAACAAATGGGTATGACTGTATTGTAATAGAAATTTATTTGCAGACATTTAAATAGGAATCTCATACACTTTTCATTTGTTTCACCATAGTATTCTTTTGATTTTTTTTTTCAACCTTTTCATAAAATGTGGTTTGCCAGTCACACAAAAACAGGGGGCAGCCTGGACATAGTGGGTAACCTGCTAGTTGCTGGACTGTCCTGGCAAACTCAGAGGCTGCCTCCAAGCCTACCTCAGCTCTGCATCCTCTGCCTCTGCAGGAGTCCAGTAACTGTACAGAAAGCATAGACCATTTTTCAAATGACCTTCTGTGTGGCTAAGTCTCAAAGTTCCGTTTCCACTCTTGATCTCTAACTCCAATTCTAGCTTTCTCTATTTGCCATAGGATATCCTATGTACTTCAGGCCCAAAACTGAAGTAAAAGAGTAAAAACTCAAAAAACAAAAATTTTTCCAAGTTTTCCCCTACCTAACTTTTTTACCAGTATAAGTAGCACCACTGTCCTCTCACATATCCAAACCCCTGCGTTCTGATTAGACAATCTTATACTTTCTCTTTATTCTCTGTCTCTCCAATATCAAGACCTTTTGTCCTTTATCTGTGGTGTGTGTCAGTGATGAACTCTTCCTTTGTCCTAATGTGTGAATTAATGCAGTGGACTCATTTTAAATATAACCAAAAAACCCTCTTTTTAAAAAATGGTTATTTGTTTATACTTACTGGTGTCTTTACTGTACTTCTGAGATCCATAATTCTTCAACTGTGCTCCCTGTTATCTTGGTATTTTTTTCTTTCCATTAGAGTTTAGTTTCCATTTCCTGCCTTAGCTTATGAAAAGTGAGTATGCAGTGAATGCCTACTCTTTACAAAGAGTAAAACTGCAGGCAATGATTGCGGTGCCTCTTTTCTTGGCTGGTTCACTTTGAACAAAAGATGATTTTGAGACTAACATGGCATGTCCTCTCAATCTCCTCCACTTTAGAGACAACAGAACGGGTTACGTGATAACGGCAGGAGTGTCAGGAAAGGCATCTCTGGGAACCTTGGCATGAAGCCTAGATGCTAGGTGTATGAAGATCTGGGAAGGAAGTAGCTCAGACGCCGGCAACAGCCAGTGCAAAGGCCCTAATGTGCAAACAGAGCCAGTGCGATCAAAGTACAAACAAAAGGGAAGAGTTGCTAGAGTATAGTCATGGGACTAACATGAGGTCAGGAGTATTCAAAAGCTAGGTCAGGAAGGGTCATGAAAGCTATGGCAAAAGCTTTATTCTAAGTGCTTAAGAAATCATTGGAGGATTTAAGCAAGGGGATGATAGGATTTGAGTCCTCTAACCTATTCACTTGAGCTCCTGTGTGGAAGGTGGGTTTTCAGATTAAAAGCAGAAAGATAAATTATCAGGTTATTTTAGTAATCAGATGAGAATTAATGTGACCTACGCTGGGAGGTGCAGTAAAGAAGGAGGGAAGTGGTTGGAGCTTAGGGAAAAGTGCATCTCTAGAGATGCAATTGTGGTGTATATCATTGTATAAATGGCACTGAGCACCAAGTTTATGGGCTAATGCCAAGAGACAACGTCTAAGGAAGAGAGAAAAGCTTTAAAATCACCCAACTCTTAGACATGAATCAGTAAAGAGACTTGGAAAAGTATCCAGTTAGAAGAATTAGGAGCAGGTAGTTGCTAACAGTGACTAAAAGCTCGCATTTAAAGTTTACATTGTTTCCTTCCCCCTCATTTTAGAATAAAAATTTCAAGAGAAGTAAAGGATAATTTAAAAAAATTTGTAATAATTGAGGAGTTTGGTCTTCTCAAATTATTTTCCTCACTCTACACTCAAAGAATGAAACCAACCAATACTTTATAATCTCCTTGAAAACGTTTTCAGTGTAGAAAGAACTTAAAATAAGTCAATGCTCAAAAAACTTTGGAAACTACTCTTTACACAAATGTGATAATGATACTTAATTTCAGGTTACCATATCACCTACCAATTTCATCTACATTTATGATGAAATAATTATCTCAATGACCCAAGAAAGAATTTTCCTTTATTTCTTTCAAATTTAATAAACTATATCAAGTGAACAACAAAACAAGCATTTTGTGAATTATAGGTCCTTGGGTTTGTAATTTTCAACAATGAAGATTTTTTAAAACTTGTAATTATTGAGGCACTTTTGTAACAGCCCTCTGATGTAGGACCATGCATGTTTGAACAGAGTTAGGTATTACACACACATACACAATAGTGGTATTTAACTGGAAAGCAGAATAATTTTTAAAATACTTTTTTCACTGTTTACTGTGTAAACTAGTATAAAGTTTTGAGGACTTTCATTACATTTTTAAATTTAATAAGTATATTTCTAACCTTATTTCCCATCACACACACTTCTCCCAAATTTGTTCTTTCCTACATATACTACCTGGAAAATAAAAATGGCAGAAACACCGATGGCATACCCATAACCAGTACCCTCTTTTCTGATCAATAAGGAGTATCCCATTTCTCAATCTTCTTGCAGTTGGGTGGGGCCTCATCATTGATTTTAACCAGTGGAATTTTGGCTGGAAATTATTTGTGTCACTTCCAGCATTTAAAAGGACATTTATGAGCACGTTTCTGTTCTGCATTTCTTTTCTCTTGGGGTTGGGACTGTAAAGGTAGGGCCACAAGATGAAAACAACCTAGACCTTTGAGTCACATCATGGAAAACAGTTTTCTTGGGTAGTTGCTAAATCTAACTCAGACTTTGGATGAATAAGAAATAAACCCTTATTGTATTAAGCTCTTGAAATTTGGGGTTATTCGTGACCTTAGCATGGACTGGCATTACTCTGTAATGCAGTTTTTCAACTTACTTTTTCTTGGGATCAAGAAACTATCTTATTTATTCGTTGAAACTTTGTCAGAACATACAGAAAAGCAAAAAAAGTCAAAAGAATGTTCGAGCTAAATAATCAACTTGCTTAGATTTAGAATTAGAACACTGATATGTACTTCTAATGAAGTGTCTCATTTTGATGGCAGAGACTGACATCCTGATGATGGTAGTACAACAATTTGTTGTCAAATTTCCAAAGATTCATATAATATCATTAGATAGGGTAGCACGTAATCCCTATAGGTTTTCTTCACATACCTACTCTATGCAACAAGAATAGGCAATCTGTAAAATCTATTAGTGGGCAGTCAACCAGATGGTTAAATAGGAGGATCCTGAACTCTCCTCCTTCCATAGATACACTGAATGTACAGCTAGAGAGTAATGACCTAAGAAAGAGATCTAGAAACTACATGAGTGACTCCTACCCATTGGAAAAATGAGAAAACACCCACATTGGAATGGGTAGGAAAGACTGAGACACACATTCACCATAAATCCCACTCCCTGCATAACACCATATCATCAAGAGGGAATTCCAAACTTTAGCTTCTCCATGAGAAGGGGAGGGTTTCAACCAATACAAATTTTAAGACTTCTATTGAGGAACAGAACCTCTAAACAGTTAGCTCTTGTGTTCACAAGACCCTAGCAAGCAAAGAAACAATTGTTAACTGGTGTGAATACTCTCTGTGGCTTTGTCCCTATGGTTCAGTGCAGAGAGAGCAGGTAAAATTGCTTATCTCCCTGAAAGACATCCACTGTATATGTTAAAAGCTGCTTACTGAGGGTTAAAGTTCTAATTTGGCACATGTCTAGGGACTACCTGTAATCCTATCTGGAGACCACAGGAACCAGTGGACACCTCCCTTGCCACCTTCCTGTAGCCAGATACAAGTCAACAGTATCCCACTGGAAAGAACTTCTATATATGTCTGCACCCCAGGTTTTGTGCTGACACTTGAAGGACAGGTCCCTGGATTGTCCGAGTTTGCTAACCAATGGAACTTCCATTCATAAATCCCACAGGACTGTGGCAAACAAGAAAGGAGTTCTTAACTACCTGAGCCACTGAGGCACCCCAAAAAAGAATTCCTAAATGGCTATTCTCCTAGGGTTCAGTGCAGAGGAAATGGCAAAAATGCCCATCTCACAGTCTTTCCCAGGAAAGGGTTTGTCTACATACTTTAAAAGCTTATGCCTGATGGTCAGGCTTCTAATTTAGCATGCATTTAGGGGCTGGCAATCCTTCAGGGAGACCAGAGAAGCTCTTGGACACCACCTCCACCTTCTCCCTCCATCCCACTCCAAGTTACCAGTATCTCTTTGGAAGGAGCTTATATATATATATGTCTGTGACCACAGCTTTCACGGCTGCTGCATGAAGGATGAGCCTCCCAGGTCTCTGGGCACTGACAGCTAATGGACCTTGTATTTGTGACCCCTACAGAAATGTAGCAAAGAAGCAGTGCAGAATGGGTGCAGAAACACTGCCTTCTCCCACCATGACTATAATTCCCAGCACAGAGGGAGGAGGCAAAATGACCCTCTTTCAATTTTTTCCTGGAGGCAACATACTTTCCCAGCTGTTCCCTGAGGGTCCAGCTTCCAGTCAGCTTGCATTTAGATGATGAATGTGAGCCTCCTCTTTGGGACACTGATGGGCCTTGGCATACCTCTTAGCTTCTGAAGGAAACTAAGAACAAGGAAGCCAACTTGGACAATCACAAATGTTTGAGAGATAACCAATATTTGGGGCTAGGATATTTGATGAAGTTCATGTCCTACACAAGACCATTCTATCAAAACTGGGAGAAGTGGCTATTTTATCTAATATACAGAAGCCAACACAAAGAGTCAAGGAAAATGAAGAAACAGGACTATGTTCCAAATAAGAGAGCAAGATAAATCACCAGAAACAAATTTTAATAAAATGGAGATAAGTGATTTACCTGATAGTTTAAAATAATAGTATAAATATGCTCACTGAGGAGTGCAATTAATAAACAAAGTGAGAAATTTCAACAAATAGAAAATATAAAAACATACCAAATAAATCAAAGAGCCAAAAAATACAATGATTGAACCCAAAAGTTCAATAGAGGGGCTTAATAGAAGACTAAATCAAACAGAAGAAATGATAGGTAAGCTCAAAGACAGGGCAGTAGAATTTATCTAATGAGAGGAGCAAAAAGAAAAAAAGAATGAAAGAGTGAAGATAGCTTGAGAGACTTATAGGATACAATCAAGTATGGCAAAATATGTATTATAAGGTTCCTAGAAGGGCTTCTGGGTGGCTCAGTGGGTTAAAGCCTCTGCCTTCGGCTCGGGTCATGATCCCAGGATCCTGGGATCAGTTCCCCCATCGGGCTCTCTGCTCAGCAGGGAGCCTGCTTCTCCATCTCTCTCTGCCCGTCTCTCTGCCTACTTGTGATCTCTTTCTGTCAAATAAATAAATAAATAAAAATCTTAAAAAATATATACAGTTCCTAGAAGAAGAGAGAGAGGAAGGGCAAAACACTTATTCAGTGAAATAATGGCTGAAAACTTCCATAACCTGGAGGAAAAAAAACAGACATCTAGATCCAGGAAGCCCAGAGAGAACCAAATAAGATGAATTTAAACAGACCCATACTAAGAAACATTATAATTAAACAGTCAAAAGTTATAGATAAGGAGAGAATCTTAAAACCATTAAGAAAGCAGCATGTTATGTACAAGGGAACCACCATAAGACTATGAGAAGAATTTCAGCATAAACTTTGTAGGCCAGGAGGGAGTGGGATGGTATATTTAAAGTACTGAAGGAAAAACAAAAGCTAAAACAAAAATCCTGCCAACCAAAAATACTCTACCCAGCAAAGTTGTCCTTCAGAATTAAAGAAGAGAGTTTTCCAGAAAAACAGAAACTGAAGGAGTTCATCACTACTAGTCTGACCTTATAAGAAATTTTAAAGGACTTCTTCAAGCTGAAATAAAAGAATGCTAATTAGTAACAGGAAAACATATGAAAGTATAAAACTCACTGGCAAAGGTAAATATAGTTAAATTCAAAACACTATCAAGTAACATGGGTATGTAAATGACATAACTACTTTAAATTTGAAAGAAAAGTATTAAAAATAACCATAACTACAATAATTTGTTACTAGATTCACAGTATAAAAAGACATAAATTGTGACATTAAAAACACAAGATGTTGGGGGGAATATAAAAATGTAAAGTTTCTGTATGAAGCTATCAGCTTAAAACAGACTGTTACAAGACATTTTATGTAAGCCTTAGTAACGACAAAGCAAAAATTTACAGTAGATATACAAAAAATAGAAAATGGTATCAAAACATAACACTACAGAAAACCACCAAATCACAAAGGAAGAGAGAAAGAAACAAATGAAGGAATTATAAAACAGAAAACAATGAACAAATGGCAATAGAAAGTTCATTCCTATCAGCAATGCTTTAAATGTGAATGGACTAAATTTTACAATCAAAAGACATAAAAGGACCAAATGGATAAGAGTTTGTTGTTGTTGTTGTTGTTGTTGTTTTTAAAGACCCACTATATTCTGCCTACAAGAGATTCAGTGTATCTTTAAGGACACACATAGACTGAAGTGAAGGGATGGAAAAACATATTCCATGTAAATGGAAACCAAAAGAAAGCAGGAGTAACTGTTGTTTATAGAACAAAATAGACTTTAAACCAAAGTCTGTAATAGGAGACAAAGAAGGTCATGATATAATGATAAAAGGGTCAATCCAATAAGAGGATATAATATTTATAAATATTTATATACCTATTACGTACAGAAACACCTAAATATATAAAGCAAATTTTAACAGATCTGAAAAGAGAAATAAAAAGCAATACAATAACAGTAGAGGATTTCAAAACCTCACTTTCAACAATGGAAAGATTGTCCAGATAGAAAATCAATATGGAATCACTGGACTTAAACTGCATGTTAGACTATTTACAGAAAATTCTATCCAACAGCAACAGAAAACACATTATTTCCAAGTATACATGGAGCATTCTGCAGAAAGATCATATGTTAGGCCACAAAATAATTCATAATAAATTTTCTTAAATCTTTCTTAAATCTTGACTGAAAATCACGTCAAGCATTTTTCCCCACCATAAAGGTTTGAAACTGGAAATCAATTACAAGAAGAAAGCTGGCAAGTTCACAAATATGCAGAAATTAAACAATATGCTCCTGGACAACCAATGGATCAATGAAGAAATCAAAAGATTTCTTGAAACATATGAAAATGAAATACAAAAAGGACCATAAGAAACTACGATCAACAATTGCATGCCAACAACTTCAATAACCTTGAAAAAATAGCTAAATTCCTAGGAATATACAATCTACCAGATCTAAATCATGTAGAAAAATAAAATTTAAATAGACCAATTACTAGTAAGCAGATTGAATTGGCAAATAGAAACCTCCCAACAAAAAAAAATCTAAAGCCAGATGACCTTACTGGTGAATTTTTTTTTTCTTTTTAAAAGATTATATTTATTTATTTATTTGACAGAGAGAGACAGTAGAGAGAGGGAACACAAGCAAGGGAAGTGGGAAGAGGAGAAGCAGGCTCCCCACTGAGCAGGGAGCCTAATGTGGTGCTCAGTCTTAGGACCCTGGGATCATGACCTGAGCTGAAGACAGACACTTAACAAATGAGCCACCCACGTGCCCCCACTGGTGAATACTATCAAACACTTAAAGAATACCAGTACTTTCAAACTCTACAGATAACAGAAGAGGATGAAGAATTTTCAAACTCATTTTATGAGAACAACCTTACAGTGCTACCAAAATCAAACAAGCATGCTGCAAGAAAAGGGAACTAGAGGCCAATATTCCTGATGAACACAGATGCAAAAATTCTCAGCAAAATATTAGCAAACTGAATTTAACAATATATTAAAAAGATCATGCACCGTGATCAAGTAGAATTTATTTTAAAGATACAAGATGGTTCAATATTTGGAAATCAATGTGATACACCCCATTAACAAAATGAAGAATACAAATCATATAATCACCTCCATAAATGCAAAAAGGCTTTTGAGAAAATACTACATCCTTTCATGATAAAAACCCTCAGCAAAGTGGGTAGAGGAAATGTACTCAACTTAATAAAGGCCATATATGGCAAACACACAGCTAACATCATATTCAACAGTGAAATTCTGGAAGTTTTTCCTTTAAGACCAAGAATAAGACAAAGATGCTTACTCTCCTACTTCTATTCAACACAGTATTGGCTGTCCTAACCAGAGCATTTAGGCAAGAAAAAAATAAAAAATAAAAGACATCCAAATCAGACAAAAAGTAAAATTATCTCTATTTGTGGATGACATGTTATATATATAGAAAATCTGAAATACCACCCAAAAAACCCTATTTTACCTAATAAACAAATTTAATAAAATGGCAGGATATAAAATCAATATGCAAAAATTGTGTTTCTAGGGCGCCTGGGTGGTTCAGTGGGTTAAGCCACTGCCTTCGGCTCAGGTCATGATCTCAGTGTCCTGGGATCGAGTCCCACATCAGGCTCTCTGCTCTGCAGGGAGCCTGCTTCCCTCTCTCTCTCTCTCTGCCTGCCTTTCCGACTACTTGTGATTTCTCTCTGTCAAATAAATAAATAAAATCTTTTTTAAAAAATTGTGTTTCTATACACTAACAATGAAAAATAAGTAATAGAAATGAAGAAGACGGGGTACACCTGGGTGACTTAGTCGGTTAAATATCTGACTCTTGATTTGGACTCAGGTCATGATCTCAGGGTGGTGAGATAGAGCCCCCCTGGTCAACCTCCGCCCTGGATGTGAAGCCTGCTTAAGATTCTCTCTCTCCCTCTCCCCCTTTCTCTGCTTTCCATCTCTCTCTTTCAAAAGAGAGAGAGAGAGAAATGAAGAAAACAATCCCATTAATAATAGCATCAAAAAAGAGTAAAATATTTAGGTATATAAGGATGTGATTGATTTGTACATTGAAAACTGTAGGACACTGATAAAAGAAACTGAAGAAGACACAAATAAATGGAAAGATTTCCTATGTTCATGAAACAGAAAAATTAATAATGTTAAAATGTCCATATTTCTAAAGTGATCTGCAGATGCAATGCAATCTCTATAAAATTCCAATGGCATTTTTCATAGAAATAGAACAAACAATCCTAAAATGTGTATGGTATCACAAAAGATGTCAAATAGCCAAAGAAATCTTGAGAAAAAAGAACAATACTAGGGGCATACTTACTGATTTCAAACTTTATTACAAAACTATAGTAATTAAAACAGTATTATATTGGCATGAAAACAGACATGTAGACCAATGGAACAGGATAGAGAACCCAGAAATAAACCCGTGCATATATGGTTAATTAATTTACAACAAAGAAGCCAATAATATACAAAGGGAAATTATCTTTTTAATAAACAGTGCTGGGAAACTGGATTGCCATATGAAAAGAAATAAAACTGATTCCCCTTACACCATACATGAAAAAAAAAAAAAACCCTGAAAATGGATTAGAGACTTAAATATAATATCTGTAACTGTTAAACTCCTAGAAAAAATATATGAGGAAGGAAAAAGAAAATATATGGGGTAAGCTCCTTGAAATTGGTCTTGGCAGTAAATGGATTTTATACCAAAAGCAAAAGCAACTGAAACAAACAAACAAAAAAACAAATAAGAGTACTTCAAACTAAAAACTTCTTCTCAGTAACAGAAAATATCAACAGCATGAAAAAGCAATCTATGGGACAGGAAAATATTTGCAAAACTCATATCCAATAAGAGATTAATATCCAAAATATATATTTGAAACACATACAACTCAACAATAGAAATAGGATAATTAAAAAATGAATAAGGGATGTAAGTAGACATTTTTTCTAAAGATGGACAACAGGTACATGAGAAAATGCTCAACATAACTAATCATAAGGAAAATGCAGATGAAAACCACATGGAGATATCACCTCACATCTGCTAGAATGGCTATCATCAAAACTTACTAACAGGGGCGCCTGGGTGGCTCAGTGGGTTAAGCCGCTGCCTTTGGCTCAGGTCATGATCTCAGGGTCCTGGAATCGAGTCCCGCATCGGGCTCTCTGCTCAGCAGGGAGCCTGCTTCCTCCTCTCTCTCTCTCTGCCTGCCTCTCTGCCTACTTGTAATCTCTGTCTGTCAAAAAAAAAAAAAAAAACTTACTAACAAGAGATAAATTCTGGTGAAGATATGGAAAGAAGGGAAACTCCCTGTACTGTTGATGAGAGTAGAAACTGGTTTAACCACTACGGAAAGCTCTATGGAGGTTTGCCCCCAAATTAAAAATAGAACAATCACATGATACAGAAATCTCACTTCTGGGTATACATGTGAATGAAATAAAATCACTACTGAAAGAGAGGTCTTCAGCTCCATGTTCACTGCAGCATTATTTACAATAGCCATAACATGGAAACAACGTAAGTGTCCACTGAAGGATGAATAAAGAAAATGTTTATTATACATACAATGGAATAATTTTCAGTCATAAAGAAGAAAGAAATCCTGCCATTTGTGACGACATGAATGGAACTTAAGTACATCATTGCAAGTGAAGTAAGTCAGAAAGAAAAAGACAAATACTTACTATCTTACTTACGGGAGCCTAAAAAAACTGAACTCTAAGAAACATAGAATGGGTTGGAGGTTGCTAGAGGCAGGGGGTGAGGTAGGGGGAGGGAAACTGAATGAATGAAAGTGGTCAAAAGGTACAAACTTCCAACCATAAAATAAGTTCTGGGGATGTAGTGTACAGAACAGCGACTAGTTAATAATATTGTACATATATATATATATATATATATATATAGATGTTGCTATAGGAGATTTTAAAGGTCTCACTATGAGAAAAAAAGTTATAACTGTAAGGTAATGGATATTAACTAAACTCATTGTTGTGGTCATTTCACAATATAGACATATATCTAACCACTACTCTGTATACCTTAAACTAATATAATCCGTATGTCCATTATAATGCAATAAAGCTAGAAACAAAATGAATGTTGAATAATGAAGTTAATCCCAAGTCAATTTTAAAAATCCTTCACACTCAATTTTAACTAATATTAACTTACTCCAAAGCCTAATCTCTCCACAATCTCCATTAAAATGGTTCTTGTCATCCCCCCAAACTCCCAGAAGGCCCATGATGAACTATCATCTCATGTCTCTTAGGATGGCTATTATAAGGATGTGGAGGAAGGGAATCCTGTGCCCTATTGGTGGGAATGTAAATTGGTGAATCCAATCTGGAAAACTACATGGAGCTTCCTTGATAAATTAAAAATAGATCTACCATATGATCCAGAAATCCCACTGTTAGGTACATATCTGAAGAAAATAAAACTATTCTCTCGAAAAGATATCTGTACTCCCATGTTTATTGCAGCATTATTCACAACAGCCAAGGCATGGAAACAACCTCAGCATTCATCAACAGAGTGGACCAAGAAAATGTATATGTATATAAAATGAAATATTCAGCTTAAAAAAAAAAGAAATCCCAACATATATGAATTTGGATAGCATTATGCTAAGTAATATAAGCTTAGAAAAAGCTTATATTCCACTTATATGTGGAATAAAAAAAATTAAACTCAAAAACAGAGTAGAAAAGTGATTGCCCCAGGGTAGGGAAAATAGGGAGTGGTTGATAAAAAGGGACAAATTTTCAGTTATAAGACTGTTAAGATGGAGGAGTTAATGTATCTCATGTTGATAATAGTTGATAACGCTGTACTGTAGAGTTGAAATTTGCAAAGAGAGCAGAATTTAAATTTTCTCACCAAAAAAAGGGGGGGGCACTAAGTATGTGAGATGAATTTGTTGATTAACTGTGAGGGGAAACCTTTCATAACATATATGTATACCAAATCCCCATGTTGCACACTCTAAATATCTTAAAATTTTGTCAGTTATAAGCTAAAAACTTCTATTAATGATAGCTTATAATTATTCTTTGTTAAGGAGACTAATCTTTGACTGCCATATCCTATCACATCACTGACCACCCACCCCACAGTATATATCCACATCTAAATCCCATCTTTTATGGACTGAATTATGTCCTCTAAAAATCTGTACATTGAAGGCATAACCTACAGTGGGACTGTATTGGAGATAAGGACCTCAAGGAGGTGATGAAGGTTAAATGAGGTCATAAGGGAGGGGCCGTAGTCCAGTAGCACTAATGTCCTTATAAGAAGAGCAAAAGAGGGGTACCTGGGTGGATCACTTGGTTGAATGTCCAACTCTTCATTTTGACTCAAGTCATCTCTCAGGGTGGTGGGACGGAGCCCCGCACAAGGCTCCATCATGACTGTGGAGTCTTCTTGAGAGTTTTTCCTCTCCCTCTGCTCCACACCCCCAACCCCACACCTGGTTCTCTCTCTCTCAAATAAATACATAAAATCTTAAAAAAAAAAGAAGAAGAAGAAGAAGAAGAGGAGAAACACTAGAAGCATGTGTGCAAGAGGAGAGGCAATGTGAGGGTATGGTGAGAAGACTGCCATCTGCAAACCAGGGAGAGTGGCCTTAAAAGAAACCAAACCTCCCAACACCTTGATCTTAGACTTTTCAGCCATCTGAACTATAAGAAATAGATTTCTGTGTTTAAACATCTAGTCTATGGTATTTTGTTGTGGCAGCTCTACGAGACTAATATACCATTCTTCACCAGGTTCCCCTTGGCCATCATCTCCTTCATAGAGCTTTACCTCCCTGACTTATCACTGATACTCTCCTCTGAATTTCTACTGTAAATGTAATTAATATCACTTTTAAATAAAATGCTATACCTTTTTCCAATAAGTGAATTATTCTTATTTCACCAACTGGTTGTAAATCCCTTGAGATAAGAATCTGTGTCTGTATAACATCTTCGTATTCAAAATTGCATATAAAGGAGCTATTCAGTAGAGGATTCTATTAATGATCCAATATTTTCTTTCTGAGTTTTTTATTATTAAAAATTGGATCAGTCCAGAATCCCAAGAAGAAAGTGTTTATGAGAGTCAGGAGTGAGAATTTTTATGTTATTTGTATAAGTTTTCAGTTACATTAAACTTCTCTTACGGATATAATTGTTAAAGTACTTCCTATCATATATCTAAGATAATTGTGTGTCTATGATTTTGCTCAATGTTTAAAGGGGAATCAGGGCAATGTATCTGTTTTAATTAACTCATAATGTATCAGATTAGTTCTCAATTCCATGTAATTTGCAAAGTGACACTGGGTCAGTTAAAGTTTTAATTAAAAACATCTGTTTTAAATGTGACACCTTTATTTTGTGGTAAGTGACTTGGGATGAATAGCTATGGGTTTCCTTTACAACAAAGAGCAAAAGTGGACTCAACCATTTTCAGTCACGAGCTATGCTCAGAAATTATATTGAAACAGTCTAAACCCTCTTATAGATGTATCATTTAAAAATAAAAAGGAGAGGACTCTGTATGTATTTCTGTCCCTGTTTATGTCTTTCTGTGTATCTCTTTGAGTTTTTCCCCTCTTCTCCCTGATCCTACTCCTGACAGCCATGTTCTGTTGGTCTGTGTCTGCCTATGAAAACACAAATCATTTTCCCATGGATATGTAGGCAAAAGACTCCTGAAAGTTCTTGGTGTTCTCTAGCTTGTTCTGAAATTACATTATTAAGAGCTTACTGAGCAAAACTCAACATTGATCAAATGGAAAAAAGGAAGCACCACTAAGTTACAGCTCCAAGCAAAACCACTTTATGAGTGTGTGGTAGGACTGCACGTTAATGACACCAGTGCCCAGGTGGCCAAATTTATGTCCACCCTCTTGATCTGATAATACAGAGCAGGGGATGAATTGGTAATGAACCAGGCTGAAAACAGATGGTGACTCCATGTGTGTTTGCTGCTGAAAACCTACAAAGGGGAAACATTAAATATGTGTCTTTAAATTTAAATTAGTGCATTTCAAAAACACAGACTGTTGAGCTTTTGAAAACAGGCTGGCTGAATGTGTTTCATCTTATAGTTTTGAACTCTGATGCATTTTGTGGAAAAGCAACAGGCAAAATGGATGGTATGTTAGTTACCCTTTCTTTAGCTCTTCCATATCAATGGTGCTCCACTGTAATTAGGGGCTTGTGTGCAGTTCTTTGTCATTAAATTTGCTACACCCTAATTAGGAAATTTAGAAAATTCAAAAGACCACCATCTAAAAATTGGCACCAATTATTAAATATATTTTCTCAGATTATATGATTTCTGTTTTACTCCACGATGCTGATTGAGTGTAGTACTAACATGATTTGTTTTAAAACATTTTCTTGATGTACCAACAGCATTTTATAAAAATGTATCAAAACATATAACATTCCCCTGACTGTATATATACTTGGGCTGTATTGAGATATTTGGGTCGGAATCTGTCCTGAAATGATTATTTCTTTGATTTATATTCTGAGACAAGCAAAACTGGTTTTTAAACGCCAATCCAAACACATCCCAGAATAATTTGGGGAAAAGCTACCACAAACTCACCCTATGATTCTGTGAGGGCCTTGGATGATTTAATATAAAACTACATAAAAATGAGTACAGTTGAAGGTTGGGTAAAGTTTATAGCAAGTCCAGAATTTGGTCTGGTCTCCCTAGACAGTGGAGTTACAGGAAATGGGGGCCCAGATAAAAGAGGGATAGGAGTGGTTTACTCCCCACCTCACATCCCACATCTGCTCTGCATAAATCCCGGGGCTATTATTACCTGAGCAATTTCTTCTGTGTTCTTCCAGGTAAAACTCAAACTGTCCAAGTTCAAGGTGGACTTGATTTATATCTTGGACATGCCTGAATTTACGCAAAGTGGCAGAATTTCTTAGTGGTGCCAATTTTATACTACTGGATGAACTTACTTCTGAAATACAATCTCTCCCTTCCTTTTGGTTTGGTGGTAGCGGTGGTGATGATGATTTTTGGGGGGGGGGGTGTGCTTATTATACTTTTTAAAGTTTTTATACAAATATATTAAAATCTTTATCAAGTATCCTTCCCGAGGAAATAAGTTGAGTGGAGTATTTTCACAAGCCTAGGAGACCAGGGGACAGTGAGTTGCTGATGGAGCCTCCCCAGAGGGTCCTGATTCCTTTCTCTCTCTTCCAGCTTCCCGCCCTCCCTTTCTGCCCTTCGGGCTCTCTCTTTCTTTTTTTACTGCTCCCACCTCGGTTTTCCCTTCATCTGTCTCAATTTGAGAAATACAATTTAGGGAAAGTTATGGTCCATGGTTTTTCTTGGAAATTATATGTTATTCAAAGTAAAATAAACTCAAAAAGAACAATAAGAATCTTTGCCTCTTGTCACTGTTTCAACTGTGCAAAATTACCAAAATTAAGGTTCCAAACTGTCTGAAAGTCTGAGTGGCTGGAAGTACAGGTTCCTGAAGTCTATACTAGGAATAGGAGGACCTGATGGTTTGATTCTTCATGATGGTCCTTCTGCTCAGTGTTCCAAAAAACCATTGGTTACTCCCATTATTAAGCTGAATAATTCAAGCTTGTAATGGTATCATAAATTCCCTGAAGACAGAGAGCTTGGGTTTAAATCACTGTTTCCAGATCACTTATCATATGTTTTTGCATATGACAAGTAATATTTCTACACTGATTCAGAATGTTTATATATAAAATGTGTATAAATATGAATATATGTTCTATAATATAAAAATTTAAAAATATATAAAAATACATTTTTAAAAATTTGGTTCATATAAAAATCATGAGGTATGACAAACAAGAAGTGATATTCCCATTTGACACACCAGGAAACTAAGACTGCGTGAGTGAATTTATTTAAGTCCCTTGGTTCTTTTTATACCAGGCCATCAGCTAGTATTTGTTTAGTAATAATAGAATATGAAATTGGCAGCTGAATGGTCTATGAAAATGTCTGACAAAAGTGTTTCTTCCTGGACTAAATGTCTATCATTATTAAACTGAAGGCATGTTTCTATCCTCTCATTCAAAATTTTGACCCCAAAACTTGGTTCTATATAATTTGCATAAGTTCATAAAAAATACTTATAAGGGCATCTAGGTGGCTCAGTGGGTTAAGCCTCTGCCTTTGGCTCAGATCATGATCTCAGGGTCATGGGATCGAGCCCCACATCGGGCTCTCTGCTCGGCTAGGAGCCTGCTTCCCCATCTCTTTCTGCCTGCCTCTCTGCCTACTTGTGGTCTCTCTCTTGCTTTGTCAAATAAATAAATAAAATCTTTTTTAAAAAGCACTATAAAGCATATTTCACATGAAATATTGAACATTAAATGTCAAGTAATATTACCCGCCTTAAGATTAATAAAAGACCCAACTTTGCACACTCCTTTTTCATTCCCAAAACAGATGTGGTGTCTTACTATATGCCAGTGTCTGTGCATTAGGAGGGAGGGCACATGAAGAATATATGCTCCAGCATGGATTTTAGTAATTGAAATATTATCTATGAAAAGATACTCAGGCGCACTAATACAGAGTGCTAAAAAGGAGCTAGGAACAAAATATTCTGCTAAAACACAGAAAGGTTCTGCCACCATTTAGAGAGTGACCAGTTTCTGTCAATTCAATAGTCACAGTCATACACATTTACTTTGGGATTTGTCACTCTGAAGTCCTCCCCCAAATCGGGGAAAATTTGCTGTTTTCCTGTACCCTTAAGGTGGTGTGGAATGATTTGCAAGGTTGGACAGCTGATGTTTGCCCATGATGCTGATTTCCAAGTAATGGTTTTTGAAAGACTGGTATAAAGAAGCACTTCCCATGCTCAACACCTTTGCTTTTAAGGATTAATTAGGGTTTCCAGCTCTTGGAAAATTCAAATACAACCTTTAAGGGTTTTAAGGGTTTTTAAATTCTAGTTATAATCTTTGAAATACATGTATGTAATTTTAGGTTAGTATTTTTAACAAAGATGGAGGTAAACTCAAACATTGAAAACTAATATTTTAAAATGTTTAAAATCATTTTTATTTTTTAAATTTTAAAGGTATTTTATTTATTCATTTGAGAGAGAGAGAGAGGGCATGAGCAGAGGGAGGGACAGAGGGAAAAGAAGACTCCTCACTGAGTGGAGAGCCCGACTCAGGGAAGGGGCCCCATTCAAGGACCCCAGGATCATGATCTGAGCCGAAGGCAGATGCTTAACTGACTGAACCATGCAGGTGCTTCTAAAATCATTTTAAGAGAGAAATGTAAAAAAAAAAAAAAAAAAAAAAAAAAAAAGATCTAGAATCTCTTCTCCCAAAATAACATAACTTTTAGTATTTTGGTTTGTTTATTTCTACTTCTTAATACATTTATACATGAAAAATTAAATTAGGATTGTACTGATTTTTAAGTATGATTTCATAATTATTGTATATTTTATTTTTATTGTAAATAGTTACCCTATGTTGTTAAATAATACAGGTATTTTCTAGATAATTTTAAAATAATTTATTTATTAGACATTTATTCCAATGTTTTGCTGTTACAGATATAGTGTGCTTCAGGAGAAAATCTTAGAATAGAAATGCTGGGTCAATAGGCTTGCATACTTTTAGGATTTTTTAACTATGTTTTCAAATTACCATATAGAAAGCTTATTATAATTTCTATTCCCACCAATAATGCATGAATGTATCCCAAAGAAGCAGATTTTTAGATCTAATTAAAAGGAAAAAATTAATGAAGACAAGCATTATCTATAAGTAGAACAAAGAGAATGATGGTAGCTAATGGCCGCTGCTTGCTAGATGCACCTATTATTCAGTAAGAAATTTTCCTAACTTAATAACGATATGGGATTTTAAAAATTTAATCATACAACCTTTCTATTCTCCGATATTAGTTTTATTATTACATTTAACTCTAAGCTCCTTCTTGAGAACAACTGTATCTTTCATCCTTAATTTTTCATGCCTTAGTACCCAAAGCATTCCAGGGACATTACTGATATACTTAAAATACACCGACTGAATCATGTAGACACAAATTCCAGCTAAAAAAAAAAAAGTTTCTACTCAAAGCTTGAGGCAAAGTAATAATGTATTATCAGGTTGTATTATGAGTAATCAAAACTTTTTGCTTTCCATGAGGCTAACTTCATCAGTTCCTACCACATGCACTGAATTGATCAAGAAGTACAATCCCTTCCCTCAAATAGTTCATCTCCAGTAGAGAGGACAGACATATAAGCAGCTATATATGTGAGCCCAGTACAAAATGCAAATGCAGAGCCTCTTCTTCAAAAATTAAGAATTTTAAGAGAGCCACAGTGCAGCATTAAACCAGGAGTGGGGCCCTGCCAAGTGTGGGCACCGCATGGTGGCACAGGTCATACGCCCACAAAGTCGGCCCTGGAAGTCAGCATGATCGGATGGTACAGGATGATAAGGGTCTAAATGGAAGTGTGTAGTAAGGTATAATAGGACCACAATGGAAGAGGTCCTCTCATTCTAAATAACTCTAGTAACCTCACCAGTTAGCATATAGTAATCAAGATAAGTCAAATTGCTTTAGCTAAATATTGCAGCCAATGCAATCAACCCTGCAGAAAAAGAAGTAGATTTATTTGCACCTACTGCATCTATTAACTGGATATATATAGTATATATTATTTAAATACTGAATCCAACACTTGGAGGAGAGATGAGAATCATTTTTGCATATGAAGCACAGTAAGGCCAACATATGAGATGAATACCAAATATGTTTGTGATTTTGTTCGTTAATCTATGGGAGCCAAGGAAACTCACATTTTACCCTTTTTTTCCTATCCCAGTTAAGACAATATAATTCTAAGAAAGCAAATGAAAAATATTCCAGGATAGGACATCAATCGTTTTTTACAATAAGAGTGAACAGACCAACAGACCTTTTGGCTTTTCTTATTTGGATTAACTTCAATGTCTAAAAGTTGCTAAGTAACACTTTTAATAATAAGAGATTTCAAGGCCAGGGAATTAATGATCCATGACCCTATTTAAGAGAAATATTAGTGCATCGTAAGGCGAGATGGCTGAATACAGTAATGGGAACTTCGGGTAATACACTTAACCACTTTCATGTGCTACTTTTTCATTGCTGCTCTCGGTCAATTTGGCATGACACTATTTTTTTATTAGACCATTTACCAAAATTATTTCATCATTATCTCAAGTCAGCTAATAATTACATGGGAAAATAATGATATGGAGAGAATAACCATTGTATAATCATTACCATTTTGAAACAAAGTTATTTCTAGATCTGATAAATGTAAATGTGTAGAACATACCAAGTGCAATTTAACTTTTCAATATACATCTCACGGACTCATTTCAGCAAAACCAAACCAACACATAGAGACACGCACGCATACACGTACACGATCCTCTCAAAAACCTCTCCCTGTGCTGGAAACACTTATCCGCTCTGCCTCGTCCTTCAACAACTTGGTCCTCCCTGTGAAATGTAAGCCAAAGTCTAAACCACCACACAGAGAAGACTCAACCTGGGCAGAGAACAATCGCCCAAGGTCTCCTGAAGCCAAACTTGGCTAAAATTCTGTCAGCTCCGAGTGAAAGAGAACTTCAAAGGGAGTAAACAGCTTCTGTGGATTCATGGCCATGGGAGTTTTAAAGTTGAATAAAATCCCCCCAAATTGGCCTAAATTCATTCTGCTGAAAGCACAAAGGGTTTCAGGGGAACACATCACCTTTTAAAACAAATGTTCTAATTTCTCTATAAAAGACATTGTGGTTTTTGTTTGGGAAGCTTCTTCAAGTAGCCATTTACTTTCTAGTACCCACAGTTAGACCCCTAGAGCTCACACTAGATTACATCCCATGGCCTCCGAGAATGGGGAGCTTGGGACAGTTGGGAATGTTTTAGGGAGCTCTGGAAACAAACCCTAGAGGCATTCATTTTGGCTAACATATGAAAGCCTGGGATCCTAGGGCTAGGGTTTTTTGCTTTTTTTTTTTTTTTTCCTCCTTCAGAAAGGAAAATTGCTCACAAATTGCCTCAATCTAAGGCTCTGTCATTTTATGATAAACCCAGAAGGTTGCTACAAAGGAGTGATGTTTTCTCCTTACCAGTATTCAGGGGAAAATGATTGAGGATGACAACACTGCATGTTTAGAAATGTTCACCTGTTTGGATTTCTAGTCAGAGCTTTCTCGGGTGATAATCTGGTATCCCCTTCCAGAGATTTATATATACCAGACACATAACTTCATCGTAAAGAAATAGCACGTGAAGTATGGTGGGAAATAACCTTGACATTTCCCGATAGCCAGTAATTCTATTTTTAGGTGGGTAATTATACAGTTTGAACTTGAGAATACCTAACTAAACTCTCATTCCCATCAATTTCAATTAATTCTACAGCTTCATTACAAGACAAGCAATATCCAAGATCTGTAACATATCAGCTAGAACTATGGATAAATTTTTCCCCAGTATGAACCTCAGGTTCCTCATCTATGAAAGGTTTAAAAACCTGTTAGGAGTGTTGAGAGATCCAATGACCTAATATGCAAAGTATTTTCCATATAGCAGACAATAAATACAAGTCATAGGCATACTATTCATTATAATGTCCGAGAACCTTGAAACAACATCCAGCATGATTTCACAGGCTTCATGAAAAAACTTTGGTTACCAGATGCTGACTCTCTTATCTCTGTACAACTTGGTGTTCATCACCGTGTATGAGGATAGACATATTCATACATAAGTCATTGGTCCCTGGGACTGCTATATTGAAGGGAGTCCTGGCCTGAGCTCTCTGATGATATGAGACCTTCTATCCTCAATTTTCTCTGTGACTTCCAAGCACCAGTGATCAGTCTCTCTCTTTTATCTTCATCCTAACTCTCTGCTCAAGGGTAATGAAAGATTCTTGACTGGTTATGGTCTCTCTAGTCCTTTAAAAATTGCCACAAGACTTTAAATTTTACTCTGCTTACTATACTCCTTCTTCTCAGTGCACAGACAGAACTAAGGAAACAAGAATCCCTATGCACGTTTATATTTCAGATCTGAAAAAGTTAATTACAAAGAGGAAAATTGGGTGGGTGGGGACAAGGATAGTAAGGAGGATCTTACTCTTTTTTTTTTTTAATATTCCAAAAGGTTCAAGGGCATTCTAGCAAAACTTCAACAAATTGAAAGTGGGAGAAGATGAAAGATGTGAATTATTCTGCTGTGAATGTACTTTGAGGAAATGGGCAAAAAATATTCATACCAGAAGCAGCCCAGATGATCACTAAGCATATAAAAGGATGCTCAACTCCAGTAGCAGAAAGGAAAACATAAATTGAAACCATATTGAAGCACCAATTCACACCCTTTCATTTGAAAACAGTTTTTATGTATGGCTATGCCAGGAATTAGTGAGAATATAGGAAAGCACGAATTCTTAACTACTGCTGGTGGGATTTTACGATAGAAGCTGTGCACATTTCATGAGCCAACAATTTCACTTCCATGTACACCCCTTAGAAACTCCCATTCATTTGCATGGGGCACCTTGCATAGCTATGAATGGTGTTGAAGCAGCATTGTTAAGTCTACCAACCAGAGTGAAAATAAATAAATCATGAAATGTTCATATGATAAAAGAGTATGAACATAGAATTGACTGAACTAGCTCTATACAAATCCATGAGGATGCATCTTACAAAGACATTTGCAGGAAAGTCTGGTTTTCAGAATAACTACAGTATGATATTACCTATGTAAACCTTAAACATACATAAAACACCTCTGCATACATATATAGCATATATGAATACATACGTTTAAAATGCAAAGAAATGCATACAATTAATAGCAAATTCAGTGGGGCTCCTGGGTGGCTCAGTGGGTTAAGGCCTCTGCCTTCCACTTAGGTCGTGGATCCCGGGGTCCTGGGATCGAGCCCCGCGTAGGGCTCTCTGCTTGGCGGGGAGCCTGCTTCACTTTCTCTCTCTCTCTCTGCCTGCCTCTTTGCCTACTTGTGATCTCTGTCTGTCAAATAAATAAAATCTTAAAAAAAATTAATAGCAAATTCAGGATAGAAGTTACTTCCTTTGGAGAAGGTACTACTGGGAAGTAAGGGGGTCTGGCACACAGGATGTATTATCTTGAATTAAGTTTTATTTCTGAAGCTAAGTTTATTGTGTTATTCCTTAAACCCATTTCTGAAATGTTTTATAATATTTTTTAAAGTTTTGAAGTATAGCATCAGACTTGGTTTTTTGGGTGAATAAAACATAGGAGAAAGGAACTAACAGTTAGATGTCCAATCTATTAGACACTTTATAATTTTTATATCCATTAATCCTTTTTGTCATCTTTGCCATTTCAGGTGAACAGCTGGATAAAGTTCAAGTGCTGGGAAGATATTTGAGGCTCTAACAGAGATTTCACCAAGTCCAGTTGACTCCAAAGAACTAGATACAGAACATTGTAGGAAGAGGAGGAGAAGGTCATGGAAAGATCACCAAGGACACCACATAATCATTGAGCCTGACAAGTTGCCATCCTCCCTCTCTTCTCTGGCATGGAATTATCCTGAGCAGACAATAAGTTACTCAAATTCAAGTTTTATATCTGATTCACGGTCACAGTCACATGCTGCTGTTAGTGCTCAGAGCACAGTGGGTGCTTAGTGCATGCTGGGTGGGTGAGTGAATGATAAGTTACAACACAGATGTGTCAGTATGATCATATAGACGATATCATCCTTCATCGTGATGAACTTTGATTCTGACATGTAAAAATTGGTACAGGCAAGAACAGGTAAATAAAAAAACAGAGTACTTAGACTCAGCTGCAAAATGAAAGGGAGCTACATGTTCTATTATGGGGGCAAGGTAATTCCCTTCAAAGTGGTAATTAAGGGAGATGATTCTAATTTGAAACTGGTTTCCTAATTGATGTTTGGCTTTTAGAAATCTCACAGGCCTTTAAATTATATATATTTCGTTTAACTCTCTATAGCTTACCCCCACTGCCAACAAACCCCAAAAATGCGTTCTTAAGATCCAGAACATGAGTCACATAAAGAGTCAAAGAATTACCAGTTACTCTCTAGGACATCCATTTGCTGTCTAACATCTCAAAAATCAGAAAATATGAAATAATGAAAATTTAGGAATGAAAAGCATTAATACTATAAAAAACTTTTTAAGCTCAAATGTCACCAGTCAGATCTTTGCTGACCATCCAAGCTAAAATAGCATCCCTTCTCTCCATCATTCCTGTCAACTTCCTCTGCATCACTATTTCTGGCAATGACTTAGAACCCATTTGTATGTTAAGCATGTTGCTCCCTCTATCCCTTAAGATGTAGTCGCCAAGAGGACAGGAATTTCACTTGCATTAGTCATACATATATCCCCGGCACCTAAAAGACTGTCTAAAAGGTAAAAACTCCTAAATAAAGATCGGTTAAAAGAATAAATAAATTCTCTGCTTGACTTAGGTTGCTGGGGCGGAGGGAGTTTGGGAGAAGGGGGTGGGATTATGGACATTGGGGAGGGTATGTGCTTTGGTGAGTGCTGTGAAGTGTGTAAACCTGGTGATTCACAGACCTGTACCCCTGGGGATAAAAATATATGTTTATAAAAAATAAAAAATTAATAATTCAAAAAAAAGAATAAATAAATTCTTGCATTTGCAGCAATAATCCTCAGAGATTTTCATTTAATAAAGGCAAGTCTTCTTCTATGACTCTATTTGTCCACATGATAGGGATCTTCAATATTGTAAAAAGCAGGGTTTTTTTCTTATTTCCTTTCTTCTTCTTTTTTTAAACATATTTATCGAGATTAATTAATAAATAACTGCATACTTTTAAAAGTGTACAATGCATCCAAAAGTTTCCTTGTGCCCCTTTGTAATCTCCCTTTGCAGCCCTCTGTATCCTCAGACAATTAATAACCCCCTTCTCGTCATTGTAGATTAAATTTTCTAGAATCTTATACAAATGGTATAGTACAATGTGCACCCTTTTTATCCCTGGCTTCTTTCATTCAGTATAATTCTTTTGAGATTTACATATATTGTTATATGTATCATGAGTTCATCCCTTTTATTGCTGAGTATTTCATTGTATGAATACACCATAATTCATTTATTCATTAAATAGTTTATGGGTATTTGGGTCATTTCCAGTTTTTGGCTATTACGAAGAACTGTCGTGAATATTCATAGGCAAGTCTTTATAAAGACACATGGCTTTTTTCCCCTTAGTAGATTTCTAGGAGTGAAATGACTAGGTGAGACCATAGGTTTAAGTTTAAGATTTAAAAATCTGACAGCCTGGAGCACCTGGGGGGCGCTGTTCCTTGAGAGGCTGCCTTCAGCTCAGTCGTGATTCCAGGGTGCTGGGATCCAGCCCCAGTCGTGCTCCTTTCTCGGCTGGGAGCTTGCTTTTCCTTCTGCCTGCTGCTCTCCCTACACCCACTGTGTCAAATGAATAAAATCATAAAAGAAGTAAAAATCTGACAACCTATTTTCCAAAGTCATTGTACTATTCATTCCCACGAAAATGGATGAGAATTCCAGTTGATTCATATATTCATCAACACTTGGTCAGTCTTTTTCATTTTTCATATTCTAATAAGTGTATAGTAGTATATCATTGTGTTCCTGCTTGTATGCTGCTAGCATATTTTTGTGTGCTTATTTGCTATCATCTCTTCTTTGATAAAGCATTTGTTCAAATATTTTGTCCATTTTTTAAAAACTGTAGTATTATTATTTTTTTCTTATATATAAAAAGCAAAATGATGATAATAATAATAATAATAACAACAATTATCAGGGTTTCTTTACTGAACAGATTTATAAAAAGCCACACTCTACTAGGATCTAAGAATTCAGATGCTTACTTTAAAACAAAGTTCCTGCCTAACGGGTACTTACAATTTAGTATAATGAAGTGCAACTACAGATCAGTGCAGGGAGATGGGATTACTACTAGCCACATGTCAATCTATATAAATCCAAGAGGTGGCTATTGTACATCCAGGAAAGACTGTGGCCCATCCTTTGCAGAACGAGCTCCTAAAAAGAGTTTCTTAAGTGCAATAATATTGTAAGTTGGTCTAGTTTGACTTGTCATGTGTAAAAAGAAACATTGAATTAAGACACTCATCTAGAATTTTTCAAATTTCAAATGACTTTAATATTTTAGTAATGTACTTTCATTCTTCTATTCTATAAAATACCTACTGAATATTTTGTGCTGCCTGAGGTTGAGAGAAATGAATGATTTTTATTTATTGTACCTATAGAGAAATATGGTCCAAATCCACTTACATTTTGATAAATGCTAGAGTTAATAAGCAGTAAAATCTTCAAAAGAATACATGTGCTTATTTATTTGGAGGAATGGCAAGAAAGACAGAGATTTGATAGTGTATCCTACTCCTTAGCCTAAGGAATAGAGAGTCATGAACTTGGAAGGGTAGGTGGAACATTTTTTTTTTTTTTAAAGTGGTGAGAGAACATTAGAAATACTGAGCCGGGGCGCCTGGGTGGCTCGGTGGGTTAGGCCGCTGCCTTCGGCTCAGGTCATGATCTCAGGGTCCTGGGATCGAGTCCCGCATCGGGCTCTCCGCTCAGTGGGGAGCCTGCTTCCTCCTCTCTCGCTCTGCCTGCCTCTCTGCCTACTTATGATCTCTCTCTGTCAAATAAATAAATAAAATCTTAAAAAAAAAAGAAAGAAATACTGAGCCAACATGATTGATTACCAATTCTAAGGCCTAGGGATGTAGTACATCAATGGTCACTATAAGATTTTGTGCCAAAATTACTGAAAAAATAAAATGATGCTATTGATAGAAATGTATATTTCAGAAAGAGGACTGAGTTTTGAGCTAAGGATAAGTTTGAATAAATACTTTAATTTTGGACAGACAGAAAAACATCCAAATGGAAATGCCCAGTAGAAGGACCAGGTATGACCGGTGCTTAAGGATTTCTTAGGACTAGAGAAAACCAATTATGAGTCATTAGCAAAAAGATAAACCTGAGAGTAGATACATTTTTAAATGAATGTGGAAATAAAAAGAGTGCTGGGTAGAAAATGAGTACTGGGCAGGAAAAGGGCCTAGAATTATCATTCCATAAAAGCATTGAGCTAAAATTAACTGAATTATTCTGATCTCTTCTGCAATGGGAAAAAATAAAACTTTTTATAATATTTGATGTGGTCAGTAGGTATTTGGTTCACAAATGGAATATTTATAGGTTTTTAAGATAGCCTACTCTGTTGCCCGACTATTTAAACAATTGGAAAAAGCCTTTCTTATATTGAGCACCATATGACCAAACTATTATCTTTGACTTTGGTTACAGTTCCTGGCACAGAGTAGGCATTCAAGCAATGTTTGTTAGATGACCAGATGGTTCTCCTTTTGTTCTCAGCCAATTCAGTAAGTCTACTCTCTTCCATGTGTAAGCCAGATGGCTGAAAATTTACATGAATTTTTAGCTGTATAAACCAAAGTAACTCAAATTATTGTGATTGTCTATTGTGCATCTCCACTTGTTTTTTTATTTTTAAGGTAAATATTCTGAATTTACAAAGAAAATTCTCTTAAGGGTCACCTGGGTGGCTCAGTGGGTTAATGCCTCTACCTTCAGCTCAGGTCATGATCTCAGGGCCCAGGATTGACCCCCACACACACATCAGGCTCTTTGCTCAGCAGGAAGCTTGCTTCCTCCTCTCTCTCTCTGCCTGCCTCTCTGCCTACTTGGATCTCTGTCTGTCAAATAAGTAAATAAAATCTTAAAAAAAAAAAAAGAAAAAGAAAATTCTCTTAAGATAATCCAGACAGTTTAAAGAAGATAAATGAAGAAATATGTCACATGGCTTCCTTCTCAATAAAACTAGATGGTGTTATTTGTCTTGAGTGGAGATATTTGAAGAGACAAAGTTTTGTACAGTGGCTTTGGAAGAGGGTATTTAAGATGTATAAGAAGATTGTGGAATACCAAATAAATTGTATAGATCATGAATTTTCAATGAGCCATGTAAATCTTATAACTTATTGAAAAATAGCTATCACTATGGAAATTGTGGAGAAAAAAGACATGAGAATACTGCATAATACAGAAGACAAAGTAGAGACCATGTAAAATGTGACACTAACATGTTAGACCATTGAAAACTCTCTCTTCTCAGATTTTTTCCGTATCAGAATCCTACTTGTTCTTATATTCCATCAGTCCACCTTGAGTTGTATTAGCCTTGTATGGACCAGGTGAAGCCAGGAACTGCATCTCTGGTGAAGAATTATGCCTTAGGGTACACCCAAGTTTAGGTTTCTATAAGCAGGAAGAGGTTTGATTTATGGAATCCTTAACCCTTATTTAGGAATGGCCACAGATAAACTACCTCTCTTTCTTGGGTAGTTTCTCCTACTCAGAGTTGACAGATGGTGGACAAAAGATGATGACTATTGTTTGAGTTTCCCTTCCACTAATTGCTACTATAACACAATGATTAAGAGCATGGATTTGGGAGTCGAAGAGATCTGTGTTTAAATTCTGGTTTTGTTGCTTACTAGTTTGTGTAAGCAGTACTATGTTACTTAACATCTCTGGTTACCATTTTTCTTCTAAAGTGGGAATACAATATGTAGGTTGCTACAAGTTTTAAATAGTTGTTTTAAGGGTTAAATGAGGAGATATATCTAAAGTGCCTTGCTTAATGGCTATAATAATTTAAAAATATGTATATTATTTAGTTCCTGCCCTTCTGGAATCCTTGACTTTCCAATTACAAGGGAAATTTATATTCTCCAATTTCATATTAAGAAATGTTCATGATCTTAAAACTTAGGGATCATATACACACAATTTGTAATAATAGACCCTTTAGGTATTATAGGAGAAGTCTTAGATTGGTTCCAAGGTGTCCTGAAATGTAGCAGAGGTTTAGAAGAGGGAGGTCAGTGAATAAACAATGATGTTTGCAAAAGGACTGATGATACCAAAGAAGAAGCTAAACTTACCCACCAATTACAAGCAAAAGTGCAGACTTCCCTACCTTCACAACTACCTGCCCTTGCAAAGTCTGACCTCCCAATAAACTTACTCCATAGAGGAGATCAGGACAGCACAGAGCATATATGGAGGAATGTACAGGTATGAAACTTTCTCAAAGAAAGGGCTCAGTGGAAACCAACACACACTGTACAGTGCTCACTCATTCTTCAAATCCTGAGAGAAGTAGAAATGAAAAATTGGCAAGGAAATCATAGAGTTCTTCCTAACACTTCTCAAAGGGTTGGAATTCCTGTTTTATTGTCCCAGGAAGGAACAGAGAGAGTTTGAAAGGATATCTGCTCTTATCTGTAGCAAATGGGGATGACTCCAAAGGAGAAAGAGACCCTTTCCTTTTATTGGCTTTGTGCCTTGATCCTGCTTGGTAAGGATACGGCCATGCCCATTCATTTAAATATGGACTGTGGCTGCTTTCATACCACAACAGCTGACTTGAGTAATTGTGACAGAAAACATATGACCCACAAAACCAAAAAGTATAATATTGTCTACCCCTTTATGGAAAAGTGTGCAGACCCCTAATCTGGATCAATCCAGGAAGCCCAGGGGTTCATTTCCTGTTTGTCAAGTAGTATAAGAAGTCTAAAATGGCAAAGGGACAGTCTCAACTCGAATTCAATGCAACAGTTGCTATGTCCCATGGTGGAAGAATGTTTCTCTCCTCCAACCAGAAAATTTCATAGTTCTAGGGAATATAAAAAAAAAATGTTTTATAAATGGGTAATAAAGTACTATAATGGAAGGTGCCACATCTACGTTCACTCCTGGTTTCCAGCCCCATGTATTCTAACATTGGGAGAAACAGCACTTCATCTCAGTCACAGGCTCAGAATATATGCCATAGCCCAACCTTGCAAGGTGTTAATTGCCAACTGGAGCTGTAACTACATCTTGGATAAACCTTAGTTTATATGGGTAATGAGGTCCATGGCAAGACTAGTGAGCTCCATGAGGATCAGCCCAACATCACGTGGCATTAGGGAAATACAAATAAAAACCACAATGAGATATCACCTCACACCAGTCAGACTGGCTTAAATTAACAAGTCAGGAAACAACAAATGTTTGAGAGGATGTAGAGAAAGGGGAACCCTCTTACACTGTTGGTGGGAATACAAGCTGGTATAGCCACTCTGGAAAACAGTATGGAGGTTTCTCAAGAAGGTAAAAATAGAGCTACTCAATGACCCAGGAATTGCACTGCTGGGTATTTACTTCAAAGATACAAATGTAGTGATCCAAAGGACAACTGTACCCCAATGTTTATAGCAGCAATTGTCCATAATAGCCAAACTATGGAAAGAGCTGAGATGTCCATTTACAGAAGAATGGATAAAGAAGTTATGATGTGTACACACACACATGCACACATGTGCATAATGGAATATTACCCAGTCATTAAAAAGGATGAAATCTTACCATTACTCTGACATGGATAGAACTGGAAGGTGTTGTATTACTCTTAGTTAAATAAGTCAATCAGAGAAAGATAATTATCATATGGTTTCATTCACATGTAGAATATAGGAAACAGCACAGAGGACCATAAGGGAATGGAAGGAAAACTGAATGGGAAGAAATTAGAGAATGAGACAAACCATGAGAGACTAGTAACTACAGGAAACAAACTGATGGTTACAGGAGGGGAGGTGGATGGGGTGATGAGGTAACTGAGTGATGGGCATTAAGGAGGACACATGATGTGATGAGCACTGGGTATTTTATGCAACTGATGAATTACTTACTGAATTCTATATTTGAAACTAATGATGTACTATTTGTTGGTTAATTGAATTGAAAAAACAAAGCCTCCTGGACACTAATCTTCAAAAATTCTCCCTTCTCAGTCTCTGACCAAATAGCCAAATCATGCCTGAAGATCAGTATAGACCCATGCCCTAGACCATCTGTCCTTCAACACAGTGGATTACCAATATACCAGCAGTTATTACTTTGTATGGTTCTGATATGCACGAATTTCACTTATCATGGTTTACTTAAGTAAATATCATGGTTTAGTCTCAACACCATTCAAATTTTAATTACCATGGCATATTAACTTCACTGCCAACTCTTCAATCCACAAATCACTAAGTAAACAACAGATGCACATAATGATCAGTGACAAACTGTGTCACTTCTTCCAAAGACTACTAGTGACTGGTCACTCATCTGTTATTTGGTTCATACACAGCAAAGTCTGTCACTTTAATGCTTCTCTGTCTTCCAATGATAAACCCATTTGAATTTTACAAAAATGTAAAAGAGAGTTAACCCACAAAGATAGACATGTGACAGAGAAGTGAAAACTGTTAATGCTGGAAGTAAAATTCAAATCAAATGTAAAACGAGTTATAGAAGAAACAGTTGACCTTGGGAATGTTGACATTTTTGCCATTTGAGAGACTCCAGATATGTAGCAAAGGCAAACTTATTGATATAAAGGAAGAAGGTGGTTGTGATAAGAAGTGAAGATATTCCAAAGAAGTGATGCTGACTCCCCCCAAAAGTACATAAGAAACATTAAAAAAAACTCTCAGAGACACTTCATGATACTTACTGTGGTAAGTGCAAAGGGAAAATGTTCAATGGGTATAAAAGAGTATAGCAATTCACTAAGGCATAGAAAAAAAAGCTCTCTCCATTTTTTAATTTACACAACAATGAGATAATCACTTTTTAAATTACTTTTGATGAGCTCTTCCTTTTTAAGTAAAGAAATAAAATAATTTTCAATATTTCTAATGTTTTAAATTACAGCGTGTTACATAAATATTAGTTTTACTGTTTTTTATTTCCCTATACATTTGTAATTGATAGTGAGAAAGTTTTTAATGTTTGACAAAAAAAATTAAAGATCACAGAACAACACAAAACAAAAACAACAAGAGCTTTTCCCACTGAATATTAAGATTGTTTTTCAAAGTTATATCTCACATGGCCATTTTTAGTCTCACACTACTGTACAAAGTGAGGCATACTTCATAATGCCCATCACTCAGTTACCTCAAAAGTTGTCTCAAAAGTTAAAGATGTCTAACAAATGACATCAGCAGCTTTGACATACAGTGAATACATGCTAGGTATAACAACTTATTTTTCTCTTTGGAAAGAAAAAATTCTGCATACCCCATCCACCTCCCCTCCTGTAACCATCAGTTTGTTTCCTGTAGTTACTAGTCTCTCATGGTTTGTCTCATTCTCTAATTTCTTCCCATTCAGTTTTCCTTCCATTCCCTTATGGTCCTCTGTGCTGTTTCCTATATTCTACATGTGAATGAAACCATATGATAATTATCTTTCTCTGATTGACTTATTTAACTAAGAGTAATACAACACCTTCCAGTTCTATCCATGTCAGAGTAACGGTAAGATTTCATCCTTTTTAATGACTGGGTAATATTCCATTATGCACATGTGTGCATGTGTGTGTGTACACATCATAACTTCTTTATCCATTCTTCTGTAAATGGACATCTCAGCTCTTTCCATAGTTTGGCTATTATGGACAATTGCTGCTATAAACATTGGGGTACAGTTGTCCTTTGGATCACTACATTTGTATCTTTGAAGTAAATACCCCAAACTACTGGATCCCCAGAAACTTAACCAATGTGAAAAACTCCTGTATTTTGAGGGGTTTTACTTCCTACCTCTGTCCTACAAAAACATTTATAATATCTGCCACTTCCTGTTTTCTAGAGCTCATGAAAATGGTGTCAAAAATGTAGAGCATTGATGGGGTTTCCTGGAGGCTGCTAAGACAACCAAGTTTCCTGAGAATTCAGTTATGGATCAGGGTTAGAGAGGTTACCTAATTCTAGCAAAATAGGAATAGTTACTGCTACCCTGATGAGTGAAAGCAAACTGCCTTTGGTGATTCCTGGTTTTGAGCTAGAGAGAAAGCATTTGTTTTGCTCTATCATCAGGGGTGGTAGGGTTCTATGCCCACAGAATCATCTGAACCAGCATTTGCAACTGGACTTGCTCACTTTAATTATATCTTTCTAATATTTATGCCTTTTATTTCTCTTTCTTGTCTTCCTGGGCTGGCTAAGACATCTACTACGATATTGAAGAGAAGTGGCAAGAGTGTACATCATTAAGTTGTTCCTAATCTTAAGAGGAAACATGCTCAGTCTTTTCCTTTAAGTCCAATATTAGGTAGTTATATTTTGTACATGTCCTTAGAAGGTAGAGGAAATACTCTTCTATTTCCAGTTTGCTAAATTTCTTTTTTTCTGAGTGGGTGTGGAATTCTGTCAAATATTGTATGCATCCATTGAAATAATCATGCATTCTTCCCCTTTTTTTTCCTGATAAGATAGAAGATTACTTTGATTTTTTTAAAAATGCAAAATCAACTTTAAGTACCTGGATTAAAACTCTTTTGGTCAAGATGTATTATTCTTTCACATATTGCTAAGTTTGATTTGTCAATATATTGCTAAATATTTTTAAATCTATATTCATGAGGGATACTGGACTGTAATCCTCATTTTTTATAATGGTCTTGCCTGAGAACCCTCTGTAAATATTTGCTGAATAAATAAATCCAGTGTAAAGATAAAACACAAAAATCCAGTTTACTACCACAGTTACACGTTAAAATACATGCAATACACATGCACATTTGGGAGAAGACTGAGACCTCCCCACTTCCAGATATATCAGCTTTAGCCCATTCCCCATACTATATACAATGCAAACTTTCTAAAAGGTAAATTTTATTTTGCTAATTCCCTCTCAAAAACCTGTCATTGATCACTTGGCATTAGGGATATACAAATCAAAACCACAGATACCACCTCATACCAGTCAGAATGGCTAAAATTAACAAGTCAGGAAATGACAGATGGCAAGGATGAGAGAAAGGGGAACCCTACTACACTGATGGTGGGAATGCAGCTGGTGCAGCCACTCTGGAAAACAACATGAAGGTGCCTCAAATGTTGAAAATAGAGCTACCCTACAACCCAGCAATAGCACTACTGGGTATTTACCCTAAAGGGACAAATGTAGTGATCTGAAGCAGCACATACACCCAAATATTTGTAGCAGCAAGGTCCACAAGAGCCAAACTATGGAAAGAACCTAGATGTCCATCAACAGATGAATGGAAAAAGAAGCTGTGGTATACATTTACAATGGAATATTATGCAGCGATCAAAACCCATGAAATCTTGCCATTGGCAACATTGTGGGTGGAACTAGAGAGTATTACGCTAAGCAAAATAAGTCAATCAGAGAAAGACAATTATCATATGGTCTCCTTGATATGAGGAATTTGAGAGGCAGGGCAGGGGGTCATGGTGGGTCATGGGAGGTAGGGAAGGAGAAAATGAAACAAGATGGGATTGGGAGGGAGACAAACCATAAGAGACTCTTAATCTCATGAAACAAACTGAGGGTTGTTGGGGGGTGGAGGGTGCAGATAAGGTGGTTGGGTTATGGACATTGGAGAGGGTATGTGCTATGGTGAGTGCTGTGAATCATGTAAGCCTGATGATTCACGGACCTGTACCCCTGGGGCAAATAATATATTACATGTTAATAAAAAATTAAAAAAAAACTTGGAAATTACAATAAAAAAACAAAAACAAAAAAACCTATCATTGGTTCCTATTACCCTCAGAGCAGTTTAAGTATGTTTTTGAATTTCCCACTTTTTATATCTCTAAAGTACCAGCAGACAGCACTAGTAATAAATAACCTACTTTGTTGACTCAGAGGACTTTTTTTTTTTAATATAATTTTTTATTTTTTTATTTTTATTTTTTTTTTTTTACTTGTGAGGATTTTTTTTTAATATAATTTTTTATAAACATATATTTTTATCCCCAGGGGTACAGGTCTGTGAATCACCAGATTTACACACTTCACAGCACTCACCAAAACACATACCCTCCCCAATGTCCATAATACCACCCCCTTCTCCCAAACCCCCTCCCCCCAGCAACCCTCAGTTTGTTTTGTGAGATTAAGAGTCACTTATGGTTTGTCTCCCTCCCAATCCCATCTTGTTTCATTAATTCTTCTCCTACCCACTTAAGCCCACATGTTGCATCACCACTTCCTCATATCAGGGAGATCATATGATAGTTGTCTTTCTCTGCTTGACTTATTTTGCTGAGCATAATACGCTCTAGTTCCATCCATGTTGTCGCAAATGGCAAGATTTCATTTCTTTTGATGGCTGCATAGTATTCCATTGTGTATATATACCACATCTTCTTGATCCATTCATCTGTTGATGGAAATCTAGGTTCTTTCCACAGTTTGGCTATTGTGGACATTGCTGCTATAAACATTCCGGTGCACGTGCCCCTTTGGATCACTGCGTTTGTATCTTTAGGATAAATACCCAATAGTGCAATTGCTGGGTCATAGGGCAGTTCTATTTTCAACATTTTGAGGAACCTCCATGCTGTTTTCCAGAGTGGCTGCACCAGCTTGCATTCCCACCAACAGTGTAGGAGGGTTCCCCTTTCTCCGCATCCTCGCCAGCATCTGTCATTTCCTGACTTGTTGATTTTAGCCATTCTGACTGGTGTGAGGTGATATCTCATTGTGGTTTTGATTTGTATTTCCCTGATGCCGAGTGATATGGAGCACTTTTTCATGTGACTGTTGGCCATCTGGATGTCTTCGTTGCAGAAATGTCTGATCATGTCCTCTGCCCATTTCTTGATTGGATTATTTGTTCTTTGGGCATTGAGTTTGCTAAGTTCTTTATAGATTCTGGACACTAGTCCTTTATCTGATATGTCGTTTGCAAATGTCTTCTCCCATTCTGTCAGTTGTCTTTTGATTTTGTTAACTGTTTCCTTTGCTGTGCAAAAGCTTTTGATCTTGATGAAATCCCAATAGTTCATTTTTTCCCTTGCTTCCCTTGCCTTTTGCGTTGTTCCTAGGAAGATGTTGCTGCGGCAGAGGTCGAAGAGGTTGCTGCCTGTGTTCTCCTCAAGGATTTTGATGGATTCCTTTCTCACATTGAGGTCCTTCATCCATTTTGAGTTTATTTTTGTGTGTGGTGTAAGGAAATGGTCCAATTTCATTTTTCTGCATGTGGCTGTCCAATTTTCCCAGCACCATTTATTGAAGAGGCTGTCTTTTTTCCATTGGACATTCTTTCCTGCTTTGTCGAAGATTAGTTGACTGTAGAGTTGAGGGTCTATTTCTGGGCTCTCTATTCTGTTTCATTGATTTATGTGTCTGTTTTTGTGCCAGTACCATGCTGTCTTGATGATGACAGCTTTGTAATAGAGCTTGAAGTCCGGAATTGTGATGCCACCAACGTTGGCTTTCTTTTTCAATATCCCTTTGGCTATTCGAGGTCTTTTCTGGTTCCATATAAATTTTAGAATTATTTGTTCCATTTCTTTGAAAAAGATGGATGGTACTTTGATAGGAATTGCATTAAATGTGTATATTGCTTTAGGTAGCATAGACATTTTCACAATATTTATTCTTCCAATCCAGGAGCATGGAACATTTTTCCATTTCTTTGTGTCTTCCTCAATTTCTTTCATGAGTACTTTATAGTTTTCTGAGTATAGATTCTGTGCCTCTTTGGTTAGGTTTATTCCTAGGTATCTTATGGTTTTGGGTGCAATTGTAAATGGGATTGACTCCTTAATTTCTCTTTCTTCTGTCTTGCTGTTGGTGTAGAGAAATGCAACTGATTTCTGTGCATTGATTTTATATCCTGACACTCTACTGAATTCCTGTATAAGTTCTAGCAGTTTGGAGTGCAGTCTTTTGGGTTTTCCACATATAGTGTCATATCATCTGCAAAGAGTGATAATTTGACTTCTTCTTTGCCGATTTGGATGCCTTTAATTTCCTTTTGTTGTCTGATTGCTGAGGCTAGAACCTCTAGTACTATGTTGAATAGCAGTGGTGATAATGGACATCCCTGCCGTGTTCCTGACCTTAGCGGAAAAGCTTTCAGTTTTTCTCCATTGAGAATGATATTTGCGGTGGGTTTTTCATAGATGGCTTTGATGATATTGAGGTATGTGCCCTCTATCCCTACACTTTGAAGAGTTTTGATCAGGAAGGGATGCTGTACTTTGTCAAATGCTTTTTCAGCATCTATTGAGAGTATCATATGGTTCTTGTTCTTTCTTTTATTGATGTGTTGTATCACATTGACTGATTTGCGGATGTTGAACCAACCTTGCAGCCCTGGAATAAGTCCCACTTGGTCGTCGTGAATAATCCTTTTAATGTACTGTTGAATCCTATTGGCTAGTATTTTGTTGAGTATTTTCGCATCTGTGTTCATCAAGGATATTGGTCTATAGCTCTCTTTTTTGATGGGATCCTTGTCTGGTTTTGGGATCAAGGTGATGCTGGCCTCATAAAATGAGTTTGGAAGTTTTCCTTCCATTTCTATTTTTTGGAACAGTTTCAGGAGAATAGGAATTAGTTCTTCTTTAAATGTTTGGTAGAATTCCCCCGGGAAGCCGTCTGGCCCTGGGCTTTTGTTTGTTTGGAGATTTTTAATGATTGTTTCAATCTCCTTACTGGTTATGGGTCTGTTCAGGCTTTCTACTTCTTCCTGGTTCAGTTGTGGTAGTTTATATGTTTCTAGGAATGCATCCATTTCTTCCAGATTGTCAAATTTGTTGGCGTAGAGTTGCTCATAGTATGTTCTTATAATAGTTTGTATTTCTTTGGTGTTAGTTGTGATCTCTCCTCTTTCATTCATGATTTTATTTATTTGGGTCCTTTCTCTTTTCTTTTTGATAAGTCTGGCCAGGGGTTTATCAATTTTATTAACTCTTTCAAAGAACCAGCTCCTAGTTTCGTTGACTTGCTCTATTGTCTTTTTGGTTTCTATTTCATTGATTTCTGCTCTGATCTTTATGATTTCTCTTCTCCTGCGGGGCTTAGGGTTTCTTTCTTGTTCTTTCTCCAGCTCCTTTAGGTGTAGGGTTAGGTTGGGTACCTGAGACCTTTCTTGTTTCTTGAGAAAGGCTTGTACCGCTATATATTTTCCTCTCAGGACTGCCTTTGTTGTGTCCCACAGATTTTGAACCATTGGATTTTCATTATCATTTGTTTCCATGATTTTTTTCAATTCTTCTTTAATTTCCCGGTTGACCCATTCATTCTTTAGAAGGATGCTGTTTAGTCTCCATGTATTTGGGTTCTTTCCAAACTTCCTTTTGTGGTTGAGTTCTAGCTTTAGAGCATTGTGGTCTGAAAATATGCAGGGAATGATCCCAATCTTTTGATACTGGTTGAGTCCTGATTTAGGACCGAGGATGTGATCTATTCTGGAGAATGTTCCATGTGCACTAGAGAAGAATGTGTATTCTGTTGCTTTGGGATGAAATGTTCTGAATATATCTGTGATGTCCATCTGGTCCAGTGTGTCGTTTAAGGCCTTTATTTCCTTGCTGATCTTTTGCTTGGATGATCTGTCCATTTCATTGAGGGGAGTGTTAAAGTCCCCTACTATTATTGTATTATTGTTGATGTGTTTCTTTGATTTTGTTATTAATTGGTTTATATAGTTGGCTGCTCCCACGTTGGGGGCATAGATATTTAAAATTGTTAGATCTTCTTGTTGGACAGACCCTTTGAGTATGATATAGTGTCCTTCCTCATCTCTTATTATAGTCTTTGGATTAAAATCTAATTGATCTGATATAAGGATTGCCAGTTCTGCTTTCTTCTGATGTCCACTAGCATGGTAAATTCTATTCCACCCCCTCACTTTAAATCTGGAGGTGTCTTCGGGCTTAAAATGAGTTTCCTGAGGCAACATATAGATGGGTTTTGTTTTTTTATCCATTCTGATACCCTGTGTCTTTTGACAGGGGCATTTAGCCCATTAACATTCAGGGTAACTATTGAGAGATATGAATTTAGTGCCATTGTATTGCCTGTAAGGTGACTGTTACTGTATATGGTCTCTGTTCTTTTCTGATCTACCACTTGTAGGCTCTCTCTTTGCTTACAGGACCCCTTTCAATATTTCCTGTAGAGCTGGTTTGGTGTTTGCAAATTCTTTCAGTTTTTGTTTGTCCTGGAAGCTTTTAATCTCTCCTTCTATTTTCAATGATAGCCTAGCTGGATATAGTATTCTTGGCTGCATGTTTTTCTCGTTTAGTGCTCTGAAAATATCATGCCAGCTCTTTCTGGCCTGCCAGGTCTCTGTGGATAAGTCAGCTGCCAATCTAATATTTTAACCATTGTATGTTATAGACTTCTTTTCCCGGGCTGCTTTCAGGATTTTCTCTTTGTCACTGAGACTTGTAAATTTTACTATTAGGTGATGGGGTGTGGGCCTATTCTTATTGATTTTGAGGGGTGTTCTCTGAACCTCCTGAATTTTGATGCTCGTTCCCTTTGCCATATTGGGGAAATTCTCCCCAATAATTCTCTCCAGTATACCTTCTGCTCCCCTCTCTCTTTCTTCTTCTTCTGGAATCCAAATTATTGTAATGTTGTTTCGTTTTATGGTGTCACTCATCTCTCGAATTCTCCCCTCGTGGTCCAGTAGCTGTTTGTCACTCTTTTGCTCAGCTTCTTTATTCTCTGTCATTTGGTCTTCTATATCACTAATTCTTTCTTCTGCCTCATTTATCCTAGCAGTGAGAGCCTCCATTTTTTATTGCACCTCATTAATAGCTTTTTTGATTTCAACTTGGTTAGATTTTATTTCTTTTATTTCTCCAGAAAGGGCTTTTATATCTCTCGAGAGGGTTTCTCTAATATCTTCCATGCCTTTTTCGAGCCCGGCTAGAACCTTGAGAATTGTCATTCTGAACTCTAGATCTGACATATTACCAATGTCTGTATTGATTAGGTCCCTAGCCTTCGGTACTGCCTCTTGTTCTTTTTTTTTGTGTTGAATTTTTCCGTCTTGTCATTTTGTCCAGATAAGAGTATATGAAGGAGCAAGTAAAATACTAAAAGGGTGGCAACAACCCCAGGAAAATACGCTTTAACCAAATTAGAAGAGATCCCAAATCGTAAGGGGGGGAGAAAGGGGATAAAAAGAGGTTCAAAAGGGAAGAAAGAAAAAAAAAGAAAAAAGAAAAAAAAAACAAATGAAAAGAATTAAAAAAAAGAAAACAAATAAGAAAAATATAAAAAAGAAAAAATATATATATTAGATAAACTAGTTAAAAAATGTTAAAAATGAAAAAGGTAAAAGTTAAAAAAAAATTTACCAGAAGGCGAGAAAAAAACAAAAAATGAAAAAGAAAAAAATTAAATTAACTGCAAGACTAAAAAAAATCACAGGGAAAAAGCCATGGGTTCCATGCTTTGCTTTCTCCTCCTTTGGAATTCTGCTGTTCTCCTTGGTATTGAAACCGCACTCCTTGGTAGGTGAACTTGGTCTCGGCTGGATTTCTTGTTGATCTTCTGGGGGAGGGGCCTGTTGTAGTGATTCTCAAGTGTCTTTGCCCCAGGCGGAATTGCACCACCCTTATCAGGGGCCGGGGTGAGTAATCCGCTCGAGTTTGCTTTCAGGAGCTTTTGTTCCCTGAGCGCTTTCCGTAGAGTTCCGGAGGATGGGAATACAAATGGCAGCCTCCTGGTCTTTGGCCCGGAGGAGCCGAGAGCCCAGGGCCCCACTCTTCAGAGCGCCCTCAGAGAACAGCGCCCAGTAACTCCCGTCTGCCTGACCTCCCGCCCCGCTCCGAGCTCACCGAGCCTGCGACCGGTTCAAGGTAACCCCGAGCTGTGAGTTTACTGTCAGCTCTGTCTCTGTAGCCGGCTTTCCCGTTCCAATACCCGCAAGCTCTGCGACACTCAGACACCCCCGATCCTTCTGTGACCGTGCAGGACCTGAGGCCACGCTGACCCCACGTGGGCTTCGCCCTGGTTTAGCCTCTGGAGCGATGTCCCTCAGCAGAACAGACTTTTAAAAGTCCTGATTTTGTGCGGCCGTTGCTCCACCGCTTGCCGGGAGCCGGCCCCTCCCCCCGGGGTCTATCTTCCCGTTGCTTTGGATTCACTTCTCCGCCGGTCCTACCTTTCAGAAAGTGGTTGTTTTTCTGTTTCCAGAATTGCTGTTGTTCTCTTCGATCTGTCCATGGATTTTCAGGTGTTTGCAATCTTTAGATAAGCTATCTAGCTGATCTCCGGCTAGCTGAAGTAGTCTCAGCCTGCTACTTCTCCGCCATCTTGACTCCTCCTCCATGACAGGCTATTATATTTGCCTCTTGGAGTTTGATTAGGCTTGTCTGTAAGAATAGTGGAATGGCCCAGTGTGCACAAAAAACATGCTTGAGGGACACTTTTTCTCTTGATTACCTCCCACATACTCCACCAGCCTCAATTATCCTCTTAGTGGGGTTGGGAGTTTTGATACCAGACTAATCCTGACATAGGTGTATATCATAGCTACGCTGGGCGTTGCGATTTGCCTCAGGAAGAAAACCCAGATTGTGCCAGATCAGCTACAGGGCTTTCCAAACTCACTGCAATTTTCCCAGTTGGAGCTCACTTGTATTTGTGGAAAGGTTCTACTATGTTGCCCCACTGTCCTCCATCAGAAAACCAGGGTTCTCCTCCTCGGCGACTGGCATGATGTTGTTGGAGCTGCTTCCTCTTGCACAAACCAGGATGTTACAAATCACCTGGTGTGCTGAAGGTTGTAGACTGGCGATTCTACAAAATCCGGACTGGATGGGGATCACCTGGTGAGCTGTTCGATCCCAGACCAAGAGGCCCCGGCTCAGAATTTCTAATTCAGTCATTCTGGAATGGGGGCCCAAGGATCTGCATTTCTCACATGTCTGAAATGTTGCTAGTTTAAGGACTGAAATTTGAGAACCTCTGAAGATACAACAAAAGTTTCGATATGAGCGGCAAGGTACCGTGCGGCACACTGAAAGTTGCACTCGGATAGCGCACGTTGCAGAGAGGGAATGAATAATCAATTGCTGGCGAGCGTTAGCCAGATCAGGTGAGGACAATGAGGATTCTGGCTCTACATCTTGTTTTTCACATTCTCCAGGAAGACGTCAATATTAAACATTCCTGAACTAGGAACACAGGCATCAGCCAAGACTTGTAGCTCAGGCATAAAATCCAAATCCAGTCTGTTCTCCTAAATATCTCGCAAATCTACCTTTACCCAGCCCCTGCTTCCTAGCTTATCCTCTCTCATCACCTTCCACAAGGTGGAAGGCCTCTTCCCCACTCTGCTGCCTCTTCTTAACAATCAGTTCTCCACGCAGCTATGGAAACCATGATCTTATATGAAACCTTGATCACCTGTTTATGTATGTTCAAATGAATAAATAGTTTGTTATAATCAAATTAAATTCAAGAACTGTGCTTCTCATACTCTCTGGTGCATTCCCATTCTCAGCAAACTATTTGCTTGTATTTTATTCTTGCCAACTAAATGTTAAGCATCTCATAAGCAGGGACAATGTCTTTCTCTCTTGGCATTCTTAGCACACAGGTAGTGATCATAATTGAACTGATAATAAAAATGATGTACCAAGCACTTTAAACTCATTATCTTCCGACTTTAAACTACTGGCAAAATAGGCATCATTGACACCACTTTTCAGAAGAGGGAATGGAGGCTTGGGGAGGTTAAGGACCTTACTCAGAATCACACAGCTAAAAAGTTGAGACTTGAACTCAGTTCTGTTAGCTTCAAGGTCTTAACATCCCAGATAGGTCTGTCACATAGTGCCCAGAGGAGACAAAATCATTCTTTGTTGCATGAATAGATCTGCTGATAATCTGTATTACCATACCGGGCAGGTAAGCCCCCTTTCTCCTGGATCTGTGCCTTAGCACAAGCCAGCCTTCGCCTGCAATGCCCTTCTCAGTGTGTTCGCTCATTTTTCTGGAATTAGTTCAAGCTCCCCTCTCCTAAAGCTGTGCTATCCCTCCCCAGTGTTTCCATAGCATCTTAAATAGAAGTTCTGAAACTCATCACAACTTTACTAGTCTGATACTCTTTTCCTCTATCCTGAGTCTTTGAGCTTTCTGGAAAAACTCATTTAAACCTGCAGTGCCTGGAATAGAATATGTGAATTACCTAGGGTATTTTTGGTTGCAAGGAGCAAAACCTCAACTCATCATGGATTAAATAAAAAGGAAATTAATAGGGGCACCTTCATGGCTGTGTGGGTTAAGCTTCCCGCTCTTGATTTTGGCTCAAACCATGATCTCAGGGTTCTGAGGTCAAGCCCCCTGTCAGTCTCCAACCTAGAATGGATTAAGATTCTCCCTCTCTCTCACCCTCGCCTCCCCTGTCTTCCAAAAAAAAAAAAAAAAAAAAAAAAAAATGAGATGGGAATTAAAAGGGTAACATAACTTAAAGTCCAACTCAAAACAACTGCAGGGATTTTTGTGAAAACAGTATTTTATACACATACACATCAAAAATCTCATATTTATTGTATGCATGGCATAGAGTATGTGCTCAGTAAATAGAAGCTGTCATTACCTTCGATATTTTATTTTCTATTTATTTATTTTTTTAGTGGGATATTTCATTTTTATCCACATCTGGATCACATATATAAGGATTATTTGCAAAAACTGCAATTCTAGACTGTTTTTTTTTTTTCTGTATTACCTAGGACAGTGTTCCTCAAAGAATGGGGATAGCAAACATCAAAATCATAGGAGCTGCTTATTAAGATGCTGGTTTTTATGTCTCTTTTTAGACTTACTAAATTGGTGGGAGGGGGGTTTAGGAATCTTGGGAGTTGGATTGAACCTTATTAAAAGCTTTGCAAGTCATTCCTATTCCCATTTCTCTCCTCTCCTTTCCCATTCTATAATAGAATTTTAGATCTTTAGTGTATCTGGAAGAAATGTCTGAAATTTCCAGTCCACTCAACACTCTTTCTTCTACAGGTGAGGAAGCTGAGGCCCGGGGAAATATAGTGACTTGTGCAAGGTCAGCAAATTACTAGCAGAGCTGAGCTTTAAAGACATTTTTCCTCTACCTTATTTTGGTTCATTCTTACCATTGCTCCTCCTTTGCTCCTCCATTTTCTCCTCCATTTGCTCCTCCATTGCTGCTATGGCAGAGCTCATTTGGGTTCAGCCCATCAGGCAGAACAAGGTTAGATTGCCTCATAGAAATGCATAGCTTTTATTCCATGTGAGGAAGTGTTTTGAGCACATTTCAGTGAGATCCCATGTAATACTTGGAAAAATCTTCAGAGGCAGGTGCTATAATTATCTTCATTTTACAGATAAACAGAAGCACAAAAAAGTTAACTAACTCAATCTAGGTCAAACAACGAGTGGGTGATGATGGGATTCGAACCACAGAGTCTGACTCTGCGCTTCTCTACTGCCGGTGCCGCCGCTTCTGGAAGAACGCCTCAGCTTCCCCCAGCAACTCATTCATTCTTACCTGTTCTCTGATAATAGAGTTATTGCAGGGTTGAAAGGCACACTCCGTGTCCTATGCTCTGGTATTCAAGGACGTCAACAGATGTGGTGTGACCTCAGTTCTAGCCAGGATAGGACCATCCTAAGAGACAATTGTTAAACTCCAGTTTTAATCATTACTGCCTCTATGTCTGTATTTTATAATCTCATAGTCTTACTGCTTGAGGAATAAAGAGTAAAGGGTTTATAGCCACAGTCTGTTTCTGGAGCCTGAACTTTTTTTTTTTTCTTTTTTTAAGATTTTATTTTTCAGTAATCTCTACATCAAACATGAGGATCGATCTCACAACCCCAAAATCAATAGCCACATGCTCTACTGACTGAGCCAGCGGGGGGCCCCTCCTGAGTTCGTTCTTTCTCTCTTTTCTTTTCTTTTCCTTTCCTTTCTTTCTTTCTTTCTTTTTTTTTTTAAATTAGCTCCATGTTGTTGATTAACTTACTGATCCTCTCTGATTCTCAGTAGCCTCTGACATGTTCACCACATTTAATTGATTGAAATCCTCACTGTCCCTCTAAGTCCTTGCTCTTCACAGTGTGTTTGGAAGGTCAGTGGCATGAACATTAAGGGGAGCTTGTTAAAAATGCAGACACTCGGGGATGCCTGGGTGGCTCAGTGGGTTAAGCCTCTGGCTTCAGCTCCGATCATGATCCCAGGGTCCTGGGATCGAGCCCCAAATCAGTCTCTCTGCTCAGCAGTGAGCTTGCTTCCCTCTCTCTCTCTGCCTACTTCTCTGCCTACTTGTGATATATCTCTGTCAAATAAATAAATAAAATCTTTAAAATAAAAAAAAGACCTAAAAATTTGAAAAAAAAATGCAGACTCTCAGACCCTACCCATGACCTACTTAGTTAGAATCTGCAGTTTCACCATATTCCCTGGGGATTCCTCTAGATCCCTTTGGGAAGCACCTCTTTAATGTAAATCTACCATGCTTAAGACTTTCTTGGTTCAAATCTTGAATCTGCAGCCTGTCGTCTCTGACCATGGCCAGTTAGCCCTTCTTTGTATCTGTTGTCTTACCTACAAATTGAGGGTGATTTTTTAAAAAAAATATATATATATATATATATATATATATTTACCTTAGAGAGAGGGTTGCAGGGTGGGGGAGACAGAGGAGAGAGAGAGTCCCAGACTTCCAGCTGAGTGTGGAGCTGGACTTGGGGCTGTATCCCAGGACCCTGAAAATGAGGATGATTTGGGTTGTAGGATTCTTGTGAGCACAAAAGGAGACAGAGTGCAGAAGGTATCTGATACACAGTTACTAGTCAAAAAAATATTATTCTCAATCCACCATCAGAGATTATAATTTGGCTTCTTCGGAATATTGCAATTTGGTTTTGAAGTATTCATCTTCAGCTCTGTTCTCTGAAGGCTAACTACTTTATCCCCACGGTGGACGGCTCAATGCCCTTCTAAGTTGTTCAATATTTATTTATTGAATTTGATAGTTGTCAACTGATTCCCATTATTTCTTACAAGTTCAAAGTATTCTCATGTCAGAGAACCAGACTAATTCTTTGTATTTTAATAAAGTTCCTACATTGTGAATAATCTTCAAAAGAGCACAACATATGGGCAAAGGCCCTAATTAAACACTTGTTGAAAGTAAATTAGTTAATTAGAGTTGACCGCTACTTCCCACAGAGGGTAATCAACACGAGGTCTGTGGAAAGCACCAACATCCTGTGGGGGCAGAAACAGGGCTTGTTTTCAGGCAAAAATATGTCCTTTAATAAATGCTTTTATGTGCTTCATCCTGTCTATATTAGGGGAAAAAGTCACCAAGTCTACAAACAAATAAAATGGTTACTTGTCAGTGAATTTCTGACTCTTTTACTTCTAACATTAAGGTAAGACTTACAAAAAGGTGCTACCATATTTTCCCCAAGAGCAAGTAATCTGGGGAGTAGAGACTCAGGGTTTCCTTTTATTATATAATTATAGGTTATCATTATATTTATTATATTATTATTTTAAAAAGGTCAATTCCTAGCTGAAGCCCCTCATCAGGAATAACTGGAGAAATCACTGTGATATGATATGGATATGATATGGAATCTGCCTGACATTTAATGGAGTAGGCTAAATTTCTGGATAGTTCTTTTTGGAGGGATGCTATAACAATTTTATTTGTATAAAAATAAAGGGTATAAACCAATAAGGAATAAAAAGAAATCCTGATCTAGCCAGCTCAAAAAAGAAAAGAAGGGAAAAGAAAAATCAAGGACCTACTTCAGATAAAATACAAGCTAACCTAAGTCATCATTCATTCACTCTTCACGCGAGGCTCAGACCATTCCTGGGGTTTTCTGATTTATGTTTATTTTCATCTGGGTATGTAGTTTGGGTTTTGGCTAGCACCAGCAATGGAAATACCATGAGGAAAAAAAAAAAAAAAAAGTACTCTCAAAGCATTTTGGCCTTGACCAAACCCGTTGTTTCATGAAATTGTAGTTTTGACGTTACATTTTTTGGAAAGTAACTGCCCAATAATGTTGGTTTCAGTCATAATAGAGCAATAAATAAACACTTTCTCTCTTCTACATGGCCTCATGGGAGATGACTGGAACAAGAACCCCAAAGTTGAGACTTGGGTTTTGGTTTGTTTCAGTCACTGAATGAGTCTGCCTTGAATTAAAAGAGCCCCCTTTAAAGCTAGAAACACCTAGGGAGGTATTCTGTAGGGTAACCCAATATTTCTCTCTCTTTTTTTCCTTTTAAAGATTTTATTTACTTATTTGACAGACAGAGATCACAAGTAGGCAGAGAGGCAGGCAGACAGAGAGAGAAGCAGGCTCCCTGCTGAGCAGAGAGCTCGATGCAGGGCTCGATTCCAGGACCCTGAGATCATGACCTGAGCTGAAGGCAGAGGCTTTAACCCACTGAGCCACCCAGGCGCCCCCCAATATTTCTCCTTACCATCCCATTGAAGAGCCCTCCTTTTTTTCTTGTCTCTTTCCTTTCTTCCCCTTTCTCTCCTTCTTTCCTTTATCCTCTCTTTTTTCTTCTTCCCTTTTTCTTTTTTCTTATTTTAAAAGGACTTTTCAGTGAGCTCAGAGGCACAGCAAGAGCTCAGACTAGGGCTGGGTCTGCCAGAGAGTTGCATGTGTCTGTGTGTATGTGCATGATATTCCACACTTTGCATAAAATGTCGAATTCAGGTTGGTTTTAGTATGATAGAGGACTCCATTCTGAATTGAAGAAACTGACCAGGTGAGCAAGGAATGAAGACGGGGACACTCTGTGGCAAAACAGAAGCATGGCAGTCCCCTACCTGACAGTCTTTGGTGGGTTTTGAGAATGTTTACACATTTCCTGCTTGTCAGAACAGCTGCACAAAGTTTGATTTGAGTCGTTGTTCACTGAACCCAGCCACAGAGACTCCCTGTTTGAAACCACAAATGCTATTTGTCCTGGGAAAGCAGTCCCAGGGCTTATGAAACCCAGCTATTTTATTGGTGTCTTTTCAGCTCATGTTCTTCCATTAGAAACTGGCTCTTCAATTCGAGGTGAAAAATGCAAATGAAATGTGCCTTTTTAATTTCATTAATTAATTTTTTTACTCTAATGTAGAGAAATTTCAGAATTTGGAGAAAGCTCATTATGTTTCTCATGTATTCTATCCACTTGGTTGTCCCTCTGAATATCTAACCTAGATAAATAACAAATACATAGATAGATAAGAACAAATACATTTATTCTATAGATTTTATTTATTTATTTGACAGAGAGAGAGAGAGATCACAAATAGGCAGAGAGACAGGCAGGGGGGGGGGAAGCAGAGAGCAGACAGCCGAATGAGGGGCTTGATCCCAGGACCCTGAGACCATGACCGGAACTGAAGGCAGAGGCTTAACCCACTGAAGGCACCCAGGCATCCCAAGAACAAATACATTTTTTAAACTGTTTTTCTGAAAATAAATAAATTGAAAAAAATTTTTAAAAAAGCTTTTTTTTATTATTAGTATTATTATTTTAAAAAGCTTTTATTATTTTATGTGCATGAGTGGAGGGGAGAGGAGCTGCAGAAAAAAAGAGAAAGAGACTCCCCACTGAGCAGGGAGCCTGCTGTCGGACTTGATCCAAGATCCTGGGATCATGACCTGAGCCAAAGGCTGACCCTTAACTGACTTAGCCACACAAGTGCCCAGAACAAATACATTTTAATTTAAGGAAAATATCTCTTCTTTTTATGAGGAATAGCAGAAAAAGTGAAATATCAAAGGTTATTCCCTATTAGATTCAGGCTAGTCAGTATTTGTGTGTACTTTGCTGAGTTTAAATGTTATTATTTTCTAGGATGACCCAGCATGGAATATTTATTGTTTCACGCTATTGTATCTACCTAACCTTTTTTTTTTTTTTTTTTTTTTTAATTCTTTCAGTTACAGCTTTCTTTTGGAGCTCCTCTTATAGACCATTCTTAAAAGATTTCTGATTGACAGAGTCAGGGCTCTGTTGAACTTTGGGAGGGATCCATTTGTGGGGAACGAGGGTGTACGTGGCCTCTAGCAGTATCTCTGAGGTTCCAGAGGAATGTTAAGTGTTTGAACATGTAGGAGAGAGATTTCCATCAGCGCTGATCTTCCTTTAGCTTACTGTTGAGTGTTAGCTATGATTGTAATATAAGAGGTTGCAAGAAACCCCAAGTAATGGTAAGCACACTAGCTTTACCACTCTTAACCTAGAATATCCCCACCCCAGGGAAAACTAAGTGCTAAAACTTAGAACTGTGTACCTGGCTTTTTGGTAGGTCAGAGTTCTGGCATATTGCACAAGTAGCTTCTAGGGCAGTGTAAATCTTGGTTCCACATCAGAGAGATTTGATTTTTCTTCTTGCCTTAACATTTGCCAGCATACTGCTGCGTGATCTGTGTTGGTTAATTGAGGGATTTCTCTTCAGCTTGTGTACTTGTTATAGAATACCATTTCTATATAAAGGAATCATTAGATTCAAACAGTAGCTATTACGATCTGGAACAAATTTTATGAGAGTATTTCAAGAAATAGTTTCTGAAACCAGACGATAAACAACTTCACCAGAGTGTATGAAACTCCTGGGCAGAAACCTGGCCTTAGATATCTTGAAATACTCAGCACTTAGTGCTTGACACATAGAGGCATTCAGGAATTGTTTATTGACTTTGGTTTCTGTAAATTAGGCCAACAGTGCATTTCTCTATGTTACTTACTATAGTCAGGCATTACGACACTGTCGTGAACAAGTCATCTCTATTAGAGCTGTTTTCAAATTTCAGCAATGTATGGAGCTGGCATAATGAATTTTTTAAAGTGTGTATTCCTGGATCTGTACCCTCACATTCTCTTTCAACAGGACGGCATGGGTCATGTTCATCTCCAACTTTACAAGCACCAGAGGTATTTTGATGTGGGTAGTTAGTTGGAGAAATTCTATAGGTACTCAGGAACATTTCTGAAAATTAATGAGATTTTTAAATCCTCTGTATGCACTGGTCCTCAATTATATGAAATTTGAAAATACCTGTTCGATATGCAATCTGAGCACAATGACTTAACATTGTGATATTTTCAGATAAAGTCACTATAAGTAGTGATTACTTCTTATGGCTCTAGATAGTTTTGTGTATGTTTATGTGTGTGTGTCCATGTGTAGCGCCTCCACTCAGCACTTTTAATGTAGCAAATGTTCATTAAATTCTTATGAGGTGCCAGATACTTTCAAAATGGTTCACATGAATGAACATATTTAATGATTAGGACAACCCTAGATGATAAGTTCTTTTATCATTCCCATGTAAAAGTTAAGAAAACTAGACACAGAGAGGTTAAATAATTTAAAGTCACAATCTTCATAAGTTGTTACGATGTTAACATTTCAAAATGTTATTATTGCTTTTGGATCAAGGCAAGATTTACATAGAACAAAAGTGGGTACAAAATACTCTCAAAATAAATCAAGACCAAGGTAAAACAAAGTTTGTGAGTCTCTGAGTGTAATATTAGGTAGACTTTTTAGAACTAATTTCGTAAATAGTCAGTAAGCCAATATATTATTTTAATACCGTAGTTTCTAGAATAATTTTGAGTCTGATTTTTAAAAAATCATCAGGAAAAAAATAGAGGAATTTCAGATTACCTGATATTGTTATAGAGGGAGAATTAATTCACGTGACCCCAAACGTCTGATGCACTCATGGCGATTGACACGCTCAGCCTTCTCACCTTTAAACAGCCTGTGCCACCGGGAAAGCTTCCATCCAAAATTGGTATCGCTGTTTATTTTATTTTATTTTTTTCAAATTCAGATTCAACAAAGATTCATTGAGTACCGACCCTCTTCCAGAAATACTGCTAGCTTTTAAATTATATATCCTCTTATTCCATCCTTACAACCATGGTCTGTGGTATGTTATTCATTATTGTCATTAATGCTTCCATTTTATGTATGTGAAAATCAAGGCTCTATGAAATTAGGTAAATGGCTAGCAAGGGGCAGATTCAAGATCCTGGCCCAAGTCTGACTCCAAGTTTAAGGTTTCAGCTCTTCTATAACCATCTTTAAAAAGCGGTTTCTGATTTTGTAAGAATGGCATAAAGTTTGAATTGTCCGTGGGTTTTATAAAGCAGGACTTCACAAGGGTTTTAATATGAGTATATTCTCTACTACTCTTGGCAAATATATAAAATCGCTGAAACAACATGTGTGTGTAGAGAGGGAGAGAGGTATTGGTGGGAAGAAGCATATTCATTCATTCAACAAAAATTTATGCAACAAAACTGGACCAGGTGCTGTATTAAGTACTGCGGTACTGGAAACAGAATAAGACACACATGGAGCTTAAAATCTAGCAGGACAAATACATGAAGCAAATATAGTTGTCCTAATATAGTTGTCCATGCAAGAGAGCCTTTAAAAACTAATAACATAATGCAGAGATCACAACTGATGTGGGAAATACTGAGGAACTCTCAGAACTGGGAGCTGTAAGGTGGGGCTAAATGAGAAATGTGAAGTAATCAAAACAAGAAATGGGTTGCAGAATTCTTACAGAGCCTTTTGTCTTTCATGCCACCATCTTTTTTTTTAATTTTTAATTTTTTATAAACATATAATATATTTTTATCCCCAGGGGTACAGGTCTGTGAATCACCAGGTTTACACACTTCACAGCACTCACCAAAGCACATACCCTCCCCAATGTCCATAACCCCACCCCCCTTCTCCCAACCCCCTCCCCCCAGCAACCCTCAGTTTGTTTTGTGAGATTAAGAGTCACTTATGGTTTGTCTCCCTCCTATCATCTTTTGCACTAGCATTGTTGACAGTTCTGTCTGGGATGTGATCAAATTCACCCTGCTTGTTAGCGTATCTCCCTAAGACCTTCCCAACTAGCTCAGAGTGAGTTCTACAGTACAAGAGAGGTCTAGGAACCAATATTTTGAATACAAATAAAATAAAGAATCCTTGGAAAGTTTAAATTCTTTTCCCTCAAACTAAACATTGGCAAGCACATCAAATGTAGCACCTCTGCCTTTAAGAAAACTTCAACATTTAGCTTAATTTTTATTATGTTTCTGAAGTCTATAAATCTCCATTGTACATTTCCCACAGAATGCATTTTAATTCCATTGATATTAAAGAAAGTACATGGAGCACTCTGGCCCACTAGATGGGAAATCGGAATGGGACGGAAGTATGGCCAAGACTCAGAGTTTCCATTCTCTTCCAAGGGAAACCAAATGAGAAAAATAGTACATCATAAAAGTCAGAGTTCTGAGTACAATTCTGGAAATAGGGAAGAAATAGGATAGCTCGTTTTTAAAATGTGTGCCTTGAATTCCCAGATGAATCTGAAAGGTTATGCAGAGTACATCCTATCATCTTTCTCATCGGGGGTTTTTGATCAAACCTCCTCCTGGGGTTCAAAAAAACACCCAAGTAGGCATTTAGAGAAACCAGGTTGGGTGCCTTTACAAGGGTCATGAGTTAGTTTCATCAGTCAGCTGTTAAACATGGACCCTCCTCTACCCGAAATTTTATCTTCACAAAGTTTATTCACCTAAATTGCCCATGACAAATGTTTATCCTGCAGTGAAGCCTCCCGCATAACTGTGGTGTGCTATTGTCAATACGAAGTAGGAACATGGGCGTCCTGACTTATCCAGCAATAGGTTCTACTGGAAAATCTTTTATAAGCCCTGCACCTTAGAATTACATGAGCAGCCTTTAAAGCATCTCCATGTGCATGTCCCAGGGGCAGAGACCCTGATTTTACTTGTCTTGGGTGGGGGTGGGTGGGGGAGAGACACCTGAACAGCAGTAGTTTTTTAAAACTTTCCCAGCTAATTCTAATGTATAGCTGGGCTTTACTAGTTCTGGGTCTCAGTTTCCTCATTTGTTCAAATGAAGCTATTTCTAGGGAATTTTATTTTATTTTATTTTATTTTTATGTTAAAGATAAGTGGATAAAATTTACAGGCATGGTTATGGTTTGGACCTTTTCATGTTTCTTTCGAGTTTAATGAATGCTTGTTGTTCATCAACTGCTGACACTGGGCTTGAGTGAAGGTGGGTACTACATGTTCTGTCTGCTTTTTCTACTAGTGCTTGAGCCACATAATAGTCGCTACCATTGCGTGTGTGATTGTGCTCGGTGCCATGTCACACAGTGCTACTCAACAGGTGACCAGCAGACCAGAGCATGCAAACTGTCACTGGTGATGATGAGATAAATACAAGAACTAAAGTGGCCAGAAGTTTTGCAGTAATCTGAAGCTGCTATTGTGTATATATTTGCCTTTGTATAAAAAGAAAAAAAAGAGAAAAGTGTTGTGTATGTATATTGCCCATATTGTCTGTGTATATGTGATTTCTAATAATTCATTTTATTGTGTTTTTTAAAAATACTCTATTTATTCATTTGACAGGAGGGAGAGAGAGACAGAGAGAGCACAAGCAGGGGGAGAGGGAGAAGCAGACTCCCCGCCAAGCAGAGAGACGGATGTAGGGCTTGAATGTAGGACTTGATCCTAGGACCGTGGGATGACCTGAGCTGAAGGCAGACACATAACTATATGAGCCACACAGGTGTCCCTGCATTTAAAAAAAAAAAAAAGTAAGTTCCACAGCTGTTTGTGAATTTTAAAGTCCTCTAGAACTTCACCATAAATGGTTTGAGAGGCAGTGGCGTTAAATCCCTTATGAGTGATATTTAATTTAATCCTTGCCTCTAATTTCTAAGAACAGTTGACCATTTTACAAATGAGGAGGTCGAGGATTGAAATAACTTGCTTAAGTTTGCCTTGTTAGTAAAATCTGCAGAACCTGAGCCCAGGAAGTGTGACTCTAGAGCCCAGAGCCAGGGGAGGGAAGGGTGTAGAAGTGAGCTCCATTTGACTAAGCTGCGGAAGTGTAACTGTGGGAGAGTCCCAGTGCCAGGGAGAGCCCCTTTCACATGGGGTGACCCTAAGTGTCCTCTGGGTTGATATTCTCCTTCATGAATAATGGAAATCTCCCCAGGCTTGTGAAAAATAGTTAAGTCCTATAATAAGTTTGAAATTCGAATTGCCTCAATATTTATAAAACTAAACCAGAGCAAAATAAAAGAGCCTTTTTTATCTTTTTATTTTTTTAAAGATTTTATTTATTATTTGACAGAGAGATAGAGAGCAAGAGTGGGAACACAAGCAGGGGGAGTGGGAGAGGGAGAAGCAGTCTTCCTGCCCAGCAGGGAGCCTATGGAGGGTTCTCGGTGGGGCTCTCGGTGGGTGGCTCAATCCCAAGACCCTGGGATCATGACCTGGGCTGTAGGCAGATGCTTAAAGACTGAACCATCCAGGTGCCCCAGAAAGAGCCTTTTTTTAAACTGGGAGAGTAGCCTTTTGGTTTTGGTGGCAGGTTTGAGGGTTTTTTTCCTGCCATCAGCAAGATAAGATGAGTTAAAGAAAGTATAGAAGCTATTTTTCAGCATACTTTGCTCATCTGTATGCTAAGTTTTAAGCCTGTTCAAGCTGTGTGGTGGACCTCTTTTATCCTCTCCTCATGAACTGTAGAAAGAAATAGCTTTTTTGAAAAGTTTCTGAGACTCCTACCCCAGGAAAAAGCAGACTTTTTATCCCAAGATTATTGTCCTATTTTCCCTCCAGAACTTTACTTTCTATTCAAAAGATGTAAGATAAAAATTATTGAATTTCCTCTTTTAAAATTTATCTTAATATAGTTAATTTAATATTCAATATATTTAATTTACTCAAATATATTGAATATTTAACTAACATGCTTACTATTGTAAGTGGTAGTAAAGTGAGAAAAGTTAAATCCAGCCATTTTTGTCTTACATCTGTTGGATCAAGTTTAAATCAAGTGTTCTCTCCTAGAACATAAAATAGTATAGATTTGGTTTACATACACATTTTTTTAGAGACATACCTATTATGCGGAGTGAAGGGGTTTTTGTTTTGTTTTGTTTTTGGAATACTAAGAGCGTTGAAAGAGGGAAGATTAGAAATGTTAGGTCGCATTTGAGTACTCTTATGGAACTATGGAATACAAGTGGAATTTTAGAACCAGGAGAGCTGACCTCTGCATTTCTCCTAGGTGTGAGTTGCAAGTATGAACATCCCCTTGCCTTGATATCTAGGGTCCTAGTGACCCTCTGCAAGGAGTGTTGCCACTCAGCACACAGGCAGCCCCCACCCCCAGTCTCAACAAGTAACTGTTTTAAGTTTGAGTATTATCTCTTGATTACTAAATGATGAAATGCCCACTTAATTTTATTATAAACCCTTGGTAGTTCCTAGTTGTGCAAAGACTGGGAAGTGAAGAACCTGGTGATGGGGAAACTGGTTCTGTGAAGGGCACGAGAAAGAGCCTCTGCAGAGAACAGGAAGCGGAAGTGCTCGCGTGAGTGGCCCCGCCCAGGGCGCAGGGCCCGCTCAGGGTGTCAGCCGCAGGAGCTCTGGGTGTGGGATGAAGGGACTTTTGTTCCCTCCTCAGTTATTTACTAAGCATCTTCTTAGAAGTCTGTTACATAATTTTTTGCTAGTGATCAAAGAGGGCCTAAGACATGTTTCTCACCTCCATGTGAGGCAGAATCTTTCCTCCGTGAAGAAAGAATTCTAAAAACCCCTGGACAGCATGAAGCCCACTTCCCTATAAACGCCAGGAGAAAGGAAGGAGGAGGAAGTGACCCACTGCCTTGGCCTTGGGCAAATCAAGCTAAAAATGGGGAGAATTCAATTTACCACCCCGTTGTACGACAAAGCAAATGAGCTAGGAAATGTGTAGGAACTGCTTTTAACCTGTAAAGCAGTGGTTTTATGTTTATTAATCACCTGAAAACATCTGAAGACTACAACATTCCCACAAGAATCCACAATTAGGGACGCCTGGGTGGCTCAGTGGGTTAAAGCCTCTGCCTTCGGCTCAGGTCATGGTCCCAGGGTCCTGGGATGGAGTCCCACATTGGGTTCTCTGCTCGGCAGGGAGCCTTCTTCCTCCTCTCTCTCTGCCTGCCTCTCTGCCTGCCTGCCTCTCTGCCTACTTGTGATCTCCGTCTGTCAAATAAATAAATAAAATCTTAAAAAAAAAAAAAAAAAGAATCCACAATTAATCATGGCCAGGGGAAGCAGAAGGTTGTGCTTCCATTAGGATGGCTTATATTGTATTGGGGTGGGTGGCCCTTGACATCCCCACACTCTGCTGTGATGCAGCAGCCAAAAGGACTCCCCTTGGTCAGAAGTGTTGCACCATTGCAAATCCCTGCACCTTCAAATGCTCAACTGTTCCCTCCATGAGGAGTGCCATTCCCCTTACCATTTGTGTTGGGCAGCTTGGGCCGTCATAACAAAATGCCATGGATGGTGTGGCTTAAACAACACATTTATTTCTCACGGTCCTGGTAGCAGGACGTCCAAGATACGATGCTAGCAGATTTAATTCCTGGTGAGAGCCCTCTTCCTGGCTTGCAGCTGGCCACCTTCTTACTATGTCCTCCCATGACAATGAGGGAGAGAGAGAGAGAGCTCTCATCTCTCTTCCTCTTCTTATCATGAGGGCACTACTACCCTCAAGAGAGCCTATTCTCATAATGTCATCTAAACCTGTTTTCCAAAGGTCCTGCCTTTAAATACCATCATGTTGGGGAAATGCTAGGGCTTCAACATTTGAATTTTGAAGGAACACAAACACTTAGTCCATAACACATTTCTAGGTCTTACACCTGTCCTTCAAGCCTTGCAAGCATCTTATCTCTAGAAACGTTCTTTACCCGTTCAAATAGAGCTGATCATTCTCATGTTGCCCCACCAGTGAAATGGCTACAATAATGACACATGCTACATGCTACAAAATATGATAGTTATTGACTCACTAAATATTTATTGTGATCATTTTGTGCAAAATCCTCATGCTTTGTATATCTTGGTATTCGCTGCTCCAACACCATGATGGCACATGCAGGCTTAGCAGATACTACATGTTTATGGAATAAATATTGAAAATAAATAAATGAAAATAAAATGGCTTACTAAGTAGTAGCCAAAAGGCGTGAAGAAGAAGCATATTAAATAGGATAGGGGTCCATCATCTGTTTATCAACTATAACAACCCATGAAAATAGGATTAAGAGGAAAATCTCAGTTACTTCTCTTGAAGAATAAATCTTGGAAATATATCAGGAGAAAATTCTGGGAGGTAACGTCATAGTAGCATTTGGACCTTGGGAATGACAGCACTATGGATATTTAGCTGAATTTTGAACAGGAATGCAGATTGCCTTTCAGTACCAGCCGCTCTTGCTAAGTAATTATAGTTTCATTTCAAATTCAAATCTGGGTTACATTTGGAGGCATTTTGATTCTCTGGGTGTTCAGTTTACAAATACCTCAAGAGATGGTTTGCTAAATTTGCCCAAAGCTGCTTTTTGTGTTTTTCCACCTGCAATTTATATCACTGAAATAAATATGACCATGAGTTTGAGCTCTATTTGGTGTGGTCCCAGCATTTAACTGCTCTAACAGGGCCCTGTTGGACTGCCTATAATTCCACACTTTTTATTGGCAGCTAAAGAAAAGAATGTAATAGTCTACCTCTTGCCCACACTCCACTTTTCACCCTATCCAACAATCAGCCTGCTGTCACAGTTCAGTGCTGGAATAGGAAAATATTGCAACATATCCAGGACATCTGATGAAGAAGTGAGTACCACTGTGTGAGATGTGAAAGGGACAGTGCCTCAAACCTTGACATGAGAAAGATCAAGCCAAGAGGAGATTTTGCCAATGAGGAAGTTGCTCTCTTGTAACATACTCGAATTTCCAAGAAACAAATTAAATGTGATTTAAGGAAAATGGGTATGTTCCTCTAATCTAGACATAAAAAGAAAATTGCAACCAAGGTTAAAGGCTGTGGATGGGCCTCATGGTGAGCTCCACACAAGTCATCACTTTTCCCATCAAGATTGCAGGATGTCATTCTGGTGTTTTTGTTTATTTGTTCAGGGTTCCCCTCCTACACACACAATTTTTCCTTTTTTTTTTTTTTTTTTGGTCTGTTTTTTCCATAGCTTGAGACCTTTAGGACATGGATTTCAGGTTCTAGTATCCGGTGAATGTGCACAATATAGGCAAAATGAATAGATTACCTTTTTCTAAAATTCTAAAATAATATCAGTAGCTGGTTGACATTGACCCCACTTGTGGCTTGTACTATATGGTCCTAAACTGGCCCTCACCCTACCCCCCCCCCCTTGGTTGACAAAATTATTGACTAGCCTGGCTTCCAAATTTCCCCTCTCTCAGTATTTGGCCCACTTGACCTATAGACTCAATCTCATTTCAGGCAGTGGGATGGCCCATGCTTCCCTGGTGTGGAGGGATTAAAAGATGTCTGAGTCTGGCCACTGAGGCAGCTCAGCCTGAGTCAGCCCTATTATTAGGGCCTCTCTGAGCCTGTGCTTTGTTTCTGATAACACACCTCTCACCCCCATCTTTTTCTTAATAATCAACCAAGATGGTAGCTTTTCTGAGCCCAGAGTCCCCTGGCTGCAGCACAGGGTCCGTGTGCCAATCTTCCATGATCCTGAATTCCTGGCACCACTCATCCTACTTTGTTCAATCACTGTCCAAACTGCTGTCACCACAGCCCCTGGAAGGCCTGCTCTGTTTGCTTACTCCTTTCAGTAGTCTCTGCTCTCGTTCTGCTGGGATCAGTCCTTAAGTTTCAACCTCTCTGCTGGTCCTGGGGTAATCTTTCTGATACATTAAAGAAGGCAGAGGAAATGGCCTCTGCTTCTCCTCTGAATGGGTTCATGGATCAAGAGTGAGGTATTGATAGAAACTGATTTGTGAAGTTCATCTTTATGGCATAAAGGGAGGGAAAATTATAAGAATCAGCCATTAAGAAGGTGACGGGGTGACACCTTCAGAGAAGAATGAATGCTGTTTCCTAAAATTTGAAGGTTTATCTAAATGTATAGCAGATCAAGGAGATGCATGCGTCAGCATTTACCAACTGTAGATGGAACTACTGACCTGGGGGAAAAAAGCAAAAATTATCTTAGTCCAAAAATTATCATGGTCCAACCTTACCATGACATAACCACTTCTCCTCCAATTAATATCATTATTATTGCTAATTCTTTTTTTAAAATGCAAGCTCATGGTACAAACTCAAGGACATCAAAATTGTATAAAATGAAAACTTAAATTTTCTCTCCTACACATGGCCATCTGAGATATGTACTTTTTAAAATTTTTTCCATGAATATGTATTCTTTTTATGATTAACATGTATATTTTAACATAAATTAGATTAAAATGTAATATAAGTCACTTCCTTTTCTTGCAACTCCCTTCATTTTATAACTCACTATATCTTGGGCATTTTTCTACATTAGTACCCACACTGTTTTCTGAACACATTCTTTTTTTTTTTTTTTAAATGAACACATTCTTTTTAATAACTGCGTAGTATTCCAAGATCTGGATAATCCAGTCTACCAACATACTTCAGATTCTAAAATCAGAAAACCACAGAAGAAAATAGAAGCCATAATTTGTCTGGAGATAAGCTGTAAAAGGCTGGAGCAGCTGTGTCAACCTGCAACTTTGGCCTGCCCCTTAGAAAGACACACGTTTGGGAGAATGGTTCAAGAAAGGGCCAAAGACTTTTAATAAAGCTAAGGAAGGAGAGGGGGGTACATTTGACGTAAAGACCAGAGGGAAAGGTGTGATAGATTCATGTGGCTTGTTTGTTCACGAAGAAAGGATCTAGCTTCTTTTTGAGTGGTCTGGAGGTTGGGAACAGAGTTCAGCCCCCTGAGGATAGCTTTGAGTTCAAAAACCAGGGAAGGCGTTGGTGGTTTAGAAGTTAGCATAGCTGCCTTCCAAAAACTGGGGAAGGATGATGATGACATGGCTAAGGACCATGGGATTTTAAGTCATGATCAAAATGATGCCATCCTTTATAGGAAAAATCAAGACTAGATTTCATAGATGCACCAGCAAGGCAGTAACATTTCTCCAGACACCAAAACCCTGAGTTCGTCTATTAGGCAAGGTCTTTGAAGGGTACAACTGTAGCATTGTGTGTTTAGAAACCTTAGAAAGAAGGGTACTGCATTGAAAAGAGCAGAGAGTCTGTGGTGCCTTTTGGGTTTTACAGCAATCCTGCATGAACAGAAGTGTGATGGGTGCTCCAGGGCCCTGGAAAGTCTAGAGCTTGGCTGTTGGCAGAGAGCTCTGGAGAGTTCTGCCGGTTATCAGCGTGGATGTGGACTGTGAGAGGGGAACAGCTGGCTCTAGCAGGGAAACAGCCAACAACGTTGTGTTTCATCACCGCTCCATGCCTTCAGATCTGAGTTGTGTTGGCTGCTGATTGTCACCGGTGACCTTCTGGCTGGAACAGAATGTCTAAATGTGCTTGTATGGGACCTTCTAAGAGAGAAAAGCTGCCAGGCGAGCACTCGCAGGGAAGTCATTTCATTTGGAAAACGGTTTCAAAAGAGTTGAAGTCCAGGGTGAGCAGCTTGCCAAAAGATAGACGTCGTGGATGAAGTAAGAGCTTTGCTCCCATAAGGATGGGGAAACGGATGCTTCATCAGGAAATAAGAAGTTGCTGACAGGGAGAGATGTTGTCCACTGCAAGCCGACTCCTTTTATACGTCCCCGTTTCTCGTGATAATTCTGAGGAAGGGCCCTGAAATCACTTTCACCTTGCCCCTGTTCGGCAAGCCCTGGTTCCGTGAAGAGCGTGAGGCTTGCCAAAGCCAATTTGCGCTCAACTATCTCTAAATACAGGGAAACCTTCATCGGGAATCCTGAGAGGCCACAAACATGGGTATTTCATCAAATAGACTTTTCCTCCATGTTGATTTCAAGTTCTGATGGTTCTAGGCTGGTTATTGAACACACATGTGTAGTTCACTGGTAGCATTCCATGTAAGGAGAAGGAGCTTCAAACCTGGGCTTTATTCGTATATATATATTTTTAAGATTATTTATTTATTTGACAGAGAGAGAGAGAGACAGCGAGAGAGGGAACATATGCGGGGTGTGTGGGGGGGTGGAGAGGGAAAAGCAGGCTTCCCGCTGAGCAGGAAGCCCAATGTGGGCCTTGATGTGGGGCTTGATGTGGGGCTTGATGTGGGGCTCAATGGGGGCTCTTTGGGGGCTCAATCCCAGGACTCTGGGATCATGACCTGAGCCGAAGGCAGACATCCAACCACTGGGCCACCCAGACACCCCTTCAAAGCTGGGCTTTTAAAAAGGAACTTGACGGAGTGGGAACCAGTTGTGGATTTCTAGGTAAAACTGCCACAGGAAACTGGCTTGATTTATTTTATAAAAGAGAAGATGGCTCGTGTTTTATATGGCCTCAGGGAAAAATAAATTCCTTAATTGCCTGGGAGATTCAAAATCGCATCGACTGCTGAGCACCGCCCAGCCTTTTGGCTTGTTCCTGGTGAGCCTGTTGAAGTAATGTGGCTTTATTTAATTTGGCTTAACTCTCTGTTATTACTGAACAAGAGGGAAGTTAGGTTTTTGATAAAGAAATATCATATTATATCCTGGGAATATTCAGATGTCAGTGAAAAAGAAGAAATGTAGGTGGTGTTGACAGTAAAACTCTTCACATTTTACTTTTAAGAACATGGCTACCACTCATTAAACCAGTGGTGCCATGGAACTTTGGACTTTGCTATGGACTTTGGGTTTATGTAGAATAACCAAGTCCAAGTTGTGTGTATTTCTTCACTCTCCATATCTCTATTTCTTCATCTGTACAGTGATGTTTGTCACAAATGGTGTGGGCTTTAATCCCTATAACACTTACAACATGCTTCACAAATGGCGGGGGCTCAAATGCCTTAGTTGACATTCTTTCCTCTTTCCCCTGTCTTCCTTAGCAGGTTTTCTTCATAAAAGAAAAGTTCTATGACAATCTAAAATATTTAAGTCCTCTTCTCTCCAGACCCAGAATAAGACATGGGAGTGAGATGTTTTCCTTTATATCAATTTTTCCAGTCAGTTATTGCTGAAATGAGAGTGGGGTAGAATTGTTCAGTTTTTACACATAATAGAGATATGATAACTTCATATTAGGTTGGCACAGGTGTTAAAAGCATGGGATTTAGACTTGGGGAGTCTTGAGTTCAAACTGGGGATAAGTGGCTTGTCCAATATAAAATTCACTATCTGTGTGACTGTGGATAGATTACTTAGCACAAACATGCCTCCATTATTTGGGAAAAAACTAACACTATTGATATCACTAAATATTATTTTAGTCAAAAATATTTACTGTTTTGGGGCACCTGGGTGGCTCAGTGGGTTAAAGCCTCTACTTTCAGCTCAGGTCACGATCCCAGAGTCCTGGGATCATGTCCCGCATCGGGCTTTCTGCTCAGCGGGGAACCTGCTTCCCTCTTTCTCTGCCTGCCTCTCTGCCTCCTTGTGATCTGTCTCTCTGTCAAATAAATAAATAAAGTCATATATATATATATATATGTATATATATATATATATAAAACTGTTTTAGTTTGGAGGATGGAGTTATGAAGAGGACAGAAACCTTTGCTGGGGCTAACATGTGAGTGCGGATGGACAGACAGAAGCATGTGAACAAATGAATACAAAAGATAAATTCTAATAGTGCTCTGTTCGGTGAAGGACATAAACCAGAGCTGTGGGGTGGAGGGCGAGTGAGAGAGGTAGACGGACTGATACTTTAATTAGGATGCTTCAAGAATGTCTCTCTGGAGACATTGACCTAAAACCCGAGTGGTGCACAGGAGGGAGGCAGTCTCCCAAGAAAGTCTGCAGTAGAGGGTTTGCAGAACTCCAGAAGGAACAGCAGTGAGTTGGGAATAAGGTTGGGAACTGCAGGGAAGGAAAGCTAATGTGAACAAGGGAGGTGAGGAAATAGGAGAGATGAGAAAAGGGAAGATTAGGAAGGATTTCATAGGTCATGGTAAGGAGGTTAGAATTTACCCTAAAACATGATTTTAAGCAGGTTGATTGACCCGATTTACACATTTAAAAGATGACTCTAGATAGTGAACAAGAGAATTGTTCCATGGCCAAATCAACGAGGAGCACACCATATCCTACAGTAACTTTTAGTATATTTGTAATACCCATGTCTCAGTTGGTGTCAGAGTGTCCCTGAAGGGCTAGGGAATATTGGCTCAGCACCCCATTCCATGGCTTATGGAAAGTCTAATGCTCACTCCAAGTCTTTGGTGACTTCACAAATGGCTCACATTTTCAAGGTCACTTTTGGTAAAAGTCCTCCCATCAAAAGTAGAGACAATTTCTCTACCCTTTGAACTTGTGCTGTACTTGTAACTTGCACTGGCCAAGAGAAATCAAACAGAAGTGTAGAGTACCCATTTCAAGTTCAGGCTTCAAGAGATACTGAGTGTTTCTTCCTTCAGAGCCCTGCTGATACCAGGTGAATGAATAAGCTTGGTCTAGTGAGCCTGGAGAACGAGAGACCACATGCAGCAGAGATGAGCCAGCCCAATAGAAGCCACCCTAGATGAGCCAACCTCCAACTGACAAGCACCTGACTGATACAGAAGTTAATTGATAAGGCAGATGCACAAAATGGATGCACAGGATTTGGTATAGCACAGGTTTTACTCAACTTCCAGGAGAGGTGAATCTTACACATCGCATTAACTCAAACAACTGTTCTTGAAACTGTTATGCTGCCTGATCATCACCCCCAACAGCTTCTCATTCTCAGGAAGCCACCCCCACCAACCTTCCTTTTCTCCAAAGTCCTTGAATGCAGAGCAATCCAGCTCTCTCCAATCCTGGCCACCGAATTCAAATCAGGATTTCACTCTGTTTATCGGAAGAGTCATTTCTGTGCCCCATTAGTCTGGTTCTTCTATTCTGAATCTCAAGTTTTCTCCCTCACTATAAGCTCCTTCAAGGAGAAGAGAGAAGCTCATACCATGTATTTCATAAGCCCATCACCATGATGGGATTTATGACCCTTAGGGCTCAAGGAAATGCATTACCCTTAAACACTAAGGTCAGTTACATGTCTATTATACATTGTAGCATTTTAAAGTATCCCAGAAGTTCTACAAGGAAGAGCGGATTTCACTTTGTTTGGCCCAACATCTCACAGTCTTTTGCCCAAGAAATGCCCTTTTCTTTGTGTGTGTGTTGGGGGGAGACTTTTGATTATGCTGTTCAGCCACCTTTTCCTAGAAACATTCTGGAAAATGCTGCCTCTCGCAAGCTGAGCATCCCTTCCTTCCAGCACGAATCCTGCCATAGTGAAGCTGCATATTCCTCCAAATAGGCCATGCTACTTACTATCACCTTTCCATCACTCCACGTGGAGAGAGCCCACTCTCCATGATACCTTGTAATTCCGTTATTTTCCATGCAGTAAAACTTCCTCTGTTTCCACTCAGCCTAGCCTCTTCTTTTTCTGGTCTCTTGTACTCTTGTTTTCCCCCTGCTAAATTAGACACATCCTCATGGACTAACTCACTACTTTTTCCAGGCTTCCTCCATAATTAAAACAACCAGATGAAAAGCTTCTTCAGGACAGCCAGGAGCACTGAGTGTGTTCTGCGGAGCTGGACATGTAGCGGGCCCTAAAAATCTATTTGCTGCATTGAGCTGATAATAAAACAGTGAGAATAATTGTTTTATTGGGCACCTTCTATGTGCCTGACTTTATAGAAGCACATAATATACATGATGATAATTAATTTTTAAAAAAACTTATGAAATATTATCCTGATGCTACAGATGAGAAAATTAATATTCAAAAAGTGAATGTCCAAGTCACAAATCGGACCCAGAGTTGACTCCACAGCCAGCGTACTCTTAACTACTACGCCATATTGCCTCCAGTTACGTTTATCCCTCTGTTAACCAAATTTGACCGCATCGCACATAACCATGGATGTCTGCGCTTACTTTCACAGACATGATAAATGTGTGTACTGCTTATTGAATTATCAGAAGTTCCAGGTCTGAGATTTTTGCCTACATTTCTCCTCCAGTCACCATTACCATGTCCTTGTCACAGCAGACTGGCCCAGAAGCAAGGTCACTGTGAGATGACAAGGGAAGCAAAAAATACCAGGACAGAATTAGGGCAATCATTAAAATCATTAAAAGGAGCATTAGCAGTTGGTGATGGGCTGTATCTAGGAGATTCACAGCCCACAAGCCCAGCACGCTGAGCTATATTTGCTATAATTATATTAGGGATGGTTACGGTTTGCACATTTATTGTATTATGCTTTGAGATCATGTACATCATTTAAGTAAGGAAAGTTTTTTAGGAATATTAGTTTCAGTCTAAATTTAATTTTTGAAAAGTAAATAAAGCACAGTACATCTAAGCCACAGTTAAAGCGAAAGTCTTAGCTTTGTACCTAACAACATATCTTCTTTGGATGCTTAAAAATCCACCCTTCCAACACCCCCCCCACCGCCAACCCCCAGAAACTGATCTTGATTCAACTGTGGCTCTGACACGCAGCTCTTTAATTTAGTTTTTGCTGACAGCTGACTTCAATTTTTGCCTGTTTATGGAAGTAAATTAAAAGAACACACTGTCTGTGATCCAGTGGCTCTTTGTGGTGGAGTCCTATTCAGTCCCTAAATCAAAACCCAGATAGTTGTCAGGAGAACTAATCCTTATGTAAACATGATTGCATATGCAGGGGAGCCCCCAGAGGCTCCGAGAGCCCCATAGGAAGTATGCCGCTTTCCCAGGTACTTCAAGGGTCAATGTTTTTGCTATTTCAGTTTCTGAATAATGAGTTTAGGACAATTCACATCGGGTTCAGAAGCTTCTGATGGTTTGAGCCCTGGCCTGTCTATGCACACCTGAGAGTCCCTGTTATTTGGTGATGCCAAGAGCAACTCTCTGGCGTCCATACTTACAGAACACTGGGACATACACCTGGAAAGAAGCCTCCAATAGCCTTTAACTCCTATAACTTCCCTCCAAATCAAGAATGCATTGGTAAAAGATGTCATTAAGTCTCATGAAAGATCTGATTTTAAGTACAAATAAATGAACAGTATTGCTTATGCTATTTCTAGATTTTTCTAAGCAAGTGGGAAAAAACCCCAAATCTCATTTTATTGGCAGTGGAAAAACACTTATTAAAGCTGGGTAACTGATTGCATGTTTTGAAATCTTCAAATCTAGGAAGGGCCAGGCCATAGTGATTGTTTTTCTCTTTGGGATGTTACCTTTTTGAAAATATTTGAAATAATCACTGAGAAATTTCCCCATGAATGTCATGCAGCTTTATGGGGTGTGAACAAGGCTGCATGTTGCTATACAGTCTGTTGTTAGATGTAGAATATAATCTTGTAGGCCAATTAAAGGGAAGAAGGATATCTTATGATTTCTAAAAAGAACAGCAGTATCAACCTTTGGGTGTTTTCATGGGTAATTCTAATCTCAGTGTAAAGCATAATAAAATGTTTAAGCCCTATGATATTTTATCCCAAACGTGGCTGCATTTCAGTGGAAGTAGACCATAATTTTGCTTCAGGCTTGAAAGAGTTTTGATCTCTCCCTCAGCTAACTGCAAATATACTCCCTAAGTGCAAAATACTTCTTTTTAGAAAAGAAATTCTGAGTATTTTAGCTTAGGAAAGGTTAACACATTACTTCTTAAGATGGTTTTATGCAACTATACTCAAGGTGTAAGAGAAAGACCTTCCCAGACTTTCATTGGTTTGACTTGCAGTGTTGGGACTTTTCAATGATGTGAAAGCTTTCAACACATACCATACTTTAAATTTTGAATTTGGGATTTTTTCCTGAGCCATCGATATGAAGTGTGACCCTCTCTTGTGAGGCCAGGCTGTGGCAGTGAACCCCAGCTCCTAGTCAGCCACACAGTCCCCAGGGTGAACCATCCCATGCCCTGACCCTCATTCTGTACCCAGATAACCTTTCTGTGTTTCACTTTCAGTACCGTATTCGATAAATCACATGAAATATTCTACACCTTATTACAAAACAGGCCTTGTGTTCAATAATTTTGCCCAACTGTAGGCTTATGCAAATGTTCTGAGCACACTCTAGGTAGGCGAGGCTAAGTGAAAATGTTCAGTAGATCAAGTGTATTAAATGCATTTTCGACTTAACGATATTTCCCACTGGTGATGGGTTTGTCCCAATAAGGGACAAAACCTCATCATAAGCCCAGGAAGATCTGTATATCTTTTTCTGGGAGAGAATTCCCATGGGTTCTAAGCAAATAGGACAGCATGACCAGAGGTTCTGAAACAGGGAGGAGGAACCGTAAAGAGGCTGGTATGTTGGGAAAAGATGAGTAAAGGCAAGAGTGGCATCAGCTGAAACTGGTCGGGTAGGCAGTGGTCAGCTATAAAGCTATGAGAACTTCAGACCTTTTTAAAAATGCAGCGGGAAATAGGAAAGACTTTTAGGCACATCACTCTGACTGCTCCGTGAAATCGGAGGAGGCACAGCAGGGCAGGGTGGGGACGGGAGGGCGGACAGCGAAAGAGGCTTTCTCAGGCATCCTGAAGAGCTATGAATGTGGCTGAGACTAAGGTGGCCAGCGTGAATGGAGGGATTCCAATGCTTTTAAATTGATTTTGGACAATCTATGTGATAACTTCTATGCTAGGAAGGGGAAATAGAATCGTATAGGCCATAGTCGGTGTGTGTGAATTTTAATTTTCTAAAGTCGCCGCATCTACTTGAAGGGTAAATAACAAATGGAAATTTGTGCTTGAGAATGGTAAATGCTATAATAGAATCAAATACACAGCACTTTGGAAAGTGTATGGAATAGGAAATCAACCTATAGGAAACTACATGTAAGAAGTGTTGGCAACTAACTGATTATCAACTTTTTGTTGAGAAAGTTTTGTGTGAGTGCAGTTGCAAGATTGTATTAGAGAATCCCAGAATTTGGTCTATACTCCATATCTGTCAATTTAAAGTGGCATTTAGAAAGGCTAGGTGTCGGGACGCCTGGGTGGCTCAGTTGGTTAAGCAGCTGCCTTCGGCTCGGGTCGTGATCCCAGCATCCTGGGATTGAGTCCCACATTGGGTTCCTTGCTCGGCAGGAAGTCTGCTTCTCCCTCTGCCTCTGCCTGTGTTCACTTTGTCTCCCTCTCTCTCTCCCTCTGACATAAAAAATCTTTAAAAAAAAAAAAAAAAAGAAAGAAAGAAAGGCTAGGTGTCTTTCCTAAGAAAATACAGGTGAATAATCACAAAATTACTTAAACATTTATCCAGAATGACTTGTTCATGGTGGTAAATAAGAAGCATCTTTCTTCTACTTCCCAAGCTTTTCTGATTAAAATGGAAAAGCTGATGATGCCTACAGTTTCTTGATTGAGCACTTGTGTGGAAGGCAGGGTCATAGATAAAAATAAGGAATACTGGGAGGAAGAAATTTTGTGGTGTTGGGAGTGCACAGGAAGAACAGAATAGATTCCATTTGGAGGTGTGTGGGGGAGGTTCCAGTGGAAATGTTAGTATGAACAATCAATTTAATAAAAGGCCAGTATCATACCTAATAGCATAGTTCAATATCCTACCTAACTCAGCTCGTTAGTTCAAGGACATTTCACTATTATGCCTGACTCAATTGAGAGCCAGAGACGATCTGTTCCCAGATAAAATAGCTATTTTAAATAGGGATATCATAGTAGAAAGATGTGTTTACATTCTCAAATGTACTAAGGACTCCCAAATCAAACTGGTATGGTTTTCTCTCTCCTGGAACCTTAAAGAGAACTTTATTTTTGTTTGTTTTCTTGCTTTAATTAAATTCTTTATATAGGTCTGAGAAGCAGACACTGTACATTGTTTTAATCATTATGGAGAAACATGCATAGCAGAATTCATCGAGGAAAAAAAATCATTAATTATTCCTTCTTCCAGGATTTCTAGGTACTGGAATTTTTCAAAAAGACAAAAGTTTGGATCTGCTGACCCCTCAGGTCAGCTCATTCAACGTTCATGGAACGTGTTCCTGCATGAAGATCCTGCTAGTGGCAAGAGAGAGGAAAGAAACCTTGATCTGCCAGGTAATGAAGCACGTGTCAGGAACTTCACCTTTCAATTTATAACTTTGATTAACTGGTTTGGTATAAATTTGGTTGATTCAATAAAGCAGTCAAGGAATCTGAAACACACAACCAGATTCTCCACATTCAAATTTTAATTTTCCTAGAAGTGAGGCAAAGCGCAAGAAAAATTCATAGCAGAGATCTGTCAAGTGAACACACGCATAAACCAATATAGCCACCACCATCATGAGACTAATCCTCTCGCTATGTTTTAGAACTAGCATAATTCAAGCATCCTCTGATTTAAAACATCGGGTTTATAAATATTCCGAAATACAAATAAGGGGGAATGCCTCCCTGGGGAGAGTGAAACTTCCTGTGGCTCACTGTGTTTTATTCTCATTGGAGGAAACCGTTGAGGGAAGGAAAGAGGAGAAGCTCTACTTACTAGAAGAAGCCACAAGGACCCTGCACTACTACACCTTCCAAGTCCTTTTGGCCAAGTGAAGAGATTCAGGTCAAAATCAAGGTTATTCCCCACTGTAGAGCTTGGATAGAAGGGAGTAACTTGTGAAGGTGTTTCTTTATCTTCTCTTTTTTGAGATCCCAGGTGGAAAAATACAACTGTTCAAACTGAGGAGAACTGTGATTGGACCAATCTGGGAGGAGATGGGGGCTAGGGGGACTGGGGGCAGACCGGAAGTTCCCCCACTTTGTTATCTTCTTTGGCATTTGAAATAAATCTTTCAATCATATCTCACAAGGGGTTAGGACCAACGCTCTGAAACGCATCTGGTTATCATTCCCAAGGGAAATTAGCTCATGCTGTGTCATTATCCTGTCAAGGAATCAAAGGGCTCTTCCTGCATCAGAGACTCTGGTTTCCCGTTGTCCATTTTTTGTGACCCTCACCTGGGATTGGCATGCAGTTGCTTTCCAGCTATCCGTTCATAACCCTTCTCTGGAGGCTGGCTTTACTATAATCACTTTGCGTTTTTATTGGGGAAGCCCCCCTACAAACATTTTGAATCCACTTTGTCATTTAATAATAATTTATAAAATTGTTTATGGGGGAACTACACTCCAATTTCCAAGCAATCAACTTGAAATGCTATTTCTACCTTTCAACCTCTTTGTGAATGAGTGACTCGTGTATGTAGTTAACCTAACTTCCTGTTATCTTCTTTATCAAAAGTGTAATACTTGTATAAGAAAAGTAGTATAGATATTAAATAAGATGACATGAATTAACATAGATTTCTTCTGTAGAGTTATAGGGTTGGAAGTTATCATTAAGTCATGTAACCAAATTCTCTCACGTTATAATTGAGCAAATTGTGTCCCAGGGACATACAATTAGATTGATCATGTAATATTGTTCACTATGAATACTCTCAGGGTGCTGGAGTTATGGGTTTAAATTGGGCAGTGTGGGTGCACTGAGACACATACCCTTCTTGCTATCACACTGGCCCAATGGGCTTTGTAAATGACAGAGCTAATATCATAAGCCTGGGAAGACTGAAGCTTTGTTCTTATATCACACTGAATGAAAAGAAATTTGATTCAGGCAGTTTGGAGAGATTTTTATCAAAAAGTTTCTCTCTCATCCTCCATTAACAGAAGAAAAAATGTATTTTTCTTGTTAATTTATGCCAAACTTAATGCCCAAACATCCCTGTTAATATTTTACTAATGATACAATTCATATGGATGATTATGACATTTATTAATTTTTATAAGGATTAAGGTATAGGCAGTACATTTGTTGGCATAGTTTGAGTTGTTCTGAGAGTCATATGGAACTGCAAGTTTTTGATAAAATATAGACCCATACAAAAACCAATAAATCACCTTTACAGAATATGAAATGAAAGTCAGCAAAATCAAAGGAAAACTATCATAGGGTAACACCTAGTGAATCATAGCCATAGAGCTTTCAAAACATATTCATTTTATGAGAAAATATTTTAAAAAGTGGTAAAGCAAAAAAAAAAAAAAAGATGGTAAAACAAATTTAACTTAGAGAATAACTTTATTGAGAGATTCTAATATAAACAGGGATAAGATTCTACATGATCACATAAATTCTAAGTTATCACATACTCCCAATAGGTCACTTTTAAAGCCAATAAATTTGAGGTGAACTGAATGGTGGAAACTGGAAGAATAAGAATCCCAGAATCACAATCCTACTTCTTGAGATCCTATGTCATAGACTTAAACCACTGACTTTTAGTAATCAAATCCCAGCATTAGTTTTCCTTCTTTTCAATTCACTGGCCAATGGTGGCCAACCAAAAATAAGTATTCCCACTTCCTTATTAAAAAGACAATATCTTTTTAAGATATTGGGGTGCTTGGGTGGGTTAAAGCCTCTGCCTTCGGCTCAGGTCATGATCCCAGGGTCCTGGGATCGAGCCCCACATCAGGCTCTCTGCTCTGCAGGGAGCCTGGTCCACCCCCACCCCCACCTGCCTGCCTCTCTGCCTACTTGTGATCTCTGTCTGTCAAATAAATAAATAAAATCTTAAAAAAAAGAAGTCCCTAACATCTTAAAAAAATAACAATAATACAATGTCTTACATTCTAGTTCACTACAGAGAAGAGATCAAATTCACTGCAATGTGAGGTACGAACTTGGCCAAGTAAGTGAATTATAAACGAAATGGTGGAAATTGCCTTATATCAACATCTAAAAATAAATCTAGTCTCTGGGAGATCAAAGCACCTTATAGATCCCTGGCAACACAATTAAATTCTCTGTCCACAATAATCAGGTTGCTAACTAGATGGGTGTTTGCTGGTTAGGAAACATACCTTTTACATCTTTTACAATTACTGTTCAGAAAGCAACTTAAATCTCTGTACTTATACAAAAGAAAATAAGAGAAAAGAAAAGACAGAAAAAGAAAAGAAATTGCTGCACCAAGTGAAAAGACCAAAGTTTAATAGAAGTGTCCCTTGAAACTGAAATATTCGTAAGAATCATCTGGTTTCTATGCCAATTCTGGACCCTGCTTCTAGAGATTCTAATTCTGTAAGTCTGGGAAGGAGACCAAGAATCAGCACTTCTAAGAAGTACTGTTGAAATACCTTCTACAAGGTGATTGTGGTGGAGGAGGTTCATAGGTAACAGTTTGATTTAGAAATACGCAAGTCCATAGCTGGAAAATTTATCTGTGTGTTCCCAATAATACTTGCCCACAGGTTTTCTGAGTTTTCCTAGGCTTTAACAGATTCTTTGAATTCAGGTCCATGAATTCAGGGTAAAGAAATCTTTCAATAGTTTATTTCGTTAAATATTATTACATGGGAAATATATTATGTTTGAGTGTTTTTTCATAGCATAGGAAGTGTGTGTGTGTGTGTGTGTGTGCACGCGCGTGCGCATGTGTGTTGGGGGATTGAGAAATCTGGATGCAATAATTGTTTTATTCTTTATAAAAGCAAAGTTCATGATAAAATTGGTTTGTATGTAAAAAAGTGGTTGTTTAGACAAAACTACTTTTTTCCAAGGGCTTCACTATATGTTTTCTCCTTAAAAAGATAGAAATTTCATCTGGTTTCTCTTTTAACTGTATAAATATCTCCTCAAATAAGGATAACATTTAAAAGGATAATGAAAAGCAATGGAATATAATCTCAAATAACTCTGACTTTTAAGAAAGAAATCAGAATTAGTATAGATAGACCCCAAAACAATTAATGCAAGTCCTGAGGGAAAGTTTTAGGAGCTGGGATTGTTTAGTCTAGAAAAGAGATGATTAGGGATTTTTTTTTTTTTTATAATGGCCAAGCCTAAAGCATTTCTATGAGAAGTTGACATTTCTTCATTTCAGCTGGACAAAGAAACTATGCTTCTTGGTGATTTTACAAACTTTTCTTTTATAGCTTCTCAATAGATCCATCTTTTCCTGCATCTCCCTACATATTCCCACCCATCTCTTACTTTCCTTCCTCTCTTCGTTTGTGGGCAGATGGAGCATCTGTTATGTGCCAGGCACAAAGGAAATGAGGTTAGTTGAAGTTAGGTACATTTGTTGGGGAAGAGTTCGCGAAGCATGTTGTTTGGCTAGTTCAGCATTTTGAAAGGTATCAACATATAAAATGACAACTGGTATGGATTGCACAGGTTTCTCAGAAAGATCCCTTACTTTGGGAAATTTCAGACTGAATTTCATTTTTTTAATCTCCAACAAGAGAGTCTAGTAACAGGATTCGATTTCAGAGTATAGAGTATTGTAAAAAAGTATTAAGTCCGGAACAGGGGAGAAGCTACCAGATAACTTTTCTTCTATTAAAAAAAAAAAAATGGTTTCACTGATAACACTCAGAAGAGATTATCAGGTCTGCTTGGCAGACATCTCCCCCCACCGCCCGTCCCTGCCAAATTGCTATTCTGTTTTTTCATTTAATGATCAAAGAAAGATACGATTGACCAAAAGGAGGGGCCAGTCAGGTGTCAGGAGTATCTGATTCTACTTTTAGCAGTTATTATTATTTTTTAAAGGATTTGTTTATTTAAGAGGGAGAAGAGGAGGGAAGGAGAGAGGGAGAGAGAGTCTTAAGCAGACTCCTCGCTGAGCGGAGAGCCCAGAAAGGGCTCTATTTCACGACCCTGGGATTCTGACCCGAGCTAAAACCTAGAATCTGAGGCTCAACTGACTGCACCACTCAGGTGCCCCTTAGCAATTATTGGTAAGAAATTTGAATAAGTGGGGTGCCTGGGTGGCTCAGTGGGTTAAAACCTCTGCCTTCGGCTCAGGTCATGATTTCAGGGTCCTGGGATGAAGCCCCACATCTGGCTCTCTGCTCAGCAGGGGACGTGCTTTCTCCTTTTCTCTCTGCCTGCTTCTCTGACTACTTGTGATCTCTGTCCGTCAAATAAATAAGTAAATCTTTAAAAAAAATTTTTGAATAAGCTATTTAACTGATCTGAATTTCATCTTTTTCTTCTTCTCCATCAGCCTTCCTAAAACATACATGTGACCCATTTTTGAAAGTCGTCTTGCATCTTGGGGCTTGTTTGGGTTCAGGATGGGACCTGGAAATAGAGCATCCCACTAGGTGCACTTTTTGAGAAATTGGGTTCGTGAGGCTCAAAACGTCAAAAAGAGTGACGGCAAGCTGAACTCGGTCCAAGCAAATATGCAAGGATGAATGGTGGAGGCTGGTGACGGCAAGCCAAGAAGACTGATGGAGAACGTGGCAGAAGATAATTGTAGTTAGGGCCCAGACAAAGCGGTGGTTGGTGCTGAGAGATACAAAGCAGCGAGGCTCTGGGCAGGAGACTGGCAGAGGTGGGAAACACCGGTGCAGGGAAACACCCTTGCAGGCAACTGGTCTAGCCTTAGGACTTCTAGGAAAGAATTTGAATGAATTACTAAGTTTTTAATTAGAAGTGAGGCGCACACCTTAAGAATGACTACATTATACCTCTTTATGAATATAGTGCAATTAGAGGTTTTCACTAACTGAGCTTCACTTCCACTTCTGTCTTCGAGTCCGCAACGTCCATTTTATGTTGTATTTCGCCATCTAGTGGCTGATTATGGTATAAGGCAAAACCTACTCGAACCCAAACTATGTTTTGCTGAAAACCTGAGGTATTCAACTTTGAAAAACACTGGAGATTCTATTTGTTGTCTTTACATGCCATCTTTCTCTAAAGAGAAGAAATTGTGGGTGTGTACCTTGGGGTTGAAACTTCAGGGCTGAGCAAGTTTGGGAACAAACTCTAACAGCATTATTAATAAATTTACACTTACTATTTTTTTCAGGGTTAAAAATTCACCTTTTTGGTATTTCTCTGTCACTCAAAATTTACATAAATTGGAATCCAATAGATTTCTCCAACTGAATCATTCTGGTTGGCTCATTTTATGTTGTATATTGAAACCAATCTAACTTTCATTTAATTACAACAAACAGTGTAGGTCATTTTCCTCACACTTCGCCCAGCTTTCCTTTTCCCTTTGTGTGCCTTGTTTGTGAAAGAGATATCACTTGATATCCTTGCATCATTTAAAATTTTTAAGGCTGTGGCTCAATTTCTTATTTCCTCATGTGAGACATGACACTGATTATTATTAAATTACCTTGTAATTTATGTATTTGTTTTTCTTTTAAAAAGATTTATTTATTTGAGAGAGAAAGAGAGCAAGCAGTGGGCAGGGGCAGAGGGAGAGGGAGAGAGAGTATCTTTAAGCAGACTCCCTGCAGAGCTTAGAGCCCAGGGTGAGGTTGGATCCTAGGACCCAGAGATCATGACCTGAGCAGAAATCAGGAGTCAGATGCTTAACCAACTAAGCCGAACAGACACCCCCAAAATTAGCTTGTAATTTAAATTAAGTATTCTTGAATTCTTTGTTCTATTCAGCACCGAGTTCTTAGGACTGCTTGTGTGTGCGGGGTGTGCGTTGGTGGGGGGCACGTGTGAGAGACAGTCCACATGCGCCATTCAGCTATGCTGATGGTCAGACAAATAAAGGAAGAAGGCCTTGTGATGAACAGTTTACACGGAGCTCTAAGAAGAGCACAGCAGACTTTGAAATCCCATTTGGAGAAATTGTTGAATGCACAGGAATTTAGTTCAGTTCGGTGGTTAAGAGCCCGTTTTGGAGGGAATGGAGAGATTATATATTCCAGTTCTGATAAGCGGTGCTGCCTAGAGGTATTTAACCTGTTTAAGCTTCATTCCCTTGATCTGTCAAATAAGGGAATTGTAAGGATTAAATGAAATATTTTACATATAGCTTTGTCTTGGTACAGTGTCTGGCGTCCAGTAATCATTCAATAAATAGACGTTGTTATGATGACATAACTGATCATTACTAGCAGACAATCCATGTTTTGCCATAAATTTCTAATTCTGCCTAAATAACCTATTCGGACATAAATGCTTGGCGTCCTCTCCTGGCACTCTGAGATGCTCTTTGGGGCAGCTCTCTCTGTAAGCCTTGCAGCTGGAGGAATGATTGGCATATGATGGTCAGAGATATTTTACTTGGAACACAAGAGGAAAGAGGGTCAGAAAGAGAAGAGTGCAAAATCACAGGCCTCCTTCATTCCAGCACTGCAGGCCCCGACTGTATCAAGGGGAATGCTCTGTGGCCAGCACAGGCACGAGGAAAGGAGAAAATCCATGTTTAAATCGTTGAAATGTGTTTTCAGTACTTGTGAAAAAATTTGAGCTGGAAAAGGGACTCAGAAAGACAGGAGATCCAACCTGGCTTATGATAATAAAGAAGCTCCTGTCCAGATCTTGCAGGAGAGGAGAAGCGAGGAGGAGAGGTTGAGATCATATGAGCCACTGAAAAGCAGATTAGGGCTCTTGTTCTACCATTTCCCAGCGAGCTTCATTTGGTGGAAATCATTGAGTACTGTGGAGTCTGTCCTTTTGACATCTACACGGAATAATGTGGCTTTCGGGGCAGATCACAGAATACTGTGGCTGTGCCTTTGACATCTACAAGGGATAAAGCAACCAGGAATGTTCATGGGATCACACCGTCCTGTGATGGTGGAAACACTGTGACAGCAGGTACCAATCTGTCTTGCTTCTCACCGTGTTCTCTGCACACAGCACGATGCTCAGGACCTTGTAGACATTTGCCTCTGGTTTGTTGAGTGAGCCAACGTGCTCATTGCATGTTTCCATCCTAAACCCCAAACCTGTAACTACAACTGACCAAAGGAGATTCTCAATTACACATTTGGAAGGCGGTTCAAAATTGTGGGTAAAACCAATCTCTCAATTTCCACGCCAAAGCTGAGTTCTCTGAGTAGAGCTACCAACCCAACCACCCCATCATTCATGTCAGAAACCCCATTGCTATCCTTATTTCTTCTCTTTTCCTCTCTCCAGGAATTCTGTCACTTCTGACTCTCAATATTCTTTGGAATATTTGCAGCTTTCTTGACGTCCTCTCCTACGTCCCTTTTTCAGAACACTTGGCTTGTCTGAATCACCGCCATGACCTTTACAACGGTTTTCCTTGTGTCGACTCTCGTCCCCAGCAATTCATTCATGATGAATGACAAGCCTCTGGGAAATGAAGCACTCTAGTGTACAGTCAGAGCTGAAGAAAGAAGGTCTGTGTGGTGCTGAACAGAACCCTGGGATCAAAGGGAGGAGACTTAAGGTCTGGTTCTGGCTCTAGTGCTGCCTGGATAAGTGAATTTGGGCACATATTTCTGCCCCTCTGCATATTGGCTTCTATGTCTATAAAATAAAGACTTTGGATCACAGGATTTCTAAGGAGACTTCAAACTTTAGAATCCAACGGTTTTGTTAAAGATGTTTCTAATTCTGGAGCATCTGCCTTTTGGGGATGCTTTAAACTTGATTTCAGTAATAGAGTTAAGTCAGATACCATGACTTTTGAAATCTGCAGACTGGAGGCAATGGCCAAATTAAGAAGGATTAAGGACTCAGATTGACGCAGCTGTTGATGCTGGGAAAGAGACTGACCACAGATCAAATATTGACTTTTAACATGACTCAATCTTATTTCAAATTTGAATCACCTGGAACTGATACATGACCTTTCCTAGTCATGAAACTTCTGGTTATTCTGATGCCCACAGTTTCAAAAGAGATCATCAGATTTTATACCTGGAACTGATACTGATGTGAAAAATACAATGCTTACCTATATACTACCAAAATGGTAATAGAAGAGCAGGAAGACCTCAGACCACAGGCTTTCTGAACACAGGGATCATATCTAATTTTGCTCACCATCGTTATCCTGGTACATATATACATATATAAATATATACGTATATACATATGGCACATATATATACCACATATATACATATATGTATATATAATACATATACACATAATACATATATTATTTGAGATAATAAATATTCTCAAAATATTTTTTAGTTAGTTAAAGCAAATAAAGTGTGACTATTATTTTACCTAGTTAAGGCAAATAAAGTGTGACTATTACTTTACCTAGTTGTTCAACAAATTAAAGCTTTATAAAGTGCAGCAGGTGCCTCACTGAAAAGATATGTGGTAGATTGATTACAAGAATGGCCCAACTCTCCACCTCACAACCATTCCCTTTGCAATGTGAGTCTGAATCTTCTAGAATTGAAGTCTATTCCCCACCCCTTGAATCTGTACTTTCTTTGTAACTTGCTTTGACTCATCCAATGTGGGAGGAGTGATAGCATGCCATTTTCAAGCACAGACCTCAAGGAGGATTTGTAGCTTCTGCTCTATCTATGGGACACCTGCTTCCGCCATCAGAATAAGCCTGGGCTGGTCTACTGGAGGTTGAGAAACTATATGGAGCAGAGATAAGTGGATCCAGCCAGGATTCTAGACTAGCCACCCCTCCGAATCTAGTGCTGACTACAGATGATGGAAAGCCCCATATGAGCATAAGTGGCCAGAAAACTCATGAGATTCATGAGAAATAATCAATGATTGTTATTTAAGCCACTAAATTATCAAATGATTTGTTATACAGTGTTATTCTGGCAATGGATAACTAACAAAAGATGAAAAAAAGGCTGAAGTCATCCAGCCCATGATCCTTTCGTTAAGCCAGGAAAGCTGGTGTAGACTTGTGCCTGCTAAGAAGAAAGAAGAACTATAAAATTATGTTTGAGCTAACAGTAGTCCTGACTATAGCTGCTAGGATAGGGAACACAATTGCCTCTGAAGTTCCCTGACAAAGTGGTCAGAATAATTACTGCTTTTATAAAGACAGCCTTTGATTTTCACCAGCCAGGTGGAATTCAATGTTACCCTCTAAAATTAGGGTTTGCAAGGCTGTCATGCAGAAGCTTCTCACCAGGAGCTTGGTCTATAGTCAGAGAACCTTCTACCAGGTGGACTGCGGCTTGTTGCTGGAGCATACATTGTCACTTGCTGAGAATTCTAAAATATTAACATGCTCTTTACTGGAACAGTCAAACATAAACACTGAAGGATGAAGTAGATAACTTTAATGATCTCATTATTATTGGAAACAAATATCCAGGGACAATTTGGTAACTTTCCAAAGACATCTTTTAACTGCTATTGATCTGCTTAAACTAGCCATGTTTTTATGTCCAACTATGAGTAACATGCTATTTAAACCTCATTTTGATTTTTCAAACATACACATGCATAAGCTAAATGAAATAACTGAGACAAAGACAAATCCTTATATGTTAAATTTAAAAGAACTGAATTCATAAATCCTGAGAACAGACTGGCAATGGTTAGAGGTAAAGTTTGCTGATATCTGTATGTTATATATCAATAAACATAAATGTTTAAAAAACATTAAGAGGGTGACATAGCCTAAAATGGGAGAACAGGCTTAAGCCACACCAGTAGGGGTAAAGAGATAGGAGAAAGAAAATGATGATCTCATAATGGGATTCACGGCTCAGGCAGTATCAGCTGTTATTAAAGTCAGACTGAGCATTATTGTATTTTCCGAGGAACATTGACAAACTGGAATGAGTCTAGGGAAAGATACCATGCTGTTGTGAAGCCTGAGGACCTTGTGGCATGAAACAAGGCTGAAGAAGCTGGAGATATTTGTGCTAGAAAAGAAGAAACTTATGGCAACAACAGGGACCTCAACTTCCTGAAGGACTGGCAGGTGGCATAAAGATGTGGTATCCTCCAATGCTTCCTTGGCAAGAATGTGGGATCTTTGAAACATTGTAACTCAAATCACATTTGTTTTCCCATGTTACAAATACTCACATGGCTTCTGGTTATTCTTGCCAGGAAATCCAGTTTTCTCAGGTCGACCTTCATCCCATCTAATATCATATATCTCACTATGCCCCTCATTCAGTAGGGCCCAACACAAAAAATTTAAATCTACCTGCCTCGGGACTCTTACACTTGCTATTCTTTGACTACGCATGGAACGAAATGAACAAGTTCAGGGAACATTAGTAAAAGTAAGATAGCAGATTTTGCTCAATACAATGAAGAACTGAGAATCAGGGTCCCAAATCCAGAGCCCTGGCAGAAAATGAAGGTTTGTCTATCTGGAATGATCAAAGTCAAGGCTAATAACCTCCCAGCCATGAAGCTGTGGAAGGTGGACGGGTTGCTGCGGGTTGTATGGGTCAGAAGCTCAACATCAGTAGCCTTAGGCACAAAGGGGAATATCCTGGTTTATTTAACTGAAAAGTGACAGCATGGCTGAGTCCAGGTGATTAAATAATGTCCATGGGAACACTATTTGTTCAACGGCAACCTCTGCTTTTCTCTATCTTGGTCTCATTCTAAGGTGAGCTGTCTCCAAGAGGAAGCAGTGAGGACTCCAAAAGCTTCGGGATTATATCCTGCCTGATTAGCAACCTTAGAAGTAAGATGGTTGCTATTTCCTAAAAATTCCAGCAATCGTCCTGGGATTAACTATGTTTCATTTGGCTGGGGCCACGTGTCACCTCACTGAGGCACAGAGATGAACTACCTTCAGTTGCTACACTTCTCAGTTTTGATTTCCCAAAACAGAGTCACCCTTACAGGAACCACATAAAATGAGTTCGGGGGAGGGCTGATTCCCCAAAATAAGATCAGGGAGTAGTTAACAAAAGATAAGAGAAAGAAATGCTGTAAAAGCAACAAACACGAGATTCCCGTTACAGATAACATGCAAGGTTTTTACAACTGGCGGAAAGATTGGATTGCCTGACTTCTACCAGGGTGCCTGACTGTGTTCCATGAGAGAGAAAAGGTCGTTCCTTTGCCTTGCCCTGCTCTGGTCCATCTCTCAGGAAGATTCTGTTGTACCTAGTGGCTTGAGCTGAAGGCAAAATAATCCATTCATGGCAGATACAAGGCAAGTGTTAGGGAAAGGAACAGGAAAGTGTTACCTGTCCTGAGATCAGACTGTAAGAGTTAGGGGACTGTGACCCAGTTACAGAGCCTGGCTCTGGAGGGTCTGCTGATCGGGCTACCAGAGAACATCATCACCTTCCTCACAGTTCCAGAAATCAATGGAACCAAGCAGTCCGAGGCCTTAGGTTACTCCATGGCAGCCCAGAACCTCTCCCTCAGGCTCAGTCTGTTGCTGTCTTCTTTGACCACTGCTACCTGACTTTGGGGTGTGTGGATCCTTTACTCCCATAAAAGCTATCGCAAGTCCCCGCGTGGAAGGACTTCACTGTCTATCTGTTACTCTGTTAAATGGATGGTAGTGTTTTCACACCTTCTCAGGGGCTGCCTTTGCAGAGTCAGATGTTTCTCCGCCTATAGGTGCTCCAGCTGAGTCTAAACTAGAATTCCTAGTTTAGCTGCAAACGGCAAAACCGTGAGCGGCTGGCAGATCCTTCCCTCACTCAGGCACCAGAAACATCTTTGCACACGGCATTTAGAAAGCCTCCTTTAAGAGGGAAGTTTTGGACACATCTCAGGAAAGAGAGAGACACAGAAAAGAGAGAGGGCGAGGGCTGCATGGCCTCTGGCCCAGCCCTGCTCCAGAAACTAGATCTGACCCGACAGAGATGAGGGAGGCCTGCAATTTTCATGAAGCAACTTGTGAGTTACAGAGAGATCTCTCTGTGGTAAATTGCTGAGTCCAGCTGGCAAAGTGAGGCGAGGAGCTGGGAGTAGAGGACAATTTTCACTTCTGAAAGGAAGCCAGCTTGGGGTGTCTGGGTGGCTCGGTGGGTTAAAGCCTCTGCCTTGGGCTCAGGTCATGATCGCAGGGTCCTGGGATCGAGTCCCGCATCAGGCTCTCTGCTCAGCAGGGAGCCTGCTTCCTCCTCTCTCTCTGCCTGCCTCTCTGCCTACTTGTGATCTCTCTCTGCCAAATAAATAAACCTTTAACTAAAAGAAAAAAAAAAAAAAAGGAAGCCAGCTTGGCTCTGGGGCACTGATGAGATCTTAATTTAAGACAGCTGCATTTGGGGCAGTAAGAAGTGACCAAAGAGGTCTGCATAGACAAGGGCAAGGGATCAGATGGGGAAAGTCAGAGACAGAGGACCAGGGCTGCTTCCCAATTTTGGTTTGGGTGTCTGTGTTCACAGAGATGGTGGGTACCATTTACAAGATGGGACAGGGGAGGAGTTTAAGGTAAAATCTCATTAATTGAACGTATTTATTGGCAAGTGTTTCTAGGAGATTCTAGTTAGTTTTGGATGTAACCGAGATTTACATCTCAGAGTTGTGTGTGAGTGTATGTCACAAAGGTGTGAATACTGTGTGTCTGTTCACACATGCATGGTCAATGCATGATTAATATGCATTAAATCATATTTAAGCATATGATTTTATGCTTAAATCATAAAAGTGGAGCTCTCCTGATAAGGATCCAAAGAGCCTCCAGAAAGTTCCCCAGCCCCTTCTGCCATGTGAGGATGGAGAGAAGTCTGCGACCTGGAAGCGAGCCCTCCCCTGACCATGCTGGCAGCCCGACCTCAGACTTCCAGCCCAGAACTGCAAGTAATAAATTTCTATTCTAAGCTGCTCAGAATCTGACATTTATTTATAGCAGCGCAAATGGATTAAGACAGGTTACAAAAAGACAATGGATCCAATCGCACTCACTCTCTCTACCCTTCTTTCTCTTACTCTCTCTCTCTCTTGCTCTCTCTCTCACTCACTTGACCGAAGCCAGAGGTCTACTTGCGAGCCACATTATGGAAAGGCTTCTGAGGCATGACGAACAACTGAAGCCCTCAGCCCTGCAACCCAGGAGGAACTGAGTCTGACCAGCAGGCATGTGTGTCAACAAGGAAGAGCCTCTGCCTCAGTCTCGCGATGATTATCCCCCTTCACGAGAGAGCCTGAGGAGGAGGCACCCAGTCACCTCTGGGTTTCTGACCCGCAGAACGTGCGCTGCCAATATTTGTTGTCTTAAGCCATTAAGTTTTCAGTAATTTGCTACCCAGGTATATATACAATGAATACAACACATGTCCATAAATTGAGATTCTGGTCCCTTTTTCTCTCGTTTAGCTGTGCTCTTTATCTTAATGTAAAAAACAAACAAACAAGAAATGGTCTGTAATCAGTTTATCTTGCCATCAGCATCAGCATCTGCCTGTTAACGGGCTACTTTCTTAAGAACCTAATTTCTTTTCTTTTTTTAAGATTTTATTTATTTATTTGTCAGAGAGAAACACAGAGAAAGAGAGAGCACGTGCGTGTGCACAAGCAGGGGGAGCAGCAGACAGAGGGAGAAGCAGGCTCCCTGCTGAGCAAGGAGCCCAATGGGAACGCTGATCTCAGGATCCTGGGATCCTGACCTGAGCTAAGGGCAGACCCTTAACTGACTGAGCCACCCAGGCGTCCCTTTTTTTTCTTTTTTTTTTTTAATTAAATGAAGACTATTTTATTATGAGACACCTTCTATAATGCTGACTTTTTTCTGCCTCTGACAGAATAAGTTTTAAAAGAACGGCTTTGGATTTAGACCAACCTGGGTCCAACCCACACCATAATCACTTAGGGGAAGTTAGTAAACATGGGTGAGCCTTAATTTCTTCATTTGTTACATGGAATAATAATAATAATGTTAACCTTTTTAATAGATTTTATTTATTTATTTGACACACACACACAGAAGTAGGGAGAGCAGCAGGCAGAGGAAGAGAGAGAGAGAAACAGGCTTTCTGCTGAGCAGAGAGCCCTATGCGGGGCTTGATCCTGGAACCCTGGGATCATGACCTGAGCCGAAAGCAGCTGCTTAACCAACAGAGCCAGCCAGACACCTCTAATGTTAACTTCTTTTAAACTGAAGGGTGTGTGTGTAAGTGTGTGTGTGAGCGAGAGGGAGAGAGAGACACAGAGAAAGAGTGAGAGAAAGAGAGAGAGAGATCTTTCTTTTTTGGGAAAGGTAATGGATACCACTGTGTTCCCTATCCTTTGGGAGCTCAATCTGAGAGGGCGCTCTAAAAGACAACTCTTTTTTAATCTTTTCTTAGAAGTCTGTCTGTTTAGAGCTGACTCTGTCTCTGAAGAGAGAAGGAGAGCAGAGGCCCCAGTCAGGGAAAGATATGGAAAAGGTGTATGCATCCTTGGAAGTTCTTGGAGGAGGTTTCCTGTGTGACCCGGGAAGCTGGTCCAGCCAGGTACGCACAAAGCCTCTGCTGAGCCGTGGGTGCCCAGGAGAGGGCCCTCGAGTAGTGGGATCAACAGGTTCCTACCAGGCATCTCAGCTATAACCAGTGTGGCCTTCTCTGGATTCTTTGCTCTGTAAGTGAAACTCAGAAACTTTGATCACTTGGAGTCAGGTAAATGCATGAGAGTGTCAATAGTGATAGAGCCTTAATTCCTTGTCATTCATGCTGCATGGGATCTTAGAGATGGATGTCTGAAAATGATTTAAGTAGTGAAGTAACGAGATACTCCTTATCACCCCCTAGTGGTGGTTAAAAGTTCACACCCACAGGTCTGTAGAGAGGCATAGAATGTTCTCCCTGGTGGTGCCTAGGGCCTTGGAAGCTCCCTCGGAATGGCTTGCATTGATGGAGTACTGTGATTGCCCAGGACATGCATTTTCATGGACGAACTGCTCTAATCCACTGTGCAAAAGGCTGAGAACTTTCTCCCTAGAGCATGAGCCCTTCCCAGGCTTTATTTTTTCCTAGCCTGATAGTGGAGTGAGATATGCTTGTTCAGATAAGACCAACGTGACCTTGTTCCAGAACGTCAGAACTTGTGATTTTCATCACTCTGGCTTACCGTCTTTTAGGGGGAAGATTTTTCCAAAAGGCCAAGTTATCATTTCTGACTTATGATGGCTCCCCAGAGGGCGATCACTGATTCTAAATAGAGACATTTATTTTGCTTGGGGGAACTGTTGGCAAAGCAGTTTTAATTAGGTGCTGAGCTCTTTATCAGTCCTCAGCAACCCAAATTAGCTATCATATCCCCTGAGAGCTCCTCAGTTCTGAGTTCTCAGCCTCCTTCCTCTTCCCCACCCTGAAGAGATGGTCCTGTCTGCGGACCAATATTGCTTTCTGCTTCTAAGTCATGTTGCAATCTGCAAGCTCAACGATGTTAATGACCTGATTTTTATAATATTTAACAGGCTTTAAGGGAGTTTAGCTATTTGGAGTTGGATCTGGAAGCACTTCAACTCAGCTATTTTTCAAAGCTGTTTATTTTCTGTATCTCTGGCAGTGTTTTGCTAAGAAATGCTGCTGACACGCTCTCTCAGTAGTGGCATTCCAGACCTCTGCAGGAACTCCTTAGATGAGAGAAATAAAGGCCACTTTGCACAGAGGTCAGACTTGAACAGAACGCTGGGAATTTAAATCAATGTAAGCACGTCGGACTATAACAAACGAGTCTCCCTTCTTTGCAGTGCCGGAAAATGCTTTGTAATTCTAGGAATAAATTATCAATGTTTCTTTATGAAAAACAGCCATGACTTTCTCAAAGGAAAGGCAAAAGAAGTTCTTGTAATAAAACGTGTACAAGTTGGACCACAGGACTCTCACCTTAAGAAAAGCTTTGAGGACTGCTACCTAAAAGAATTAGCAGAGGGAAAGGGAATGATTTTGAGATCTAACCCTGAAGGACAAATTAAGAAAAAAAAATGCTGGTGTTAAAGTCAGTTTTCAATATGATGCAGTAAGTGATTCCTGGATTGAAAAATATTTTCTTAGTTTCCAACTTTTCCTTTGCAAGGAGATGGTATCTTTGCTGGTATCTGCATACATACTGTATATCTTGAGTGAAGACTTTTTAATTTTATCTTATTCAACTGAAATCCATAGCCCTGTGTTCGTTCAAGTTTCAACACTCATCTTGTTTCTTACTAGCTATTTGAACTTGACACAATACTAAAATAAATCTATATACATTCTTTGGTAAGCTAAGAAAACAGTTTCCACTGACTGCATTTTGAATTGTTTTCTCTCCAAACGTTCATTTTCGAATTTGTTACTATGATCATCAGCCATACATATCTTATTTCCCTTGAATTTGTTGGTGTACAAGAAAATTAGCTTCTCTCCTGAAAATTTGCCCTTTTGAACTGATTTGGGGAATTTTCAAAAAAAAAGGATTTAGAGACCAAGACTATTAAAATATTATTTGTTTCATCATTGGTCATTTACTGGGGTCATATTACCTATTACGTATTTTTTGAAAACAATAATTATATTTAATAATTCTTTATGTCTTAAACTATTTTGAATGATTTTATATTATTTGCACAATTACACATGCACAAAAGCTACACACAGAATTAGCAGACTCTCCTAAGAGCCCTCAAAAATCTCATAACAAAGTCAAGACTTGGACCAAATATCTCATTCCTCAATACTGACTCTACTTCTGAATTCCCCGTATGGGTAAACAGCCCTGCCATTCCCCCTGTAACCCAAGCAGGAAGATGGCATGAACATTGAGATCTCCTTTCCCAGATCCAGCCCGCAGAAGACACACACTGTCTTTGCCTGGAGGCTCGCTCCAGCTCTACCATTTCTGGACTCAATTTTTCTAGTTCAAGAAGCTAGTCTTTCCCGTTTTTCTGTCTTTCCACCATATAACCACCTTTCACAATTACAGTCTGGTCAAGATTTTGTTTTTATTGTTGTTGTTTTGTTTGTTTGTTTGTTTTCTGTTTGATGTCCTTTAATATTTCTCTATTAGCCAAACCCTGATCATCAGTGCCTAATGGAGGAATAGTTTGATATTAACTGATCTTCCCCCTTTATGAAATACTTTACAATATGAAAGTGTTCCAACAATCAAAACATAGAGGAAATGGTAGTAAGATAGCGGAGAGAAGAGTGTGCTCAACCCCCCTGGGCTATGAGCTAGCTTCAACGGTTGATCACAGGTGGCTAATCTTCTTCTGTCGATACTGCCCCATCCTCCAACCCCGGTCCCCTTCGCAGATTGTTTTAAAGCAAAATCAGGCCACCTGTTGTGCGTTCTGTGAGCCATGTCTCTCACCAGAGACAAGGGTTTTAGTGTCAAAAGACAAAGAGGATGTGAAGGAATAGCTGGGAGGAAGAAGAGGTGGTGAAGTCCCTCTGCTACGCGGGCTTCTGAGGAGAGAGGCAGTCAGAGAGCGGTCAGGGGGGTGAGCCCTGCCGTGGTCCCGTGGCAGAAAAGGCCACAGCTTGACTGGGGGCGGGGGTGGTAGTGGGAGGGGTTGAAGCAGAGAGAACACCTGTGACATTAGGGCCATTTAAGCCCCAGGTGGCACTGTGTGACATCATGGTGAGCCAGCGGAGGGACAAAGGTGGTTTGGCGTGGCAGGGCCGACTTGGGGGTTGTCAAGGGAGAGCTGGACCCTCCAGGGGGAAGGCAAGGTCAAGACAAGGAAGCCAAAGAGCCGGAAGCCCGTGGAGTCCTGAACTTCTCAGAAAGGTTGGCCAGAGGGACACTGGGTGGCATCTCTGGACCCTCCCTGCTGTGGAACTTTCCATCAACTTCAGGGGAAGGGGAGAGGCCAGGCCCTGAGTTGGCTGATACATAGAGCTATCTCAGATTCCTGGTTTTGCCACCAGGTAAAATGAGAATTAAAGACAGAAATTATATTTGCTTCTGGGAAGTGGTGTACACTTCTGCCCCCAATGAGCCTGTGCTCCTTCTGTAGAGAAGACATCAGCACATGGACTTCCTCTCCCTCTCTTGCTTTCTTTTTCTTCCTTTCCTCTTTCTTTCTTTCTTTCTTTCTTTCTTTCTTTCTTTCTTTCTTTTTTTTCTTTTTCTTGAGAGAGAGACAGAATCTTAAACATAGACCCTTATGTGGGGCTCAGTCTCACAACCCTGAGATCGTGAACTGAGCTGAAATCAAGAGTGGGAGGCTTACCTGACTGAGCCACCCAGGTGCCCCTTGTCCTCTCTTTTTCTTTAGAGTCACACTCCATGTCCTCGTTGGCAAGCTCTGGGTGGCCAGTGGCTGATGGAAGCTTCAGGTCAACCTGCCCACGACTGGCAACTCAAGGGGAAAAAAAACAAAACAAAACATCTTTTTGCCAATAGCCCCGCCAAAGCACCAGGGGTGACTCACAGAATTGTTTTTGCACCATGTCCTTGAACCAAGCAAGGTGGCCATTGAGATGGACATGCTCACGTGGCTCCACTGAGGGACACGACTACACTGAAGCTGGGGGTGGGGGTCAGCTGACCTCCATTTCCTAAGGGGAAGACAGGGTCACGGTCTCCAGAAGGAAAAAAAAAAGATAGAATAGGCTGAAAGAACAGAGATCCTTCACATAAATATTTAATTAATATTTGCTTCAATTAGCGGAAGAAATAGACCTTCAAAATCTGGGACCAGGACTCTAGCAACTAGACTACACCACACACCGCCTCTATCCTTATCCCACAGATTCATACACTAACATCGTTTCCTGAACAGAAGCTGGAACGTGGCCACCCTAAAATGATGTTAGCGCTGCAAGATGGGAAGTAAGCTAATTATGACATGTGTTGCACAAGATTTATGAATTTTTAATAGTGCTTCTGTAGTATCGCATTTCAAGATTTAAAATCTTATAAAAATTTAATCATGTGTTTATACATAGCAAGACAATGCAAGAAATGAAGTGAGAGACTGCATTTCCAAGTAAGAGATCTGACCATTCCCCGTGACATGTGAATTTAAGGAGATTCATACACCCTGAAAAAATACGCTTTACTGGGGCACCTGGGTGGTTTGGTGGGTTAAAGCCTCTGCCTTAGGCTCAGGTTATGATTCCAGGGTCCTGGGATCGAGCCCCGCATCAGACTCTCTGCTCAGCAGGGAATCTGCTTCCCTTCCTCTCTCTCTGCCTGCCTCTGTGCTTACTTGTGATCTCTCTCTCTCAAATAAATAGAATCTTTAAAAAAAGAAAGAAAGAAAGAAAGAAAGTTTTACTGACTTCTGAAGTTTCTGAGTTCATGCCATGTTTACCACTTATGATCAAATGCCCACTGGATCTGTGGGGGCAGTAAATCTCCTCTCCTTGTTCCCCAAATAGACTATAAACTCATCAATGCAGGTTCTGTTCTCATCCTGCACCTGTGTCTACACAGGTACTTACTGAGGTACTTACTGAGTGCCTGAAGGAAAGAAGGGAGTAAGAGCAGTGGTTTAGATGAACAAGTGCAGGCACACTCAGTCGCCCACAGCATATTACACAGCAAGTTATTTTTAAGTTGGATTTGTTTTTTCATACTTTATGTGGGTTCCTATTACAATCACATCACATCCTGAATTTCTCTTCTCATGCAGTTATCCTGCTTGTTAATAATAACATCTTATTATTGAATCTTACCACGGAGCAGACATTCTCGTAAGGATGGTTCACTTAATCCCGGCAACAGCCCTAGGAGGTTCTGTTATTATGCACATTTTTTTTTTTTAGTTACAAAACTTGTTGCTTGTAGAGTGCTGGGATTTGATCCTGCCAGTGGGATTTCTGTGTGTATTCTAGCCAGTAGGCTTACAGGGTCTTTTGTAAATACTGTTTGACGTCTGTTTCTGTCTTGGAATGCTGGCTTTAATGAAGTGTCTTATCGCCCCCACTGAGCCAGGGCTTTGCGCATGTGAACGTGTGCACCAAAGGAAAGAAGGAATTAAGGAGCTGATTTATTCAGCACACAGTGATTGAAGGGAAAGCAGAGTTAAGTGCTTGCTTGGAGGCACATATACTAAAATTGGAAAGGGTTAAAAAGTGTGATAGGTGTCAGAGAGTTTGCAAATTTCTTAGAAGATATAGGGAGCCTGTAACCAATAAGAGCAACTGAATATTTAATGGAGATAGACAGACAGAGATACAGATACAGATATTCAGCATTTATAGACTGCTTTTAGTTAGACTCACTTCTTTTCAGCCCCAAATTTGAATAAGAAAATCATCATATTTGTGGTGTGGGTTGGTACATGTGTCACAATTGATAAAAATTTACAGAGGAAAACTACTTTTACAAGAGTGGTTTTTTTTTAATATTTCTTGTATCCTTGTAGACAATGAAATAGAAGAAATATTTCTAGGCCTGAAATATGAAGTTCTATTATAATGCACACTTTATTCTGAATCACCAGCACTCTATGCTTGAAAAGAATGATGTAATAAGTTATGAGGAATATTGCTATCACACTCTTTTAAATATTTATGTTTATAGGCCACTGAGTGCAACAGTCTGCAACATTTCCCTAATTGTGCCAAGTATACTGAGAAATACAAACATAAATCATGGCAAGGAGTATACTAATCATGTATTTCATAATTGCCTTAAGGTTTCAGTTGTGTTTTAGAATTTTATTTATGTATTTATTTATTTATGTGAGAGAGAGAGAGAGAGTGCTCAAGCATGGGTGCGGGGAGGGGCAGAGGGAGAAGCAGACTCTGCACTGAGCAGGGAGACCGATGACCTAGGATTTGACCCCAGGACCCCAGGATCATGACATGAGCCAAAGGCAGATGCTTAACCAACTGAGCCATGCAGGTGCCCCCTTCTGTAGAATTTTAGTCTGCTGAACAGGTGTTTCTAGCTCTGCTGTGTCCCTCTAGCTATCCATCTATTTTATTTAATTTTTTATTGTGGGGCTAAGCATGGATTATCTTTGGAGGTCCAAAACAAACTCTAGATTTAATTTGGATGAAAAATTCAAGCTGATAATGGCTATTCATAAAATTAAGTACTTAGTTTGTGAAATAAAAAATTGAATCTGCAATCTCAAGGAAACTCCTCTGAGATGGCAGAAGCTAGAAGGGAGATATAACTATGGGATTTAATTTTCCAGTTAACTGCTAACATCTTCTCCTCCAAGGTAGCAATCTCCTTAAACTATATCCTGTTGAATTTCATAACTTCTCAGTCACTTTGTCTCAGATTAGAACTGTAGGTCTAAGGCTTAAAAGGTATGTCAGAGGGTCTGGTCCGCTAACTTCTACACTCCACTCTCTTTTTCTTTCTACTTGTTTTTTCTCTTCACTTATACATATATATCTTTCCCGGGGAGGAGGCAGAGATAGGTGACATTCCCTTAGGTAATGGTCAGGGAAAAGTAGAGTCGCCCTTATTTGTTGGTCAAAAAAACCACATCATGGGCTGCCCTTAATACATTTTTGTGTGGACCCTGTCTAACAAACAATTACATTAAAAATATACTATAAAATTCATGGACCAATATAATGTATATTGATTTATCAATAGACATCAAGAATAATGGATAGAGAAGAGGTATGTACATATTTATGTAGTGTCTAATCAGTGTAAGTGAAGATTCTTCTTAGTGTCCATGTCCCATCTCTTCCCGTTCATGTTCAGGAACCATCTCTTTGTGTTATTGACAAATGTGCTGTTCCCAGCTAATTTCCTATCTTCCACTGTGAGGTAAAGGTAGAAGTGCTATTGTTATTCACTATGTCATGGCTCCTTGGAACTTGATTTTATAGAAACAATATTGATCGGCTTGCCTCTGCATTTCCCTAATACCACTGACTTAATGCGGGTTGTAGCACGACCCCTGATGCTGCATTATCTTGTGGGCAATGGTTTCCAGGGACCCGCTCAAAGGTTGTTACTTTATTTTATAAATGATAACATTATGCCAGTTTTATCTGGCTTACCCAGGAAGATGGGAACAGTAACTTCTTTTCTGGCTTTGTTAAATTTATCATTTGAAATTTTACAATGGAAGAGCAATTCACCTTCCTTCCATTGTCTTCTCTCGAATTGGTCAGGACCACACTCACTGGGCTCCTGGAATGTGAGTCTTCATTGTGGAAGTCATGAACACAGTGTCGGTTCTCTGGAGGGTCCTGCAGGCCCTACAGAATTTCATGGTGCAGAAAGCCTAGCGGAGGCTTCCACCTCCCCTCTGAAATGATCAAAGATGGGCTATGTCACAGTCCTGTTGTCAGGACCAGTCACCATGCAAGTAGCCCTCTGGGGACCATATAGTATATTAGGTTCAGAGATGAAGATTTCTTGAAAGTCGTTGGCCAGTCTTCACCATGTAAAGTATATGAAGTCAGGTGGGCCAAGATTTACTTCAAGAGCTAGAGTGGAGATGCATCTCAGCTTCTTCCACACCCTCTAGCCTTTCTTAGTATCTTTTGTGTTCAGTCCTGCTAAAAGGAGTGGGATCAAGCTTCAGCCTCTTATAAGTCCTCAATCTTGGTCTGTCTTTGAGAACTGGAATGGGAGTGTGAATGACTTAGATCCCATAAGAACACGCTGGTAGACACTCTCCGATGGCACGATCCCCTATTTTGGTTCCTAATGTTTCCTAAATTAAAAAGAATATAAGGCAGAGCAGACCATGAAGTATTTAGCCAGGGACAGTCTGGGATATTTGGGATATGGGCAGCCTGCTCTGTCGTCTCAGAGTAGGCTTAACTAATTATAGTCCTTTCCTCGACACCCAAAGCACACGAAGTGCACATTGACTGAAAACAAATTTAAATGATTTTTATTTGATTATAGACTGGGTGAAAAACTTGGAAAATCCATCTTGTTACTTATGCTATCTGTGCTGAAATTCATTCTGGTGTTGTAAACCTTTATTGGCCACAAAGGTAATTAAAAATCCATTTCCTGGCAGCAGATTCCAAATAGAAGCTAAGAAAAATAAGGACTTAATAAGGAAAGCACACACTTTTGTATGCAGATAGCTTACTGAAGAAAGTGAAAGCCAGACTCATTGTTTGCATTTCTTCTTAAAATTGTAAAAACACACACATATGGACTGTAGGTTCTTTGTTTTAATTTTTGGTTTTCCTCAACCTATAAAATGATTCACACAATGGGGAATTATAGCTAGCCTTAAAGATACAAATAAACATGCATTTATATATATATATACATACTTATACAGGTATTTATATATACACACTTATACATATATATCTCAGATATATAATATGGTATATATCTCAAATGTGTATGACCAAGTTTTGTGAAGCATAACCAAGTCATCAGAATAATAATATTGTCATTTAAAACAGACTCCTCTGCATGCTTTGCTTTTTCAGAAAGTTGGAAATCAATCCTTGGAATTGAATTTTGTCATACAACGCCTATGTAACTCTAGCCTACAGTTTATTTCATAAAGAAAAGGGATAGTTCAAAATTGTTATTCTCAACCATGAGCTTATCTCATGGGACATGGAAAAATATTTGACCGTGAACTTTCCAAAGCCATGGTAAATTTATTCATATCAAATCTGGCCTAGTCACAACATTTGATGCTCTTCAGCCACTTTGTCATGTAATAGCATTCTCTCCACTGTCTCCACCATACTGATCCCTCTGGTTTGAAGAGTTTTTTCAGAGTAAGGTGCTTTTAATGTAGTTAATTAATATAAAAGGGCTTGGGAATGTGTCATATCCCAATATATACATTTATTGAGAAGAGCCCTTCTCTTCGGCCTCATGCTGATTATGACATATTCATGCTTCTGATCAATCTCGGCTTAAGTCAACAGAAATGGGGGAGAGAGGAATGTGTGGCTATGCAGGGTAGGGGGGAAGGATGGCTTCAGCCTGACATGGAAGCAGAGAGCAAGGGGAGGGCTGACATTAAGGATGGAAAAGCAAAATGGAGCCAGATCATGGAGAGATCCGATTTCAGGATTTCAGACTGTATCATGTTCGATGTAGTTGATCCTCATTATTCATGGATTATGTGTTTGTAGATCTTCTTCTTAAATAGAATTCATTTGTAATCTCCCAAAATCAACATGGGCTTTTGCAGTCATAATGAGACATGCGGGGTGTGGGGGGGGGCGCAAAAGACTCTCTTTGGAGTCACCAGCACAAGCCGAAGTTTTGCCTTCTTGTTCCAGCGGTCAGACTGTAAACCAGGATCTCCTCCCAGTAGATTTAGTGCCATGCTTTGCACTTGTTTTGGAGATTCCCCTGTTTCAGAGGGCCCTGATAAGAGCACTAGAGTTCTATCTAGAGTTCCTACAAGCAAGAAAGTTGCGGTGTGACTTCCGGAGAAAACACGTGTGTTAGATAGTGTTCAGTAAGCTTTGTTCAAGGATGAGTTACAGGGCTGTTGGTGGGGAGTTTAGTGTTCATGAAATGACAGTGCGTAGATTGAATAAGATATTTTTAAACAGAGTCATTCATCCAAGGTTATATGTTGGACAACTGATAAAAATGTCATGACCAGAGGCTAGAAGGACGCTAATCCCGTATATCGCCTAGAAGGAATGGTTCCAATGTCACTAATTCATTCTGCCTGGTGCCTTCATGGAACGTATCTACCTGGATAGTAAGAACTTCCTGTAACTTTTTGTCTAAATGCAATGGGAAGTCCCCAAAAGGTTGAAAGCAGAAGACATGCTACATGGCGTGCATATGTGCATGTCTGGGCCCACTTTGAAGACAGAGGCCAGGGATGTCTGCCTGCATGTTTTGAACAGCATTTAGATTTAAAGCTTTGTTATGCAGAGTACTGGAATCTGTAGCAGGCCCAGTACTTTCCAACTATATAGTTCATGTGCACGGATGTACACACGCACACCTCCATTCAAGTAGACACAGTAGCTTCTCTAGCTACTTTATTATCTCATTCAACAAATAGTCTAGAGCTCCTTTTGTGTGCCAGGCATGGTTTTAAGGTCTGAAGATTGAATGCTGGACACAAAAATTCCTCCATGCAGGGAATTTATAATCTAGTGCAACAGTTCTCAATCCTGAGTGTGCATAAAATTTTGAGAAGTACATTAAAAATCCTGATCCTGTGCTCTATCCACAACTCAATTATCTGTGGTTGAGACCAGGGCATCAAGTAATTTTTCAAGTTCCCCAAGCGATTCTGCTGTATAACCAAGACTGAGAATTGCCATTCTAGTGAGTAACAACCACTTCCATGGCACTGACTTTGTGTCAGGCAGAACTTTAAGCACTTTACATATAATGTCTCTTTTAATTCCCACAATAAACTCCCCAGCTAGGTACTATCACGTCCCCACGTGACAGATCAGAAAACTGATACACAAAGAAGTTAAGTAGGTCGTCCAAGGTCTCAGAGTTAGTATCAGGCAGGATTCAGGGCTTCTGCTGTGAACTGTTGCTCTCTGTTACCTTGGCTTCTGTTGTTCCAGGCTGGGTCCCTGACTCAGGCCAAGCAGTAATCTTCTCTCAGAACTTTAAATGGCAGGAGTGGATGGCATGAGAAGCTAGAAACCTATTAGAGGGCAAAACACTTCCTTATCAAGGATGGCTTCAGCGCTAGAGATGAAGCCATTATGGATGGAGAAGCACAGCAGAGGAACATCAGAAGCACCAAGACCCTTATTTTCGCTCTACCTATGACCAATCGGATCCCCCTCTTCTTGTGATTTGTCTGTATGAACTTCAGTTGGGTTCTGTTAACCACTAAATTTCCATTTTTTTTTCTAAGCTAGTTCGAGTTAGGAGTTATTTGTAAATAAAAGTGTCCATAGTTCATTGGTTATAGTCTCTAAATCCCATATTTAGTTCCCACGAGTAGCACAGTTAAATGAGCTTGTCATTCACTCTACACCCACAACTCTGGGATGATCTGAGATCTCTCGGTCTGTTATGTTGAGACAGTTGCCTAACCTACAACACAAACAGCAGTGTCTCCAGTAGCCACGGATTCCTTCTGAGGAATGGGAAATCTCTCAAGAGTGATGACTGGTGCTGGTGGGCAGGCAGCCTTCTAGGATGCCATCCTCTTCGTAAATATTTTAGCCCTTGCTGAATCCAGGGTCAGGAGAAAATTTTCCATAGCCTAGGTTTTTAACTCCGACAGTAATTAAGAACATACAACATGCTTCTATGCAGGATCCTTTGTTTCTTTGCTTTGATTTGAAATAAAAACCTCCTAGTATATTAATTCCAGACTATACACTGATTGACATCAAGGCAATCATGTGCGTTTGGGCTATTGTGTATAGCATGGCGTCTGCTTAATTTTCAGACTGTAGGATATATTAATTTGTCCCCGGTGGCATTTAAGAGTGGATTTTACACTACTGTTGTCCAACTTAAAAAAATATTAGATTCCATCAATTCTAGATGTTGTTGTTGTAGATAAACAGCAAAATGAGCAGGAGATGACCAAGTCTTCAGGTTCCCCAAGTCTTCAGGGGAACCTGGATTTAGCAGTTCAAATATACTCTGGGATTACTTTATCTTCTGTAACTACATAAATAACTACAGGATCTCAGGAGACCTTGTTACAAATATTGAAATACTGCACCCATAACATTTATAAAATCTCTCTACGACTACTGGAAACATTCTAGCTTCAACCTACTGACCGCTATTTAAAGCATTTGCTTGTATTTAAAGCATTGTTGTTAACCTTTTATGATTATGATTCCCTGAATGGGTTTATCTCTGAACCTTCCAAATCTGTACAGGCCGCAAGGAATTCAAGCGTGAGCTTTCTCCCTGTGCACCAGCAGGTGGCAGCAGAAATAAATAAAATAAGCTAAATGAGGCATTACCATGGCCCAGAGAAATGATGCCCTTTATCTGAATCTTCTTTCCTTTCCCAGCCTCCTATCTTTCTCATTTCATTCCCATTTCCTTCATTTTGCAGAATAATATGTTGAGGGAGCAATACTACTTTCACTCTGATGGCTGCCGAAAATTCAGAAAGGATGGAAACACCTTTTTTTTTTTTTTTTTAATCCTCTGAATTATTCTTCCTGCCTTGATGTCTCCAGGGAGGTCCCCTGGCAATCCTTCTAACAGAAGTTGTTGAAAGACAATCCTTCACCCTACCTGTAGAGAAAGGCTGAACTCCTTAAGGAGGTTATGATGGGTGACTCAGAAAAGGTAGGAGAGAGGTGATTAGAAGATGAAGAGAGTAGTGATTTGCCAGGAGTGGGGGTAGGAGGGCTGTAGGTTTTGGGGGCATTTGCAGCCTCCTCCCCATAGTGTGGCTGGGTGAAAGCAAAATACATGGGCGCGGGTGTTGGGTAAGCGTCAGAGCAATCACAGAGGATGGAGGACTGGAGGTGCCTTTTCTCAGTGTTTCATTCAACGCAAGATCACTGGGATCTTCATCTGAACCTAGGTGAGGAGAATCCCAAGAACAATAATGAGTAAGACTGAATGTTTGGATAACTCAATATGATGTGGGCTCCATCTCAGGTTTATTTAGATTCAGAGAAAATAAAATTCAATGGCATTATTTTAGACTTCCAAGTTACAGTACAGGTTCTAGCTTTTGTACGATCTTGGATTTTGATCTGTAGGAACTATTTGCCCCATAACAGGTAGGGTTGCAACTTTGTTCTAGCAACTTCCTCTCTTGATGAAAAGTAAAGATATTTTTCCTCCATCACGTGACAGGAGCTAACTACCCTGGGGTGGCCACTGGAGGAAGGTGCTCCTACCAGCCACTGAGTGTACCTGGGGCATGAGCTCTTCCATTTGAGTTCTTACAACATGTGAAGACAGGAGAAAAATGTGTCTGGCCTTAAGATGTCTTTGCCTAAACTGTTCCCACTCACAATCTCAGTTCACAGGCTAAGAAACTCAGGATACAAGAATTACAGTTTTTCACTTAAGACCTTTAAAAACAAAATCTATATTAACTATCTAAACTCCCATAACTGACCCCAAAGTTTTAAGACTTGTCATCTCACTGATATCCCTTGAAAACTTTAAAAAGCAACTTACCAGTTTCCAATAAAAAAATTTTCACGACTCTGTACTTCGTTGCTATCAATAAGTGTAGATAAACTGAGATATAAAATGGTAAAATGACATGCAAACCATTAGTTACAAAAGTCATCTCTATATCCTTGTGACGGCCCCTGAATTCAGAAAATTACACTTTTCATTAAATTATAAGAAGAGAAGTTTCTCTCACTGAAGATGGAATATACTGAATTCTTTATTTGTGGTCATCCCTGAGTGCAATGTTTTTATTAATTATTGAAAATTAGATAAAGTGACTGGCACAAATGAAAAATGAAGATACGTATCAGTAGGGCATTTGGTCTCTCAGTCGGTTAAGAGCCCAACTCTTGGTTTCAGCTAAGGTCATTACCCCAGTGTCCTGAGATCAAGTCCTGCATCTGGGTCTGCACTCAGCAGGGAGTCCACCTGAGAGTTCTTTCCCTTACCCTCTGCCCCTTCTGTTTCCCAGCCTGCCAACCTGCTCGTAATTTCTCTCTCTTTATCTCTCTCTCAAATAAATAGATAAGTAAATCTTAAAAAAAAAAAAAGATAGGTATTGGCAAGGATTAAAGATAAATGAAAGAAATCACTTCTGGTTGTACAGAGGTGCAGAAAATAGGGATCTCACAGCCTTCTGTAAAATTTGAAAACCTATAAAAATTTCACTGCAAGAGGTACCTGGGTGGCTCAGTCGGTAAGTGTCTGCCTTACGGGGTCATGATCCCAGACTCCTGGGCTCCCTGCTCAGTGGGAAGCCTGCTTCTCCTCCCACTCCCCTGCCCTCTCTGCTTCGGTTCCCTCTCTCACTATGTCTGTCTCTGTCAGAAAGGATGGAAACACTTTTAAAATATTTTTTAAAAATATTTAAAAACATTTTTTAAAAATCTTCAAAATATTTTTTAAAATCTTTAAAAATCTTCTTAAAAATTCACTGCAAATGTTTTTACTATAATCTTAACCCAAGTACTGTACTCTGATTAGCATTCTGAAATTTAGCCAGTAGGGGGCAGTCAAAGAGTGCTTCATAGAATTTAACTAGCCCAGGTTCTACACCCAGTTTTTGAAGAATTCCTTCAAGTAAACTTCTATAATCCTTTAAAAATTCTGTGTCTTCATCTATCATTTCTGGGTTCTGAATTCATGTTTATAATTATAATAATGCTTTTTTCTGAAAAAGTATTGGTTTCCTTTACATTATTCAGGATCTCAAGATTGTGAAGTATTGCTAGTATCTTTAATTTAATGTAGCCCACAATATTTTTTAACAGACTCACCATAAAAGAGAAAATGAAAATTTTTTCTGTGTCTGAAAAGTCTGAATATAATTTATAAATGTTGAATGAAGGATTTATCTAGAGTGTGAGGGAGAAGTCAGAGGAGTTGCCAGATACGGAAAGATAAGTCAACCTTCTAATGTTTAGAGTCATATCGAATCACTTCTCTGCCTTCTGGCTAAGATCGAGTGTAGAGTCATACCGAAAAACTCAAACTCTGTTTTAATTTCCCGTACCTATACCCTTTTGGGGAGAATTTCTGGCACTCTCAGAAGAGAACTGTATGGAAATCAGCATGTTTGCAGCACTGCGGTCTCAAGTGGGTCCTAATTTACATCCAGTCAGCACCTCAGGGAATCAGTAAATATCAGAATCAAGAGCTTCAAATGAAGATGATGTGAACTTTCATTTTAAAAGTGGGTGAAAGTCCAAGACTGACTTCTAAAATTTTTTTCAGAAATTGTTTTCACATGCTGGTTGGAACAGAAATAAAGCAACATATTAATATCTGACTCAACCCAGCAAACAACATGTTGCCACTGTGTGCCAGGCCGTGGTCTTCTTGTCTGGTGTTTACCTGTGTGCCTTCATTACCTGTGTCCTGTTTTCTCAAACTCATTGTGAATAGACAGCATGTTATTCTCCTTTATATTCTCAGCCCTGTAGTAGATAATGCATACATGTGGGTTGAGTGTAGCTTTTATTTTTATGTATCTTTAACCCTTATTTCCAAGTATTCAAGAAATGATTCACATTTTATTTATAAAACTCTTATATACATTAGTTATGTAGTTCTAATTCATCCATAGATTTAACTCCATCAATTTAAAAACTTCTTGGGGCACCTGGGTGGCTCAGTCAGTTGAGAGTTCTACTCTTGGTTTCCACTTGGGTCATGATCTCAGGGTTGTGACATGGAGCCCTGAGTTGGGTTCCCAGCTCAGCAGGGAGTCTGCTTGTCTCCCTCTCCCTCTACCCCTCCTCCCACTCATGCTTTCTCACTTTTTCGCTTTCTCTCTCTCTAAAATAAATAAATATTAACACACACACACACACACAGACACACACCAACAAACTTCATATAGAGACATAACATAAACTGGTGATTGCCTCTAGCTGGGAGAATTTGGGAAAAAAAGTGATTTGCTAAAGGAGACAAGGTTTGTCTCTGGAATGACAAAAATCTTCAAAAATTGATTGTGGTAGCAGTTGCACAATCATGTAAATATACTAAAAAAGACTGAATTCCACATTTTATATAGGGTATGTGAAATGTACTCAACAAAGCTGTTACTGAAAACAATCTCATTTGATAAGGACTAGGGTGATACACATGTGAGACATTCCATTGTTTTGCCATAGATACTGGTAGATTTGTCTCCATGACCTATAACTCAGAGTATAAAGGGAAGTTTGAAGGCGTGAAAATCTTTATGAAAAACTCACAATCGTTTTTTCCTCTATTTCCCATGTTCATAGATGTTTAGAAACCATGCTCAACCTTGTTCTATTTCTAGGAAGATTTTATTTCTAAATTCCAAACCAGTACTATATAGAGGAAAGGGAGTTTTCTTAAAAACTGATTTCTCACGTAAGATGGAAGGCTTGGTGACCTATTTTAAAATGGCGGCAGAAATGGAGGCAGCCCACCAGCGGTCCCAAGTCTCTTGCCTCAACAGTGTGGACTCCCCTCCATCCCCCTCTTAGCACCCTCCAACCTTCCAGTCACAGCTCTGCTGTTCCTTGCCTCCCACACCAGCCAACACCATTTTCTGTGATTAGCTCCTTATTGTGCTACCAACCCCAAACTTCCAGATTCGCCAGCTATCCACCACGGTGGAGGCTGCAGTCAACAACCTGGTCAACCTGCTTCTGCAGGCTTCCTACACTTAACCTCTCTCTGGGTGTCTGTTTGCGTTGTGAGACGTGGTTCTGGAGGGTGCCTGCCGCTTCTTCAGAGATTTGGCGGAGGAGCAGCAGGAGGGCACTGAGCAACTAGCGGGGTGTCGGCAGATTCTCTGGGACGCAGAGAAGTTCTCCCAAGATAAGTGGGGGTAAAGCCATGGATGCCACAGAAGCCGCCCTAACGGGAAAGAAGAACCTGAACCAGGCCCTTTGGGATATGCAGGTCCCAAGTGCTGCCTGCACAGACCCCACCTCTGTGACTTCCTGGAGAACCACTTCCTAGGTGAAGAGGTGAAACTCATCAAGGAGATGAGCAACCACCTGACGAACGTCCCAGGCCGGCCAGTCCCCCAGCTGGGTGAGATGTCTCCTAAAGGCTCACCCTCAATCGTGACTATGAGCCTCCCAGCTCAGTGGCCTCTCAGGGACCCTCTGTATTACCCCTGGTGTCTGGGCTTCTGTCTGAGCCTCTCCCCACAGACAGTTGGCAGCTTTTAACCATCCTGGAGCCCTCTCCCAAGCAGTGGACCAAATGGAAGCAATAAGGTGTTTGTTTTTGCTTTTAAAAAAGAGAAGAAGAAGAAAAAGAAAAAAAAATGGAGAAGTTGGATCGTATGTTACTGACAGCCACAGTGGTCTACTCTGTTATTAAAAACGATTGATACTACTTGTTTATTATCTCTGTTTTACATGGGAGGAAACTGAGACGTGGAGACATTAAGACAAGGTCGCTCTGCCTGTGAATGACAGTCAGTTGTAAACAGTCTATATCCAGAGCCTCAGAGCTTAACCATCAACCTGCTGTGCCTTCTACAGTAGATCTGTATATGAATAAACCTTCCCCATTGCCAAAGCATGTTTGTTCCCTGTGCAGATGGGAAAATAGCACAGCATTGAAGTGTCTGCTGGAATGGAAAAATCAGAAAACAAGAACACTAGATTATGACAGAATATTGGGTTAGAGTATTTTCCAAATCTAGCTACTTAATGGGCTCGACCAATATGAGCATTGGATCTAATCTGGAAACCCGGAAGCACGCTGTCCATTATAGGATCTAATGAAGATTACTCCTGATAATGTGTATGAAAGTGTGTATCACCCTGTGGATCCCCAATGACAGATGTTTGGTTAATAAGTGAACGCAAAGCGCACATTTTGCCAATCATTCAGGTCCTCTTTTATTTACATATGATGCTTTATAGCAGAAATTCACAGTGCTTTATAAATGTTTTCTTATTACTCATAACCCGGCTGTTATGAAATTGGGACAAATATCTGCAAAACGTGTAAAGTTCGTAGAAACAGTATTGAGGAGGAGCAAATACTAAGTACAAACAAGAAATTAATCTTATTTTAATGTTTCAATGTATTCATGCTGTTGCTAGTGTTAGTACTACACTTTCTATTACTTAATTATTAATTCAGCATTATTTACTATGGGCTTTCCTAAGTGACTCATATTATTTAGGCACTGGACATAGAGCCGGCCATGAGTGTGACATAACCGGGCCATCATGGAGTGCAGCTTTTGGGAGGGGGGAGAGAAAGACAATGAATAAGCGAAATAAACAAATGAACAAGAGAAAGTCCTATAGTAATGAGTGCTAATGGGTTTACCGAAAGGATTTAGTTTAGAATGGAATGAAGCCAGTCCTCAGGGTTCATGTTGCTAATCTTAAAAGACAACTGAACGCCTGTGAAGTATTGATCTCGCTACAGAAATGTCAGCTGTAAGGCTGTAGAAAAACTTGAGGAGAGTAAATTCTTTATAGTCAGAGAACAATGTAACAATAATACTTTATTTTTGCAGGGGCATCTGGGTGGCTCAGTTGGTCAAGTGGTAACTCTTGATTTAGGCCCAGATCATGATCTCAGAGTCGTGAGATCCGAGCCCTGCACCAGGCTCTGCGCTGGGCATGGAGGCTACTTAAGACTCTCTCTCTCCCTCTGCCCACCGCCTCCCACTTTAAGGAAAAAAAAAAAAAATCTATTCTTGCAAAGTACTTTGGAGGGCCAAAAGCACCTTCATGTGTGGGCACTAATAGAATGACTTGATTTTCTTTTTGTAGAAGGCGAAGGTGCTGAGCTCAACCATACTTTCTCATGGGACCTGTGAGCAGCCACCACTACCTCCGAGGACAAGCTGATCAGTTAAGGAAGCCTGACCAATGACATGAGCAGCTCTATGTTCTTGCCAGAAAAATATGCTCGTTTCCCCACCCCCTCCCCTTCTTTTCTGGACGCACTCGTAATTGTTCTTCTGGCAGATTAATCATCTGTTTATCTTCAAATTGCAGGTGCAGGCGGGTAGGTAGACGGTGCGCCTTTCAGTCGGATGTATTTTGGGACTCAGGGGGAGGATGATGTCTTATGAACTTAAAAGGCAAATTCATTTTTGTACCTGTGTAGAGCTGAGGCTTTGGTCTGTGGCAAGCGACTATTACTGTGTGTGTTTTTGTGCAGTCACTTTTTTAGTAGTAATTAAGTTAAGAGGGAATGAATATATGGGCTCAGTTAAAATTTGGCCCATGAGGGGTGAGAGGTCAGCACACATTTTACATCTATTTTATCCCTTCCTCTGACCCCTTGGACCACAGAGAAAGGAAACTCTTCTGAAAGGCTGTTAGAAAAATCTTTGGTCATATCGGTAATACCAGCTCGACTCTTCGACAGAGGCTGCTTTCTCCAGTGCCTTCACTCAGTGGGTTTACGTTCACTTTGGAGGAGAATATAACCTCCTTCCTTTTGGGGTGTTATTTTCCATCCTTACATCTCTTGCTTTTGTTTTTTAATGAAATTTTATTTTAAAGTGATCAGATTGCTGTGTGAATATTCAAATCCCACTGAATTCAATGTAAAAGTTTTCAGGTTACGGTGTTAATAAAACCCTAAGTTCAAGTTACGAAGCAGAGTCTTACAGGTCGAACCATACGAAGTTGTTATTTTGTAGGTCAAGAGCTGTGCGGTGCTAGCAATTTAATAACATTCAACATTAATTAGACAATCCAAGGTAAGTTTCCAATTTTATTCAATTTTTACCTAGACTGACACATTTGAAATTGACCAAGTAAAGAAAAATAAACTGAAATCTCTGTAGGCTGTGTTAAAAGTGAAAAACAAATGGATTTCTCCCTCTACTGCCATTTAGAGAGGAAGCATAGCATAGCACTGGGAAATCCTGAGGGTGAAATCCAAACAGGGGATTGGTGGGTCATTTCACATAGTAGATTTTCTGCTTCTGATTACTTCACTTTTGTTTGGAAGGAGCCAGCACTACATTTTGCAGACAATGAGGGATTTTTATAGATCCACTCGGTTGATCTGAAGGAGGTGTCCTTTTTTGGTTAAGCATTAACATCTTACCTGTGTTTTCTGCCTTAAGAAAATGCTCCTGGATGCTGACTGTAATACAGGTTGGGATAACTACGGGAAACTCGCTGCAGTGGATTCAACCTCAAGTTTGCTTAGGTCATATCATATTACCAGGGTTGTTGGTAAATTGGGGACTGAAATTATTGCCGCTGTTTTGATAGTCTCTGAATGAAAACTCAATCTGTGAGCAGGGAACCCTGGCTAGTTTATTCTTATTTCTCCTGGTACCAGTCTTTGAACAAAATAGATACTCAGGGCTCATTGAGTTGAACTAATATCGGAGATAATTTGAGGCACATTTGACAGCCAAGGCAGCACTCAGTAAAGGGACTGATTATCACGCAATATACTGAAGAGTAAGTGAACATAGAAAAAAATTAATATTATTCGAAATGTAAAAATTGGCGTCGCTAGCAAACCAGGTAAGAGCTACTCAAACTGAGTTTTATCAGGTTGTTCTATTCTAAAAGTGTATATTTGCATCCTAGGTTGTCTGAAATTTTCTGGAATACCTAAGAGCTAAGCTGAAACCTCATGCAAGGCAGAAGGCTGTGAACAGTCAGTGGAGACAGTATGATAGCTCTTTGTTGGCCTAGCCCACAGAGAAAGCACTGCTATGTTGCTTACAGTTGTTTTTCAGTTCTGCCGGTTGTTGGCACTGCATATGCGAACTTAATCTTTCTTGGCGATTCTCTTTGCAGTTAAAGTAGTCCTGGCTTTTGCTCGTTCTCTCTTCTCTCTAACGTAATTTTAATATGTAGTGAAATTTACTAAGACGATATGTAAGCACTGCCTTTAATTAATTGTGCTTACAGCTAGCATCTGGAAAGTATAATAGAACATCTGCTCTGCATAGAGCCACCTAAGGATTATTAAAATCTGATATTTTAAGTCTTTTTATATTGTAAGTACCATGTGTTAGCCACACTCAAATACGAATGATTTGAAAAGAAATTAAGCAAAATGGCTGTAGTTCAGTGCTTTAAAAGAAACAATCAGGACATAAGATTATACTTATCTTGTTTTTATTTCCATCGAGGGAATGTATTCTTTCCTTGGTTTGTCCTGGCTGGAGTGGAAAAGGTGGAAGGATTGGGCCAGGGGAACTGGGGTGTGTGAAACAAACGTGAATAATCTGCAGAGTAAATCCTGTACAATTTTTCATAGACACCAAATGAAAGGAGCGTTATCATCTAGTTGAAAACAATTTCTAATCCTTGAATTACATTGTTGACCTTTGACCCCAGAGTTCATTTAAGAGTGAACATTTATTAATTGTGTCACATGGCAGTTTTTGTTTCATAATGTCTATTTCTGCCTTATACCATCTTCTCACCCTTATTTGACACATGCCTTTAAAAAGTACAATTCCATTAAGTTTTACCATTATGTAATTTCTTAATTTTAGTTTGGGCCTATAGTTATCTGTATCTGTGACATAAAGCCTGAATAGTCTTGTTTTTCCACCCAAGTTCTAGTATTTTCTAGAAACTTTTATTTTAGCATATGGTGTATCCATACACACACACACACACACACACACACACACCACACACACATACATACACACACAATCATTCATCCTATATTTATTATGAAAAGCAATAAGAAATGAAAATATTCCCTGTATGGTCTTTTAGAATCATGCAAAGTAAATAAAATAGCCATGATATTGTTAATAAAGGTGTTTCGTTGGTGAGCAAGACGGGTAGTAATGGAGGGTATGATTTGACCATTGTACAAAAAGACCCACATAGATTTGGTGTGAATTTCAAGTAGCTAAAACTGACTGAGCAGTTTACTTTGTACCATTAGTTCATTCTGTTTCATTAATGTAGGCTAATTTTCAACCCCGTTCATCCACTTTGCAAATATAGAGACTGCTCAGCTTAAATTCACTTGTACTAAGTAACTAGACCAAATGGTGTGCAGACAATGGTAAAAGAATATCATTTTTCCATGGGAAAGAGATTAATTTTTAGAACACAGAAACTATAAATGTCTGTGGCAAATAACAATTGCAATAATACTTTGAGTAACAGCCGATATTTACTTAGATCCTATATGTTCCAGGCACTCGGCTCAGTGCTTGATTGGTGTTTTATGCCACAATCCTAAATCAAGTATAGGTACTATTCTTACTTTATAGGTGGGGAAAAAAAAAAAAAAAGAAAGAAAGAAAATCTTGAGTGCGGTTAAGTGAGTTTCTCAAGGTCACACAGCTTATATGTTGTAATGCATAGGCTGCTCCCATATTTTAACAAAGTAACTGGGAATTTTTTGTTTTTTGTTTTTTGTTTTAATTTTTAAAAACTCATACCCTTTTAAATAGCAGTCAAAATGCTCAAAATTTAAAAATTTCAGAATGCAATTTCTGAAATTTCAGAATAAAACTCAGTTGAGTCTTATTTCTACTAAAAAGTATATACCTAAGGTCTAGAGCAAAAGCTAAAGTAAAATTTGAGAAATATGGAAAAACAATCCCATATGACCTATAACATTGGATGTCCCTGTCCTTCCAGTCACTTACAAAGTGACTTGTTAAAAATCTTTCCTAGCTTAAAATTTGTTTTGACATTAGCTAACTTAGTTCACAAAGCTATGAGTTTTGTATAGATTTAAAATAAGAAGGAAGGAAGGAAGGAGAAAGAGAGAAAGCAAGCAAACAGCCCATAACAGAGGCAGATATGCCTTTTGATCCCTTCTTTGCAAAATAAGAAGAACCCAGTGTGGTATATATATAATTTTAGTCACATTGAGAAGAAAAAAAAATTGGCTAATATTACATTCTAGTTTTTGAAGAGAAATGTTTCAGTAAACTTAGAATTACTTCCAACAGTCTATCTTGCCCAGTTAAAGATGTAAGCTAATTTCTGATACCCAGTGTATGCTTACCTGGCTTTTGTTTAATTAGGAAGAAGGAGATGCTGACATTGGCAAAGAGAATAAGCTAATCCACAAGAATCCTGTTGTCCTAGGCTCCATTGGTGTTAATGAGCATTTGGGCTCAGTGGCATGTAATAGGGACCTTGAGTCACTGGTTTATGCAAGATAGAAACTTATGTTCCTCTCACCTAACAGTATGAAGGTAAGTGGTATAGGATAGGCCTGGAGGCTTAGCTACAGAACTGGACCCAGGCTCCTTTCGTCTTATTACTCTGTCATCCATAGCTCCAGTGCTGTTGCCCCATCTTCATGGTCCAAGATGGTGTTCTGTCATATCTAAATTCCAGGAAGCAGGATGCAGAAATGGGAGAAAGATCATACCCCTCCCATTTAAGGACATATCCTAGAAGTTGCACATATCATTTTTCCTCACATTCTCGTGGCTTGAACTTAGTTGTGCAGCCACACTTAGATAAGAGGAAAAGAGGGTTAGGTGATTGCTATTCCCAGTAGCCATATGGCTAGCTAAAATTTGGAAATTCTATTATAGTGGCAAGTGGGAAATTAGGCATTAGAGGACAGCAAGCAGTTGCTGTCACATTATCTTTATAAAAGATAACTTAGGAAGAATAAAGTTGATTTTCATGGCTCATTTGACTTACTTCAGTCTTTTTCTGATCATTTTAATCAACAGCAGTTCCTCCTTAAAACTATTTACAGGACACAACTAAGAATGAATTTCTGACAATGTGCAGAATTCATAAGAGGTTGTATACTGAACTCTTTTCTAAAAGTGAGCTCAGGATTGCTACATTATGAAGTTTTCTTCCCTCTTACTTTTCTTCAGTTTTGATTGACTTTCTCTTCTAAATAATTTGATCTGCCAGATTCTGGAGATAAAAGGATGCCTAAGAAACGTGGTATAGATAGAGGAAGCAATCTATTGAAATCCCAAGGTCTCTGATTCCAAAGCTTAAGCTCTTTTATTCTATGTTCTTCCAGAAGGAAGTTCATCACGCAATCTCTTTGATGCTTAGTTTTCCTATTGACTTAAACAGGGATGACATAGGGATGTTGCTAGAGTGAAGTTAGGGGCATTGATAACTGTATTCGACATGTAACACGTTTTCTTTACCTCCCACTTTAGCCTCTTCTTTGGACCCTGAAATTGATTGTTTTTGACATAGGAGTTTAGTTCAGAAAATGCCATTGTCGGAATCTTTCCCCCCAAATGACACTGAATAACTATTTTGAGGTCTAGAACAGAGTCTTGATGAACTGATAATAAATCTGAAGAGAAGAAATGGTTGAGATTACTTTAAATGGTGACTCTTGCCTTCTTATCACTAAACACACAAATAGTGCCATGAATGCTTGTAAATTTCAAATTCCAAAATAGTGTTTTTCCCTTGAGTTTATTGCTTTGACTTCTTGTAATAGTGGGTGTCTCCAAAGAAAGAGTGTAAATGATACTACATTTTGGGACATGGTTGGAAATGGAACCTATTAAATGAAACAATGTAACAGTTGTTGATCTTCTATTATACTTCAAGTACGTGCTAGGTGATTTTGCATATATAAGCTCATTAGTTCATTGATGTTACCACATAGAGTCTATGTTGATTACTTCTCAAAAATTATAATAAACAAGGGGTGCCTGGGTGGCTCAGTCATTAAATGTCTGCCTTAAGCTCAGGTCATGATCCCAAGATCCTGGGATCGAGCCCCACATCAGGCTCCTTGCTCGTTGGGAAACCTGCTTCTCCTCCCACTCCCCCTGCTTGTGTTCCTGCTCTCACCATCTCTCTCTCTGTCAAATAAATTAAAAAATCTTTTAAAAAATTATAATCAAGAAAATATACTTGATATCAAGACTATAATACATATGTTTTTGTCTTTCTCCCCTCATACTTCATTTCACCATTATTCACATTATGAATTTACTCTTTTGTCAAATAACATGATTTTTAAATGCTAGCATGTTGGACGGTCCATATATATTTTTTTGTCTTGTTTTCAGGTTTCTCTCAGCTTCCACTTCTGTTAGGTAGAGCTTCCTAAAATGCAAGTCTCTGCTTGAAACTTTTTCCATTACTTAAAGGAGAAAACTGTTCTTGTGATTTGTAATTCCCTCTGCAATCTTGTTTCTACTCCCTTGTCCAAACTTATCTTTATCCCTGAGAGCTTCTTTTCCCCACACCTCGCCATATATCTCAGCCAAATCTGCGTTCTTTGCAGTTCTGAGAATAAGTCATGCTGTTTTATTCTTTCTTTTTTTTTTTTTTTTTTTTTGCCTACAGTGATTCTTCTGCCTGGAGGCCTCTCATAATCGCAAAGGCATAATTGAAAACATACAATTTGATAGGATAAAATTTGGTTCAAAATGCCTTTTCGGTGAAAATGGATTTGAAAATGACCATTCACCATGAGTTTTTCGTGTATCACAAATCTCAGTACCCTGCAGAGAAGGTTTGCCATCTACTGTGTTTTTCATCATTTTTGGTTCTTCTCTTAAAAATTGTTTTCAGTTTCTTTTTTCTCTGGGTACAGAATTTGAATTTATTTTTTTCAATGAAATATCCAATATAAAATACATCTTGACCCTTAGAATACAAAGATTGGTGGGAAAAACTAAACCAAGTAATCTCTCTCTTTCTCTCTTTTGTTTTTTTTAAATGCAGGGACCTTGGCCCATGTTATTTCTTCTGCTTAAACACTGTTCCACCCTCCCCACCACTGTCTTTCTCTATCCTCCTTGTCCTTCAAGTCGGCTTCAAAATCAGTGCTCTCGAGAGGACTCCCTTGACAGCCTCAAGTTAAATTTGGCTTTGTGTATCCATTTTTCTTTTTTTTTTTTTTGTAGTTGGAATTTTTCTTTACATCATTCTTCACAGTTTAAAGTATTGAAAGCGTTTTCAATTGTATTGTGTAGTATTCACAGCTGAAAAGTATTTGCCGTATATTCGTCAAGAATACAAGCTCTAGAGCCAGGGTGCATGAGTTCAAACCACAGATCTGCCACAAATAGGCTGCAGGACCCTGGCCTATTCCATCACTTCTTGGTGCTTCAGTTTCTTCGTGAGTAAAATGGAGCTAAAAACAGTAATGACCTCATGGGTATTGCAGACTGAATGAGAAAATATATTTAAGTACATTGCATATGGCCCTGGCATATCAAATGTTTATCTATTTTGCATTTGTGTTTGATTATAGAATCCTTATCTTTCTCATTATAAGTTCTGTCAGTAATACCATGCCTGTTTGTGGACCATTGTACTCAGCTCATTATAAATACGCTGAAGTCATTTATTGAATGAATGAATGAACTAATAGTATGGTAATTTGAAGGAAGTCAAGTAGAAGTTTAGGGCCAAAAATATTTTACTCATTTAGTTGTCCCTTTATAATCTGTACCTTCAAGTCATCCTATAGAACATCTGGAATGGTGGTATTTGATTTTGAGAAAAAGGATCTTTGGCAAGAATCTTAATTCATTGAAAAGGTGGCTATGACACAATGTGATGTTTAAAACTCCAGTACTGAATGTGTTACCAAAAGGTACATATATTTTAACAACGTCAGGTTAATGGAACTTATTTGGACATAGTCACTATTGTGGCATTATGTCAGTTTTGTTTTCTTTCATTACAAAAAAAATGCAGTGGCCGTTTTACACTTTCTTAAAACAGTAAAGGGTGCCTATTTCTAAAGTGAACGAATTTTTTTAAAAAATGCTCACATTAAAAGAAAAAAAAAAGCAAAGGTAGCATTTTACTGGGCTTTTTCTCTTTTTCTGTTCAATCTGAATGGAAACGATGAAGTCCTGGATTAATATGCAGGATCATATGACGGTTCTTAATGAATGCTCAACTTACATGCTCATTCTATTGTTCTTCTAAGTAGTTATTTTCACATTAAGTGAGGCTTTATTTTTCTGTATGATACATATCACTTTCAACATAAACCACATGACGTTTGAAGCAGGATCACTTTGACAATTTACATTACATCACAAACTGAATTTTATGCCAAATCTGATCTATACAAGCTGCAACTTTGTTCAGCCAGTATTTGGTCTAGTTTGAATTTAATACCCAATTGGCTTAAATCTGACAGACTTAATTTTATTAATTCAAGAAAGTTTGCTCTGTTCTGCACGTGTGCCAGAAATGATTGTGGTTCATTGAGAAGACTGAAGGGAAGATTGCTGAATAAACTTTGAAGGATTGAAATGAAGGGCCACAGTGACAGGAACTGATACATTAAATGTTACAGATGTTGAACTGATAAGAGCATCTAGTGAAAAAATATTTTTACACTCTTTAGAAGTTATTAGTATTTAAACAGCAGGACGTAATTATAAGAAAGTATGCTGTGTTCATCTTATTTAACAGTGTAAAAAAGAATCCATGGATTGGTTTGAGTTATCTGAATATCTTACATACAGCAATACCCAAATTAATTATGTAGTGGCTGAATTATCAAATTAATTTTCATTTTATGGATCTCGCCTTGCCTTCAGATGGGTGTCATCTTAAGTCAGCTTGGGCTACCGTAACAAAATACCATAGATTGGGTGGCTTAGACAAGTGAAGTTTATTTTCTTGTGGCTCTAGAGGCCGGAAGTTCAAAATCAAGGTTTTGGGAGGGTTAGTTTTGCCTGATGCCTCTCCTTAGTTTGCAGGTAGCTCCTCTCTTGCTACCTTTTCACGTGGTTCTCTCTCTATGAATGTATGTGTCCAAATTTCCTCTCCTGACAAAGGACACCGTCAGATCAGACTGGAGCCCACCCTAATGGCCTCATAGACTGGGTGGCTTATCTTCAGATATAGTCACATTCTGAGCTACTGGAGGTAAGGGCTTGAAACTATGAATACTATGAGGGCACAATTTAGCACTTATCACCAGAGATGTTTATTTCCCAATACTCTAGCGATCTCTAGTGATAAAAGCTACGGTACAAAATAGCTTTTTCAGATATAATCACCAGCATACTCTAGCATCATATGCTGGAAGAGCACTTTTACCTTACAATGGCTGCTTTTTCTGCATTGGGAGTTGGAAGTTAGATTAAAGATGCTGTAAGTAGGCTTTTTTTTTTTTTTTTTTTTTTTTGCCAGGGTAATAAATGGAACCAGGAAAAATAGGACCACATATGTCCTTAAAACTTTTCAATGATTTCCTTTACTTTCACCCCAGCTGGGCTGTAAGGGCTTAAGGGGTGGAGTCCATGTTTTTTTGCATCCCCAATATCTAGCACAAAGCTAGACTCAGAGTAGGTAATTAATACATATTTATTTATTGAATGAATACATTAATGATTTGTCTAGTAATACCTAATTACAAATCATAAAACAAGGACAGAATCTTCTTCGAAGTGCTTTATAAGCTATTACAAGTACAGTCCATTGGAGGAAGTTTTCTTTTAATCGTATAAAAAGTGATATCATCGGATATGAAGTTTAAATCTACAGAAATTAAAAAGTGATTAATTTTGGATAGATTTATTTTGATGCTTTAAATTATGCTTCCAAAATTCTTCTCAGCAATGATTTGAACAACTATGTGCTTTTTATTGAGTGGAAATTAGTGCTCCAGATTATTTTAGGGATGCAGATGTAAATGTATGCGGTGATGTGTACGATTTTATGGGATTCTGTAAAGGTTACCTTTTGACAAGGAAGTTATGAAAAAGTAATGTGATTACTCAGGTGTAGGAATAATACATGCTCAGTGAAAACCAGAAGTCTCCTGTTTTATGAGCACTCAAAAGTTTAGTAAAAGTATCCTGGGTACAGTCTTTAGGAAGAAATTCAGAATGTAAATGCAACTAAGAAAGCTCATTTTTAGTTAACATTCTCTGCAGAGATTATAGGGTGAACAAAATGAAGCAAAGAAAAATGAAACCCAATGAACAAGATGTTGACATGCGTTTTTAGCATACACCAGAGAAAATGGTTAGACCTCCTGGCAAACATATCTATATCATCAAGGTAGTGTATAGGCTAGAATAATGTCTATATCATGAGATAGTATCTATATCATATGAGGCTGTCATAACAGAATACTATAAACTGTGTGACTTAAACAACAGAAATTTATTTCTCATAGTTCTAGAGGCTGGAAGTTCAAGATCAAGGTCAGTAGGCTTGGTTTCTCCTGAGGCTTCTTTTCTTGGCTTATAGATGGTTGCCTTTCCACTGTGTCCTCATATGGTCTTCCCTGTGTGCATGTGCATTGTTGGTGTCTGGGCATCCAATTTCCTCTTCTTACAAGAACACAAATCAGATTGGAATAAGCCCATCCTAATGACCTCATTGAACTTAATCACCTCTTTAAAGGCCCTATCTCAAAATACAGTCATATTCTGTTTTCCAGTAGGGGGTTAGGACTTCAGCATATAAATTTGGGGAGGAGGGTGTAGACAAAATTCAGCCCTTAATGTCATATAAAAAATAAATAGACCTGCTTGATTTCATGCGTCTAAATGACCTCCTCTTTGTAAATTGACTTTCCACATACATTTTCTTATTGGGATAAACTTGGCTGACCCTGTATCCTCCAAGCCACATTTCTGCATAGCCATTTCCTCACTGACACTAGGATATTCCACAGATACTCCTAATCCAACATGTCTTCACCTTGAGTCATTGATGACTCCTCAAAACTTTTACCACCTTTTGTGTTTTCTAACGTTCTTATTGATGCCACTATTCGTATATTCACACAAACCTGAAACTTATCCTAGCGATTCCTTTTTCTTCATTACCTCCTTTCCTATCATAAATTTGGCTCACTCAACTTCTATAATCTTTTTTAAATGTGTCCCCTGGCCCATGATCATTTCATTGCTTTGGTGAGGCCTCCTATTTCTGTCTTGCCTCTGTTGCTACAGTAACTTCCTTATGATTTCTAATCCATTCAGTTCATACTTTATATATGACCATAAGAGAATTTCCCCTCAAATGTATGTCTGGTGATTTTGTTTTAAGTTTAATGGCTCCAATTGCCAAAGGTCAGCCCCATTAAGAAAGCGCAGAGGGTCTCTGTCTACCCTTCAAACCACCCTATTCTCACCGCAAACACTGCGTCTTCTCTAGCCAGAACACAGTCCCTGAATATGGCCTATGTTTCCTTCTTTTTAGCTCAGGCTATGCTTTTATCTCTTCTTAGACTAACCTGTTCTCCCCTAGTTCTTTCTCTCCAAATCATGCTGACGTGGCTAACTAACTCCCATCCACATGACTTGTGGAGATGTTACCTTCCCAGTCACTAGATATTTCCCCCTACCTCCTTATAGAGCCTTAATCATCTCTATTCGACCATTTCTGAGGCTCCCACAATTATTTGTTTTTCTGTGTCTCTCTTACTCCTCTGAGAATCCTTATGGAAGAAATGGTTTTTTGGAAATTTGTTAATTTTTATTGCTCTAGGGAATATAATGACATTAGGGATATTGTCCATGGAGTCTAACTGAGTGGGCTTCATTTGATGTTAATCAAATGTTGATCTCATTATTGTACTAATTTTTTAATTGACTAAAGAAGGGATCAATACATTTTTAAGAGAAAAAAATGTGTTCTACCTTTTTACAAATGATATAAATATATCACCACCAAAAGGCAACAAGATAGAAAACTCTTTAATTGTCTTTCTTGAAAATTTGAGCTGGGAAGGATGTCTGAGGTTATATGTCAGGATTATGAACTCTTCATGCTTTCATGTCATCTTAATTTTACATTGGTGTTCCTTTAGCCTTCTTTTTAACAGAATCATATTAACATATTGTTTAGGGCAAATGAGCAAATTGTAAGCTCCACTGCATGCTCAACCATGGTATAGGGAGATAAGAATGCATATTCTTAGAGAAAAGCATAAAAAACACTATTACTCCTGCCTCCTCTCTATTAGTATTTTATTATTTCCTCTTCGAATTATTCTAAAACATCATTATACCATCATCTTTAACATATCAGTTAAGAAGATATATAATCGTTGGTATCAGCTTTTTTTTGGCATCAGATATTTCTCTGTTTATTTTAAAGAAAATATTCATTGTATTTCATCCATTTTTTTCCTTCAAAAATGCATTTTTAAAGTCTTTGGGCCTTTATTAATTTCTTTATGTTGGAAATATTACCTTTTGTTTTCATAAGCACAGCATGAATCTAATAATTAAAACATTATGGAAATGGGACATAATACACATTTGATACATAGTTGTCAGGAGATATCACATATTATTTATCTTTTAAATATTGATGTCATAATCTACAAATCACATATATGAGAACAGTTTCATATTGTTTTTGATGAGGAGGAATTTCAAATCACCAAAGGAAATCAACTGAATTCTCATATCAGTAGTTGAATTTAGATCTCAGAATATTGTTCATTTCTGTACTGTGGGTTCATGTTACAGATCATAAATCAGATTTTCTATAATCCTTTAAGTGTCAAACAATTCTGTGAAAATATGCCAAATACTTCCATCTTTTACATAATGGGATGTGACTTCTGATAAATATTGAAAAACACAGATAGGAAAGAATGTTTCATTAAAGGAAATACAACAGGGGTTGAACATGTAATATTTTCATAAATTTACTCATGCTCAGAAAGTAGAACACAGCCAAAAAGCAAGCCATAAAACTCTTCATGAGTAATAACAAACACATTGCTCCAAAAAAAAAGAAAAAAAACAGGCATGTCTTTTTCCTACCATAATAAAAATGCAGCATTAAAAATAGTACAACAAAAATGATCACTCATCAACACAAAAATGATTTTTTTAAGGACTTTATTTATTTCGGAGACAGAGAGTGAGCGAGCACAAGCATGAACAGGGGGAGGAGCAGAGGGAGAAGCAGACTCCCTGCTGAGCAGGGAGCCCCAATGCAGAGCTCCATCCCAGGACCCTGGGCTCATGACCTGAGCTGGAGGTAGATGCTTACCCAACTGAGCCACCCAGATGCCCCATGAATATGATTTTTTAAAATTAAAAACAACAATGTAATCTTTGTTTATATGTGTATTCTAAGTCAATTTTATATGAAAAGAAACATCTTTGACATGCTGATAATATCATATCTGAATTAAATTTATTTTAAAATTTAAAATTTTATATCTTAAATAATGTATTCATGCTCATGACTTTGGATTAAAACCTATAGTTTACCCTTATATTAATTTAAATACCTAAGCATGCCTTCAGATAATCTACATGTTGATTTACAAATGCAAAAGCCTATACACACATGCTTAACTGTGCTCTCAGATTTAGCATTTTTGTATAGTTGGATTAACGTATTTTGGAAGGAAGATAGTAAACTCAGGCCATTATCAAAATTCTATTACATGCTTCACTGTAAGAAATTGAGATGTTAAAAATACTTACACTTTTGATTTTATCTCATTAAAATAATGCACCATTAAGAAAGATACAAATAGACCAAGAAAAGCTTTGGGCTTTTTTTCCCTCCAATCTAAGAATAGAAAAGGAGACAGGCCAGTGATGGACTACAATATGCAGTGAAATATAATTCTTGGCAATATTTCCTAACCAAAGTTCTTTGAGGGGGTAAATATGCATTTGGACTACAGAAATCAGAGTTCCTAATTTACTTAGACTTTTACAAGGCATTTGACAAGGTTCCACACCAAAGATTGATAAAAACAAAACAAAATCAAGTTACCATTGGATTTAAGGAAATATTTGCTTTAAATGTAGAACTGGCTAAAGGACACAAATGCAAGTTAGAGATAATGGGGAATGCCTGTATGTAAATGTGTGCCTCCAATGTCTTTTATGGAGTATAGTAACTGATATGTAATGAAAAATAATTTAGTAAGTAAAAGCAGAAACTGGAATTCAAAGCAAATGGAGGGAGTTTTCTAAAAGAACAAAACAAAGAAACAAAACCACTCCAAAAATACGTGTGAAAGGGAGCATCAGAAAAATAACATCTTTCCATATTCTAAGTATTAATAGCTTAACATTTGCATAATGGAAGTCCCTCCTCCTCAAACTCTCGTGCTGTTACAAGCTACAAAATTATTTTCTTCCCTCTTAATCTCCATGACAGATAAGAAGCATTTAGGATCTTTTCCTCTAATTCTCCATTTGCATTTCTGTTTGTCAGTTGAGCTCTTGGAGGAAAGGGATAGTGTATGATCGCCCTTCCATCTCCAGCACCTCCAAAGGGATGCACAGCGTAACAACAACACACATATACATGAAAAGTTCATTAAATGGTTTGAAAGAGAACTAAATCCGTTCTGTAGCTTGTTTCACATTGCGCAATATTGCAAGCGATACTTCTAGGAGAGAAGGGGCTTTTCCTAACCGCTCAATTTATATAATAAACTGGCTCTCTCTTTCTTTTTTCATTTTTTAAAAATTGTATTTTAGGAGTAGAATCTCCCATTAAATTCAAAAGCTTTTAGAGGTGTAGTCTTTGATAAAGTCCCATATAGTGAATTTTGAAGAGAGAGATGAAAAAGAGCCCTCTCCTGCTTATTGTATTTTGGCAGCTGGCCAGAAGTAGGCAAGAAGGCAGAGCTGTAGGCAGGAGAGGAGTCTGCAGCCTTCCCTTTTCTTCTCCAGGGTCCACTGCAAAAGGGAAGAGGAAAGAAGGAAACTGGAAGGTGCCATGAAATCTATGAACACTCCATTTGATTTTGTCCAGCCTGTCACAAACTTAACATGACTATAATGACCTAAAATTAAACTTGAAACTAAGCAGGCAAGTGCCACTTCAGAAACAGAATATGAAATGATTACCTTTGTTTACTTTTATATTTTAATTCCAGTTAGTTTAAATACAGTGTTACATTAGTTTCAGGCATACCTTCGTTTATTTTAAAATCCTGTTGACTGTAAACTCTTTGAGGGGAAAATTTTTATTTGCCTTACTTGACCTTTCTTTTTTTCTTTTTAAAGATGTATTTATTTATTTGAGAGAGAGAGAGAAAGAGAGAGCAAGGGGGAGAAGGGGCAGAGGGAGAGGGAGAGAGAATCCTCATGCATTCTTCCCACTGAGCATGGGGCTTGACACGGGGCTTGATGGAGGCCTGATCCCAGGACCCTGACATCATGATCTGGGTTGAAATCAAGAATCGGCCGCTTGACATATTGAGCCACCCTGGTGCCCCTGCCTTATTTGACTTTTTATCCTCGGGTCCTAGCATTGTGTTCAGCACTTTAGCACGTACTCACTATGTACTCATTGAATGACTGAATAAACAAAGAAATAAAACTCCTAGTAACTGAGCAAAAACAAACAAACAACAAGAACACATATGCCAAAAAAAAAAAAAAGAAAGAAAGAAAAGAAAAAAGAAAAACAAACCCATATAGGCAATTCCTAATATGTGAACAAATTGAACTGCCTGAAGTTCTTTGAGGAATGATTAGTTGTTTCTCCCCCTCCCCCCAAGGATTCATTTGCAAGATGGTTGTTTAGAAATCAGAATTTGTTTTACATGTTTTACACAGTGATTGACAAGCACCTCAGATACTATTTTACCAATAATATAACAGGATAAAATCCATTGATCATGTTTTTAAGACAATGTAAGTTTAATTTTCAACTTGAAAGGCATGGCTGGGATTAAAATACCTCTTGAAGGGACCTTTTGAAAAGTTTATCTATATAGGCATAATAATGCATGAAAATACATTCAACATCATTAGACATTAGGGAAATACAAATTGAAACTACAATGTGTTTCAAAGCATACCTACGAGAATGGCTAAAATTCTTAAAAGGTGGTAAGACCAAATGCTGGTGAGGATGTGGAGAAACTTATGTAGGTGTAATCATTTTCTGTTGGCCACTCATTAAGGCGTAGAAAGAGAAAAAAACTCAGTTGAATCATATAAAACCATCCAGAAAACAAGGTACTAAAAAATTACTATATTACAATAGTACAAAATTTGTACTTACAATTTATATTCTAATTCAAATATTTTCAACAATTTAGCCCATCAGTCTCTTAGAAAGAATAAATAATAAGAGCTCTTAATAATGAAAAACCCAAGCCAGCAGTAGATGGTGATTATACAAAATTATTCATGTACCTGATAGAATTGAGTAAGTGAAAGTTTTATCTGGAGCTTTCTCCATGGGGCATTTGTAGCCTCTGCAGACTGGCAGTTTTGAGAGCAACATAGAAATTCGTATAATAGAGTTATGTCCTAACTGCTTGTAATAGCTATGTCATGTCGCTTATAACACAGGAGGAATATTTCAGGAGTATTTTCTGTTCCTTTGCTCACTGTAACATCTGTAAGGTGCTGACAAGATAAAAATAATCTGCACTGAGACCAACTGCTGAAAACAAATCATTGTATATTCATTTTATGGTGAGATATAGCATTCTGGTTGAAAATGAAAGAATAATACTTAAGTAGAGCAGAGTAGAATATTCAGAGAAGTGAACTTGTTATTTTACCGTTTGGATTTTCTAATGTATTGTTAAGCTTGACACACATAACTAGTGTGATTCTGCGAGTTCTTAAGTACATAACTAAGCTGATTCCATCTGGAAAAGTTTTGATGCTATTTGGCCAGACATAACTCTTATGTAATGGTCCATATCCAGATACTGACCAGGTCCCTGGAGTTCAGAGAGAAACAACAGAGGATGTTCCAGTCATTTGGTCAGGGTAGCAAGAGATATCCATATGGAATTTGCATAAAAGTCTCAAACCTTGGACAAGTAACAACATTTCTATGTCTCAGTTTCCTCATTGATGGTGGGGGGATGAGTATGTTTCCACCTCTACAACTATTACAAGGATTAAATGAAATAAACCTGGAAAACACTTCAAGTCGTGCCTACCACATGTTAAATGTTCTAGAAAAGTTCTTATTGTCTTTAAGACACCAACTTGTAGCAAATAGAGTGTAGTGCCTTGCTACTTAATAACTGTGTGGTCTTTGGACTGGCAGCTGTTGACATCACCTGGATGCTTGCTAGATGCAAAACCACTGCTCCCACCCCAGACCTCCTTCATTGTAACAAGGTCCGTGGGTAAAGTTGAGCAGTGCTGGCTGGAGCAGACTCTTATTCAGATATTTCTCTGGCTCCTATAAAGCGTTACCTGTCTTCGTCTTCCCAGCCTTCTGGAAGCTGGCCTCACTTCCTGGTCATAGCAGAGTGGCCTAGACATGGACATCTGCCCTGGTTGTACTAAAAGATGTTCTCTTTCAAGGATTCCAACTGAGTGAGATGCAGAAACTGGAAAGCAGATACGCAATCCTATGAGAGGCAGAGCCCAAGAGGGAAGATCTACGAACTCCAGCAGTTGGAATAACAAGGTCTGTCTCTATTCTGGCTCTCATCCCCTGCTATCCTGTGCTACCTGCTGGTTTGTATGTCTGCACAGGCTGCAGATGTAGTGTATGTGCCCTCATACACTTGGGCCTTGTTCCCAAATCACTCAACTGCTCCTGGACGTTAGAAAGATTTTCCCACCTGTCCCCAGAGTTTTGGGGAAATATCCTGACAGGGCTCTGAGAGAGCAAAATAGAACTATGTGCCTTCCATATGCACCACTAAGAGGGGGTCCTCTCTTGCAGAAGAGTCCGTTCCAAAGTCTATTGGGTACAGAAATAGCAACCTCTCTCCTCTCTGAGTAAATAAATTACTTAGATTTTTAGGATTCCAACTTACAGGTTTCCTGTTTTCATTGAAAGAAGATAAATAAGAACAATCAATAAACCAAATACTGGAAATGGAGCAAAAGAATAACTGGAGACAATCATCTGCTCTGGATCCTCAGGACTTCATGTTGAAAAACCTATTATTTTGCGATATACAGGGTGTCATAGTTTTGCTCAGGAGTTTTCATTTTGCTCTAGCTAAAAATGTGTAGCCTGTCAGATTGAACCTGAAACAGAACCATTTTCAAGTCAATATAGCTAACTAAGTGCAGTTTCTTTCAGGTGCAGAAACCTCCTAATGATAGCGTCATATGCATTTTAAGTGGGTCTTTTAGGGACAAAGTGCCCTTAATCAACTCCATGGCTACTGGGGATAGGGGATTCCTGAGCTAGGAAACACCCAGAGTGAACCAAACATTCAGTAGGTTTAGTTCTGCTTGCTACCTTCAGATGAGAACCTGTTTATCTTGCTCCTTATTGAGTGGAATATTTAATCAGCATTTTTATAAGGACTGGAATTTCCATAAGTTAGAAACATGGTCTCCAGTAAGTACATGCTCCAAATCCCTATCTCTATTCTTACACATGCTCTCAATCATAATGCATAAACCTTAGGACAAAAATCAAGCTTCACTCTCAAGTATTTCAGCACCATAAATGGTTTGCATAGCCCTGTGGGTCATCGACTCTCTTAATTTACTGAAAGCCTGAGTGCATTTAATAATTGCCGGACACTCAAAGCCAAAGCTAGTCATCATTGGTTATTTACTTCTCTTTTCCTCTACAAAAAGGGAGAAAGCCAAATTCCCATAGCTGTCCCCATCTTCTCCCTCCCAAATGGAGAGAGAGAAAGCTTCTGCCAAAGCAGATTGTGTGCAGCAACCCGTGCTTTGAAGCTGCCAGTTTTCCTAAGTGCAGATTCAGAACTAATACATCATCCTTGAACTTTACATTTCTGATGTGCCCTGACATTTGGAATAGCCTAGGATCCAGAGGGATAAGAAAACAGTAGATTCTCCTTCTTTAATGATTTATGCTTTGTTTTCAATCTCCTTTTACAGTTCGGGGCAGCTTGCTGGTATCAGTCTATCTGAGGCACAAAAAGGGAGAAGTTGAGGGTGGTCTTCCAGGCATTTGGAGGAAAGTCAGGCATATATATATTGAGACCATCCTGCAATTAAAGACTTTCTACAATTGTCAGGAAAAGGAGAATAATGATTAATATTCTTTTCTTTTTTTTTCCCCCGCAAGTGGAGATATAGGGAATTGGGTGAAATTTTGGCAGATCAAAAGGAATGCAATGTCTAAGGTATGAGAACAAAGGTAAGAACATCTGTATTTTCTAGTTTTCATTTCCTGCAAGCTATCTTCCTCCCACTGAGCTTGTGCTTAATTCTTGAATTGAACACTAGCATTTTTAGCTTGTGTAACAAGGACCACAGGTTCTAATCACAGCACTAGGTATCACCGAGAATTAATAGACTTGCAGCTGTGTCTACACATTGCCAGAAACCAGTGCGGATCTTAAAAAAAAAAAGGAGAGAAAGCATGCAAGGAACAATAGATATTTTGCTTTGGGAAAGTCTAGGTATCTCTAAGCTGGAAGGATACTGAAGATGCACGTGCATTAGTGAAACTCCTCAGTTACCTAGATGCTAGGATGAGCTTCAAGATACTCGCCCTGTGAGTTAAAAATACAGCTAATGATCCAGGAACAACAATTATCTTTCTGTGTTATTAAAAAAGCTGCTATCATTTTGTTAACACCACTCTGGATTCCTAAGACCACCCAGAAGTAAGACCTTCCAATCACTCCTGTCTGTGAACTCCCCTAAGATAAGGACAGACTTGTTTTATCAGTTAACTTTCTGCGAACTGACAACAAAAAAAATTGTTATGTCACCACATTAAGATGCTATTACAGCAGTTGTTTTGGAATAGTAAATACATATTAAAATCTAAATTAAGACATTGCAATAGCAAATAATGTTAGCTCATATATTTCTTTTCCTGTGTTGGAAAATATTTTTGACATAAATATAGCCCAGAGTTGGCTTATGAATTCTGCTTCTACGAGTAATACGGAAAAGAAGGTGCTCAAAGTTGTACCCATATTCCTTGACTTTCCTCTTCTGCCCCTCTGACTTATCTCAACCAAAGAAAATCCAAATTTTGCATGTGTGTTCCATCAATCACAATGTTCATCTTGTGATTTTACAGCCAGAGATCTCTTTAGTGCAATCTTTGGGGCCATGCTACTTGATTTGCATCTTGCTGCTGCGGGCACTTAAAATAGATATATAACTTTGGGCCAATCACCTAACTTTTGTTGCATTCATTTCCTCATCTGCAAAAGGGGGGTCATAATAGTACCCACCTCACAGGACTGGTTTTGAGCACTAAATGAGTGAATACATAATCGCATTCCAGAACAACTGAAATTGGTGCAGAGTAAGCACTAAGGCAATAGTTCTTAACTTGAGCTAAATGTGTTATTTCAGAGACACCTGGGTGGCTCAGTTGTGAAGCAACTGCCGTTGGCTCAGGTCATGATTCCAGGGTCCTGAGATCCTGCCCGCCTCAGGCTCCTTGCTCAGTGGGAGGCCTGCTTGTCCCTCTCCCACTCCCCCTGCTTGTGTTCCCTCTCTTACTCTCTCTCTCTGTCAAATAAATAAATAAAATCTTTAAAAAATGTGTTATTTCATAGGGGAGAAAACCAAAAAGTGAAATGAATACTTCTGAAGCTGATCTTGAAATTTGTTTTATTTTATCCCTTTACCTTGTCAATGATTTGTGGTCTGTTAAGTTTTCCTCTTGCTAGCCTAATGCCATTTTTTGCCAATGTGCCCATGAAAGATTCATATACCCAGAGTCCTGAAAATTAACATATCTCCATACAGCTTTTCCTCAAACATGTGACTGTTTCTACCTTAGCCATCCCACATATCAGAACACATCTTGTGAATTCATCACTTGAGGGCGACTAATTCAATATTTTCATCCATTTCATAATTATATACATGGATCATTATTTAAAACAGAACTAATTTCTAATACTTTTCTCACCTGTTCTGCCAACTTCACTATCCTTTTTAGAAAAGTCTATTCCTGTTGAAATTGTTTAGAAAGATTCCATACTACTTGAAAAATCATTAGGTTAATAAAGTATAATTCATGATGTCGGTATTGTTATCACTAAAGTATAGCGTTGACTTTGATTCTTATCTTGGGAGTTTCTCTGAATTATTATCTGTTTTCCCTCCTCTTGTGTAGGTTAAAAACTTGGAAATCTGGCAGTTTTTTTCCTCCTGCTTCACTATCCCACACCTCTACAAACCGCTGAATAAACTTTGCAAGTGCTGGTTACTTACGGAAACAAAAGTGCTACAATTCAGTAACTGGAGTGAGCATTAGGGCACTTTTAATCTAAGCACAGCAATTTACAACAGAGTGCAGTTCCAAGAACCTTACATAAGCTCTGAGAACCCAGGCTAGGCTGTCAGACACCTGTCATTAAATCGGCTCCTGCCAAAGGATGACTGTAGCCCTGTCACCCTGGTCAGGCCCCTAAGTCTCATTCACACTCCTTTTAATTGGCAGGCTCCCACTCTGGGCACCTCCATGGCCCTTGTAACATTTTTTTTAAGGCAGATAACTTGACACTGCAAATTTGGCTGAGAGCCTGCTACTACGGGATGTCTTTACATCCGCCCTTGATGGTCACCTCAGTTCATACCCTTGAAATTCCTGCCTAAACAGTTTGCAAATTACATTCCAGGGCAGAAAGATGTGATTGTCTTAGAGGCATGGTCAGCCCCTTCACCTGTTCAAAGAAGGAGGATTTGATAACTGGAAAAAGAAGGGGTGAAAAGGTATTTTCCGTGGACAGGAAAGGGGGGGGAGAAGATTATCATCACCCTATCAGCTTTTCAGGACTTGAGGAAGCCTAGAGTGTGTGGCGTTTGGTTTCTGACACGAATGAGGCAGCAGGCTAAGGGAAACCTGATAACAGCTTTTGTGACCTTGGGGTCTGGAAACAGTTTCACTGATTGAAGTCATATAAGTTCAGCTAAATTTGAATGTGCTGTAAATATTTATCTGGCAGCCTGACATACAGTTGTTCCCGAAATTATGGGGTAGAATCTTATCTTTCCTAGCATATAATTTTTGAAATGCTCTTCTGGAGGGTGTTTAAGATTATAAAGATAACTGAGTTATTGTTTTGTGCTAAGCTTTTCTCAGGCTTCAAGCCTGGTTAAGAGAAGAAAGGGTGTTTTCTGGCAATTCTGTTTTCCTGACTATATTGGAGACTACAGTGAAAATCTGCTTAGAGACTAAGCCTTGGTGAAACATAAACAGTCTGCTTTGGCTAGAGCAATATATTTTTCTTCACATTTCCGGAGACACTGGTATACAAGACCTCAGATCCAACGGGTATTTTATGTGAGAAAATTGTTAGTATGCAGCATTCCTTTCCAGTGAATTATTGAGTTGAGGGCTGCAAAATGGGCAGGAGACTAGCTAGTCTTCAGTGAAATCATCCTTCATTGCTTCAAAAGCTACTCTAAGCCAGCCCTGCCCTGAAACACTGCAGCATAAGAAGCAGCAAGTGCACAGACCAGAGCAAGTCCCTTGAGGGGTCCCCCATCACACGTACCCCTCATCTGCCATTGATGAACACAATGTCTCAACCAGCAGGCTGGTGCCCTTTGAGGAGAACATGTGGGGGTAGTCAACAGCAGGCCAGGATGAAAGGAGTGACAAGAATGAAAATGTCCAGGGTTAAATCTGAGACTAAAGCTGATGCTCAGCCATTATTGACGGGGTTCCATTGACTATAACATGCCATTTAATTATATAATTTTTCTTATATCTCCAGACACTTTTATTGGGACTGCTCCTAGCTTTATTAGAAATTGCTAGGTTGGGGTGCCTGAGTGGCTCAGTCGGTAAAGCCTCTGCCTTCGGCTCAGGTCATGATCCCAGGACCTGGGATCGAGCCCCACATCGAGCTCTCCGCGCAGCAGGGAGTCTGCTTCCTCTTCTCTCTCTCTCTCTGCCTGCCTCTCTGTCTACTTGTGATCTCTATCTGCCAAATAAATAAATAAATAAAATCTTAAAAAAAAAAAAAAAAGAAATTGCCAGGTTGATTTAGATGTGCCACTGAAGAACTTTACCACATGCTCCACAAAGATAGTCAACCCCGTAGCCGGCTAATACAATATGCAAAATTGCTGCATTGAGAGAGATCCTATAGCTCTGTTATATAATTAACAACCATTTTCCGTGCTGTTGATTCCTTTTGCAGTGCTTACATTCAACACTCTTTCATTAAAGATGTTTTCAGACATCAAAGTCTGAACTGCTCTGGTGATACAAAGGTGAATCAGCCATGGACCTTACTTCCAGACACTTCACAATCACATAGAGGAAGGAAGCTGAGAAGGGTCTCCAATCGAACTAATTATGATACAATTTCACAAGTAATATGTTAGCGAAATGTGTTGGAGACATGACCCAGTAGTAATCTCATCGAATGTCTTAGTTGAAGTAGGAGTAGCCAGAAATTTTAATCTTATTATGGAGTTATTTTTGGCAAGATGGGGGGTGGTGGTGTTGTGCAACAGACTGTCTAAAATAACACATTTCCATTTAGGGCTTTCTATTCTGTTTGCTTCAAGATCAAATGAAAATGTTCAGTCTTTCAAAGTCAGGCCAAATTTACATCACACATATAAGCAGACACTATAGCATAAGGTAGAGAGGGCTGATAAGTGACATGTATGTTTACAGTCCCTTTCATGCCCACTGCAGATATTCAAGTCAACCGTGGCTCTCTTTCTGAGTAAATCTGAATTTAACCTCAGACTCCTTAAATCTCTACAACCTTCTAGCAGTTACTAGTAATCAATCCTAGTGAACACATTAAATAAAATTTATTATCTCAGGTATATATGTATTCTCAGGTTCTAAGGTCGAGACCACATTTGTTACTAATAGATTTCTATTTTCTGCCTTTTGCCAACTTCATTTATCAAGGATTTCAACTTTATCATCAGAAAATATTCCAGATATGGGAAACAAACTGAGGGTTACAGAAGGGAGGGAGGAGGCGGTGGGCCAACTAGGTGATGGGTATTAAGGAGGGCACATATTGTGATGAGCTCTGGGTGTTATACGCAACTAATGAATTGTTGAGCACTACATCAAAAACTAATTGTGTACTATATGTTGGCTAACTGAACAAAATTAAAAAAAAAATTCCAGATAACTGCAAAATCAGTAAGAAATGTGTAGGTTATCACTGAAAGAGTTCTATATTACCACGAAACCTGTTTGGGGTTAACTCTACCTACTTAGGATTAGATTACACCATCGAGGAGCTCAAAATAGTCCATAATAACTCCAAAACATAGCATCTCTAAGTGTAAATTAAAAATACCATAATAATAAAATAATAAGAGGAAGAAGAAGAAGATCCCATAGTATTTAAATATCTCCAGAAATATTATTATTATAGCATCACTTCATCTTGTATGAAAATTCTACTTGTTGGCTTAGGTCATCTTTGGATCTTTATCAAAAAATTCTCTGCAGATCTTGGTCACTCCATAGGGCAGCTGTAGTTCCTGTCATGGGACAACATTGCTCCCTTCATAATAACACAGATACCCATGACAGTTTCAGCAAGGAAGACAGAGGAAGACAGTACAGAACTGGAAATTAAATGGCTTTACCTGGAAAAGACATACATCACTTCAGATTTCAAGATATACCACAAAGCTATAGAGATCAAAACAGTGTGATACTAGTAAAAAAATAGGACACAAAGATCAATAGCATAGACTAGAGATCCCAGAAATAAGCCCATGTTAATGGTCAATTAGTCTATGAAAAAGGAGACAAGAATATCTAAGGGGAAAAGACAGTCTCTTCAACAAATGTTGTTGGGAAAACTGGCCCACTTTCTCACATCATACACAAAAATAAACTCAAAATGGATTGACCTAAATGTTAGGCCTGAAACCATAAAACTCTTAGAATAAAACATAGGCAATAATATATTTGACATTAGCTATAGAAACACTTATTCTAGGCATGTCTCTTCAGGCAAGGGAAACACAAGCAAAATTAAACTATTGGCATGACACCATAATAAAAAGCTTTTGTATGCAAAGGAAACCATTAACAAAAAGACAAGGAAACCTACTGAATGGGAGAAGATATTTGCAAATGATATAGTCAAAAAAATATTAATATCCAAAATATATAAAAACCTTATGTGACTCAACACCAAAAATAATCTGATTTAAAAATTTGCACAGGACCCAAATAGACATTTTTCCAAAGAAGACATACAAATGACCAACAAACACGTAAAAGATGTTCAATATCACTCATCATCAGGGAAATGCAAATAAAAGCCACAATGAGGTAGGAATCTACATCTGTCAGAATGGCTAGAATAAAAGATAGGTTATAACAAGTATTGGCAAGGATGTGGGGAAAAAGGAACCCTTGAGCACTGTTGGTGTGAATGCTAACTGGTGCAGCCACTGTGAAAAACAGTATGGAATTTCCTCAACAAATTAAAAGAATTAACATATCATTTGGTAGTTTCACTATTTGGTATCTACCCAAAGAAAATAGCAAACACTAATTTGAAAATATATATACACCCTTGTGTTTATTGCAGCATTATTTACAATAGCCATGATATAGAAAGAACTCAAGTGTCCATCATTTGATGAATGAATAAAGAAGATATGCTGTGTACACACACACACACACACACACACACACAATGGAATATTAATCAGCCATTAAAAAAATGGGATCTTGCCATTTGTAACAACATGGACCCAGAGAGTTTAGTGCTAAGTAGTATAATCCAGACAGAGAAAGAAAAATACCATTTGATTTCACTCATCTGTGGAATTTAAAAAAACAAAACAAATGAACAAACAAAGATAAAAAGAGACAAACTTTTAAATACAGCTGGTGGTTGCCAGATCAAACGTGAATGGGGAGAAGGTGAAATAGATAAGGGGAATTAAGAATACACTTATCCTAACACTTATTCTATGAGCAATGAGTCATAAACAGAATTTTTGAATTGTTGTATTGTATACGTGAAACTCATATAATGTTGTATGTTAATTTTACTTTTATTAAAAAAGAGTGGGTTAGAGTTCTAAGCAGAACTGTTGTGTGGGTAAATAATGGGTGGAGCAAAAGCCATATGCCCTTCTCATTGTGCAAGGAAGTATGGGAAAATGAATTCAATTTTCTCTCATATAAGACAGATCCTCAAAAAATGGTGATTGTCACCAACACAACATTCTCCATCATAAGACCTTCCCCTGAGGCTACTACTCTCTTAGCATTAACTCCATAGTTTACATTAGAGTTCAATTTTTGGGTGTACAATCTATGGCTTTGGGAAAATGTGTAATGACCTGTTTCATCAATAGAGTATCGTACAGAAAATTTCCATCATTACAGTATCATACCCTAAAAGTCCTCTGTGCTTCACCCATTCATCCCCTCCCCCCACCCCATCTCCTAGTAACCACCAATCTTTTTATTGTTTCTACAGCTTGTCTTTTCCAGAATGTCTTATAGTTGGAATCATATAGTATGTAGCCTTCTCAGACTGGCTTCTTTCAGTAAATTATTTTCATTGCCTGTAGCCTCCTTCTTTATAACACTGAATAATAGTGCATTGTCTGGATTGTACCACAGTTTATTTATCCACTCACCTACTGAAGGACATCTTAATTACTTCCAAGGTTTGGCAATCATAAAGGAAGGTGTTACAAACATTTGTATGCAAGTTTTTGTGCGGTCTACTAGACTTTGAATACTTCAAACAGGAACAAAATCTCCCTCTTTTTTTTTTTTTTCCTCATCCAACATACTAACTAGGATTTTATGTGGAATACTAAGTCCATACTCAGCATAGACACTCAAAAATGTTTGGTGAGTGCAAATAAATCAGTAAGAGTAAATGGACAAACCTATAAATTTCATTGCTTTCATTCCAACAGTAATTGACTTTTATTAAGCACTTGCTTTATTACAGGTACTATACTAAGTGCTTTATCTGTTTTATTTCCTTTAACTCATACAACAAGATTATTAAGCATATATAGTTCTTTTCTTAATATTTTATTTATTCATTTGACAGACAGAGATCACAAGTAGGTAGAGAGGTAGGCAGATACAGAGGAAGGGAAGCAGGCTCCCTCCTGAGCAGAGAGTCAGATGCAGGGCTCGATCCCAGGACCCTGGGACAATGACCTGAACCGAAGGCAGAGGCTTTAACCCACTGAGCCACCCAGGTGCCCCTAGCATATAGTTCTATTACTCCAATTTTGCATACAATGAATTATTTGCATACAATAGTTCTATTACTCCAATTTTGCATACAATGAATTATTTGCATACAATAGTTCTATTACTCCAATTTTGCATACAATGAATTAAGCCTACAGAGGGTAAGCAGCTTGCCCAAGATTACACACATGACTCATGACTAAGTCAAGATTAAAACCTAAGCAAAGTGAACTCCAGAATTTAACCACCACTCTATAGTGCAGTCATGCTCACTTTAATAATAACTCAGATAGACTGTCAAAAAGAAAGTGCCCAAGAGCCATGAAGAAAAATTAATAAAAATATCTTGCCTTAGAAAAGAAAAGCTGGTTTATGTGTCAGTAGAAGGATATCCATTTTATTAACTAATATTGCACATCTCTTCCAAGCCAACAGGGAAGGATGGCCTATGACACACTGAAGAGGGGTAGTGTGCTCACTCTAACTTTAGTATCACTCACAATGCAACATCAAATTTCCTAGGGGGAAAAACACAGAATATGGGCAAATTAACAACCTAATTTTGCTATTATTATTATTATTGAAACATAAGTTCAGTCATGAGAGAGAGACTGATTTTATCCATATTCATTAAAAATACATAAAACAATGCATTGCCTCTAATCACACTATCAGAAATATGAAAAAAAATTATTACACAATACTGGAGTAGGGGGAAATATAAACATATTTTGACTTAAGCAGGGCTGTTAGCTAGATTTCTTTAAAAACCCACAAATTTTTAATTTTAAAAACCTGTTTTGGAGAAGCATATACCAGAAATTTGAAGATTAGTATGTATAAACTGTACTCAGTAATGGTGGTTTCTGTGTAAACTTGCAATAAAGTTAGTAGTTGTAGTAGGTAAAGAAATAGCCCCTAATGTACCTTATTACATAAACCTCTCTATCAAGAGGATGCTATGGTGGTGGGAGTTACTTGGCAATTTATTTTAAGAAAAATTTTGGTTGCATCACTTAAATGTGTCCCAATTTGACACGAAAGCATTCTCAGTAATAGGGTACTAGAAAATTGATGAGAGTTTATGGGAACCTGATTTTCACTGAGTTCATCACAATGTGAAATTCATCACCTCACAGATATACAGAAAAAATAAATAAAAGCATATAAAAATTACTGATAATTATATATGGCTTTCTATTAAAAATTATACATTTATTAGAATCCCATTTGTCTCTAACACATTTATCTTCATTTGGAGCTATTTGATGAGAAATGTTGGTTATTTTTGATGTGGAATTAGTGGCCTCACCTTTGGAATCTAAATAGGACCTCAGCTATTAAGAATGTTCATAAATGGCAGTTGGTAAATTATATGGGCTAGAGTATTTTTCAAGGGAACTGGAAAGATGAGTTGAAGCATTCCTTGGTTGTCAAGACTTCTGAGTTCAAACACTAATGTGAACACTTTTATTGTGAATGCCTGGGCACATCACTTAACCTTTCTGTGTTTCTATTTTCTTATCTATGTGATGAGGCTAATAATACTGATTGACCTCATAACATTTAATTAGGCCATTGGAAAGCTCTTTGAAAATGCTAAGTATCATTTGTTGGCACTTAGCTTCTTGAAAGGTTCATGTTTTTAACACACTGTGGTTTGAGGATGTGTTGGTACAATTCCTGCCAACTTCTTGTTTCTCTGCCATATCTTTACTGAGCTCCCTTTGAAGTTGATGGGAATTAGGGTGATTGAAGGCACTTAGGGAAGGCTGCAGGGATGAGAACGTGTTCTCTGGCATGTTTAGGACTTTTTTCTTATTAAAAAAAAATGCTATACTTCTAAATGGAAAAGGAGCTTGAAGACTTCTCATTGGTTTGTGCGTGGCTAAATCTATGATTGCTCACAGAGCTTAAACCCTAGAGGAAGAGATTTTTTGGAAAAGAGAATGAAAATTTTACATTGTTTGAAAAAAAATTTAACATGCCCACGTTTAGGAAACATAAATAATAGCAGGTTCCTCCAGGGGAGGATTGTGGCTTTTATTTTCTTTGCAGAGCACATAGTCACTACCTAATACATGCTTGGTAAATAAATGCATGGTGAATGGGCAAAAACTACTATAGAAGTAGCATAGTACATGGTAATTATGATATTATATAACATTAACGCAGGTTCTAGAATATATTTTTGTTACTACTTTTTAACCCCTTTTATGTGTGTTTCCTTTATATTATAGCATTAATCAGAATGCTTGTCACAGCATTTACAGAAATGTGTTTTATTACATACTTCTATTCAAAGTTTTTTTTTAAAGTTTTTTTTTAAGTTTTTTTAAAAAGTTTTTTTTTTTAAGTTTTTTGTTTGTTTGTTTGATTTTGTTTTTTTAATTACATATCTTTGGAAAATTACCGTATTCTCTTAAGTCCCATTCTAGACTATTTCAACAGCCTTCTAGAGGTTCTCTTTGTTTTTCTTTTTTTTTTAAATTTTTATGTATTTATTTGACAGAGAGAGAGACACAGCCAGAGAGGAAACACAAGCAGGGGGAGTGGGAGGGAGGAGGAGCAGGGTTCCCACTGAGCAGGGAGCCCAATGCTGGGCTTAATCCCAGGACCAGGGGATCATGACTTGAGCTGAAGGCAGAGGCTTAAGACTGAGCCACCCAGGCACCCCAAGAGGTTCTCTTCTTTCTAATCTTTTCCTAGATCTATTTTACAATCCACTACCAAAAGAATCTTTCTTACACATTACTTTCATTATGCCAGGCATTTGAAAAGATTTCAATGGCTTATTGTTTCTTTTATGTCATACCTATCTCCAAAACAGTGATTTTGAAACTGCCTATTATAGGCTAAATTGTGTCCCCCCAAATTTCATGTTGATATTCTAACCCCCAGTACCTCACAATGTGACTGTATTAGGACATAGGTAGGGTTTTTAAAGAGGTTATTAAGTTAAAGTGAGGTCATTAGAGTGGACCCTAATCTAATCTAATATAATTTGTGTTCTTCTGAAGGAAATTTGGACACAGGTGCAGAGGGAAGACCATTTAAAAACAGAGGGAGCTAAATTATTAGCTCTTCTCATTGTATGGACCTTTTCAGTAAGATTTTAGTGTCCCTCTACATCTCTTACTTATAGTCTTTGGTTTAAAATCTAATTTGTCTGATATGAAAATTACTACCCCAACTTACTTTTGAGGTCCATTGGCGTGATAAATTGTTCTCCATCCCCTTACCATCAATCTGGAGGTGTCTTTGTGTTCAAAATGAGACTCTTGTAGACAGCATATGGATGGATCCTGGTTTTTTATTCAATCTGACATCCTGTGTCTCTTGATGAGAGTATTCAGCCTGTTCATATGGAAAGTAACTATTGAAAGATAAGAATTTATTGCCATTGTATTGCCTGTAAAGTCTCTGTTTCTGTGTGTTTTCATTTCTTTCTGGTCTATGTGAATCTTGGGGTTTCTCTTCAATTACAGAACTCCCTTTAATATTTCTTGTAGGGCTGGCTTGGTTGTCACATATTCTTTCAGTTTCTGCCTGTCCTGAAAACTCTATCTCTCCATTTCTTCTGAATGACACTCTTGCTGTGTAGAGTATTCTTGGCTGCATGTCCTTTTCATTTAGTACCCTGAATATGTCCTGCCAGCCCTTTCTAGCATGTGGGGTCTCTGTGGACAGGTCTGATGCTATTCTGATGTTCCTCCCTCTGTACATAAGAAATCTCTTCCCCCTAGCTTCTCTAAGGACAGCTTCCTTGGCTCTAAGATTTGTAAGCTTCACTATTACATGTTGGGTTATTGCTCTATTTTTATTGATTTGGGGAGAGGCTCCCTCTTCCTCTTGGACTCAAATGTTTGTTTCCTTCTCCAGATTTAGGAAGTTCTCAGCTATGATTTGCTCAAATATACCTTTTAGTCCCCACCCCCCACCCTGGGTATCCCAATAATTCTGAGATTGAAGCATTTCATGGCATTTTTGATCTCTTTGAGTCTAATCTCATGTGCCATTAGCTGAATATCCCTTTTTTATTACACCATATACAAAGATAAACTCAAAATAGATGAAAGACCTCAATGTGAGACAGAAATCCATCAAAATCCTAAAGGAGAACATAAGAAGTAACCTCTATGACGTTGGACACAGCAAATTCTTTCAAGACACATCATCTCTAAAGGTAAAGGAAACAAGCAAAACTCAACTTTTGGTACTTCATCAATATAAAAATTTTTGTACTTTTGTACAGCAAATGAAACAGTCAACGAAACTAAGAGGCAATCCACAGAATGGGAGAAAATATTTGCAAATGACATTTAGGATAAAGGGCTGATATCCAAAATCTGTAAAGAACTTACCAAACTCAACACCCAAAAGACAATAAAAAATCCAGTAAGAAATGGGCAGAAGACATGAACAGACACTTCTCCAAAGAAGACATACAAATGGCTAATAGACATATGAAAAAATGGTCAACATCACTAGCCATCAAGGAAATACAAATAAAAACCACAATGAGATATCAATTTACACCAGCTGGAATGGTCAAAATTAACAAGAGAGGAAACAACAAGTGTTAGCAATGTTGTGGAGAAGGGGGAACCTTCTTGCACTGTTGGTGGGAATGCAAGCTGATACGGCCACTCTGGAAAACAGTATGGATGTTCCTCAAGACATTAAAAATAGAGCTACCCTAGGCCCTAGTGACTGCACTACTAGGTATTTACCCCAAAGATGGTGATGTTGTAAAAAGAAGGGGCAGATGCACCCAAATTTTCATAGCAGCAATGTCCACAATAGCCAAACTGTGTAAGGAACAAAGATGCCCTTCAACAGATGAATGGATAAAGAAGATGTGGTACATATACACAATGGAATATTACTCAGCCATCAGAAAGGGTGAATAACCATCATTTTCACCAATATAGATAGAACTGTTTCTGGGATTATGCTAAGAGAACTAAGTTAAGCAGAAGAAGACAATTATCATATGGAACATATGTGGAACATAAAAAATAGTGTGGAGGACCACAGGGGAGGGGAAGGAAACTGAATGGGAAGAAATCAGAGTTGGAGACAAACCACGAGAGACTCTGAATTCCCAGAAGTAAACTGAGGGTTGCAGAGGGGAGGGTGGTGGAGGGATAGGTTGTCCAAGTGATGGGTATTAGAAGGGCACATGATGGGATGAACACTGGGTGTTATACACATCTAATGAATCATTGAACACAACAGCAACAACAACAACAATAACAACAAACAGAGGGAGAGGACAACCATCTATAAACCAAGGAGAGAGGTCTCTGAAGAAATCAACCTTGCTGACACCTTGATCTTAGACTTGTGGTACAGAACCATGAGAAAATAAAGTTTTGTTAAGTCACCTGGTCTATGGTATTTCACTATGGCAGCCTGAATAAACTAATATCCAAAACATAGAAGCCCACATGGTTTTAGTTTTCTCTCTAAAGATAACTTGAACTTTAGTCATCTGGATAAGTCAAAATCATTATTTTCTTGTGATCACAACTTTTCTTTTCTCTGTGTCATTTTCCCATTATAAAACCACCATAATTCCCTATAGTCCAAAGGAAAAAACACTGAACAAGAGACTGAGAATTCTTTTACTGATCTCAGGACCTGGGCATGTCATGTTTCTCTCCAAAATGAGGAAAATTATATACCTGCTTTTCCCACTTCAAAGGTGTATAAGCTTTGGAAGGATCAAATAAGATGATGCATAATGGACATATTTACAAAATTGGGAAAGTTGACTTCTTGATTTCCAAATTTTGTTCAGCTGAAAGTAACAAAAATCTTCAATGTTACATGCTTAGCTATACCCTCCTTAATCTAGAGTCTGAGTTTGAGAAACCCTACCAACAGGTAGAATATGGCATTAGTTTTGCCAACTAAATATCTAATAGGCTCAGTGTAAATTCCTTGGGCATGTGCATCTCCTCTTTAGAGTTTCCTACAATGATGGCCCAATCTTTATTGTTTGGCTTCAGCCTTCTTTCTTACTTTATATTCAAGGCCACTGTTATAAATTTGACCCTGCTCCAAACAATAATCTACTTGATTTAGGGCATTTCCTGGCACTCTATTCAATTCTTTCTACTCCCTCCACCAGGAGGTTAGACCCTGTCTTTGGATCTTGGATACTGGGACTCAGTTTTAAACTGGAGGTCTATCCCCCAAATCAGGACAACCCCTGACATGGTTTTGCCTTTTGATGACACTTACTGTTGTGGACTGAATGTTTATATTCCCCTAAACTCATATGTTGTAGTCCTAAGGTGATGGTATTTGGAGGTGGCATCTTTGGATGTCATAATTAGGTCATGAGAGTAGAGATCCCATGATGGGATTAGTGGAAGAAAAAGGAGGAGGATGAAGAGGAGGGGGAGAGGGGAAGAGAAGGGGGGAAAGGAGGAGGAAGAGGAGGAGTTAAAGGAAAAAAAGGAGGAGGAGAAGAAGACGAAGAAGAGTTAGAAGGAGAGGATGAAGAAGAAAGCTAGCTCTCTTTTTCTCTACAATGTGAGGATACAACAAAAGAAGATGGCCATGTACAAACCAGGAAAAGGGGCTTTACCAAGAACCTAACTGTGCTGGCATTCTGGTCTAGCACTTCTATTTTCCCAAACTGCAGAAAATGAATGTTCATTGTTAAGCTACCCAGTCTATGGTATTCTGTTATCACAGACCAGACTGACTAAGGCATTTGCCATTAATATGATCAGATATCCTGTGTCTGAGTAATAGCATGAGTCAACCCATTTAGATATTGTGATTTGACCTTGAGACCACCCCTCCAGGGCTAACCCCAAGTTAGGTGAGCCGTTTGTACCTGTTCTTCTCTGTGCACTGCTCTTGCTCTAATACTGTGTTCCACTGCAACAAACTTCAAGACAACTTATATATGATCCATGCAAAGATAAGGGATTCTTCTTATTTTATAATGGAAAATCAAAGGTAAGCTCAGTTCCTGATTTTCTAAGAAGTGTCCTCTGATTTTTCTCTTACAAATCTTTCCTTTCTTTGAACTCTTATTTTCAGTCTGTATTAAAAAATTTAGCCCTTGGGGCGCCTGGGTGGCTCAGTGTGTTAAAGCCTCTGCCTTGGCTCAGGTCATGATACCAGGGTCCTGGGATCGAGCCCTGCATCAGGCTCTCTGCTCAGCACGGAGCCTGCTTCCTCCTCTCTGCCTGCCTCTCTGCCTACTCGTGATCTCTATCTGTCAAACAAATAAATAAAATCTTTAAGAGAAAAAAATTAGCCCTTAGTAATGCAATTAATCTCATACTTTTTGTGAAATTTTTCATGTGAATTAATTTTCTTTTAACTAGATTATTAAGTCTTAATGACATACTTTTACCGGGTATATGGTCTGAGTATAACAAAATATAAAACTTTAAATGATTTTCAAAATTTAAAATACTCATTTTTTCTTGCTTGTTGTCTTTTTTTCTTTTTACGAACATAAATTTCAACTCTAGGCTACACAAATACATTTTGTATATCTTTTTTAGGTTATTTTTGGTATTCATAAGTTTAAAGTTTCATGTAATTATTCTGTCAGTGGCTTTCATTTTATATTTATGCTAAGAAAAGCCTTCATTTCCTTATATTCAGTTGAATATCAGAATACATTTTCTTTTAGGTTTAAGTTTTATTGCTTTAATTCTGTAATTCACACAATGCATAATTAAATTTGTAAATGCATGCACACACTGAATATGCATCAGAAAAGAATGGCAGGAAACATCAGAATAGTAGTATGATTATGTAATCAAGTCTGGAGCATGATTGCTCTGTTTTTTCCCCACATTTCTGTATAAAATTTAGTTCTATATATAATTTTATTAATATTTCTTTAATATATATTAATTCCTCTTTTAAAATTAAAAAATGGTGAAGTAGCTAAGAAAAGAAAATTTGAAATTTACCTATTTATGTGCTTTCTTCTATTGTTACATTTAAAAATGTTTTTCTTGAGTTTGTAGTTTATTGATCCCTCGCATCTCTCTCTACTTTTTTCTTATATCTTTTATTTGCTTTTCTTAAAGTAGATCAAGAAATGTGAAATGATTAAGTAAATGTGTGTAGAGTCTGAAAAAATAGAGACCCTAAATTGAAAGACCCTAAACATTGTTTTGATAGGAATAGAGTATACTATGGTAAAAGGAAAAATCTATATCAAGAATTCACACACCTGTACCCCCGGGGCTAATAATACCTTATATGTTTATTAAAAAATTTAAAAAATAACCCGGCATTATAAATTTCAAAATTTAAAAAAAAAAAGAATTCTGAGATAAAAGCTTATTTCTGGCTCATAATATGTGTCCATTTTAAGTCAGCAGGGGGCTCAACACACCACAGCCACTCATGAGCCTGCACTGACAGAGAGGCCAGGATCTCAAACATTTTTATGGATCACCTTGCTGAAATAGAAGACCTCAGGAGAGTATATCACCAGCAGTTAAATATTCCTCAAGGAAGTGACACAGGTTACTTGTACTCACAACTCATTGGCCAGAATTAGTCACATGGCCCTAAAACACATTGAAAAGAGAGTTCAATCTTACTACAAGCCAAAGGGTAGAGGAATAGAAATATTTGGTAAACAGCACTAAAAACTTCTTCTGAAACTATTTAAACATTTAGCTAAAAATAGTTCTAGTGTAAATTTTCAAATACTATGAATTATATTGTGACTTAGGGAAATAAAAAGAAAACTTTCCTTTAAAACGTTTGTATTTTCCTTTGTGTTTATGAAAAAATAAGGATATATTGAATGTCTTCAAATTAAAACCATATTAAAATAAAATAAGAGGCCTAACTAGTTTTGAAAATAATAGCTTATAAACCCAGATAGTTATATATTATTTACTGAAAATGAAAATGTGATTAAGGATGTCACATTAGCAATTATTTTCAATTTTTAATTCTGATAACTAAATTAAATAAATTGGAGAAAAATGGATTTAAAAAGAAAATGTTTTTGTGTAAATCATTTGATAGACAAAACAATGATATCATAAAACACTTAAATTCTTAAACAGAAATTGTGATAGAATATCCTTACATTTCTCACAGGAGTACCCAGTAATTTAAAGAATTGTATAAAATTAGAAAATAACTGAATCATTGGCTATAATAAGAAAAGTATTCAAAATCAACAACAAACCCATGCTAAGACTAAGGACTGGGCTAGTTTCCAGGTCACCTTCATTATATATGTGACTCTGAGAGTCAAGTTTTGAAGGCTTCATAAGTCTTTGAAAAGATCCCCTAATCTGAAATCTGATATTTTCCCACAACATTAAGGGAATGTCTTAGATAAAAATGCTTAAAGGAAAGAACCCAACAACTTCTTCCCAATTATTTTCTATTGAAGTATTTTCAGTGACCTTGCCAAAACAAAATAAATTTTACTCCAATAAGTTTAATAAAAAAATAATAAATGATTGTATCATTTTGTTCTTTTCCTACTAGGTAGACGTCTTCACCAAATCTTTAGTCTCTGAAAGTATTTTTCCAGGGAGACGAATCATATGAACTCATTTATAAAGCTTAAAATGTCCAAAGTGCTGTCATTAAACCACTAATAGATGTCTATAGGGGAAACATCCCCCTGAGACCTGCTGCTGTTCATAAACCACTTGATCTGTGATCTCATATTTTATGTTTTCAGCAGAACACCTCTTGTATATTACAATCCCTTATTTGCTTGGAGGTGCTCCATTATTCTCCATGTCAAGTGTAGTCAATGCCAGATGTGTGATGGATTCATTCCTCTCTCTTTAATAATAGAAAGGATATGTTAGTATCAGTTTACATTACTATGTTACCAGGAGTCACCGAAGAAGAGGTCCATGATGGACCTACTACCCCCACCCACACACAAAATCCCCAAAACAATTTGTTGAGAAATGTCTGTATTCAGATCTGAGTACTTCACTAGTTGACAAATTAATTCAGTAAACAATAAAATGGAAGTTTTGCACAATTGCAACAATTGCACATTATTCTTTGAAAGTTAAATAAGAGAACATTTAAATTACGAAGGGAGAGAAATTGGAGTCATTTGGCAGGCAAAATATTTTTTATTATTATGAGATTGGAAGATTGATGGAGTGTGTGGGAGTTGTAGGAGATCATTCCAGATGTAAGGAGTTGCAGCAAAGATGACTGTGACAAGGAGAGTGGCAAGAGTATCTGATGGCTTTGGAAAAGAGTTCAGGCATTAGATACTCTGAGAATGGTGAAAAGTATCATAACTTTGATGTAGCAGATAAATGAGATTATAGTAGAAATATTGAAAATAAAGTTATTTAAAGTGAATCTTAAAATTATTGGGAAACCAGGTCTTCATACATCTGAGGGAACAAAAAATAAGGATTCACTAGCATCAGATACTTGGATTTTGGTAGCCACTGAAGAGGATCATTCGAGTAATACAAAAGAAAGTCTTTCAAAAAGTTCAGTGGAAGTGGGTATGAGGAGAGAGGGTAAATGTGAGTCATTTAAAACTGACATGGTAGATGGTTTTGTCTATAGAGTACAATGCAGGAGAAAAATGTTAATAGATGCTTCAGGACAATTGTGTAATTTTATACAGAACCACCAGGTATGAGGTATGTATTATGGATGGTAAAGGCAACAACAAAAAATTGCACTGCTATCTATTAAAATAGAGGTAAGTCTGAAAAATAAAGAATATAGAGGTAACTTATAAATTAATATCAAAATTTTAATATCAAAAGGTACAGACAGGAAGTCAAGGTCTACAACAATGGTTGATGTTAGACTCATTCACTCTACTGACTTATTCAAAAAATAATTTGTGTTTACAATTGTGATACCATGCCAGTTCTAAGGAAAAATACAATAATGCACTTCACATTTCAACAGATGGAGGCTGTTGTTATATAGTGAAATCAGTATCAAGAAGAAAGGAATTCATTTCCTCGTTCTGACATAAACCAGATGTATCATCAGGGACAAGTCACCTTCTCAGTGTTCATTTCCTCCTATGTAAAAAGAGAATTGTAAATGTAGCACAGCATGCTATTATTCATCAATACCTACTGCTTTCTTCTATGGGAATAAAACTCACAATTTTTAGCCTGGAAAATATTGTCCCAAACTAAGTGGCATTTTCTATCCTCCCCTGTAAATAGGTGTGGCCATTTAATTAAGTTCTGAATGTACAGATGGTCCCCAATTTATAATGACTCAATTTATAGCTTTTTGACTTTGTGATGGCATGAAAGCAATATGCATTCAATAGAAGCCATACTTAGAATTTTGAATTTTGATATTTTCCTGGGCTGGTGATATGAGGTACAATACTTTCTTGATGCTCTGCAGTGGTAGCAAGCCACAGCTCCCAGTCAGCTACAAAATTGTGAGGGTAAATAACTGATACTCATTCTATATTTATAATCATTCTATTTTTCACATTCAGTATAGTTTTTAACAAATTACATGAGTTATTCAACACTTTATTATAAAATAGGCCTTGTGTTAGATAATTTTGACTAACTGTAGGCTAATATAAGTGTTCTGAGCATATGTAAGGTAAACTAGGCTGAACTATGATGTTAGGTAGGTTAGATGTATTTAATGCATTTTTAATTTAATAGGTTTGTTGGTACATAATCCCACTGTAATTCAAGGAAGATTTGGACTTATTTAGGAGTAATTAGGAATGTAATGTGGCAGCTTTAAATAACTTTCCTTAAAAGATGACTGATGTGAGCCCATTGATATGTTATTCTTCAAATCTTTCCCTATTATGCTTCCTGGAATGAAGATATGATGGCTGGAGCTCCAGCTACTCTCTTGGGCAAGGAGGACAGCCACATTTTTTTTTTTTTTTAAAGATCAATTGATTGATTTGACAAAGAGATAGAGTGTGTAAGCACAAGCAAGGGGGACAGCAGAGGGAGATGGAAAAGCAGTTTCCCCATCAAGCTGGGAGCCTGACTTGGGGCTCAATCCCAGGACTGTGGAATCATGACCTGAGCTGAAGCCAGGCACTTACCCGAATGAGCCACCCAGGTGCTGCAGGACAGCCACATCTTAAGGATGGTAGAATAATGAGCCTGATAGGAGCCTAATTCCTTGGGAACTTCATGAGACAGAGTTAATGTATCAGCTTTCAGACTTGTATGCAATAGAAAAAATAGATCTGTATCTTGCTGAACTCTGTATTCATAGCTGAACCTAATCTTGATAATATACCTGCCCTGTAGTTTATTAGGAATGTTAAGTAAAATATTGGATACAAAAACTACTTTTGAAACTGTGGTACATAATGGAAGCATAATAAATTATAGGTGATTTAGTGAATCTATATTAACCAAAAATATTTAAAGTGATTTTAGGTTAGCATCAATATGTAGCTCACTGGCAGTTCAGATCTAAATGAAAAAAAATTATCTTGAGATTGCTTGAAATGAGTGAAAAAGTGGAATAAAATAAGTAAAGGAAAAAATAATGAAGGCAAGAGGTGAGCGAAGTTAAACCACAAAGGGGTCAGCTGTTACCACCTTAATGAAGCCTTCATTGTTTACTTAAAACTATTGTTTTTCTCCTTTGTGCCCACAAAATACTTGAGCCCCAAACTATACATTACTGTCCCATTTTATGACTGTTTGATCATGTCATTCATCCTCAAGAGCAATACTGAACACCTATTCCATGCCAGGTTATGAGTAACGCAAAGGGGTTGTTAGAACTTGAGGCTTATATAGCATCTGAACAAAGAGCAATGAATCTGTAGAAAAGTAACAAGACAAAGAAAAAGGGGGTTAGGTTTTTAGGGGCAGCAAACTGTGGGAAGGTAATTATATTGGGGAAACAAATGGAAGATAAGGATTATTTAGTAAAGTTTGTTGGTGCATGTTCATCTAAATGTCATCTTGTTGTCTCTGGTGATAAGGTTGTTATAAACTTCCTGGTGTGGGAAGGGGGTGGGGACACAACTACTTAAGAGCAATTTATGTTCTACTTTCAGGAAGATTGGAGGAGGCCAGAGAGCTCAGACTATGTCTGTTTTTTTCTCAATTACCTTCAGCTGAAAAAAATCTTTATATCAGAATGGCATATTTTGGGATAACATTCTCTGAACCCCTTCAATAACATCATTCCCTCTTGCTAAAGATAAGTTTAGGGATATGAAGATCCCAGTAATGGGAAAGCTAAGAGAATCACAGAAATATCAACCTTGGGAGATCTAGGAGATGAAGTTTTTGAGCCTCTGAATTTACCTTATAACTCTCTACATATGGACCTCTCATTAAATGTGTACAAATAAACACCTGTATTGCTAAAGTCATCTTTATTGGATATTCTGTTACTTAGGGCTGAAAGCACTGAAATTGGCATACTCTTTCTTACTGGCAGAATAAAATCTGAACTCCTTTGACACAGTAGATAAGATGCTTTATTATGTGGCTATCTATCTTTCAACTTGATTTCTTCCCCTACCTTCTTCCTGCCCTGCACCCAACATACTATGTTTAGGTCTAGACATTTAGAACTTCCTTTCCTTATACACAGTGCTATGTCATATCTTTATGCAGAGTAATTTTGACTCACTTATATCAGCTGGGGTTGGATCACCTACATCTATCAGGAATGGACTACAATGAGTTAAGTAAATAGGGTTTGTTTCCCCTTCATAATAAAACTTTGAGATGTAGGCAGTTGAAAGCCAGAATATCAGTTCTAGAAATTACTAAGGATCAAAGCTCCTTCTAGCTTCCTGTTCCATTAGATCTTGTGAAGGGTTTACATTGCATGGTTTCAGGATGACTACTGTGCTTCCAGACAGTGCATCTGGATTCCAGGCAGGAAGAAACAAAAAAACAAAAGGAAAGTCTGTGTACTAAGTAAGCCTGTAAGTTTTTATCAGAAATACCACCTCTTTTCTGGAAGCTCAACCTCTATCTATATCCTGTCTATATCCTCATTGATCAAACTAGCAGCGAGGAAACTTAGAAGGTTGAGTATTTTTAACTGAATTAGAGTTCTGAAAGTAAGGCAGATAAGAAAAAGACATTTTGAGTAATCAACTAGGAATATCCATCTATGTATCCATTGCACCTTTACTTTGATTACAATGCTAGATAGAAAAGATAATTTATATCTATATCTGGCTCTTTATGAGACTATTCCTGAGGGCAGTATGTAAGTCAGGACCTCAGCAGGAAAAGAATTGGACAAAAGGGGTATTTAAAGAGAGTTTAAAGAGGGAACTATTTACAAATGTGTGGACAGGATTATGGGAGGAAGAGATAGTAAAACACCCAGAGATTAACAACAGAGGGCAGCAATTATTACCCAAAGCCTAAAGGGGCAAGAAAATCAGCTGCTACAGGGTGAGAGCTGAAGCAGCAGGAGCTGTGGCTGTGGGTAGAAGGATTCAGCCTGAGACAATTTACAGCCTGTGACACATAAATCAGGAAGAATAAATACCCCAACTTTCCCCCTTATTCCTGGTAGTAGCTCCCACTGGGAAAACCCAACAGGGAACCAGAAGGCAGACACAGCTTCTGGGACTGAAGGCAGGGTAGAGAAAGGCAGAGATGGATTTTGATGTGTAAACAGAGAACAATCAGCACAGGTGGGTATCATTTTTAAGATACTGTACCTAGTAGAGTGCCTGGAATACAGTAGTGCTCCATAAATATTTTCAAAGTAATTGAAAGTATTATTGAATGGATCAAGAGGAGGAAAATATGCTTCCAATTGAATTGCCCAAGAATTTATAGAGCATTATTCTCTAAGCAACTCAGGAATAAAGCAGATTTTTTCATTTCAAAAAAAAAAAAAAAGAATTTATAGAGCTTTAAACATGAATTGGAAGGGGTGATTTGACCCTTGGAAATGAATGGCTTGGGGAGCATTCCAAATCACCAAGTGTCTTTGAGGCACAATTTGCTCTGGATGATTCTCTAAAAGAATATAACAAACAGAGTCTGAGATGCTCATATATACCCAGAAACAAGAAGGCCTTTCTCTGGTAGGCCCCTTTTGTGGAATATCATGATAAATACTTGTGGTGCAGGATTACCAAACCCATATGAGTTCATAGTTGGATGACGCTAGAGGTCCTCTTACCATTCATTATTTTTGCTAAATACATTGGGGAGATCATAGATTCTATGTTGGTTTCTTTCAGTATGAAAACCAAGTAAATTAATGCCTCTGCATTTCGGAGGAGTTTGGTAATCCCAGCTACCAATAGAGTGCTTATCAGATTTTCAGTGAATAGCTCTGTAAGTCCTAGGTAAATATAGGAATGGAAGAGAGGGCTGTCTTCAATATAAAACCAATGACTTATAAATTACTATAGATTTTGTAAAGGATCACTGTTAAGTGCAACAAATATGTAATACCTACATAAGCATATGAGTATTTTTAATTTTTTTTGCAGTTGATAAGAGATTTACTTTATAGGGAAAGACAGTTTGGTTGAAATAAAGTTTTAACATCGTGGTGACAAAACGTAGAGTTTTGGTGATATAAGAAGGAAAAAGAAAACTGCCTTCTTCCTGAATTGGCAGCTGATAAAACTGCCAGAGGGAGTAGGAAGAAGATACATGTTGGATGGGTATTCATGAAACTCTATGCTGCAGGGTATATGGCGGAGGTTGACGTGATGAAGAAAGGAGAAACATACCTGAAGTGTTTTCTGAAACTATAGACCATGACTTGAATTCTGACTTAGAAGCCTAAGGAGCTCTAGTTGTTCAGAAAGTGGTTATGGATTATTAATAAGTATTTTAATGGATCTGCCCTTCATTACTCTGGTTATAGCTTAACCTGGGGAACCTGAGTAACACCACCTTCATGGCTAAAAGGGAGCTGGATTAGTTCCCAACTATATCTTTGGAAAAATTTCTGTTTATTAAAAAAATCTCAGGTTTTTGAGTCTTTTCTAGCATGAAGTAAACTAAAGTGGCAGATTTAATAAAACTTAAACTCCAAAAACATGGTTGTATGTAGGTAATACAGACTTTTACACACATGCATTATAATTACTATTACAGATATATTTTATTTCTATCACAAAGTTACTGCTAGTAAAATGGCATAGGAAAATTTTTTTTCGTTTTTAACTGCTGTGGTATCTTGATTATGGGACTATGTATAACTGTTTATGAAACAATAGAATGGTTCTAAAAATTTTTAACAACGGTTTTACATTCCGTGAATTTTAAAATAACAAAACACCCCAGAGGTTGTATGTTTAAAATGTAGCATACTGTGAGTAACACAAACATATCTATTAGATTTTACCAATGAACATTGACTATTTCTCTGTAGTTGTCCATAAAACCAGAGTGCCAAGGAATAGGTTCAGATTTTCAAAGAAAAAATATATTCTACTTACTATTAAATTTTGGGGTACATGATGAGTTTACAAGCTAGTTCCTAGGAAGATTATTTAGAATTCTTAACAAAAATAAATGATCTTTGACCAAAATCTAAGATAAAAAAAGGTTTTAAATTTGTACATGACAGTACTGGTTGCATCTTCCTTTAAAATTTTTATGCAGAAAACTGGTACACTTGGTACCTAGACAAATCAGGGAGAAGCAAGACAATAGTCTACATAAGAAACTGCTGTGCTTTCAGCAAGAAGATGTGTGTGTTCAATTAGTTTTGTTAAATGTAGAGTTAATGTGACTGATGGGAATAGATGGGACAAAATAGTACAAGTTAAAAGACTATCTTAGGCTCTTACAATTTAATTTACAACAAAAGACATTTACTATCATTCCTTTGGGGTAGGTTTAGATGAACCTACCTTGGTATGTTTGGATACCAAGATACCAACATACCAAACCTTGGTATGTTTGGATAAACCTTTTCACCACAATTAACCCACTATTATTTAAGAAGTTTTTTGTTTTTGTTTGTTTTTTTTTTTTTAGCTAGTATTGTTTAATTTCCTTACATTTAACTGTCTCAATGTAGTAAATATATCATATACCCTGACACTTCCCCCCACCCCCCATCTGGCTCTCTTTGGAATGTTTCCCAGGATCTTCTGGAAATCAGATTTTTTTTTTTTCATCTAGAAACTTCTACTCATTAAACAGTTGTAAATACAGAAAATGTATAGAATAGTTCATTGTCTTTATAACAGGGGTATAAATACCCCTTTATAACAGAGGTATTTAATGTAGGGCCCCACTGATAATTTTGTTCATTGCTACATATTAACATGAATTATGAACATCCATTGATGAAAATTAGGTCCAATTTGATGGTTTTTTCAAAATTTGTAACTCAAAGCTGTTCTTATACCTTTTTGCTTTAGCACCAAAGCCAAAGATATAAACCTGCTAACTTATAACAGGTATACACTTGGCTTTATTTCCCTTTCAACTGAGCATGATGGTGGAGTTCTAACTTCTGGCTTTCTACCTAAAAATCAGTTAACAAACAGTATCCCTATCTTCCTTCTGAGTTGGCATTCTGACTTCAAACTTTTCTTTTCCCAGTTAGCAATGGAAGCAAATTTTTCACATGAATACTCTTACTAAGAATTCATGTGACTCCTCCTGAGGAAACAGAGCTGAATAAAGACTGGTTCACCAAACTGAAAAGTCAGACTAACTTAAATTGAGATGAGATATTTAGGCTGGGACTAGGATTTCCGAAAATTGGACTTCAAAATCAGACTAAAATTACGTAGTGGAAAGAGAAATGTCTTATTTGAAGCATTCCCTATAACTAAATCCAGGCCTGGGTCAACCTTGGTTTTGAAGGAGTCAGTCACAGTTGGATCACATGGTAACTAGGCTTGTTTTTGCTTGAAGTGGGCCTAGGAATATACAGGAATGGTGCCATATCCTGGGAATGGCTCCTGAATTGACGCTCATGTTTTGCTTTGTTCTTCCTATTTTTGGGAAACTTCTGGTCTCCCTGTGTGGTTCCAGTAAGAGCTAACAATTGAAGTCCTCTCCAGGCACAGACACAGAACTTTACTTACGTCCACTGAAACCATCCTTGGGACTTTTTTGAACTGGAATTTAAGGAAATGTTTGTCTAATCATTAGCTGACGACTAAACTAATGAAGCAGAGACTTTAGGGGTTGAAAATGACACAGAATACAGACCATAAAGAATTAGCCAAGGAAATTCACTAAATAATCAAACAGCAACAACAACAAAAACAACAGACAATAACAATAAAAAAACTAATAAAAAACTCTGAGGAGAGGGAATCTCATTTCCAGAGTTGCTACATTATATTATTTAAAATATTGACTTTTTAATAGTCATGAGTCATGAAAATAAACAAGAAAATATGACTCATTCAGTAAAACAAACAAACAGTAAATAGAAGTTGTCCCAAATGTTGCATTTACCAAAGACTTTACATAAAATATTATAATATGTTAAAAGAACTAAAGGAACCATGTCTGAGTAATTATTTAATCAAACCACAGATACCACTGACAAAATTTTTATAACTATAGATTGGTTTGTACATTCTAGAATTTTATAAATGGAATTATACCTTATGTTTTCTTTTTAAATTCAGCATAATTATTTTAAAATTCATCCACCCTATTACATGCATCAATAGTGTGTTTCTTTTTATTGCTGAGTAATGACTCATGTATATCTATCAGGCTTCAGCAATTCAGTTGGCCAACTTCAGCTTGCTGTTGACCAAATTTAACCCCCCTCCCATCTGCTTATATATTTTTATGGTTAGTTTTATGCTACAACAGCAGAGCTGAGTAGAGACTATATGGTCCAGAAAGCTGAAAAAACATTTGTCTTTTTATACAAAAAGATTTGTCTTTTTATACAAAAGTCCTTGATATAGATATGTCATCCATTCACCTGTTGACAAAAATTTAAGATTTTGTTTCAGCTTTTGGGTTTGCTACTAACATTCATGTACAACTTTTTGTGGAGATACACTTTCATTTCTCTTTGGAAAATACCTAGAAGTAAGACTCTCAAGTATGGTAAATGTATGTTTAACATCATAAGACACTATCAAATTGTTTTCCAAGGTGGTTGTGTTATTTTATAATCCAACCAGCAGTGTATGAGAGGTTCAAGTTGTTCCATGTCTTTGTCAATACTTGTTATGGTCAGTCTTTTTAATTTTGGTCATTATATTGAGTGTATAGTAAAATATTATTGTTGTAAGTTGAATTTTCTTAATCTATGTTCAGGAGAGCTATTGGCTTGTAATTCTTTTTTTTGTAATTACCTAGTTTTGTTACCAGGGTAGTGTTGGCCTCATAGAATGAATTTGGAACCTTTCCTTCCTCTTCTATTTTTTTAGAAGAGTTTGAAAAGAATAGGTATTAGCTTTCCTTTAAATGTTTGGTAGAATTCACCTGTGAGGATGTCTGGTCCTGGACTTTTAATTTGCTGGAGTTTTTTCATTACTGATTTAATTTCTTTGCTGATAATCAATCTGCTCAAATTTTCTTTTCCTCTTGATTCAGCTTTGGGGGGGTCATATATTTCTAGAAATTTATCCATTTCTTCTAGGTTGTCCAATTTGTTAGGATATCATTTTATATAATATTCTGTTATAATTCTTTGTATTTCTGTGTTCAGTTGTCATTTTTCCTCTTCATTTCTGATTTTACTTGGGTTTTCACTTTCTCTCTTGCTTCCTCTCTCTCTTTTTGATGGGTCTGTCTAAAGATTTATCAATTTTGTTGATCTTTTCAAAGAACCAGCTCCTGGTTTCATTGATATGTTTTATTGCTTTGTTTTTTAGTTTCTATTTTATTTCTACTCTAATCTTTATTATTTCTTTCTATTGGTTTTGGGTTTTGTTTGTTTTTATTTCTATAACTCTTTTACATGTAAGTTTAAGCTGTTTATTTGAGATTTTTTTCCTGCTTCTTGAGGTAGGACTTTATTTCTGTAAACTTCCTTCTTAGAATAGATTTCGCTGCATCCCAAAAATTTTGGACTGTTGTGTTTTCATTTCCATTTGTCTCTATATATTTTCAAATTTCTTCTTTGATTTCTTGGTTGACCCATTTACTGTTTAGTAGCATGTTATTTAATCCCATGTATATATGTTCATTCCAGATTTTTTTTCTTGCAGATGATTTCTAGTTTCATAGTCTTATTCTTGGAGAGATGCAAGGTATGACTTTAATCTTTTTAAATTTGTTGAGACTTGTTTTGTGGTCTAACATGTGACCTATTCTGGAGAATGTTCCACGTGTACTTGAAAGGAATATATATTTCACTGTTTTAGGATGGAATGTTCTGAACATATTTGTTAGATTCATCTGGTCCAATGTATCAATCAAAGCCATTATTAAAAATAAAAAAGCCATTGTTTCCTTATTGATTTTCTGTTTGGATGATCTATCCATTGATATAGGTGGGTGTTAAAATCTCCTACTGTTATTGTATTATTATCAATTAGTTCTTTTATGTCTGTTATTAACTGTTCCATGTACTTGGGCGCTCCCATGTTGAATGCATATTTACAGTTGTTATATCTTCCTGTTTGATCGATCCCTTTGTGATTATATTGCATTCTTCTTTCCCTCGTATTACAGTGTTTATTTTAAAGATTATTTTGTCCAATATAAGTATTGCTACTTCAGGTTTCTTTTCATTTCCATTTGAGTAATACATGCTTTTCCATCCATTCACTTTCAATCTGCATGTGTCTTTAGGTCTGAAGGGAGTCTCTTGTAGGCAGCGTACAGACGGGTCTTTCTTTTTTATTCATTCAATCACCCTATGTCTTTTAATTGAAGCATTAAGTTCATTTACACTCAAAGTAATTATTGATAGTCTGTACCTTTTTACTTGTTTTAAGGTTGTTTTTGTAGTTTTTCTTTATTCCTTTTTTCTGTTGCTCTCTTGTCTTTAGTTTTCTGGCTTTCTTTATTGATATACCTAGATTCCTTTCTCTATATTTGTTGCATTATCTATTTCTGGTTTTTGATTTGTGGTTACCATCAGGTTTATATATAACATCTTATACATTTACTAGCCTATATTAAGTTGATGGTTACTTAAGCTTGAACCATTCTAAAAGTACTAAATTTCTATGTATATACATATTCACATCCTTTTATTTTGTGCATTTCTTGGCTAATTTTTATAAATATACTTAATTTTACTGCTTTATGCTTCCCACTTTCATTATTCTTGTTTATGGTATTTCTTTTCCACTCAAATAGTTCCCTTTAATATTTCCTGTAAGGCTGGTTTAGTAGTTACAAATTCCTTTAGCTATTGTTTAGTCTAGGAAACTTTATCTCTCCTATTCTGAAGAATAACTCTGCTGGGTAGAGTATTGTTGGTTGTAGTTTTTCTTTTTTGTGTGTGTTTTGTTTTGTTTTGCTTTTTTTCAGCACTTTGAATATATCATGGTACTCCCTTCTGGCCACTCAAAGTTTCTGCTGAAAAATTAGCTGATGGCCTTATGGGGCTTCCCTTAAACATAAGTGTTTTCTTTTCTCTTGCTACTTTTAAAACTCTGCCTTTTTCAGTAATTTTTGTCATTTTAATTACTATGTGTCTTGGTGTGGAGTGTTGGGTTGATGTTATTGGGACTCTCCATGCATCCTGGATCTGGATTTCTGTTTTCTTCCCCAGATTTGGGAGGTTTTCAGCTATTATCTCTTCAAATACACTTTCTGCCCCCTTTTCTCTCTCTTCTCCTTTTGAGTTCCCTATAATGCAAATATTAATATGCTTGATGGTGTTGCTGAGTTCTCTCAATCTATTTTCTTTTTTAAGATTTTATTTATTTATTTGACAGAGAGAGAGATCACAAGTAGGCAGAGAGGCAGGCAGAGACAGAGAGAGGAAAGCAGGCTCCTTGCTGAGCCTGATGTGAGGCACGATTCCAGGACCCTGATATCATGACCTGAGCTGAAGGCAGAGGTTTAACCCACTGAGCCACCCAGGCACCCTTCGTAATCTGTTTTCATGTATTATTATTTTTTTTCTTTATCCTGTTCTTCTTGATTGCATTCCATTACTTTGTCCCCAGATCACTGATATGTTCTTCTGCTTCCTGTGGTCTACTATTTATTCTCTCAATTGTATTTTTAATTTCAGTTATTAAGTTCTTCATCATGATTGGTTCTTCATGTTTTCTTCTTCTTTATTGAGAGTCTCATTGAGGTCCTCCACTCTTTTCTCAAATCCGGTATCTTTATGACCATTTCTTAAATTCTCAGGGATATTAATCATCTCTGTTTTATTTTGCCCTATTGCTGTAATTTTTTCCCTCTTCTTTCATTTGAGACATATTCCTCTGTCCCCTCATTTTGACTCTCTGTCTTTGTCCCTGTGTGTGAGGAAAGTCAGCTATGTCTCTTGGTCTTAAAAGTAATGGTTTTATGAAGATGTCCTATAATGTCCCCTGGTCCCCAGAAACTGCACTTCTGAGGATATCTCCTATATGTGTTTTGTACATTCTGCTGTTGTGGCTGAGCTGTGTTTACCTTCTATCTAGTCATCTACAATGTCTCTCTGCCTGTTGTAGGTAGGATTTGGTCCCTGTGTTGTTAATGGGCAGGTCTACTGTAGTATGTGGGGATGGGGCTTGTTGCCAGCAAGGCCCATGCATGTCTGTGTGGGAGGGGACATTCAGCTGCCTAGGAAAACTTCCCCGGCTGCAGTAGAAGAGACAAGTCTGTAGAAGAGTGTAGAGTTGGCATGCTGTTAGCAAGCTAGGGTGGAGAGTATTCAAGCTGCACTGGTTCCCATAGGTTTCAGCACATCTAGGCTTGGGGCAGGGGGCGTGGAGACTGGTACCTATCATCTCCATTGTTCTTGGAGTAGTCTCCCAGAGATTCTTGCCCAGAGATTCTTTCTGCTCAGAAATTAGTAAATAAGTCTCCTTTCTGTATACCTCAGGAATTTTTCAAACTGCTGCTTCTATGCTGGATCTCAACAGAGCTGATTGTTGTACTATTTCTTTCAAGGTAGAGACACATTTTCCTATCATCTTCTGGCTCTCCCAAAGCCAAGTCCACTGATTTTTGAAGTTCCAGGTATTGAGTTCCATCGGTTATAAGAAGCAGTGAAGTTAGCCTGGTGTGGGGTCTATTCCTCTCCCTTTCCTTTGCCTGCACCATCCCTTCTGAGAGAGTCTCATAACCCTATTTGGCCCCTGACTACCTCTATTCTTCCCGTCATCTTCTCCACATTTAGCTGTAGAAAGTCTGTTCTGCTAGTCTTCAGGTCATTTTCTGGGTTATTTACACTGATGTGGATGTTGGCTAGATCTATCCACAGGATAAGGTGAGTCTATGATCCTCCTACTCTGCCATTTGTCTTTGGAAGTACTCTAGACTTCTCAGGTAAAAGATCGATAAAACTAAGTTTTGGAATAGTGATCAGTTTGGTTCAGGTAGCAGACAGAAAGAGGGAAGTGCCTACAGTTGTTGATATATTCAATATTCCAGTTTAATATCAAGTGGTGTTTATTCTGTTATTAATGTGGTAAAACAAATGATCAACATGATCAAAAATTAAGGATGTCCATTCATGGATCAGTGATAAAAGTGTTAATAGATTAATACAATTTTGTTCCCTTTACAAAAAAAACTCACCACCACCAACAAAAATGTATAAAAGGAGATAAAAGGTGGGTGAGGAACAGAAAGAATGAGAAAGAAAGAAGAAGGAGGTAGAAGAGGAGAAGGAAGAGGAGAAGAGGAGCAGGGGAAGGAGAAAGAAAAGGAAGGACAGGAAAGCAAAGAACAGATTTAGATCTCTTACATGAAAAAAATTGCAAAGTAAATTAAAAACCCATGATGAAGAAATTGCTTCCATGAAACAAGAGCACTGGATAGAAATGCAAGAGCTCTGGGAGGAGATGGTGAGAAAATGGGAAAAAATGAAGTGTGAGCTAGCAAAGCTCAGGAATTCAGGGGGGAAAATAAAAATAGAAAAATGATAGTGGCAAAAGGAAAACAAGGGAGGGTAGACAAAAGAGAATACTGAAAACAAATATGCTATTACTTGTATATTATATTGTATTTGTATTTCTTCCTCTTCCCCATCTTTGTGTCTCCTTTTATATCTTTTTGTTGCAGTTAATTGCAAGGAATGCTGTTGAAAATACTGTCAAGTATAAAATGTGAAATGGTGTTGAAGGAAAAGATTAGAGAGAAAAAGATAAATATGGAGAATAGGCAAAGAGAAACTTTTTAATTCCTGGTGGAGAAAAACAAAACAATGGATCAGAGAAAATATGTGTAATTCACTTTCTTGAAATAAAAGAACTTTGGCCCCACATAAGTAGGCATCATGCCTAAGGGAATACTGACGGAGGAAAGAGAGTGGAGTTATAACCAATTAAACATGCTCAATTTTGAAAAAAAAAAAAGCTCAACTTTGAAGAAAAAGGAAGAAATATTTGAGGAGCCAAGAAAAATATAATTACCTGTAAGGGGTGAAAACATGAGGCTGTCCTCAGACTTTTCCACAGCAAAAGCTGATACTAAGAGAAAGTGGAGGAATGGCAATTAAAAAAGTCAAAGAAAGAAAGCATGACCAGGGATTTTATAATTCCTCAAAGTGATGTTCAGTTTAAGACAACATTTTGACACATTATACATCAGCTTCTTAGGGAACATTGTTCCCATGAGACTTCTTGATGATTCCAGTAAAGAACTTCAAATGGACAAATTGTGAAAATGAATATTAAAAACACTGTTGATGAACACTGACTCTTTAATTAGGTCTACCTAAAACACCAAAATAAGAGTGGAAATTAGGATGGCAGAACAGAAATTTTTTTTAAAATTTTATTTATTTGACAGAGAGAGAGATCACAAATAGGCAGAGAGGCAGGCAGGGAGAGAGGGGAAACAGACTGCCTGTTGAGCAGAGAGCCCAATGCAAGGCTTGATCACAGGATCCTGATATCATGACCTGAGCTGAAGGCAGATGTTTAACCCACTGAGCCACCCAGGTGTCCCCAGAATGAGTGTTATATACCCTGATAGTATAAAAAATTTACAACAAAAATTAGGAATGGAAGGAGGAAAAAAGTTTGAGTCAATTATTTCTCATCATTTTAAATAACTGGTGAGTGATATCAAAGTGGCAAATCAATTAGTAAGGATCATATCTATAAAAACCCAAATTTATTAAAAAAGACAACAGTTGATTAAACTGAGATGGCATAAAAGAGAGAGGGAAATAAGAAAAGGAATTGCACAGAGCGCCTGCTTGTGATCTCTCTCTCTCTGTCAAATAAATAAATACAATTTAAAAAGAAAAGAAAAAGAAAAGGAATTGATTGCATACAGTAAGACATTAATAGAGATTAGGTAAATGAAGAGTGACAGATTACAATTAAGCATATTGTCATATCAGTAAGGACTAAATTCACTTATTAAAGGAAAAAGGCTTTCAGATCAGATTACATATTAAAACCCCTTTTATGTTGTATATAAAAGCCACACCTAAAACAAATGAGTCATAAAAGATGAAAATTAAAAAACAAAACAAAACTGATAAACATATACCAGGCCAGTGAAAATGAAAGAAAGCAGGGTTGTGATTTTACTATCTGACACACTCAATTCAGATTTGAAAAATATTAAATAAAGAAGGGCACATTTTGATGTTAAAATATACAACTCATAATAGTTATGAATACTTGTGCATCAAATAATATAGCATCAATATTCATAGAGTCAAAAAGATAATACAAGAAATATAAGAAAATTTGAAGGGATATGTGGTGAGAGATACAGTTACTATTTCATAATTCATGACAATTGACTAGACATAAAAAAAGGAAATGATTTAGAATATCTGAGTAAACTACATACTCACATAGTCACACAGACATAGTCAGCCAGTATATAACATACTTTATTTCCAAATGTTTCTGTAATACTAAAAAATTTAAGCATATATGAGGATGAAAATCTAAATAAATCTTAAAAAGTAGAAATAGCACATACAACATTCTGTGATCCCAGTGTAATACAACTAAAAATTATAACAAACTAAGAAAACCTCAAAAAAAGAAGGGGAAAAGCAACCAGAAAAGAAAATATAAAAACTTTATCTTAAAAGGCTTGAGGAAAGAAAATAACCAAACAGAAGTTGTAGAATATAAAGAAAAGAATGATAATGAAAATAATACATATTAGACCTATAGAATATAGCTAAAAATTCATGCTTCCTGAGTTTTATGCTCAGGGTGGATAAGAGACACTAGTACATTATTTTAAACTTTGTGAACTTTGAATCAAGTGACTGGCTTATGTATTCAAAAACTGAACTTCAAACATATTTTTTTAAACGTGAATACCTTTATACAGCTAAAATAAGAAATTCCCATAAAGATTTCTGTTGATGAACATTGATGAGGAATTGACCTTGTTTTTGTGCAGATTTTGATTGGCTGAGCTGACTTTAAATATGCTTCCTTCTAGAGCCTGAAGTAGTATTGCCTTCAGTTTGCACATGAGAAAATGAAGTAGGGAGAAAATGATCAAGCTAACAGCAGGATGTAATTTTTTCCTACAGTCACTTTATCATTTACCATTCTGATTGCCACTTTATCTGTAAACTCTGGGCAAGTTTCCTAGCGGTCAGAATCAGTCCAGCTTGCTATAACAAGGTACCATAGACCGGGTGGCTTATTAACAACATAAATTTATTTCTTTATTTTTTATTTTTTTAATTATTTTTTATTTTTTAAAGGTTTTATTTATTTATTTGTCAGAGAGAGAGTTCTCCTGCTATTCTTATAAAGGCACTAATCCCATTCATGAGGGTCCCACAACCTCATCTGATTCTCATTATTTCCTAAAGTCCCCACCTGGTAATACCATCACCTTGGGGAGTAGGGTTTTAACATATGAATTTAGGGGACACACATACATTCAGTCCATAACAGGAATGTTCTTCTTTAAAAAATATTGTTGTTGCTGTTGTTATTTTTAAGTTAGGATAATGAATTTTTTCCCCAAGGGCTTTTAAAAAGATTAAATTAGATGATAGATATAAAATGGTTAATAATATGTTATCATGAAATAGTGGATCTTATCTTGTTATATACATAAAGAGTCGGTTTTTGCACCTGCAGATATCAAGTTTTGGAAAGACTCATTTGAGTAATATTTATTAGACACTTTCTATATGGTAGGCACTATTCTAGGTCAAGAGGATACAGCTATGAATTAAATAGACAAAAACACATGGAATGCTATTATTCAATATAAGTGGCTTTGATCAGCTTGCCATCTTGAATTTTTACAATGTTAGGCAATGCAGCATGAAGAGTCCCCCCTTTGTCCCCAGCCATCATTCAGAAAAGAGGGGTCAAAGACACTGGTTTAATATTCAGTGGCTCTACTTCTGACCTTCAGACATGAGTCATTTGTCACAGCCCCTTTCTGGAGTAGCTGATACTTTTTCTTATTATCCAGAAAACCAATCCCAGGTATGTAAACTTACATACTTTAAGGATGTACTTTAAGAAGAAATGTCTTTACCATAAAGCGAATCTCACTTAGACAATAACAAGTAGAAACAGAATTAAAGCATACAATTTCTGGCCATTCAGTGGTTATGAAAAACAAAATTTACTTGAAACAAACTGGGGATCCATTATATTAATTCAATTGTAAGATGAAAAGCACCTTCTGTCCTCCAGGAAAGCATGATTCTATAGCTTTCCTAGCATGTTTCAGTTGTGCAATTTAAATTAATCTCATACTGAACCAAAGACAACAAAGTGGGCCTTTCTCAATAAGAGACTCCTTGACATTTCATTTGTTTTATTTAATTGACAAAGATAAGTAGAATTGGGAAAGAAGATGTAATTCTCTACTCAGGGAGCATCTGGATGAAATCAGTAGTAATGAAAGCACCCAAATGTGTAACTGAGTGTGCATTTTCAACCTGACCAGTAGGGGAGGAACATCTGAAACACAATATTGACATTGTCCTTGGTTATTATGCATAAAAACTCAACTTATGCTCCACTTACTATATGACTTCAGGCATTATCAGATAAGGAGGTACCTAGATTCTCAGGGCATATCTATAGACTTCATTCAGGAAGAGCAGAAAAGATAATTTCATGAAAAACTTCTCCCCAAACCCTAATCCAACAGTCTAAACTCAACACTTACTTTTTCTCTTTCTTTCCTTTTCTCTTTCTTTCTTTTTTAAATAAGTAAGAGACAAAAATTCTGGCATAGAAATGATTAGTTACAGTCACTTCCCATAGTTGGCACTGCTAGCCCTTTTACCGTAAGTAAAATATTCTGAGTGACTTCTACTATAAACATAACAGGGATGCTTAAGTTTGGCCAGAGTTTCCCTTCATGGATTCAATTTTGTCATTGAAATGACCTTGTCCCCACAGAGACCTGTAATCTCCTTATATGAGAATGAGATGTCTTTTACATTGCTCTTGAGCACTCCAAGATAGAAAGCTTTCCTAAGGGCTTTGTTCCATATTAAGGTAGCATTTTCATTAAGTAAAGCTTTCCCTCTCCCTGTTTATTTCAGGTTTATACAAAAAAGTCAAGTAAAAAAATTAGGTTAGTTTAACCAAATAAAAACTATCACTGGCCCACTAAATGGACTAGAAAATTTTATACTAAGCAGAAATCCACTCTTAAACATTAAAGGGAATCTGAAGGCCAGATGGATTTTCATGTTTGAAAATAAGTAAGAACATAAAGCATGTTCTTGATTAAGCAAGAATATTTTGAATCTAAGGCAAATAGGAGTTAGTGGGAAGTTGAGCAATATTTTGGGTAAAACAGAGGCATTTATTTCAGTAATTATAAAATCTTGGAAATATATTGATTCCTCTTTCTAATGACTTAAGTCTGGAATTGTATGCCTGTAGGTTACATTTAAAAAGGCAAATCTAATTTGTGTAGTTAGGATGACAGTATTTCCTCTATTAGGGACACAGAAATACTGCCAATTAAAAGGATACACAACAGTGAATCACCAACTATAAGAAAGTTAGCCGAGTTTCTGATTCCTGCAGAAGCAGTTAGAATTCATTTGATCAACATACCCTACAGCATGTTATTTTACTAAGTTAACTGGATCTTTCAGGCTTCACTTTTAATGGAAATTAGATCCCAGAAACAAAAGTACTTACATACTTATAACCAGTTTCAAAAACAGTTATAACAGGAAGATAATATTAAACAGATTTTATTTATTTCTCTAAATAGTGGTATTTACTTTATAAAGGTCTCTTGTAAACACAAAAAGTGGCTGTAAGAATCATTTCATACATTAACTAACAATAAAATTCTGTTTTAATGAAAAGCTAAGCTAAAAGCTCTGCATGTTTAACAGTTTATAAAGACCTTATTTGTAAGGTCAGAAAATAATTGAATCCAAATTGTCTTTATAATAATCATGACCATTTGTCTTGAGCATAAATAGTTTTAAGTTGTGTATAAAAACTTCTAGAGTAATCTCTCCCTTTTACTAACAATACATAATCACAATACAAAAGTGTCTTGCAGAGAAATAAAAATTCTTCTTTATTATGCACACAGAAAAAGTTTTTTTATGTTAGAGGAAATGTGCAAATGACTATTTAAATAGAAAATCACTTGTATAGACCTGATGATAAGATGTGCTGGCTAATCATTGCTGTTAATAAAATTTTCCCAAAAATTCAATTTGCACCTCTTCTATTGATAGCATTTCAAAATCTTTGAATTTGACAGGTTGATATTTTAACTTGGGGGCTTTTGAGTGATGCCAGCCTAAAACATCTCACTTAAGTAGTGTCATTTAACACAACAGTATACTGTTTCATTAGTGTATGTTTATCAGTACCCTTTCTTAAAATTACTAATATCTTATCTTTTTGCTGGAAGGCTTTGTAAATCTGGGCTTAGAGCAGCTTTAGCTTGTATCAAATTTACAGTGACTTGGAGTCTGGGTACAGTCTTAGGACATGGAGACAGTTTGATCTACACAGTGATGACTTTCTGTGATAAGGCCAATCTGTACTTTTAAGGATTATTTCATTGCTTTGTTGCTTTGGATACTACCTATCAATGTTTTTTCAGTTATACAAAATAAACATTTCTACTGTACCAGCATCACCTTGATGAGATGTGCCAAGTTTATTCTTTGAGGAGAATCTTCAGCATTGTAACCAATATATTCATCATCTTCTGTTGAAATCCATTTAAGGAATTTTAATATTTAAGAAGAACATTTAGTTTTTAAAAACACAAGATGCTCATTTTCCTTTATACTAGCCAACTAATTATTTCTGGGTATTCTTGTGTCTTTTTAAAATATTTAATTTTAAAGTAAGATAAATGATTTAGGAGATAGAATGATTTAAAACAAGCACACTTGATTAGCAGATCATGAGGTGTTAGGGGCTGTGGAGAGTGCAAACAGTTTTGGGAAAGGGAATTGCTAAAGAACTGCACCTCAATAACAAGGAACATTGTAAAAAATATCAAACATCATCAGAAATATTCATGATATAAGATTGTGAAAGATGAACACAGAATATATATAATAAAATCACAGGTTAAAAAATTGAACAAAATAAACTAGCATAAAAATTGTACCAAAAAAAATGCTGGAGTATTAACAATCACAATCTCTGGGTTATGGGATTAAGGGTGATTTTTATTTTCTCATTGACACTCCACCTCATTTCCATTAGGGTATAATGGTTAAAAGATAACTTAACATTAAGTTGTAGTTCTATCACTTACTTGGATAAGTTAAATAACCTCTTCAATCCTTGTATGTAAAATGGAGGAAGTGCTATCTACCTTTCAGGTGCTGCCTCAGTAAGATACGCTTAGAAGTGCTTATCATATAATTAAGTGCACAATAAATGCTACTTAATTTTATTACATATTTCACCAAAACAGATTATTACGTTTGCAAAATATTTACCATTTTAAGACATCCTCAAATACAAAGAATATTTTTAATCTAGGTGATATTTAAAGGACAAGTATAACCACTTTAATTCAGGAAAAGTGTATGTATCTTTAAATTACTCTAAGCCAATCTTGCAAATATCAATTTTTAAACTATTTCAGAAGAATGTATTTTTGGAGTAAGGAGGGCATGTGTGCTCCTTAGTGGGTATTATAAAAAGTTAAAATTACTATCTAAAATTTCCCATTTTTTATTATATTGTAAAGCCAAATCTATAAAATTTACAAAGTAGCTATAGAAGTGTATAGGTAGGGGCACCTGGGTGGCTCAGTGGGTTAAAGCCTTTGCCTTCGGCTCAGGTCATGATCCCAGAGTCCTGGGATTGAACCCTGCATGGGGTGGGAGTGTCGGGGGCGGGGGGGGGGGGTGTCTCTGCTCAGCAGGGAGCCTGCTTCCACCTCTCTCTCTGCCTGCCTCTCTGCCAACTTGTGATCTTTGTCAAATAAATAAATAAAATCATAAAAGAAAGAAAGAAAGAAATGTGTAGGTATACAAATATTTTCAAATTTCCAAAACTTTAAAAAATCTCTACTTAGATATGAAAAACAATAATCTATGTGCATGTAAATCATAAATAATTCACAAAACTAGCCATAACTTATTTATGGTCTACCCTGAGTACTTCTCAGGATAATAACATAAAGGATATATTCTCGTAATCTAGCTGAAAGGCCAGAATTTTAGTTCCTGTTTGAATTAATAATTTGAAAAGAGAAATTGAAGGGATTAGACTGTAGCTTTCAAACTATAAGCACAGCATTTAGAAGTTCGTTATTTTTATAGCAGACCTAGCTCTATTTGGCCATCCAGAGTAGATGAGCTCAAATGTGGTTGAGGGATATGATATGAAATTTAAGTTCTCCTGGTATTTATTTCTCTAAAATAAATAAGCAAAATAAGTAATAATAATAAATAATAAATTTGCTCATTTTTTTAAAATAAAAAAATAAAAGCAAAATACAATGGAGTCACTTATGTCAAGGGGTTTTAAAATGAAGCTGGGAGGCCATTAGGAGGTGGGCCTTATGCATGCACCTCCTCCCCAAATACAACAGTGAATTTTCGAACTGGGCCAAACTGCAAATATTCCAAAGACACTGCAGGAATATCTGCGACATACTACAGTAATATATTTTAGTATGTTTAGTGATAGCCTTAGCAACCAATTATGCTTAGCCAAGATTATTTTTCTGCCATCAACACCAATCAAAATTCTTTGTAAACAATGTACACAAGCATTCCCTTCTGTCATTAAAAACCTCTGATTTTTGTTCCCTAGTGGGACACAATTTACCTGAATTTGTGTTATCGGAATTGCAATTCTGATACCCCAATTAAATGTTTTTGTTTTATTCAGTTCTTCCTCTTTTATTGGTTGACTGAGGCCTCAAAGAATTAAAACTAGAAATGACCATAGTCAGCATCCAAACATCTATATCTGTCACTCCTGCCGTCCATCATCCATTCATCTATTTTTTTTCTAAATATTAATTAAGTCTTCTTAATGTGGCATGGATTGTGCTAATGTGACATCCCTTTTTAAAATATAAAGGTGAAAAAAACATAAAGGTGAGCAATGAAGACAAGTTCCTGACCTCAGGGGACTTACCATCTCTTGAAGGAACCATACAACAAGCAAGTGGAGAAAATGAAAAGTAAATGCTATAAAAGAAATTCAAAGGTAACATGAAAAAGAGAGTAACCATTTGTTGGGTGTGGGCAAAAATGGAAGTACAGATAGGGTAATCTGGAAAACCTCTCTGAGTTGTGACCTGAAGAAGAAGAAAGCCTGCCAGAAAAACCTGGGGGAGAACCCTTCAAAAAGGGAAAATCAGAAGGGCTTGGAGAACAATCATGAGGTCTTATTAAGTGAAACAGGAATGCTAAACTGATTTATACATATAAGAGGACATGGTCAAAAAAAATGTATTGGATTGACATGTGTCAACATGAATGAATCTCAAAAAACATACTGAATAGAAAAAGGAAGATGCAAAATTATGCTTCTCATGACACAATTTGTGTAATTGTTCAAGGCACAAGAAAATGTATGTATTTTTGTATATATACATATATAAGAGGGCAAAAATACATATTTGATAAAGATATATACTAATTTCAGGATTTTGTTTACTTTTGAAAGAGGGAAGAAATGGAAAGTAGGATTTTAAAATGTTTGTTTCTTTAAAAAAACTGAAGGAAAAATAAGTCAAAAAATGATTATATAAGTGTTGGACTTTCTACATTTTCTATATATTGGTAAAGTTTGAGTATTAGGAAGTATTTAAATAAAAAACACAATACAAATAGTATAAACTTGATTTTTTTGGTCCACTTTATATTATTGCATTTATTTTGACTACAATTAACATACAGTATTATATTAGTTTCAGGTGTAAAACACAGATGACTCAAAATTCCATATAACTCCTGGTCCTCATCACAAGTGCTGTCCTTACCTATTTCACCCACTCCCTGAGTCTGTTTCTTGGCTTGTCTCTCTCTCTCTCTCTCTTTTTTTGTCTTTGCTCATTTGTTTTGTTCACATATGACATCATATGGTATTTCTCACTGATTGACTTATTTCACTTAGCATTATACTCTAACTCCATCCCTATTGCTATAAACAAATGGCAGGATTTCATTCTCTTTAAAGGCTGCATAATATCCCATAGCATGCATATATATATATATATATATATATATATATATATATATATATATATATATATATAACACATACCACATCTTTATCCATTCATCTATTGATAGACACTTGGGTTGCTTCTATAATTGTGCTATTGTAAATGCTGCTGCTATAAAAACAAGGTTGCATGTATCCCTTTGAATCAGTGTTTTTGTCTTTTTTGGTTAAATTAGTGTGATTACTGGATCATAGGGTAGTTTTATTTTTAACTTTTTGAGGACCCTCCATACTGTTTTCCACAGTGGCTGCACCAGTTTTCATTCCTACAGTATTGCAAGAGGGTTCCTTTTTATGAACCCAATATTAAAACAAATCCAAATACTGAGAGTATGATCCTGATGTCAAAAACTGAAAGAAATATCCTCGAATGTTAATAAATACATCTCTGTGTTGTGGGATTTGTGAGCGGTTTTCGTTTTGGTCATTCTTCGTTCCAAAGAACAATATATTGTGTGGATTAAGAATGTAGGAAAAGAGACTGACCATGAGCAAAGTGGGTAGTTTATTGTGGTGGAGGTATATTCTGTTCTTTTGATTGTTGGAATAATGTCTTACAGCCTTTTGCTGTAGATGTTCCACAGTCTGTTTTGTTAAAGATATTTATTCATTTGTTGTTTCTCAAACAGCTTTACTGAGGTATGATTGATATAAATTGCATATATTTAAAGTGTACAACTGGATACATTTTGACATATGTATAGTCCCATGAAATGACCAGATTCATCTCATGAACATATATGTGAACCCCAAAAGTTTCCTTATCTTCTTTTGTCATTCCTTTCTCCCTTTTACCTCTCACCTTCTGCAACCACTAATCATTATATAGACTTACATATCAATGAAACCAGAGTAGGAACTCTATTTTGGTCTTGATTCTTTTATTTAGCGTCATTATTTTGAGGTTCATCCATATCATTGGATGTATTAACTGCTCATTCCTTTTTGTTGATGAATAGTATTCCATTGTATGGATATACCACACTTTATTTATTTATTTAACTATTGATGGGCATTTGGATTGTTTTCAGTTTTCACAATTAGAAATAAAGTTGCTATAAACATTTTTGTGCAAGTCTTTGAGAGGACATATTTTTTCTTTCCTCTTGGGTAAATGCAATCTATTTTTAAATGTCTGAAGTAGAAGATCCAGTCCCTTGAGATTATTCTGTGACATTTGAGTTCCCATGGTTAAAATGTTTTGTTAAATTAGACCTAAATTTCCATTTCCTCAAATTGATACATTTAATTAAATTCATCCTCTCACCATTCACATTTTTCTTTGAAAAATATTTGCTGGCTATTATCATGTCGTTAGTCACCACTTTGTAAAACAGACTTCATATTCAGGATTCTCAATTTTTTTCTTGGATGAGTTAGTCCTTTTAGTTTTTTAATCTCATAGTTATTCAGATTATCTGGTATAAGTTATTCTAGTTCTATGTGATTTATCAATCAATTGCAATGCTTATAAGCATGAAAACTGAATGAAGAGAACAGTTTTTAATCCTTATTTTAAACTTCACACTTAATTGAATTTAACTAGCATTTAAAGTTAGTTTCAAGATGACTGACATTGGTAGTAGTAAAATGAGTAAGGCAAAGTGACAAGTTGTTAAAACAAGAGCTTTTCATTTTGACAGTTTAGTTATTTCCAGGCTTTGAAGTCTTGGGCAAGGAGCTTTATGTGTCTAAGCCTTCTTTCTTCATCTATAAATGGATAAAAATAAATGAAGATTAAATCATATAGTATAGGTAGGATATTCAATATTTCTTCTTACATTTCACAAACTACTTCTCATCCCAAAATGAAATAGTCCAATCACCATGTTTTTGAAACTATAAACTAATCAAGGCCTTTAATGAACTTCATTGGAATTTCCCTCTAATCTACCATGCCCAAAATGTCCTAAAGATGTAAGTATGGGGACGCCCTTACACTCATGGGTCTCTAAGTACCATGAGGTTTCTAAGGCTATAGATACAGTCATATTCACAATTCCTTTCAGTGTTCACTGACTCACATTCCCCTCTATTTATATTAATCATTTGTTTTTGTTTTCAGTTGCTTAATACTAAGAGTAAGAACTTTGATGGTAATAAAATAACATGTCTTTGAAAGCCAACCATTCATTGATGAACATTAATTAGTTACACAGTTGGAAGCTATTAGAATTTTAGTGAGTCAGTAAATAAATCCCCCCTCTCTCAACAAATTGGGGAACATACTTAGAGCTAAGTGCAAGAGTCAGAAGAATGCAGGTCAAAACATTACTTGTTTTGTTACATTGACAAAGCTGATTTAAGTATAGAGGGGAATGGGTCTGTTAATAATCACTAATCCATGATTAAACTTAACCTCCTCAAACCGCAATACTGGCAAGCTAGATAGTCATAGGATTCCCTTAACGGAGTAGACTTCCAAGTGTACAGATAGAGCAGTACAGTAAATACTCAGCCTCCTGCCAAGTCTCAGGAAGCATGAGACTTACCATGGAGCATGCTAAGATCTGAGGAGCGTTTTTGAAACTGCCCATTCAGGTATTTCATCTATTTCTCCTTCCCTGGGGTGGGAAAGACAATGTTCATCTAGGTAGAGTCCTTCTACATGGACACAGAAGGGATATGGAATAATTGTCCCTCGGTCCCCCCAAAAAGAATTTCCTACAGTTTATGGAGCAAATCACCTTTCAGAGTCAGGGAATCATGAGTTCCTGTCGTACCCATGCATGAATCCATGTCCTTCCAATTTATGTCTCTTGGAATCAGGGTCCTGTTTTTTTTTTTCTCCCATTCCCTCAGCTCTAGGTAGAGTACTTACTCAACACCACAGAGTGTAGAGTGACTTTAAAATGATTTTGTTCTTGAATAAAGAGGATATGGCATAGAATAGAGATAGAGGAATTTGTCCTTGGTTGTCCCGCCAGGGGGGAAATGGCTAATCTTAACAAAACATTCCCCTGCTTTCAAGGCTTTCCCTTGGCATTGGTGGGGACCTCTCACTTACTTCTACATTCATTGAGAACTTCCAAGAAAGAGAATGTTTCTTTTCCCTCAACATGTGAAGATAGCATTTCTGTTTCACACAACTCTTAAAAAGGAGACAAAAAGATATAAAGGTTTAAAACCTGCCAATTTCAATGTTTGAAGCTTTCACAAAGTTTGCTCTGCTGAAGTAGTTGATATCAATGGATTGCAAGTCAGCTCCATTCTGGAGAAAGGAAGCCTGTCAAGAAATTGCTTCTCTGTTGAGCCATCTGATTTCAGCTTTATCTTAATCACGTTCCAGCACTGATACTCTATAAGGAAGTTTTTAATCCTAAAAAGTGCTTTAAAAAGAAACAGGAAAGGAATCAGTGTTTTGATAGAGTGTTATTTGTAATTTTCCCTTGTGAAGCTATGATCTTTAAGTTTGGAGATTTGGGAATATCTATCATGCAAGAATAGTATGTGGATTATTTCTATTCCCCGAGGATCACATGAGAAAAATATAAATATTACTGTGATACATCATTTTGTAATAAATTAAAGTATAAGAGTGTAGAGAAGAAGATAAATTTCAATACTTATATTATAATTAGTTTGAATCTATATTACATGTTATATAGGCAGTGAGAAAACCGAATCATTTTGACTTGAAAAGTAGTTTTTTCCCTCCAATTTTTTGCATAGTTATTGAAATGATAGAGTTTTATTTCTGCTAATTTCTTGACTCTTACACAAGAAAGCAATGTGACTTTCATGTTTATGATAACCACCATTAGAATCAAAACAGTGCTACCTTTTTTCCAAAAGAAACGTCATCCTTTATCCTGCTTGGTTCTCTCTCTCTCTCTCTCTCTCTCTCTCTCATACACACACACAAACACACACAAAAAATATATAGGTAAGTTTTTGCTGTGAATATAAAATGGCTATTATCTTATTTATATCCATTAAAGTTTCCCCATTTTGTTTCTGTGCTAAATAGTCCCAATCTTGGCTCATGACTCTTTTACAAAGAAGCTCTGCACTATGTCTCTTAATGTCACATGTTTTTAGTAAGGAAGAAAAATCACAACTTGATATATGGTGTTAGTTCACTCATCAATTAAATAAGCTTCATCTACAATGCTTCAGTAAGTTCTAATTGCTCATTTATAAACAATCTTTGGCAAAAGCAACATTTCAGATGACAGGCATTAATGACTTACTAGGAGTAGAGAAAAAATATTCTGATCTTTTTCAAGATTTAAAAGCAAACAAATCTCAGGTTTTCCCCAGAAAGAGAAATATGATCTGTTTTAATGTTTTCCTGTACTCACTAATTGTTTTAACTACAGGAAAACATAGATTTGGAGAATTCGGAATCACTTATGTCATGGGTACTTCTCCAGGCCAATTAAGCCTAAAATTTAGTTAGGATACAAAATAATTAGAAGTCTATTGTGTGGTGGCACTCCATCTTCTCTAGGGTCTTACTTGCTTTTAGCTACTAGATGATCCTAATTAATCTTGGTTCCCAGCTTATACCCAGAGAGACTACATGCCACAATCCGACATCCTCTTAAATTGTGTAGCTGTTAGAGAGATCCCCTCACAGCTGGGAGGCTTCTTTATTTCTACCACTGGATTCTGGTTCTTGCCTGTCTCCCCCTCCACCCCAACTCCACCATGGAAAGGTATATAATGTACTTCTGGGCAAGGACATAAAACTCTTAAGAGTTTTATTTGGAGTTTGATATTGATTTTAAGATCTCGCAACTATATTAAATGAGAAGAGATGAGTCCCTTGTTAACAGGCACATTCCAGCCCCATGTAAAGTCACCATAATTGGTTGCTATTTGCTGTCCCAAAAGAGGCAGACTGGATGGGAACAAGATATTTTTGTGAGGCTTTAAAATTGCTAGATTTCTGACAAGGTGGAATTTTTTTTTTTGGTCATTAATCGTGGATCTAGGTCACTATTTAGTAAAAATGTTATATGGGCAAACAGGAAACAATTTTCTAATTTACTTTTAAGCTGGTACAACGGGTGTCTAAAGAGACTAACCTGACAAATGGTAAATATTACTGGTTTGTGTCATGAGAAAAGAAGTTTTTATGATGTCATGCAATAAGTTAACTGTGAATGCCCTTCATGAGGACATATGATAATGATTTTCCATTAATGTAAATTTCTCTAATTAACTCATCTGTTTCTCAACTATGAACCCTTTTTAACATTGTTTCTACTACTGAAACCTCAGACTTAGTGAATAAGAACTTCTTGTCATGCCACATTATTTTCCATGGTAAGCAACTTACAGATCAGGTATATTGGTTACCTGAACTGTATTTCAGATACAGCTTTGAAAAAAAAAAATCACTTTTTTCCCTACTGTTTCATAGCCCATTTCTTTGAGACTTAATTGACATGTAACATTATACTAGTTTCAGGTATACAACATAATGGTCTGATAAGTGGATGTATTGCAAAATGATTGCCACGATAAAGAAGAGGACTCTTTACCACAGTACTGTGTCTGCCTCTGGGGCAGGCCAAAGGATGCAGCCAAGATACCCTCCTCATCTTTAATTTCACCTGGGAAAATATTGTTTCCCTCTCCTCTCAGAGCATATAGTGCAGTTCTCAGATGAGAATGAGCAACACAGCAAGTAGATAGCCTACTTTCCTTCCTACCAGTGGTGGGATCCAGGAGTGCCCTGAAAACTGCTAACTTTCCTCCCCCTTCTACCTGAATGAATACCTAGGGTTAAGGCTGTTGTTTTGATCCAAGCTTGCTATTTCTCTTTGAGGCAAGTAAAGTATTTACTCCAGTGAAGAGAAAAATTCTCTAATAGAGGTGTCATGGGTTCTCTAAACCAGAGCCACATTTCCTAATGTGCTTGAGTAATAGGAACACTGTATTTCCAATACTACAATAGCAGTGGGGGTTGTTTGAATACTGGAAATGCTGCCCCATGCTTACAGTAGAAACACCAGTAGCAGCTCAGATATTACCACAATATTCACAGCTCACAGAACTCAACAGAGAAACAGAGAGATGGTAATTGAACTGTGCTTATATGTTAGTTATTCTTGGATATATTCACTGAGCTGCAGAGAAATATTCTTTGGAGATGGATAATTGAAATTCTTGGATTTGAATATGCTCTGGGTACAGTGTTAAACAATTAAATTCAGGTATTATCATATGTTCGAATGACAACTTGAAATATACACATAGTTTCATTACTCATAGTTGTTACAATTTCTTATTTATGTTAACACCATTAACTTTCCCCAGTCTCAATTTTGTTCAAAGTTTGTAGTTTATGAAGCACATGTCTCATTATCCTTGTTAGTATTACTACTACTAATTAAAGCAGAGTGTTGTTCACTATGCTTGTACTCAGTTGAATAGTTTATGTACACCTTTATTTCATTCTCTCAATGACTTTACCAGGTAGTTACTGTTATAATTATTTTACAGATGTGGACTCTGCAGCACAGAGATGTTAAGCAATCATGACCACACAGCTATGAAGAGTAAGAACAAAAATTCAGACCCAAGTATATACTGACCAACTCCATATTTTGAGCTCTTAACCATTATAGTGTATCTGCATATTATGTACATAGTATGTATGTAAAATTAATAGATTCAGTTAATCAATAAAACTATTAATATGTACATATATGAATAATAATATTTCTAATTACCTTGATACTAGGATCTGCTTAATTGGTTTGTGAACATTTACTACTCAGAAAATTTAAACAGCAATCACTGTCTCTTTTTTTAAAGGTAAATTGAAACACTATCTTGTCTGCAAAAATAATGATTTTGTAGGATTAAAAAACACACTAATTTTCACTCAATTTTTAGTCCGTTTTCTGCTACTAATAATAGAAAAAACATTAAGAACACTGTTGAAGAAAAAATACTCTTATTAAACTAATCTATGATGACTTGCACTGTATCTTTTTCCCTTTCTCTTCTTTTTTTCAGATTCCTCTGGTTAACTTTTCAAAATATTCCTAACTGCACAAATTTAAAAACAATTAGCATATTTGTCAATGTGCCCTTAAGTAAGTCCCCAGCTATTAGCACTGTGCCTGGCATACAGTTAATGACTCACAAATATTTGCTGCATTTTATTGAGGCATAATCTAAAACATGAATTAAATCCTTCTACAAGTTTGTAAATAGACAAAAGTCAACCTCTTTTAGAAAAACATCCAAATATTTATTTAAATATGCTTACTTACTTATAGCACATTTTCGGAAGTAGTTTAAGTAAGTATTCCTAAACAAAAATTTAGAGACATGAACCAATTTCAGTTATTCAGCCATTTTCCCTTCAAATAATATATATGTAAAATAATTTCAGGATAGTCAGTGCTTAATAAATATGGCTCACTTGTAAGAATATAACTGCTTAAATGAAACTTATGAGAATGTGCCCAATGTTATTTTATTTGGATTTACTTGAAACTCACGGTGAATTCTACTTAGTTTAAAGATCAAATATTTGGATGTTCTGATTGTTCTGTCATGTACACATGCCATTTTTTTTTCTTAGCTAAAACCAGAAATGGAAAAGGCAAAAATACCGTGAGAACAGTGGTTTTCTTGTGGTATTTCCAGCTCATTGGAAGTGGAGTATACTGGAAATCACGGGAGACAGGCTTTTCCCAGGGGGCTCCAAGTCCAGTGACACTAATCCAAGACGTTTGGTTTATTTAAAGCAGTCCTTTTAGGCTCATCTATCACCAGTCTCAAGACCCTGAACAAAACCTCTAGCAGTCCAAGCAATTATACACACGTTCTGGCAGGCTTTTCCCTCTACATGGAGTTATCGTCCAAATGCACAAACGTTTTCCTTTCAACAAATATGTAATGGGTTTTTCATAATTCTGAAAGATGGGTCTCCAAGTATAGGTTCACTTTTCATGTCCCGTGTGGAGGTTTGGACCACTTTCTGATAGCAGAATGGAAAATGAACTCCTTTCAAACCATCAGTGTTTTAATTCCTTCCTCTTTCAATTTAGCTGCTGTGACATGTTACCACCATTGCCAGTTCTAGGTCAGGGCACACAGAATAATTTGAAACACCAGAGATGTGAGCAGTACATTTGGGGTTTCTCAGTCACCAAGACTTCTTTCATTTTTTTTTTTAAATGATGTTTTTCTGTTGGCCAAAGAGAAATAATGGAAGGCCAAAAACATGTATTTCGTAAAGAGGGAATTTAATTTGCTTCAATAAACATTTCCCAAGCACCTACCCTGCTGCAGGTTCTGAGGATTCTAAAATGATTAAGACAAAAGTGGGTAACATTTTGTGAATGCTGATTGTCTGTGTAAGCCTTGTACATATATTATCCTTAGAAGCCTAACAACCACCATGTAAGGTAAGCACTGGTATTCAGTCTATTTTACAGAGAATATCTGTGTGCAGCAAAGTCCATTAACTTGCTTAAAGTCACACAGGCAGAAAATGATACTGGGGATCAAAACAATGTAAACTAACTTTAGAAACTACACTTTTAATTATAGATTCTCTCAAAATATTGACACCTTAAGGTGAAAGATTTAGTAATACTCTGAAGAAGTGGAGGGTAGAGGAGATTGCTGGGGAGGCTTCAGAGAAGAAATATATGGGTGGAGTCAGAAAGGTGAAAATGGAGTTCACCACATAGAACAGTTTGGATAGGAGGATTGGATGGAGAAGCTCCTTCTGTGAGAGAAGGACAGCATACGAAACAGAATGATGTTCTGAAAACCACAAATGATGTGGTATTTCGGAAACATAAAGTGTTGATGTGGAGGAAGGTGGCAGGAAGTGAGTCTAGAGATAGAGGCAAGTGCCAATTCACAGGGGACCTCATATGACGTACTAAGGAGACTATATTTTACCCTGTAAATCAGTATTTCTCAAAGTTCTCCCTCAATATGCCCTTACAGACAGAGAAATAAACTCTTGAGTTGTGGTACTGTAGTTCACATTAGTCCAAAGTCCTAATTTGGGAAAAACTTTTGAAGGGCATGGTTTTACCTAAAATTTATGCAATTTATAGAATACAGTTGTGCTTATTTTAAGATGTAAATTATGGTTCAAATTATTTCTCATTTAAGAAAATCATTGTTGTAGAATGATTTCTCTGCATCACACAAATGTGACAAAGTACCTTGTGTTTGAGAAGTTCAGCTAAAGATGTATGTGGGGAAAGAGGCAAAGCAATGATATAATTATGTTTGTCTCTCTGAACAATAATTTTGGAGGGGCAGATAGAGAAGAGGAAAATTCTCCAGATCAGACTAGAATTGATGAGGGCCACATTAAGGCAATGACAGTGATGAAGAAGAAGAGAAAAAATGGTTTTAGAAACATGCATAAGGGCAATTAGTTATCAAATGGATATAAGAGATAACAGAGAGCATCAAGGTGAAGCTGTATATCAATTCATGATAGGGAAATCTCAACAAGTGAGATGGAAAATACAGGAAGAAGAAAGGCTTTCCAGCAACTTTCATCACAAACGAGTCTCAAGATAAAGACACTAATTCCATAATTAGAGACATGAAATTCAACCCTTCTACATTCAACCAAATCTTACTATAACATTCTTGACTTTCTTTTATAGTTTTTGATGGTGTTTCCTCCTGGAATTTGAAACTAATACATGTATATTGCAGAACAACCTATAAAATTCAGAGATATTACAAAAGTGGAAAAACTGGTAAGTATTGCTAAGGATATAGAGAAACTGGAACTCTTGTGCGTTGTTGATGGGAATGTAAAATGGTGCAGTGTCGCGCCCTCCTAGCCTGCAGAGATGACGCAACACCAACATACACACAGGTCAATGCACAAGCTCTTGTTTATTCCCTGGTGATCTTTTTCCTCCCTCTGCGGGGAAGTTCCCTTGTCTTATACAGGGCATAACAGCCAATCACCGAGGTGTTCAAGTGAACAGAAGGTATCTGGGGCTTGTAGACAGTGGTGACATAACAGCCAATCACAGAGGTGTTCACGTGGTGAGCACGAGGTCACGTGTGGCCAGGGCGGATGTTTTTCAGGCTGTCCGTGCTGCTGGGGCTATGTAGCTGGCGCCATCTTAGGGGCGCGACCCCGACCGTGCAGTCTATATGGAAAACAGTACGGAGGTTCCTCAAAAAAAAATAAAAGTAGAATTACCATATGACCCAGAAATTCCAGTTCTGGGTATATACTTCAAAAGAATTTACAGCAGGAGCTCAAAGAGGTATTTTTACACCAGTGTTCATGTAGCATTTTTTACAATAGCCAAAATGTGGAAACAATCCAACTATCCATTAATGGATATATGCATCAACAAAATGTGGAATATAGATATGATGGAATATTATTCAGCCTTAAAAAGTCTTAATACTTTATTTAGTTGTTTCTTGATTCTCATTTTGCCTGTTTGATTTCTTTTAAGCTCTGCTCATGTGGTTGAAGGGGCTAGTATAACCTTCTAAACGGTGAGATGTCCCTTTGGAACTAAATATTTAAAAGCCAAAATTCTGGACTTTGAGAATTCTTCCTCATTCTTGAAGCAAACCAGGAGACTCTGGACTCTGGGAAACAAACTGAGGGTTATAGAAGGGTGGGGGGTGGGGGAATGGAGTAACCAGGTGATGGGTATTAAGGAGGGCATGTGTTGGGATGAGCACTGGGTGTTATATGCAAATAAGGATTTGTTGAACATTTACACAAAAACTTATGATGTACTATATGATGGCTAACTGAACAGTAAAACACACACACACATACACACACACAAAGTCTTAATACTTAAAGACTTAAAAAGCTTTAAAAGACTTATTTAAAAAGCTTTAGAGTGATGGGCTTATTTCAGTTTTTAAATGTTCAGGTGTATGAGGCTATGATAAAAGAAAAGAAGTTGATTTTCCTGAAATTGTTTATTAAATGATCAACTACTTTCCCATTAGTTGGTGATGCTTTTTGATCATGAATCAATTACAAATTTTTGCAAGGGAGTGTATCAAGATGATATCTTCATATCTTTTGTCACATGGACCTGTATGGATGGTGAAGTTATGTAGGGCTAAAAATATTGGCTTTGAATAAATAGACCCATGTTGAGTCAAAGGTTCACACTTTTTAGTTTTATGGACTTAGGAAGTTATTTAGTTTTTATTAGCTTTGATTTTTCTATAAAATAGAAAGAACAGTATTATCCTACCTCATGGGATTGTTGCAGGATTTAGAAGGAGAGTCTTGCAAAGTACCTTGCATATAATTAGTGCTTAATCAATGTTAGTGACCATCATTGCATTATAATTTTGGAGAGTTTTATGCATGTATATACATCATAAATCTGTCTTGACTCCATTATAATATTTAGTTCCTACAGTTTTCAAATACTTCCTTATAGGGACGGATTGAGACTGAGATTGTATGACTGTGTAGTCTGCATAGCTCTTTTGCATATGTTATTGATTTCCTTTTGATTCACACAATAACTCTATGATACAAAATACTTTTACTCCCTTACGAAGATGAGGAAAATCTTAAAGGTCACAAAAGTTTTAAGGCAAAGATTTGGAACTTCAGCTAAAAGCATTTGACTTCCAATGCAGTGTTTTTTTCCTGTGTTATCATGCTACCTTTGGGGAACAGAATCTCTTTTATCATATAGCTGTGTAAACTGTGAATAGTGTCTTTTTATTTAGGAAAGTGTTTATTTTAAGCATGAAAATAATCTATCAGATGTGTCTAGGGCAGTCCACATGTCCATAACTGAAATATCTCTAGCTCCTAAAGTATGAACAGGAGAGATTAAAGAGAACACTGGGATATTGTATATAATGTAGGAGGTGCTTGATTTATCCCTCTATAAATTTCAGGAGGATTAAGGAGTCTTACTGTGAAAGTGGTGTCAAAACTAATTATAACACCTGATTCAAGATAGACATTCTTCAGACTTCTTTCTATCAGGTGGGAGCTTTCTTAGCAGCCTGCTCTCATCACAAAAAGGTGTTGTGAGAGCTGATTTTTCTCTGAGCAGTCAAGTTGTACTAAAGTTCCCAGAGGGGGAAAACTATGTTTAAAGCTTTTCTCAATTGTTAGTAACTGAAAACCTCTTGTTGAATATAAATTAGCTCTTTCTACCTTTCCTGCCCTGGTCTATCATGCCAACCTAACTATTAAGTATAATTGAATTTTTCAATTGAATCATATACAATAAACTATTTTTATGTTTAAATTATTATTAATCATTAAGAATGGCAATTACAGTAAAAGTGCTATTTCTTGCCTTTATTATCCAGAAACATTTTCCACAAACTGTTTCCAGGTTTTCAACTTAGGGAGGAAATTCAATCATCAAGTTTTACATGTCATATTCAAACTAAAGATTTAAGTCAAAGTCTATATAATCATAAATCCGTTTTGGAATGTGCAGCATGCAGCTGGGAAATAAGTTTCCATTTATTATGCAGAATCCTAAGAACCCGCATAAATTTCAATTTAGCTCCCAAATAAATCTACTTTACAGGGAAAGGTTAGCTAAATCATCATATAAATGAGATTTAAAGTGTCTGTAGCTGGATTTTCTTTTTACACTGTAATTTCTTAACTTGCCACTGCCTATATTGATTTATACAGATTTTACTGTAGTGTATAGTTTTTATTTTGTCTTCTTTTTGTTTCCCAGTTTGCATTAATTCTTCTTTTGATACCAGTAACTCTATTGTTTTCTGAAGAACCACCCCTATACTGCCTGTGGCTCTCTGAGTGTGAACTCCATCTCTGACTCTGAGTATGAGCATGTTATTCAGGCCCAGTGAGAGCACCTGAGTTTTTTGGCCAGAGTGATCACTTCAGGAATAGGCATGTGGCCCAATCAAAGCTAATGGCATTCAACAAGCATTTTGCAAGGACTTCAGGGAAAGAAAGGCACTCTTCCACCGGGGTTGAGAGAATGTAGACTTTCAGCTATTGGTAGTCATGTGTGACACCAGAAGCAGTCTGATAGTGAAGCCAAGATGCAAGGGAGCAGAGCTAAGACTAGAAAGTAACTGGGTTTCAGTGACTCATTTGAAGCCTTGGATCAAGCTGATATACAAACCAGCCCTACTCTTGAATGTTAACCTTTGACTTAATTGCTAAACACTTACTTACTGATTAATTAATTAATTATTAATTAAGAATTCTTTCAAAGACTTTATACTATAAAAGACAGTACAAATAGGCAAATACAGTATACTGTGATAAAGGACAGGTTAGGTCAAAGCAAGGTGCTGGAGGGGAAATGAGGGCTGCCTTGGAAGGGTCAGACAAGAAATTCAGAGGGAGGTGATCCATTCTAGTTGAGTCCTAAATGATGAGCAGAGAGTACTGATTGGAGGATGGTGACTAGAGGGAGGGATGGCTGTGAATGGTCTTAAGAGCCTATGCAAAACCCTAGAGACCAGAGTATGGATGTTCAAGTAACATTGAGTAATTTATTATGGCAGGACCATACATTAGAAAGCTGGGAAGGAGTTTTGGAGTCATGAGAAATCGAGCTGGTGGAATAAGAAGGAGCAAGAGGAAGGAGGTCTTTATACACCATGGTTTTAAGCAGAGATCTTGCATTTTAGAAATATGACTCTTAGCAGGATGGAGAAATGGCTTGAGAGAGAGCAAAACTGAAGGTGATTAAATTTTCGAGCTGGGAGATGATGGTCACATGGTCTGATAGAGTGGCTCTGTGAATGGAGAGAAGAAAATGATTTTTAAGAGATTTTGGAAGGGTGAAAAACCAGGTCATCTGATTGACTAGATGTGGCAGAAACTCAAGATGTGTTAGAAGAGATTAAAATATGAGATGCAAGTCTGGTAGTTGAGTTCTCCTGCAATTCTAAAGTTCTGCTCTTTGGGGAAGAACTGCTCCTTCTTTTGTAGCTGTTCACACTACATGATATCACTAGCCATCAAAATGTTCAGCCTCATCTCACTGTCTTTTTTGCCTTGTGGGTGCATGTATGACAGTTTCCTGCCATCACTGACCCAAAAGTCTCCTCTATATCAACATTGAATACAGAGAGACCACAACTTACTATTGGAAAACTACTAACAGATTTGCATTGCAGTTAATATGAAAGTGACTACAAAGTCCAGACAAATTTTCACATAAATTAACACAGGGAAGTAGAAAAAAGAACAAGTAACTTCTCTTATAACCTCAAGAGACAATGATGTATGTTGATTGCTACCTCTTCAAAGACTCCTGTGTTCATTTTGGAGATAAGTGTTTACAATTCCAAAGGTCAGAAGGCCTGTGACCTTACGTTGTAAAATCAAAAGGCTAGGCCTCCTTCTTGGGCCCTTTATGTTTTCAAGGAGACATCCTATGAATGGGAGCGTAAGGAGGCAGACACTTCCCTTTTTTTTATTAAACAAAGAAAATTTCATAACTTTACTCCAGAATCACCAGACTCTCCCTGATTGTTACATCCCAGCTTGTTCAGCCTGCCTCTGTTTATTCCCTGAATTCAATATCTGTGATTAATGTTGATATTACCTAATCCAAATTTAGGAGTCCCTGACAAGTTCAGAGAATTCCAAAGTCCCATTCAAGTTGTTTGTTGATTTAGTAAATGCCAGAAGTCCTATCATACTCATTCATTGGGTGCCTCTGTGTGTTTGATCAAATGTGTTTCCAACGAAAGGACAAGAGGGGACAGAGCCAGGTTCTGTGAATAAGAATGATAGCACACATGCTTCTTTATCCTTCTCTTCTTTTTCCTTGTCTTCTGGCATCTTAGTTTCTTAGTAAACTCTGTTACGGGCATGTCCCAGGGAGAAGAAAGTAGAGTGAGACTGAGAAAGGTTTATTTTGGTATCTTCTGGTTCATTTTACATGTACCTTTTAAGGTCATGCATCAGAAAGGAAGGTGGAGAGGGGTGCATCTTACTCAGGTACACAGAAATTCTTCCTCAAGTCAACAAACCTTCTCACACTGCAGTGTTAGTGATCCGCCATCTCCAGTCTTGATCCCTCTCTGGGTTCCACCGAATGCCTTCCACACTTAGAATCCTAGTGCTGATTTTGGCTGTATTGCAGAAGCTTCTCTGTGTGATGGCTGTGGTGAGATGCTAAGCAGTAACCACTGCTGTCACTCTGGGATGTTATGCTTGGCCAAATAACCCAAACTGGCTCTTGAGAAGGGAAAATATCCTGGCATTTGGGTATTGACAGAGGTGGTCTGCAGTAGTGCATTTACAAGTAAGGACTTTTACCGATGAAGTCACAGGGAGACCAAGGAAAGGATTTTATTTGACATCACATAAAATGTCTCTTTGAGCATTCTTGCTCTTTCTCCAAAGTCTTTTGTCTATATGGCATCTGTCACATCTCATTTCTTTCCATCCCTTTCCCTCGATTACTTTCATCTTCTTTCTTACCTCCCTTTGACAGCCCACGTCAGCATTCTCTCATTTCCATTTCCTCTGGGTTCAGCTATCCTTTTTCTTTTCGATTTTATTTACTCCTTTTTTGTCTTCTCCAAATGTATCCTTAACAATTAAAGACTCAATGCTAAACTTGAAAAACACCAGAATGTTAAAAATTTATATATTTTCTATTATATATATAATTATATATTATAAATCTGTAAAATAATACATTATATAAATAAATACATTAATAAATTTATATATACAATTGTTTGGACTTGAGCCTTGATGAGACATACAGTAATGGAAAATGAACTATTATTATTTTATCAAGTTTTTTTGCTGTCCATCCTATGTTAATCAGGCAGTGGAAGGTACCCATCAATAACAGAGTGCCCTAGGTTTGACTTAAATTTATCTCTGAGGCTCAGTTTTCTTATCTTTAAAGTGGGAAAAATAATCTCCATAGGACTGTTTGTGGATTGAATTTGTGACATATGAAAACACAAGAGACACTCGGAAAACTTAGTTTCAGTTCTCTTTCTTACTTAATTTCTTCCTATTTGAAAATTAAAACCAGGCATTTGGTTTTCTTTTCCCAAAAACTTATGTGAATATGATATAAAGGTAACCTTATTAGATATTGAAAGAGTTATTCTATTTAACTTCAGATGTTCAGTTTTAGTTGTTGCTGTTGGAGGGGGCACTATTTTTCTTCATAGTCATATTTTTCTTCATGAAATCTGTTTGGGTCTTTTTATCTCAACCATCCTGTCCAAAATAACACTATTTGTTAATACTGTTAATCCAAATTCATTTTATTGCTGTTTACTTGGAGTGGATTTCCTTTATGAGCTTTCAAAATATCCAAGAAATAAGGTAATTTTGGCAATGTTCTGAATTCGTGTGTGTGATTCTCTTTGAAACTAAATAAATAGGCTTATTTATTTTCTTTTTGACCACACCTGTAAGCTGAAAGCCTGTGATAATTAACTTTTTATCATCTCAAATTGGATTGCAAACTGTTTTGATAATTAAAAGCAGATGGCAGAAGCTGGAGGAAAATGTGTAGCAGCTGATTAGTGGAAATAAGTGAATTTGGAGTTATTTAACATCCAGATAGTAGATGGGTCAAACACAGTTTATACTTTACAGTGGTTACTTTTAGAGTAATTCCAAACATGATGTTTGATAATATATCGAGAAGTAGGTGTTTGTTCTTCATCTTCGTTTGGTCTCTGTCCCATGACCAAATGCTCACTTTCTTTATACAGCATGTGTGCCAATGCATTAATTTCAGCTCGACCTGGTTAGCTGGGTCACCAGTGGTTTCTTGATAAGAATTTGCTTTGCCTCAGAGTATCTTGAGGCTGAGCATTATGTGTTGAGTTTTTCTTTATGGAGCTTGTTATTGGCTCTCAAAGCCAGTGTTCGACAATGTTCAGCCACCCTATAAATAGTTCACCTATCAGCCTAATAATTTTCATTCTGATACTGAAAACAAAAGATTTCACTGGGTAAATGAAGTTGTTCAGCAGGTTAGACATGTTTTAAGTACCCTCTCAGATTAATGCTAATTAAGATTTTAATTCCCACTACTCTGGAACTGTGAAACCAATTTGAAAGGTATGGATGACTCTCTAATTTCAATAAATCTGTGTTAATGGAGTTATATGGCCATAAAGGCTAAAGTATCCAACTCTAAACATCAACCCACCAAAGCACTGAAAACTCATATTCCATGAATGAAAGTTACCAAAACAATGCAATCTTTTCATAGAGTTTTCAGTCATTCTCTGAGAAACATCTGCTGGAGTAGAAAAGTTAGAGTTTAAAAAACGTAACAGAGACTCTCCTTTTCAGGGAAATCCCCCTTCAAGAATTTTATCAACTTTTTGGGAATAGCTGTATTTTTTTCTTTGAAGATTATTGCCTTGATAGAGAAGGTGGTACATGATCCCAATTCTATTACTTATTATTAAAGATTTGATAAGAACCAATCTGTATGGGTTGAATTGTGTCCACCAAAAATGATATGTTGAAGCCCTAAACTCTAATACCTCAGAAGGAGGTGTTTTTTGGAAATAGGGTATTTGCAGATTTAACTAAATTAAGATGATGTGATTAGGACAGGCTCTAATCCAATATGATTGGTACTATTATAAAAGAAAAAAAAATTGGACAAAGACACAGGAAAAATGATGTGAGGATGGCAGAGGCAGAGATTAGATTAATGCAGCTGGAAGCCAAGGAATACCAAGGATTGTTGCCCACTACCAGAAGCTAGGAAAAGGCAATGAATGATTCTACTCAGCATCTCCAAGGGCATAGCTCTGCTGACATCGGGATTTGGCACTTTTAAGCCACCCAGTTTGTGGCACTTTATGGCAGCTATAGCAAAATGATACACAATCCATTGCCATCATGAAAATCTTTCCTTGAGAAACACATCTGGAAGAATAGAAGAATAGTAGAGAATATAATGTTCTATTTCTCATTAATAGATATGCTTTCAATCTGTTTTAAACTTTTTTTAAAATATTTTATTTATTTATTCGAGAGAGAGTGAGAGAGAGCATGAGAGGGGAAGAGGTCAGAGGGAGAAGCAGACTCCCCATGGAGCTGGGAGCCTGATGCGGGACCTGATCCCTGAACTCCAGGATCCTGACCCGAGCCAAAGGCAATCTAACCAACTGAGCCACCCAGGCGCCCCTAAACTTTTTTTTTTTAAATAAGAAATTTCTATTACTAATTCAAAAACTACACATGTTCATTATAGAAAATGTTAAAAACAGATAGGTGATCTAAACTGGACATTGCTCCATCCTTTATTCACCACAGATCAACTAGAGTTAATTAGTTAAAACATCGATTCTGCCTCTTCTCTCATTAGAACCCTTCAATGGCTTCTCACCTCTCTCAGAGCAAATCGATAGAATTACAGTGACCAATAATTCATTTAAATCATTGAAGCAATGGTTCTCAATTGGGGACATTTGAAAGCTGTTGCTGTCTGGTTCATCCTACATAAATTCCAACAGAATTTCCAAAGGTGTAGACTGGGGAAGAGTATTTTGAGAATCTCCCTTAGGTGATTCTAATGTATTTTAAGATGAAGAACCACTATGTTGGCAAGGATGCAGAGAAAGGGGAACCCTCCTACACTGTGGCTGGGAATGCAAGCTGGTGCAGCTACTCTGGAAAACAGTATGGAGTTTCCTCAAAAACTTGAAAATAGAGCTACCCTATGACCCAGCAATCGCACTACTCAATCGTACTACTTAAAGATACAAATGTAGTGATCCGAAGAGGCATGTACACCCGAATGTTTATAGCAGCAGTGTCCACAAGAGCCAAACAATGGAAAGAACCTAGGTGTCCATCAATAGATGAATGGATCAAGAAGCTGTGGGGTGTGTGTGTGTATATATATATATATATATATATATATATATATATATACACAATGGAATACTAAGCAGTCATCGAAGAAAATGAAATATTGGCATTTGCAATGATGTGGATGAAACTAGAGGTTATTATGCTAAGAGAAATAAGTCAATCAAAGAAAGACAATTATAATATGATCTCTCTGATATGAGGAATTTGAGATGCACGGCAGGGGGCCATGGGGGGTAGGGAGGGAAAAAATGAAACAAAATGGGACCAGGGAGGGAGACAAACCATAAGAGACTTAATCCCAGGAAACAAACTGAGGGTTGCTGGGGGGTGGGAGAGGAGGGATAGGGTGGCTGGATTATGGACACTGGGGAGGGTATGTGCTATGGTGAGTGTTGTGAACTTATATGACTGATGAATCACAATCCTGTACCCCTGAACCAAATAACACATTATATGTTAATAAACAAATAAATTTTAACAATGAGGTACCACTGTCTATCACAATTTCTTCTCCCCACTCCTGAAGCCCTTTCTTTTTGGCCCTGTTATCTCTTGGACCTCATCTCCAACTAGCCACACTGGCCTCCTTACTATACTTTGTAAACTTCAACCACGTTCTCACTTGCTCCTTGTTCTTCTTAAACCACTTCTACAGGTATCTATTTACACGACAAACTTTCACTTCTTTTAGGTCTCTGCTCAAAGAAAACTTTACCAGTGAAGCCTTTTCTGAACCCTTAAAAAATTACTCCCCACATTCCATCCCCTATTCCTTCTGCCCTTGTGTTCCCTTTTTATTTTTTAGAAGATTTTATTTATTTATTTGACAGAATGAGAGATAGTGAGAGAGGGAACATAAGCAGGGGGAGTGGGAGAGGGAGAAGCAGGCTTCCCATTGAGCAAGGAGCTGGATATGGGGCTTGATCATGCATGATCTGAAGACAGAAGCTTAACGACTGAGCCATGCAGGTTTTTTACAGGTTGTTGACTGTGCCCCAAGCCCTTGGATTCATTTTCCTCTTTCCCTTTTTAATTTTTTTGGCATATCATTTACAACACATTGACATATTGTGCACTTGTTTATTTTTTAATTGTCTGCCACACCCAACAAGTCAAAGACTCTGTGTTCACTGCTATATCCCTAGAATAATGTGTGACACATAATATGCACTAGATATATGTTTGTTGAACTAATAAATGAATTATGACAGGGCTGGGCAATATACTAAAATGTGAAATGAAATCATGTCCTAGTGCATACATGTAAATTTTGTTTCAACTCAAGTCAACTTTGCCTATCAGAACTATATGAATCATCTTATAACAAAACAACATTAGGAACTTGGAAACATTCTTAATTACCTTCCATATCTTCCTAACATTTCTATTTCTACTCCCCTGTCATTACCTTTTCTTGATATTTTAATTCTCTGATTCCTCTAATTCTGAAAACTCTGGATCAGTCCTCATCCACACCCTTTATTCATACCTTGACTATCGGTGTTGGCGGTGTTCTTACCATACACATCATTGCATATTGTTTTCCACCCCTGATGACATCAGAAGTTCTCACTTTGGTTTCCATTTAGAATATGTGGAGAACTTTAAAAATTACCAACTACGGGTTCCTAGTTTAGACCAATTAAATAAGAATCTCTGAGTCAAGGCTCAGGCATTGGTTTAAAAAATTCCTTGGGTGGGCGCCTGGGTGGCTCAGTGGGTTAAGCCGCTGCCTTCGGCTCAGGTCATGATCCCAGGGTCCTGGGATTGAGTCCCCCATCGGGCTCTCTGCTCAGCAGGGAGCCTGCTTCCTCCTCTCTCTCTCTCTGCCTGCTTCTCTGCCTACTTGTGATGTCTCTCTGTCAAATAAATAAAATTAAAAAAAAAATTCCTTGGGTAATTCTAATAGACAGCCACAATTGTGAACCACGGAAAGATGTTGAGAACTTCTCAGATCACAGTTTAAATTTTTCTACATTTTGGGCAGTAATATAAATAAGAAGTAAGTTAGCAAGATAGAGAATTATGTAAATGAAAATCAACCAGGGAGAGACTAGAAGGAAGACTATTGCAAACTCTAGGCAAGTGATGAGACCCTGAATTTAGGATACTGGTGATAGGAGCGGAAGGATAACTTTAGGCGGGCTGTATCAGTTTTCTATTATTGCACAATAAACCACCCCCACATTGGGTGGCCTAAAAAAGCAACAGTGATTTAATTTTGCTTATGAATCTGTGATTTGGCTGGGTAGGCCTCAGTGGGAATGGCCTGTCTGTACCATGTGGTATCAGTGGGATGGCTCAAACGGGTCTGAAAGTTGTACTTTTAAGATGGGTTACTCACACGTCTGTCAAGTTGGGCGGTGGCTGTCAATTCTGAAGCTTAGAAAAAGGCTTAGGCTGCCTTTTGTTTTGCTTTTTAGTTTCACAAATCTGATGATTTGTGGGTGGGTGGGGATACATTCAGGAAGACATCCAGTCGTGGCTCTGAAGGCTCCTCCACCTGAACCAGCTCTCAGTGCCCACTCCTTTTGGGGTTCAAGTCCCAGACAAGAGAGTTTCTGGCATCCCAAGCTTGGGGGCTGGGGTCATCCTGTTGGTGCAGGCTGGGTGACAGGGAAAGCCATGCTGAGACGGGACGGGTCTGGTAGCAGCCACGACGGGGTCTGGCCTGGTTGGTCCCGCTCACTCCCGCCTGTGACAGTCCTGGCTGTCCGTGGCTGACGGTGCGGGGTCTGTGGGCTGCAGTGTGCGGGGGTTTCCAGCTGGGGCCAGGGTCTGGAAGTGGGGGAGGGAACAGGTTTCCTCTCTCTGTGCTTGCGCCACTGGGCGTGCAGAGAGGCGGAGAGGATGTGTGCCAAGAGGGCAGGGCACGGTGGACTTCCCCACGGAGACTCTGGTCCGCTTTTCCTCAGCGGGGGCGCCCCGACTGTGTGGCTGCAGAAGGCACAGGGTGCCCACGCTGTCTCGGCTGTCACCACAGCGCGGTACGTCAGCCTCCTGCAGCGCCTCTCCATCAACATCTTCAGTATTGCTGGTGGCGCTCCTTCCCGAGCTGCTCCTGCCTCTCGTCAAGGAGTGGCTCTATCTCCTCAGGGACTGCTTTCCGCCACTCCGCCCTCCACGTGCGGAGGCCTGTCAGGTGTGCCTGCGGCTGCTCGTCGAAGCCGAGAGCAAGCCACGGCCTGCGCTTGGTGGCCGCCATCTTGCGGCTAGTCCCTGCTGTCCCGGATGGGGACGCTTCCGTCAGCGGCTGCGCAGGCCGCCATGACTGACGCTGCGGCCTCTGCCTCCTTACAGCACGGTGGTGGCTGGGTTTCAAGAGGCAGCGTTCCAGAACTCTGGGGGAGTGATTTACATTTTCGGTTCCACTGTAAGTCGCACAGCATCCCTTCGATCATGGCTGAGGCAGTCACAAAGGCCAACTTAGATTTAAGAGAGGAAGACGCGGACCCCATTCCCTCGATAGCGGGAAGGGCAAGCTTTTAGAGGTGATCCAGGCGAGGAGACGCAGGGGTGGCCCGCGGAGGAACGGCGGTCTGCCGCAGGCTTGGGGTCTGATTGGAAGCGGGCAGTGAAAACCGCGAAGAAGGAAGGGCAAAGGCATTTTTAAGGAAAAAAAAAAAAAGCGGCTTTAAAGATAATGCTTCCTTAAAGATAATGTTTATTTGGATTATGAACAAAAAGTAGAGTATGTAGTGTTATCACTGGCAAGGGCTGCGGGAAAATGTTTTGTAAAATGTGCCCTTAAAGCCTAGGGAATCGTGTGTTTCATTTGCTTTGATCAGTACCTACGCTGAATAGGGACACTGGGTAATCCTGGGGGTGGTGATAATTTTCCGAAAAGCTTTTGGAACCTTTGATAGCTAAGCTGTTTTTTACACATTCATCCTATTACTTGACTGCATGTACACAGCTTAAACAACTGGGACGGTAAGTGAAAATATCTAACGAGAAAATCCGAAGCCACTTCTTCCAACTCACTGTTATAAGGGATTTTTTTTTTTTAAAGATTTTATTATTTATTTGACAGGCAGAGATTACAAGTAGGCTGAGAGGCAGGCAGAGAGAGAGGAGAAGTAGGCTCCCTGCTGAAAAGAGAGTCCGATGCGGGGCTCGATCCCAGGACCCTGGGATCATGCCCTGAGCTGAAGGCAGAGGCTTTAACCCACTGAGCCACCCAGGCGCCCCTGTTATAAGGGATTAATGCAGAGAAATTTCTTGATTTTACTCTAATCTTCCATTATATGCTTCCATGATTGATAATACAAAAATGGGCACAGTGGAGCCACCTCTTTGTCTTAGGTGAACTTACAATTGTTGTGTGTGTGTGTGTGGGGGGCGGGTAGGCAGCCGAGATCACTTTGAAAAATGATCTTTCTTTGGCAGTTCCGGGGTCAGCTGCATTAAGTGTTACAGGATGATGGTGGCTGTGATAGGTCATAGCTAAGAGAAATTTGGACAGGGTACTGGTTCCTTTGGACTCTTTTATCCTGTTGCAAACACTCCAGAAGCGGAGTTCACACCCAGCTCTGCCTTTGTCCATGTGAGTTCTTGTAGTCCATGTTGGTTCACACAGTATCTTAAAAGCAGAAGAAGGAGGGAAAGGGGGATTGAGAAATGTCTTTAATGGTTTCATTGCAAGGCTAAGTTTACCACAGACTTTGGCTGCCTTTTTTCCCCTAAATTAATTAACTCAAACTGCTGCTTAGATTTCTTGTTTTTGCCAAAGTTAAAACTGTGATTCATGTGAAAAGGATATAACTAACTTTATCAGGTATTTTACTATTAGGAAAACAGGTGAGTGGCAAAGCATATTTATTCACTTAGCAAATATTTATTAAATACCTACTATATGTAAAGAACAGTGCCAGCTGACTTTCATATCTTGTTCTGATTTGGGTTAAATCTGAATGCAAGAGTTGGTCTTGTAATCATCCTTTTTGTTAGTCCAATATTTCACTTTCACTCAGCCAAGTTTACAGAGTAGCTCATTATTTACAACTTGACTCATCAACTGGCAGGTTTTTATTGTGCTTTCTTTTTTCTCAGCCCTTTCATTGACTGCATGAATACACATCATAAAATCAACACCATTGACTTTGAAGACATTTATTAAAATAATGCATTTGTGAGAAGAAATTTTAGAAGACCTGTAGTTTATAAACTCCTTGATCTATTTATTCCAGATGATTGGATCTTAATCTTTGCAGGGTGGGACAGGCCCTGACGCTTACACTGTGGGGTAAGAGAACTTTTAAAAGTATTAATCACAACTGGAGTGTACTCTCCCTCAATGATTGTGGGCCCCACATTTGTTACTTTTGTAACCTTGATTTAGATCCAACCAATACAAAATTAAAGGTGTGTCTCTGTGCTAGGTAACTCTCTTAGAGGAAGGGCCTGTAAAAACCATAAAGGTATATTTTCTAAGTAGCTAAATTTGAGTGAATGTGTGTGCATGTGTTCTGCCAAGATCTATACATTTTATTTATGTAAAATGTACTAATCAGCATTTACTAAAGAAAAAAATTGAAAAGTGTGTCTCTCAAAGGGACAGAAAACAGGAGTAATTTTTCTTAGGTAGTATTCTTATGTTAGGAAGAAGGTTCAAAATAGTAACATGGATTTTGATGGAGAAACAAATCTATATACCTGTCAGGCACTGAGTAGTCAATGGAGAATCAAAGATGACCAAGATTTGGTGACTCATGCCCTTGGGAAGCTGCAGTGAGGGTGAAGATATTGATTCTGATGTGAAAAACAATAAAATACCAGCTTATTGGCTTCAGAAAGGAGTTGTGGAAGATGACCTGAAGAGCCAAATACTTAAACTAGCTGTTAAAGCCCGAGTAAGGTTTCCCAGGGAGGAATGGCAGGACATTGTGTTCCAGGCAAACAATCACAGGGAAAAGACACCAAGAAGGAGGAGGATGCATGCAACCAAAGTGCCAAACCTCGGGTTTTTAAGGGAAAGCAGGATAGGACAGTTGAGGGTGGCCCAAAGAACTTGGAGGATGTGAGACTTTGGGTGTTGTCTGGGAAGGCTTGAGGGTAAAGAGGTCTTGAAAAATAAGGATGGAGAAAATCTCAGTGGCTATTCAATAACAATAACCACAGCCTAGTCGGAGGCAGCCTAAAATAAAACCATAATTCTTTCCCCTGGCCTAAAAGGCCTTGCCTGATGGGTACTTCATCTGGCTTTATAACCTCATCTCCTGCCCCTCTCCTCCTTACTTAACATGAACTTCTTTTGAACACATGCCAGATCTGATCCTACCTGAACAACTTTGCTGTAGGTCAGTGGTTCTCAGTCAAGTGTGATTTTGTCACCCCGAAGACATTTAGCAATGTCTGGAGCTGTTTTGGCTGTCAGGACTTAGAAGAGGCTACTGGCATCTGGTGGGTAGAGGCCACTGAGGCTGTTAAACATCCTACCGTGCTTAGGATGACCCCTCACAACAAAGAATTACCAGTCCCAAAGTGTGAATCATGCCAACATTGAAAAACTCTTAGGTGTTCCCTTAGCATGAGTGTTCTTCACACAGATGTAGGCACTCTGTCACCTTCCTGTTTTATGTTTAAGTAAATTGTCACTATGAAGTGATTCTTATTTATTTGTTTGAATTATTGTGCTGATCATCTATCACCTATAAACTCCATGAGGGCAGAGGACTGGACTATATCAATAGGTCCCAGGACAGTGCCCAGAACGCAGTAAGTGTTCAATAAATATTTGTTGACTAAATAATTGAGTGAGTTGCAATCCTGGTCCTAGCCCTTACTAGCTCTGTGACTTTGACAAGTTACTGAAATTGTCTCATGTCTTTTTTTCTTATATGCAGACTCTGTGGGGCAGGGACTTGTGTATTGTGTGTAGAGTTTTGCCCACTCAGCAAGAACAGTTTTTGACACTTCTAGTAGATCCTCACTGGTGTTAGTTGAATGAATGTTGAAAGGCCATAAATTCCTTCTTGGAAACTACTAACCCCTTGCTTGGGTTTCCAGGTAAACTTAATTAGGAAAATGGAAAGGTGGGTAGGTATTTTATTTTATTTTTTATTTATTTTTTTAAAAGTTTTATTTATTTATTTGACAGAGAGAGAGATCACAAGTAGGCAGAGAGGTAGGTAGAGAGGCAGGCAGAGAGAGAGGGGGAAGCCGACTCCTTGCTAAGCAGAGTACCTGATGCAGGGCTCTATCCCAGGACCCTGGAATCATGACCTGAGCCAAAGGCAGAGGCTTAACCCACTGAACCACCCAGGCACCTCTTTTTATTTTTTGAAGGAACCTTGAATTTTATTTTATTTTTTTTTAATGTTCCAAAATTCATTGTTTGTACACCACACCCAGTGGTGGGTAGGTATTTTAGCAAAAGTAACTTGGTCCTTCAGAACTAGACAATATAATCATGTTTTTCCAGCTTTCAGAAACTGATTATTGTTGTAGGTTTTTTATTTGTGATTGAAAAGTTCCAGCTTGACTCTGTTTTTGTTTGTTTTAAGAAAACAAGACTCTGTTAAGCATTTTAGATTAGCTAAACTTTATGTTCAATTCTGGCCAAACTTGAATGCTCAAGGAGGATAGAATTAGTTCTAAGCTCAGTGCAGTGCACAGGGCCACACATCTGCGTGACAAAGTAAAGAGAAGTAACTCCCAAGGCTGATTTTTAAAATAATTAGTTTCACAGCTTCCATTTTTGGAAAAAGCTTTAGGGATACCACTGGTTCAGAAACAATATGATGAGACAGCATTAGAGAAAAGAGAAAATGTCACATTTAACTTGTGAAAAATGTTCAGAGATAAACCAGAAATTTTCCCCATTGGTAAAACAAACAAGCAAGAGCTGGGGAACTGGACCCAAGGAGCCCTGCCAAAGTCAAATTGCCCGCGGACACTTTGCAGACTCCTCATTTCTATTTCATTTGGTTTTCACTTTTTCCAATACTTCCAGCATAAAATTAAACTGGGAAGCAATATATTCTGGTTATCTGCTTTTTCATCCTCATCAGAATCTAAAATTATACCTAAGCAAATATTTATGTCTAAAGGATAATGTTCTGAAATCTTCTAACCACGAGAAGAATTGTACGTTCTTAGGAAAAATGCTTTAAACAAACCAATATTGCTGATCTTTTTTATAAAATATAACCATTTGAATAAAATGAATGGTTTGAAAATGTTTGGCATGCTTTTTAAAAACTTCATGGTAACTGGTATAAAGAGTTTGCAGATTAGTTACCCACAGTATAAATTCAGCATGGAAGTATTTTGTGTATGTTACAAGGTTTTTTTTTTTTTTTTTTTTTTTTTTAATGATCCAAAATTTAAAATTCAGTAGATTTTATATAAACATCAAAATTTCTGTTTTCTTTTGAAAACATCCAGAACATCTGTTAACCCAGGACTCTTTTATTTTGCATTTGTTCATGGTCAGCAAGTATTTCCTGAGTGCCTACTATGTAGTGAGCAGTAAAGGCAATCGCCTGAAACATTACTGCAGCCATCCCCTTTATGGTGCAAAGTGGCAGCTCTTTGTGTTTTTTAGTGTCCCATACAGCTCAAGCCATTTTCCTGAGGTTTACTCTCAGTAGCTATTTAGCTATCACTCTTGCACATTTGATTTTTCATAATGGACAAAAGAAATCTTTGTACCAACATGTGACAGACAGGTAGCTGTCCCATAATTACTTGTACTCTCTCTTTCATAGAGTAGAGTTGCCATTGGAAATTATCTTCTTCACCAAGCAATATATTTCACAGTCCCCTTTTTATCCAAGTGATGTGAAAAATTCTCACCAGTGGAATGAGAGCAGAAGTAATGGGTTTTATTCTTGAGATGATTTTTAAGAAGAAAAAAAGTAGAGTCTCTACACTCTCTTCTCCCTCTTTTGAAGGTTGAATTGAAATATTCTAGATCTTCAGAACCACAGGACAGAAAGAGCCTGAGTGAAGAACACAAACACATGCAGTGGACTGTTAGCATGGGATTTATTTGACAGCAACTAGCACTAACTTAGGTAAGATATTATGTTTTTTACCAAAATGGGGAAAACAGAAGAACATTTAAGAGGTTGGTACGTTTCAAAAGTAGATGAGAGAATTACCTGCTCACGTCAATAATTTGCAGTATCTGTCTGACTTCTGCAAGGCCTTTGAATTTGAGATGACTTACTTAATGAAACCTTTCAGATCATTTGTTTCCCTGTAATTTTACCCTTGGCTATCTTCTCTATAACCGGAGTAAATAAATTTGGCCATAAAATTCAGAAAGTTGAAAACATAGTCTTAAAATTTTAGATGAAAGAAGTGGTTTGAGAAGCATTTTCAAACACCCCATGTTCATTATTTTATCTATGGAAGGTTATAAAGTATAATTAAATTAAGGACTCTCAGAATTGAAGGTCTAAAGCCATTTAATCTTGCCCTCTATATCTGATGTGTGGAAACTCTCAATTGTTGCATTTGAGTCTCACCTCTTTGTATATAGTTGCTGTGATGGGGACTTTCTTATACATAATACAGCTTTATTGAGTAGTTTCATTGTTAGAACTTTCTTTATCATTTGATAAAAATCTGTCCCTGTACCTACCACTAACTACAGCGAATTCAATTCTGAAATGCTTATGAAATCACACAGGATAAACCTGATTTTTCTTCCATGTGTTCATGAACCAGCCCTTTAGTTATTGGAGGACAGATGTCAGATGTTATATCTATAGTAAATCTTAGTTTTTCCAGACCAAAGACCCTCTGTTCTTTCAATTGTTATATGCATCCATTGTGCTATCATAATTTTGATTGACTCTTCTAGAGGCACTCCGTGAACTTCTAGCTATATTCTTAACTTTAGCCTATTTTTATTACCATTTTGCATTTGTTTTGGCCTATCCTCATCTGACAGTTGAAACATTTGAACTGTTGTCAACCTATATATATATACCTATATATTTTTGGTAATTATAGCTCAATATTTACTATTTATTGTTTCTGCTTCGTTTATTAATCCTTTATCTATTGGCTTAAAATATTTCTGAAGACTTCTTGTACTTCAGTACTTCACTTATAGTTTCTACAGTTTCGGTGTGAGGGGGAAGGGGCTCTCCATGGGAGCCTATATGTTTATTCTTTAAGAATGAGGTAGAATGGGGTGCCTGGGTGGCTCAGTGGGTTAAGGCTCTGCCTTCAGCTCAGGTCATGATCTCAGGGTCCTGGGATCAAGCCCTGTATCAGGCTCTCTGCACAGCGGAGAACCTGCTTCCTCCGTCTCTCTGCCACCTCTCTGCTTACTTGCGATCTCTCTCTGTCAAATAAATAAAATCTTAAAAAAAAAAATAGTGGTAGAATTCTGTGAGGATTCAGAGGCAATCTTAGATTGAGGGTTTTTTTTCCCACTGTCATTTTTAAATAACCATTTTTCCCATTTTCTCTTCACATTTTTTTAAAAGATTGATTTATTTATTTGAGAGAGAGAGCATGAGTGAGAGGGGCAGTGGGAACAGGAGAGAGAATCTCAGGCAGACTCCATGCTGTGCCTAGAGCCCAATGTAGGGCTTGATCTTATAACCCTGAGATTCCAACCTGAGACAAAACCAAGAATCAGAGGCTTAGCTGACTGCACCACCCAGTTGTCACTCTCTTCATATTTCTTAGTTACCTTTAGGTTTCTGCATTTCTAAATATCTGTATTTTCTTATGGAATTTTGAAGCTTTCTATATTCTAACTTTTTTCAGTTTGAAGAAAAGACCATTTTGTTTTTCAGTATATCTTGTGTGATGCTTTATGGTTGTGATAATTAACAATAATTAGCAAAGAAAAAATGAAACTTCCATTTTGTAACTATACAGACTCTGCCAAAAGAGAAACCTATACTCTTATCTCGCTCAGACAGCTTATTCTAGACCAGTGGACTGATACTGAAGTTTCCTCAAACAAATTTAGGTATTATAGTCCACTTGAAAACTCTACACATTAAGCTTCATTTCCATTCAAGGGTTTTCCCATTTCTTCTTCCTGGTTCTAATTTCTTACAATACCAGAAACCTATAAGGTGTGAATAGAAAGGGGATAGGGAGGTCTCTGTATATGATTGTCCTCTTGTCAGTACTGGGAAGTAACCCAAGTAATCCAGAAGAGCTTTTATGCTGGGTTTGGTGACCAGTTGTTATTGCTCTCAGCACAATGACCAGAGTGCTGACACAATAGTGTGTTACACTGGGGAGTTGGAGAGCCCACCGGGGCCTTTATTAGATTTGATGGCATCATGGTCTTTGACCTTTGCTTCAGAGACTCTTCCACATAATTAATGCCAAGGTCCCTCTTGGGGGCTGGTGGATTAAATAATGTGCATACTTCATGTTTATAACCTCTTATAAAACCACAGAAATTTTAGGATTCTCTTCTATACCAGATTAACTTCAAAGAAAACAAAGGCGTAGACATGCCTTTGCTCCATCACTTGTGACCTGTCCCAGGTAAATCTGCACATTCTGCTGTGAAGTAACTCCAGTCAACAAGTCATTGCTCATCTAGATTCTGAGCCCTCTTCCCAATTCCCAGGAGGGCAGTTTTTGCGGTACCAACTCTTTCCCCCAGTAAGCACACAGGGAACAGCTAAGGCAATGCAAATTGCTCTGTCAGTTCCCCTCCACTCCCTGTTCATGTCTTTTTTACAGCTTGAGACATGGGTACTAGCTTTTCAGGTTTGCATGTTTTCCCCAATCTTTTGCCTGATGAGTTGTTTTCAAGCCAGGTAGTTTAAACCATCCTCTTTACTGGTGGTCTATGGAAGGGATGCAGGAAAGAACAAGGATGTGGCCAATATGTGGCTTAAGTTGAAGCCACATCTATTACTCAACTCATGAAATTCTCAGAGACAGCTTTAATTTGAAGTTTTATTAGCTCCCTTTTCAAAGCACGATGACACTGTGGATAATGGTCATATTAATAATGTGAAGATTTGTGTTTGATGAAATACTGGTCTAACAAAAATGTGGGATTGAAAAATCAACTCTTGCTGTTGTGCGTATTTGAAAGACAATTCTGGGAACTGTTCCTCTTTTTCATCTTTTGCAAAGCTACTCTTGAATTTGACAGTTTTGTAACTCAGATAAGTGGATAATTAAGCCCATCTTTCACTCCATCTGTCTACATTTAGTAAGCCGCCATGTGAGGATATGAAAAAAAGGTCCGGTCCTTGCCTTGAGCCAAGAATGGCTTTCACATTTTTAAAAAGTTGAAAAAAAAAGGACAAAGAATATGTGACACTCTTTGTAGCCTAGAAAATCTAAAACATTTACTATTAAGTCCTTTGCAGAGCTTACTAATCACTCACCTATGACATTTTCACCTGAGTATGAAATTTTCATTTTCTTCATTATATTATGTTTTTGTTCACTACTTTTTTTATTTTTATATTGATATGATTAATTCTTTAACATTTTTATATACTTTATCTAATTATCAATAGTTTTTCTGTGATTCTTGAAATCTGTTCATAAGCTTTGACCTCTCCTTCTTGCTATACAAATCTAGTCAACTCTTTTCCTCAATTTACACAGTCATTTGGGTGAGTAAAGATTGAGTAAAGACTACATCAAAATCATGAAATTGATTTCCTAAATTTGATTTGGGCATTTTTTGTCTTTGTATTGACAGCTGCATTTGATAAATAATTTTATATTTAAAAAAAAACCAAACCTGTCTGAACCAAACCAAATCATGCCATTTGACTTAAATTGATTTATCAATTGAGTCAAAATGATCAATCTTCATTTATATACACATAATACAGATTTAGGTAGATAGATATTGTCGTTTATCTCGCAATAGTGTAGCATGTCAAAGCATTGTATTGTCCTCAAGTTGACTTACTGCTATATTTCAACACCATCCCCTTAAATTCAGTGCATTAGTGCATTTCACTATACATTTTTGGAAAAACTTGAGTCACAGCCATCTAATCTAAATGTTTTTTTCAGGATATTAAAGAAAAATATTATTTTAAAAATTAAGTGAGTTTTAAATAGTTCTTTAAAACCACACTTCTTTCTGAATTTCCTGAATTTGAAGGGTCATGATAGCTTATGCTTTTTTAGTATAAAAGGAGTTAGGATCTAGAAGTGTTTTGGTGTGTCAATTTTATATACTTAATAATTCAAACGCTCTTAAAACTGGTCTAACATAACCCATATGCTTTTCTTCACTACTTGTTACTACTTGAGTTGTTTTAATCCCTATTATTTATCTATTGGTTGTATTATTCTTTCATGGTCTGTATTATGCCACATAGGACCAGGAGCAGCATAATAATTGATGCAAGCTAAAACCTTTCAAATGATTTCCACAAAGAACATTCTTGTTAAACCCAAAGAAGACTTAATGCGATATTCAAATTCTCTCAATTTCACAGATATGCCAAACTCTTCTTTCTGCAAGGACCTTTGTTGCCCCTTTCGCAGGATGGTCTTTCAACTCTTTGCTCTACTGATTTTCTCATTTTGGACCAGAAGTATAGGATCAAGCCAAGACATCCATGAAAACCAAGAATGTATTCACCCTAATCCATATCTAGAGGTTTTGGAGTGCTAGAGTAGGAACCTTGTGTATCCTTCCTTCCTTTGCAGCACAAACATCTAGATTAGTTGTATGTGAAGATCTCTTTCAAGTTGTCTTCTGTTGGCTTCTCAATCCTGTTTTCTAAAATATTAAATATTCTTCCAGAACACGAGATTAATATGTTCAGTGGGAACAGACTGAAAAATGAGAGTTGCTGTTTTACATGGTCACTGCCAAGAAAAGCTGCTCAAAGCACCAGTCATAAACTTATAATTCCAGTCCTTGGAGTAGCATCCTTTTGTGATCCTACTAAGATTGCAGAAATATTGCAGAGATGATTTCTTTATAAATAGTACTGACATAAGAATTTTGTGTGGAATATTTCAATTAAATAATTGTTAGACACTTGGTATTCACACCTGGAGTCTGAATGTGAATTGTAAATATAGTTATAATGAAATAATATTTACAAATTTTATTCTATAACTTAATAGCTAAAAAATTATGGATTTAGATTTGTAATCAGTTCTTTGGGACAGCTATAACTCATTAATAACAATGGAAGACAAGGCCAGGACTTTGAATATATGTTAATTTATGGTATTGAGTACATGTTAATCTCTCTTTTTTTCTTTGTATTTGTAAATGTATATTTAATATCCTTTAAGTAATCACTTTTGAAGTAATCTTTTGTGTATCTTTTTACATTAGCCTCTCACTATTTAAATGCCAGTACAGTTATCTAGAGTTACATGACAATGTCCGTAATAGGGTAAACAAAACCATTGTAAATTCCTAGTGGTCTGGATATTACTTTTTTTTTTTTTTAAAGATTTTATTTATTTATTTGTCAGAGACAGAGGGAGAGAGAGCGAGTGAGCACAGGCAGACAGAGAGGCAGGCAGAGGCAGAGGGAGAAGCAGGCTCCCTGCCAAGCAAGGAGCCCGATGCGGGACTTGATCCCAGGACCCTAGGATCATGACCTGAGCCGAAGGCAGCTGCTTAACCAACTGAGCCACCCAGGCGTCCCTGGATATTACTTTGTTATATTAAATTTTGTGTATCTAGTATCTCTTAAGGTGTCATCAAATCCTAGTAATTAGAAATGGACAGAACAGTAATTGTTTGGTCAGTTTCACTTCCATATAAAGAGATTCCCTATACTATATTTTCTACTGATTGATCTTACTCTTATGTAATTTAAAGGAGAAAGTTGCTACCATTCCCAGTTGCAACATTCCCAGTTGCTACCATACCATTTTTAATTTCATGCTCCTATTCTGCCAGGAGGAATAAATGTAATCTGAGAAATTCAGAATTTCAGTGCCCTTACTTCCCTTATACCTAGAATCATATCTATGTACTAAGGAGGTTATGTAATAAGGTTTTGGGGCATTGACTCTAATTTGAATTCCCAGATCTGTTAAAGTTGGTCTTCTTTCTCAGCTTCTTCTGTACCTATCTGTAGGGCACAGGTCAAAATTGACTGCTTTCTCGCTGCTTTAGAGCTATAGGAAACTTGACAGAGCGCTGAGACTTTCTTCCTAGATCCTCCATCCTGATAGTTTTCTTTGTTCACCTTTTTGAACATGAGAAATCCAGAGATGTTGTCCATGTTTTGGGCTTTATCCAAATACATGAACCAAAGATTCCTATGCATTTAGATTCCCCTAGATTTTACCAGTTTCTTTATCTTACCACTACCCTACCCCATGGTTCAGCCTGGGGTGGGGGGTGGGGTGGAGTACACAGTGTGTTACTCCCTTTTGGGAGAACATTCTCAAAGCTATTATCCCTTCCACGTGTTTTAGAAATGTATTTTTAAGCTTGAAGGACAGAACTGACTTCTTTGTATTAACTCTTTTTTGTTATAATAACCCTATCCTACAGAGTGGTTGCTTCATGATATAATTTAATGGGGGCAGGCCACTGTGTAAAATGAAAGTATAGGGATATGTGGGTGATGTATATATGCAGGGGACATGTTAGATTTTATTAAATAATAATTTAGGATATTTTCCTCACTTTGTTCATTCATCATATAGCAAATTATTCTTTTTTAAATAACTTAAGATATAATTTTCATACCTAAAATTTACCCATTGTAAGGCTACAGTTGAATAACTTTTTGTAAGTTTATGTACTTGTGCAACCATAGCCACCATCCAGTTTTAAAACTCTTCCATCACTCTCCATACATCCTCAAAAGACTTTCAAATCAGTCCTAGTGGGATCAGTACTTCTTTCCATTTTGCTGTTGAATAGTATCCCAGTAAAATAGTGTTTTGTGGATAAACCACATTTTGTTTATCCATTGATGAGTTGGTAGACATTTTAATTATTTCCAGCTTTTGGCTATGATCAGTAAGACTCTTAAGAACATTCACATAGAAGTCTTTGTGTGGATGTAAATTTTCCTTTCTCTTGGGTAGATTTCTAGGAATGGGTTTGCTGGTTCGTTTGATAAGTTTATTGTTAACATTTTCAGGAAGTGCCAAATGTTTTCCAAAGAGGCAGAACTCTTACATTTCTATCACCATGTACGAGAGTTCGTTTCTTTACATCCTTGTCAACATTTGTTATTACTATAGGTCTTTTAATTATACTTATTTTGGTATGTATGTTATTTGTCATTGTGGTTTTAATTTGTATTTCTCTAATGATACTAAACATCTTTCGGATGCTTATTAGCTAATAATATATTTTCCTGGTAAACTATCTACTCAAGTGTTTTGCTCATTTTTAAATTGGTTGCTTTTATAAAATATTGAATTGTATGATTTCTTTATATATTCTTGATACAAGTCTTATCAGATACATAGTTTATAAGTAATTTCTTCCAGTCTGTGACTTGTCTTTTCAGTTTTTTAATAGTATTTTTAGATGAGCAAAAGTTTTTAATTTTAATGAAGCCTTATTTGTCAGAGCTTTTTAAAATGGCGTATATATCTGCTGTCTTGTCTAAGAACACTTTGTCCAATCCAAGATTATGAAGATTCTTCTCTCATATTTTCTTCTAGAAGTTTTATAGTTTTAGCTCTTAAACCCCTGGCCAGACTTATCAAAAAGAAAAGAGAAAGGACCCAAATAAATAAAATCATGAATGAAAGAGGAGAGATCACAACTAACACCAAAGAAATACAAACTATTATAAGAACATACTATGAGCAACTCTACGCCAACAAATTTGACAATCTGGAAGAAATGGATGCATTCCTAGAAACATATAAACTACCACAACTGAACCAGGAAGAAGTAGAAAGCCTGAACAGACCCATAACCAGTAAGGAGATTGAAACAATCATTAAAAATCTCCAAACAAACAAAAGCCCAGGGCCAGACGGCTTCCCGGGGGAATTCTACCAAACATTTAAAGAAGAACTAATTCCTATTCTCCTGAAACTGTTCCAAAAAATAGAAATGGAAGGAATACTTCCAAACTCATTTTATGAGGCCAGCATCACCTTGATCCCAAAACCAGACAAGGATCCTATCAAAAAAGAGAGCTATAGACCAATATCCTTGATGAACACAGATGTATTTCAGTTTTTGATCTGTTTTAATTTTATATATGGTTATGATACACAGTCAAAATTTAATTTTGATTTTTAGCTTATTTTATTATTTGCAAGTGTATTTCTAATTGTCTCAAATGTCCTAGAACATTTTTTTTTTAAACTGTGCTTCTCCATTGAACTGACATTGTTGTTTTTTTCTGGACTGTCAGTTTTGTTCCATTAATCTATCTGCCTAGGATTACACCATTATCTCATTATTTTAATCATTATAAATTTAAAGTAAAGTTTGATGCTAGATCTAAATTCCCCAAATTTATTCTTTTTCAAAATTGTTTTGATTCTAAGTCCTTTGCATTTCCATATAAATTTTAAAATCAGAATGTCAATTTCTACAGAAAAGATAGCTGGGTTTTAATGAGAATTATGATGAATCTATAGATCAATTTGGGGAGATTTGAAACCTTTACATATTGAATCTTCTAATCCATGAAAATTGAATCACTTTCTAATTATTTTGACTCCCTTAATTTCTTTCTACAATGTTTTATAGTTCTCAATTTACAAATCTTTAATTTCTTTTATTAAATGTATCTAAATATTTTATCTTTTTTGCTACTATCACATATATAATTGTTTTCTTGCTTTAATTTTCATATTGTTCACTGGTGATGTTAATTTTTATTACTTAAGTGCCCATCCGTGTGGCATCCTAAAACTATTGAGTCTCTGGCTAGTTTACCCGTTAGTTCATTGCTTGCCTCAAACAGGACCATAAGCTCATACAGGGGGGCTGCTGTCTGTCACTCTTTGCTTGCCACCAGGGTCATCACTTTAACTGTCAACACTTCATATCAAAGGAACCCATTCTGGTGGAATCAGCAAAACTAAATGACTGTTTTTGGCAGTTTTGCTCAACTATGTAGTTGATTTTCTACAGGCTGAAAGTTGGAAACATTATTTTTGTGTTTTTTTTTTTTCTCTAAATTAGTTTCAATATTTAAAAGGTTAGCTTTTTTAAGCTTAGGGAACTCCTTCTTATACTTTATACATTTTTTTGTTTGTTTAGAACTTTAAAATCAGAACTAGGTAGTTATATATTTTATAATTTTTGCCAAATAAGATAACTGCAAAAATATATTTTATTTCTTGTATACATTCATGGATATTTTATGATATTTCAAGGAGAGAAGTAACTGATGAAGAACCAAAAATAATCACACACTTAAGTCACTCACTGTTAATTAGATGAGATCATTATTAATACAGAAAGTTGTACGGTATTTTTCAATGGTTTATTTATCTTTTGAAAGTTTCAAATTTGTTACTTCACTTCAATGTTTAAAAGAGCTGTCATAGAAGTGCCTGGGTGACTCAGTTGTTTAAGCAGCTGCCTTCAGCTCAGGTCATGAGTCTAGGGTCCTGGGATCGAGCCCCGCATCTGGCTGCCTGCTTAGGAGAGGGCCTGCTTCTCTCTCTCCCTCTGCCTGCCACTCTGCTTACTTGTGCTCCCTATCTTTCTGTCAATTAAATAAATAAAATCTTTAAAAAAAACTATCATCATTTCAGTATTGATTCTAAAAATGAGGATTTTCAGCTTCTTAGGAGTTTAATTGATTGATTATATTGACTGTGCTCCAAAATTCACAAACATGGATACAGAGATACTAAGCCAGAAGTGTTAAACCAGTTTTATTTTACTTCAGTATTTCATTTATGGAGATAAATAAATACTGTATAATTTTTGGGCCAAAGTTTCAAATTCTAAAGATAAAATAATTTGCTTTATTTTTAATGAAATTTTAAGTCCTTTAAATGTAGGTATCACATTCTTTTTTTTTTTTATTTTTAAAGATTTTATTTATTTATTTATTTATTTGACAGAGAGAGAGATCACTAGGCAGAGAGGCAGGCAGAGAGAGAGATAGGGGTAAGCAGGCTCCCTGCTGAGCAGAGAGCCCGAAACAGGGCTCGATCCCAGGACCATGAGATCATGACCTGAGCTGAAGATAGAGGTTTAACCCACCGAGCCACCCAGGTACCCCGATATCACATTCTTTTAATAATAACTTTCTAATAGGACTCTTCATGTTACCTTATATAAGTAAATTCAATATATGCATTCTCTACCCCACATAATCCCACACTGTTTAAGTATTACATGTTCCATTATGAAAAACTAGAAACAAAAAATAAGTACTTAGATATTAAGGTAAATATATGAAAATCAGTAGCTTTTTCCCCATTTAATAAACATATCTATTGGGGCACCTGGGTGGCTCAGTGGGTTAAGCCTCTGCCTTCAGCTCAGGTCATGATCTCAAGGTCCTGGGATTGAGCGCCACGTAGGGCTCTCTGCTCAGCGGGGAGCCTGCTTGCCCCTCTCTCTGCCTGCCTCTCTGCCTACGTGATCTCTCTCTGTCAAATAAATAAATAAAAAACTTTAAACATAAATGACTAAATAAATAAATAAATAAATGAACATATCTATTTAGTACCTACATTATGCCACTCACTAAGCTAGATGCCGGGGTTGTGGTAAACCATAAGTATTATCCCTGTACTTGGTAATTTTGTTTCCTAGGGAGACAATCAGTAATTAATGAACAAATAAATAATTCAAACCATTTGACTACTGCGAAAGGAATTAACTAGGTGAAGCAACAAAATAATGGGAAATTCTACTTTGATAAGATGGTTCAGTGGAAAGGTTTTTCACATTTTTTCCCCCCCATTGTTTCACTATTTTATGTTTATTTTTTATTATTTTAATTTTTTATTTAGAATAATTTCAAGCTTTTAAAAAATGTCAAAATTAAATATAAGGAATGTCTGTACTTGTTCAGATTTGCATAATGTAAATATTTTATACCATTCTCTTTTTCATCTGTTCTCTAAATCTATCCTTTCTATTCATCTACCTATATATTACATAATTTGTTATTCTGAGTCATGTATATGTGCTTCCATCATGGGGCTTTAACCATAAATTGTTTAATATGTATTTCCCAAGAGAATATTCTCTTATATAATCACAGTACTTTTCAACTTGACTAAAATTAAGGAAACAGCTTTATCTAAGCTAGTATTTTTATTCTTATTTTGTCAGTTGACCTAATACTGTCCTATATATAGCATTTTTCTGTGTTCTCGTATGAGATCCCACCTAAGGATCAGACAGCACAAGGCTCTTTAGCTTCTTTTAACCTGGAACATTGCCACAGCTTTTCCTTATCTTTTATGACATTGACATTTTTAAAGAATATATGCCCTCCCTTTTTGTTTTTATTTTTTAAAAATTTTATTTATTTGAGAGAGTGCGTGAGGGCACAAGAGTGAGGTGAGTGGTAGGGGGAGAAACAGACTCCCCGCTGAGCAGAGAACCCTATGTGGGCTCCATCCCAGGACCCTTGGATCATGACCTGAGCCAAAGTCAGATGCTTAACTGACTGAGTCACCCAGACACCTCCTCCCTTTTTTGAATAGAACATTCCTTACTTTGAGTTTGTCTGATATTTCCTCATTATTAAATTCTAATAACTACAAAGCAGTCTATAGGAAGACATTTTAAGACCATGCACATATCCTTTTCAGCAAAATATTTCTCTAGATTTAGCATCTATTGACATTTCTTTCCTATTCAGTCTTCACTGTGATCATTGTAAAATAATGATTTTTCTCCCCCTAGTGTTCCCCTCGTATCTTTAGTCAGCATTTGTCATTCTCCTATAAGCAAATTCCTCCCTTTCCTTCCATTTAGTTATTTATCTGATTATTAATGCTATGGATTCATAAATTCCTGTTTTTCATTGGTTTATAATTAATTACTGAACTTAATTAATTTGGTGCTCACATGGTTGCAGATATGGTGAGTGGGAAAATCTTCATTCTAGCTCCTGTGTCCTTATGACCCTATCTTTTTAAAATTTATTTATTTACTTTTTTACCACTTCCTTGCTTTCTGGCAGTACAAGATGTTTCAGGCTTATCTTGTTACTACCCTGTGCCAGCCCTGAAGTCTGACATTTCTCCAGAAATCCTGCTCAGTAGGTCCCGTATAAGTGAGAAACATCAGTTATAAGAAATATCAGCCACTTTATTCTAAGATCAGCATTTAAAATAAAAATTGTGTGTAACCTAAATTACCTCCTAAATCTCTTAGGAAGACCAACACATCTTCTAAATTATTTTTTTTAAGATTTTTATTTATCTGTTTGACAGACAGAGATCACAAGTAGGCAGAGAGGCAGGCAGAGAGAGTGGAAGGGAAACAGGCTCCCCACTGAGCAGACAGCCCGATGTGGAGCTCAATCCCAGGACCCTGAGATCATGACCAAAGTCGAAGGCAGAGGCTTTAACCCACTGAGCCACCCAGGTGCCCCACATCTTCTAAATTCTAATAAAATAAAGGAAAATAGAGCCAAAAAAAAATATTTCGTCTTAGCAAGTGAGAATTTGTTAAAAGATTGGGATATTTATAAAAACCAGGTATGGTACTAGACTTAGCAGGTGTAATACAGTAATAGGAAAGGCTAAAACAGACTCAACAGTGATTTTCTAAAAAATGATTGAGAGTCACTAGTTCATAGATTACTTGTTGCTCAGTGCAGTACTGGGCTTTCTTTCCTCATCGAGCAGAATTCACTAAAGTGGAATAGGTTAAAGAGTTAATATCAAAAATTAAGTGTTAAAAGAAAAAGTTATATGAATAGTTCATTGAACTAAAGATCATCAAGGATTTTTGCATAGAAGAACAAAGAGAAACAATATTTATTGAATTGTTATTTTTATAAATGTATTACCTTTCTTTTAAAATTATTTTCTAAAAGTTGATTATTTGACAAGCCTTGGAATATAATATTGTATTTTAAAAAAAGAGAAAAGACTACATGTATGGCACAGGTGTCTCCATGGAGCCTACACTTGCTGGGCACATACCTTCTTAGGTTCATGTCCATTGTCTCCTTTGCTCATTTTATTCCTAGTGCCTAGGGCAGTGCCCAGCAAATGGTAGGGCCTGGATAAATCTCTTCTGAGTGAATGAATCAACATCTTGAGGGAGTTGGAATAAACGTTTTGTACATGCTCTTCCAGTTTATAGGATTAAAATGAAGGCTTTCTGACTCCAGGCCCAGCTTGTTTATTATATAATGTCTGTCATCTGAAGGCTGTTTCATTTATATCTGTGCCCTGATGTTGGCTGAGATGAGCATCCACAAGAACATATTAATAATTGGAGCCTTCCTTTGCTTGTCCTAGCTTTAATTTATATACACATCTTCTAATGGATTAAATGCTGAAGAGGCCTGAGGACCATGTCAGTATTTCAAATAAAATGTGATTTTAACATTTTTCAGATTTCTGAATATCTTGTGTACTCACACCCTTAAGGTGACCATAGTTTGGAGGAAAAAAAAAAGACTGAAAATTACTTTGGAACCTGGGATCACTGTTGTTACTGGTTTCTCTTTCTTTAGTAGCTGGGAGTAATGATAGTAAAGATTGAGACAGCCAGACTGGGCCCACAGAAATGCTCTGGGGATCTCCAGGCCAGCAGTGGTTTCCATAGAGATGCTGAATCAGAGGTGGCTTTATAAAATATACAATGAAAATATTTCACAATTTTTTTGTGTTTGAATAGATGAATAATTATAAGAATAGTTATATAAGAATAGTTTTATTGACTTCACAGGTTAGATTAAATATGAGAGATTTATCTAGTGTTTTTATAGCTTGCAATGTATGAGTCATGCTTAATTTCCATATTTGAGAAGTAAGGTGCTATAGAACATGTGTGTAGGAGTGTAGTACCCTCCCTGTTATAAAAGCCTAATGCCATGAATTTCAAAATGTTATTGCTAATATTATATTATTTAACTCTTACAACAAAGCTGCCAGGCAGGCATTTTTGTGTCCCTTTAATAGATGAGGAATATAGATCACAGGAAGCCCAAGCAGATTGTCAAGGAACACAGAATTGTGAAGTAGCAAAGTGAGGCTTGTCTCCAGATCAGCCTGTCTTTGCTGCCTGGACTGCCCTTGACTTCTCATAGCCATAAAGTGCCGACTGTCATGTGGTTATGATTCCAGGCTAAGAACCCAAATGTATTTATTAAACATACATAATTAAGATATAGAAGCCCTCATCTTCATATATTACCTGTACACTTGTTAAATGGTGTAATAATCTCTCACACACACACACACACACACACACGCACTCTTTCCCTGCATGGGAAAGAAAGGATTGAAGTACTAGGTATAGGACAGTAAGGTTCCTAAGGAAGAAATATTTTTTAACATGATTACCCTCATGTTGCTAAAATACAGAAACTCATAAATTATAAAATATCCTTGATTTTCAGTTAACTTTGTTAACTCAGATCTTTTGGTTCCTGGCTTAAAACCTGAAAAAGCTTCTGTGTAGATAGAATAATGCCCCCCCCCAAGATGTCCATATACTTCTCTCAGGACTCTATGAATACATTACCTTACATGACAAAGGAGACTTTATAGATATGGTTAAATTGAGGATCTTGAGATGGGGGAAATTATCCTTGTGGGTCTACTGTAATCACTTTATAAAAGTGAAAGAGGGAAGTAGAAGAGGGAAAGGGAAAGGAGATGTGACAGTGAAGTGGTAATTTCTGTGCCGGGGCCATGTGCTAAGAGATATGAATGTGGGCAACCTCTAGAAGCTGGAAATGAAAAGGAGATGGATTCTCCTAGAGCCTCCAGACAGAACACGGTGCTGGTAGCCTATTTTGGACTTTGAACTTGAAAAGCGTAAGGTAATAATTTTTTTTTGTTTGTTTGTTTTGAGCCACTAAATTTGTGGCAATTTGTTAGAGCAGCAATAGGAGACTAATACAGCATCCTGCTGTGATTATGATAAAACCCAAAGTCCTCACTCAGCCTTGCTTCTAAGACCCTTCAGGATCAGATTTCACTTAACTTCCTGCCTCACATCTGAACTCCATGCTTTATAATTTGCTGTCCGCGGACACTATACTGCTCAGAATTGATCTGCATAAATTCTTGTCTTCTGTTTCCTGGTCTTGCTTTTCTCTGTCACAGGCTGGCCTTCTTCCCCATCTTGTCTCATATCATCTCTTATGTCAACCCCAGCTCCACTTATTCCACAGCCAGGTTAATCATTCCATAGCTCAGATTTCACTCCATGGGAAGCTTTCCCAATACTTTTTTTGTTCCTCAATAAGATCTCTCTTCTGTGCTCCCTGTGACATTGTGATTTATTAAAAGTATATATTTGGTCATTCAGATGACCAAAAAATATTTCTCATATAAAACCCTTTGAATTTCCTGTGATAAGAGCAATGAAGATGTCTTTTGTTAGGCTTATGAAATGATTTTGGGGAAGCTTCTGGGTAACCTAAGGATAGGGGTATGGTTATCAGGAGAATTAACCATGTGATTAGAAGGTTGAAACTTTCAGCTCCCATCAGTCCTAACCTCTGGTGAGGGGAGAGGTGCTGGAGATTGAGTTTAGTTGCTAATGGCCAGTGAGTTAATTAGTCATGCAGATGTAACAAAACCTCCATAAACCCCCAAAAGGACAGGGTTCAAAGAGCTTCCAGGTTGGTGAACATGTTGGGGTGCTGGAAGACTGGCCCACCTGGAGAGGGCATGGAAGCTCTGCGCCCTTTCCCATATCTTGTCATATACCTTTATTTCACCTAGCTCTTCCTGTTGTTATATCCGTTTGTATTAAACTGGTAATCCAGTGAATAAATGCGTTTCCTGAGTTCTGTGAGCTGGCTGCTCTAGCAAATTAATGGAACCTAAAGAGGGGGGTCTTGGGAACCTCTCATTTTTGGCCAGGCTTGTGACTAGTGTCTGAAGTTGGGATGGGGAGCTGACTTGTACAACCGAATGAACCCTTAACCTGGGGAATCTGATGCTACTTCTGGGTAGATAGTGTTAGAACTGAGTTGAATTTTACAACATCCAGTTTGCATCCAGAAAATTTCTTGGTGGTGGTAGGGGTAAGTCCTTCCTCCCCTCCATGAATTGGAATAGGGATTCGGACCCTTTTACTCCCTTAATTCTACCTCTACTCCAATTCATAATGATGCTATTATACTGCATGAAACAATCTATTCACATTTTCATGATGATTTTGTTTTGAGACTCAGCATTTGCTGCCAGTTAAGAAGGTAAGTAAACTGAAGGTAACTGGGTTATTTATAAAAGATGAAAGGCCTTCTTGGAGGTAATCCTGAAAAGAACAGCTGTAAGTAATAGTTTGATTGATAGCCTGTGCAGCTATCTCTGTTCTGGCACAACATTTGTGCTTTTGATACACGTAATACTAAGCTTATATAAAAGGAAAGGTGCAGTGTACCAACTCATGAAGTGATCCACATTCTGTAGCTCTTTATGTCTGAACTATGTATATACCACAAATGATATGTCCAGTATTTGCATATGTGCAAACAACAATAGGGCCTTTCTTACATCTAGATTTGTTCTAAAAATTTGTTTCCATTTCAGTAGTAAAGGCAGAACATGGACAGTTTCATGGAGAAGTGAGAGACCTTCTGTCATTACAGTATTAAGATGACTTCTTAAATAGCCTGGGGAGTTAAGGGAACCTAAGAAGGTGGTGTCTATGGGAGAGGGGCTTTCACATGAGGAAAGGGTTAGCATCTGCTGGTGAAGACTTACCATCCTCATACTTGCTACTTCAGAAAAGTCAGGTGTAAAAGAAACCACATAGAAATTTAAAAAATAGTTTTTCTGTTGGGAATATTTAAGTTAAATTATACTAAGCCTGTAGTTTCAGCTGGTCAGAACAATTATATTAGACAGATATACCCTGGAATCAGGGAAAATTTGTTTATCAGCTTTGCTTATCTGAGTCTGAGTTCGGTCCTCCAGTGTTTGAAAAGCTTTGATGCCTCAACATGATGTTTGCCAAAGTGGTGTCTATAATGAGCAGCCAAATTCTCTGTATTTCAGGCACTTTCTTTTAAACGGCTCTTGAATGAGACTGTCAAGTGTTGCATGCTGTATGTCAGTTAACACTTGGGGAGTGAAATTCACAAAAGGGCACTTATTGTACCTTCACAACAAGGATATCTTTGCCAACACTTCAGGGCTATTTTAAGTTTCGGAGCTGTAAGTATCTCACTCTTCTTAGAAGTGATAATAGTGACCCAGGATGCCTGCATTTTAAGTGAGTTTGCACTTCTAAGACATGCTGGCACACACTGAGATTTAATTGCATTACATGTCCAAGGAATCTGGCCTTTTATTTAAGTGGCTTCCTTCATCTAAGAAGTTTAATAATAAGAACAATGACAAATAACATTTACTGACTGCTTGTTAAATACCTGACGTTGTAAGCATTTATCTGTGTAATCTCATTGGATATACACTTGAACCTAGAGATAGATATTATTATTAGTCCTGTTTACAGATGAGAAAATTGAGGCTCAGAAAGTTTAAAATGCCCAAGGAAATAGAATATAAATGATGAAATTGAATTTGCTCCAAGAATCCCATGACTTGAGATATCCTGTACTTTATGTTTCTTTATATTGAGAAAATAAGGCTGTCAAAGAAGGGAGAAAAAAAGGAACATGTGTGCTTGACAGAGTAGGTGAGGATCATATAAAAAAAGCTTAGGTAATAGTTAAATCCTTTGTCAGTATCCTCATTGGAGTATATTGTGTGTGTGCATGTGTGTGTATTCTTTGTATGTATGTGTTTTTTCATTTTCGGTTTTGTTTTTTTGTTTGTTTTTTTAATGTGCTCAAAAAGGTTGTGAGTACTGATAATCTTCTGTGTTTTATTCTGGTAACTTGAGATTCTTATATTTCTGTCTCTCTTATAATCCTTCCTGTTGGTAATGTTTGAAAAAAACTATCAGTTCCTGTATATTGGAGCTGGGAATTTAATACGTAGACAGCTCTTTACCTCTCTTATTGCAAGCCCACCATGGACTCACTTTGTACATTGGTGCCATTGAGAATAATGGAAAAATAAAGAAAAAAAAATGAAGAATAAAGGCAGGAGTCTAAAGACTGGGAAAATAAGCATCAAACTCATTTTGGAGACAACTGTGGATTGGCTTAAGTCTACAATGCCTACACATTTCTCTCTGCTTTTCATTCATCATTGTCATTAATTTCTCTCCTCATTTGCTAAACAGATGAATAGCAAGGAAGACAATGGAATTAAACTGGAACAAAAAGACCTCTTTATCCCAGTTCCTCAGAGTTCCTTTCACAATAGGGACATTTAATGATGGGAGGTCTGATTATCTGAAGCTGATGCATTTCTACTTCAGTAGTCACTGCTTTTAGCAAAACAAAAGGCTTGTAAAGGGGTAAAGATCAAATTAATTGACCACTATCAGAGGAAAAGGTGGATGCCACATACTTATTCTTTCCTATACAGAACTACATTATGAAGTGTGGGCCACGCACTGCCTTGACTTATTTGGTAGATGCATACTTTTTGTTTCATTATAGCTTTACTTCACCTCTAAATACTTGTATGTCGTCTTCCAGAACCTGACCTATCTTTCCCTTGACCTCCTTGTCTCTGTTATTTTTTTGTAGAACTGTGCAAAGTCTATCCACTTTCGGTTCTTGGGTTTATCTTACTAATTAGCTGCCTAATTAATCTTTCTAAAGTACAAATCTGATTAGGATATTTTGCTGCTTAAAAAACTTTTAATGGCTTACCCTCATCTAAACAACAAAAGTCTGACTTTCTGGCTTGACCTTCGGAACTGTCTACGACTTGGCTCTGTTGTATCTTCCCAAACATTATCTGCCTCTCCTCCCCAGTGTTTTTTGACTGATTGATTGATCAATTTTTTGCTTCTACCAAACTGAAACTTGCTTTCCTTACATAAAGTTCCTCAAAGATAGGATTTTTAAAAATTCGTATTTATTAATTTATTTTATTGAAATTCAATAAATTAATGTATAATGTATTTTTTGTTTCAAGGGTGTGGGTCTGTAATTCATCACTCTTATATAATAACCAGGGCTCATTACAATACATACCCTCCCCAGTGTTCATCACCCAGTTACATCTGCCCATCCCCTCCCCTCCAGCAACCCTTAGTTTGTTTCTTAAGATTTGGAGTCTCTTATGGTTTGTCTCCTTCTCTGGTTTCATCTTATTTCATTTTTTCCTCTCTTCCCCTGTGATCCTAAGCCCTGTTTCTGGATAGGATTTTTTTTTTTTTTTAAAGATTTTATTTATTTGAGAGGAAGAGAGAGCTAGAGAGAGGGAGAATGAGCAAGGGGAGGAGCAGGGAGAAGCAGACTCCCCAACTCAGCAGGGAGCCCCATGCAGAGCTCCATCCCAGGACCCCAGGATCATGACCTGAGCTGAAGGCAGCTGCTTAACTCAAGAAGCCACCCAGGCGCCCCTGGATAGGATTTTTGTCTGTTTCATTTACTGCTGTATCTCCAGCACCAACAATAGCGGCTGGCTTCTGGTAGGCACTGGATAAATATAAGATGAATTGATTGAATGAATAAATGGCCCCTTTCCACATTTCTCTGACTTTGTAACTTTGCTGATCTTTTCTCTTTCTCTGAATAAAGCTTTAGCCTTTTTTTAAACCTGTTAATAAACCCACTTCCTCATTTAAATAGTGTCAGATTAGCCAAAATAAATCTTTCCTCTCTGTGAGTTCCAACAATTCTTTATAGGGTAACAATTCTAGATCACATCTTGTTGTCACTTTCAATTGTAATTATTTAGATATTTATTTTATAACTTAAAGCTCAGTAGAACAAAAAGCTTTTGGAAGAGTATACATCTAAATTATTTTATCTGCCCATCTCTTTCCCTGTAACAATCCTAAGATATTGCTTTGCCTGGTAGACACTCAAAAAAGCACCTTAGTAAGACTTTTATGTTATAATGTCACTTTTTATTCCATTAAAATAATAAAATCGTTGCAGACAAAGGTCTGTTTTTTAGTGTTCTTTTGTTACATCCCAGTCAACTATAGTTACTATGCAACAAGATTTGTTTTATTAATTAATAATTTTGAATTACTAAATATACTGGCAGTAGACTGTTCTTTAGCATTTTCAGGAATAATTTGCATCCAAATCCATAAAATGTGTAACACCAAAAGTGAACCCTAACATAAACTGTGCACTTTGATGATAATGATGTGACAATGTAGATTCATCAGTTATAACAACTCTACCACTCTGGTGGGGATGTTGATAATGGCAGAGCTTGTGTATGTTTTAGGTTCATAACAAATTCGAGGTGAAGCTTACAGAGTAGTCATTGACTCTCTGCCCCCACACATGCACAAGCTCTGCCATCATTCTCCCGTTACTCCTGGGTTTCAAGATAGATGTTCTTCCACAAAACCCACCTCCTGCAACAGGGGTTATATGGATCGTCGATGAGAAGGAAGGGATTCAGGAGGGCCCTATGAACTCAGAGACCTTTATGCAAAGGCACATGTTTTTCCTGAGATTTTACCAGTATCATTAGTGAGCAGGAACATGCTACCTCCTAAAACACCACAAACTAGTTTCTGTTTAGATCCTCTCCCAGAAACAGAAATCAGAGATTAGACATACTGAGGTTGTTTGAGCTCTTGAAATATGATATCCTTGTCTCCTTCGAGTGTGGCAATGTCTACATTAAGTCATTGGATTACCAAGTGCTATCTAAACGCCAACAGGTAGGGGTGACAAATAGCTTCAGAACATCCCCTTAATATGAACACAGAGGGTGACAACCAAATGGAGGAAAGACTGGATCTGTTGTTAAATCCTAAAACTAATCTAAATTATCCACCTTATATTTACTTATTTATTTTTTAAATGATTTTTTTTGAAGATTTTATTTATTTATTTGACAGACAGAGATCACAGGTAGGCAGAGAGGCAGGCAGAGAGAGAGGAAGGGAAGCAGGCTCCCTGCAGAGCATAGAGCCCTATGTGGGGCTTGATCCCAGCACCCTGGGATCATGACCTGAACTGAAGGCAGAGGCTTTAATACACCGAGCCACCCAGGTGCCCCTAAATTATCCACCTTTTAAATATTTAGTATTTCTAGTGATTTCCATATATCAGAAATTAAAAAACAAAAACTCAAAGGCAGATAGGTCTCTAGGTTTATTTATGGTTGTTCTCAGTCATCGAGGGCCAGAAAAGACAGAAAATATTGCCTTATTTATATTGTCTTATTTTTTTAATACAATGCCTAGAAAATGATAAATCTTTAGTTAGAAATACTTATTTAGATGTTTTTAGTATACTAATGTTTTGTCAATACAGAAACCAAATCTAGTTTTGTGTGGCTTTACAAGTCACCCATACACCAGTAAGTACCCATATAAACTTGAGTTTTGTTACTCATACTAATTTATTTGATAAATATCTATTCAGTGCCTTCTGTGTGATGAACATTGGACTTGCTGCTGGATACTAGATAGTGAACAAAAGAGATATAATTTCTGCCTTTTTGGAGCTTATAGCCTATTGAAGAAAATAGTCATTAAACAAAGAGATGAAAATGTAATTTCAGAAAGCTAGGAAACAAACCAGCCAGAGGATAGAAGCACCTGTCGTTGTATACATTTAGAAGCATTTTACCCCGATTCTTTACATTAAAAGAAAAATAAAGAAAACACATACTCATTACCTAGAATGAACATTTTTTTATGATGTGGTCTTGCAGTATTATAATCTGCCATTTTTCTGTACCCTTATTCTGTATATGAGCCTCCATGCATGTTTTGGGTGCTGACCTTCCCTACTTTCCCACACAATCAAGGAATCCTTGCTCAACAACAAGATGTGAAGAGCCAAATCCAAATGTACTTTTGACCAGTCAAGGCTGATGTTTCTTTGACTGGCTGCCCAGTTTTCATGTTGAGTGCTACAAGTATTTCTGTATATTGTCTTCCTCTGTTCACCTCTTTGTGGTCCACTTTGTCACCTGCCATCTTCTGTTTACTTCCCAGAGACTTTGTTCCCACCAGTTTTTCCTCCTGGTCAGTTTTTTTTTTTTTCCCCCCTGTTTCTAAACATATATCCTAATGTCTGGCATGATCATTATACTTTTCCCAGTCACCCTCCTCAGTTAAACCTGTTGACTTGGCAGACAAGCACTTGGAACTTCATATCTATTCTTTCTCATGCCACTGAGGTATTCTTTTTTTGGCATACAAATGTCAACAGGTAGGATCAAATGGAAAGCGGCATGAAAGGTTAATTCCCCAATATCAGCACCAACTATAGGAAATATATTTGCAGAGTTACAGCCAAGTGGAGCTCATTGAATGAGCTATGGTCTGTGACAGCTATTAAATGAGAACATTTCTCTCACAATGAGGGACAAAGTTAGGTTGTTTCAATGTCATGAGTCACAAGGTAAAGAGCAGAGAGAGCCAGCTGTTCATCCTTACACGAGAGCCCTTCAAAAATGGGAGGCCAGTGTTACAGACTACAAAGGCCTAACCAAAGAGTGAGCAGCATTGTCAAAAGTTAAAAAAAAAAAAAATTAAAGACTTTTATTTGTTTATTTGTCAGAGAGAGAGAGAGCACAAGCCGGGGCAGTGGCAGGAAGAGGGAAAAGCAGGCTCCCCACTGAGCAAGGAGCCTGATGTGGGACTCTATCCTAGGACTCTGGGACCATAACCTGAACTGAAGACAGACGCTTAATGGACTGAGTCACCCAGGTGTCCCAAGGAAAAATTTTTTTAAAACACATTTACCATTATTAATCAAATCCCTTTTTGGACATAGCCAATATCAGTCTCATTATCACATATGAAGAACAATTAAAAAATGATAAACATATGGTATTAGAAAAAGAATACAGTTATTCATCACATTATTTGAGAAATCATATAATCAGTGATTCTGCTTCTAGAGTGGAGGTTATGTAATGGAATTTACATAAATGAATTTTTTTTTTTAAAGATTTTATTTATTTATTTGACAGAGAGAAATTACAAGGATACTGAGAGGCAGGCAGAGAGAGAGAGAGAGAGAAGGAAGCAGGCTCCCTGCTGAGCAGAGAGCCCCATGTGGGACTTGATCCTAGGACCCTGAGATCATGACCTGAGCCGAAGGCAGCGGCTTAACCCACTGAGCCACCCAGGTGCCCCATAAATGAATTTTTTTTAAAGTTATAAATTAAATATGTTATTTGCTAGTCTGAGTTGAAAATGAGAGAGCTTTATGCTTTTTTTTTTTTTTTTCAAAATGGCTCCTTTCCAAATCTCCTCTTTATAGGCCAGATCTTTAATGAGATTAATTTACAATGGGGAGAACTTCATTTAAGCATGAAGAAGATCTTTCTTAATAAAATATTTATAGGAATTTATTTGTTTAGGGGTGCCTGGGTAGCTCATCCGTTAAGTGTCTTCCTTTGACTTAGGTTGTGATACCAGGGTTCTGGGATCAAGTCCCGCATCAGGCTCCCTGGTCAGTAGGGAGCATCCTTCTCCCTCTCCCTCTGCTATGTGCACTCTCTCTCTGTCAAGTAAATAAATAAAATCTTTAAAAAATGTTTATTTAATTTTTGACTTACTTATACTCATCTTCAAAAATGATTTGAAATGACTTGTACATAAGCAAGGAGTTATAAAAAGAGTACAGAGAAAATAAAAACTGAAAAGTAAAGGTGAGTCAGGAATACAACAAGTGCTCATACTAGTGGATTGGATTGGAGTTTCTTAGTAGTGATGACCTCGTGAGAAAAATAGGGATACAATCCACAGATTTTAGTAGCTCAAGAGAGGACAAGTTATTTGTGTATTGATACCTGAAAATTTTTTCTCTTAAATAGCTCTAAAAAGAAGACCTAGTGTGGTGGAGTTAATTGCATACTCAACAAATATTAGTACAATGAAAAGCATAAGAAGTTTTGCATACTATTTTCTTTCAGCTTCCTAGATTAGCTTCTTATTGTGGTGTATCAAATTACACAAAACTAGTAGATTAAAACAACAAAACAATATCTAATAATTCTGGAGGTCAGAGCTCTGAAATGGGTCTAACAGTACTAAGATCAGAGTATTGGCAGAGCTGGGATTCTTCCTGGAAGCTGTTGGAGAAAATGTTTTCTGTACATTTTTTAGCTTTTAGAGTTTACCTACATTCTTTGGTTCCTAGCCATTAGTCTCTGCTTCTGTAATTAAGTCTCCTTTGACTGTCACCCACCTGCCTATCTTTTATAAGGGCATTCATGGTTACATTGGACTCAGTGGGAAAATCCAGGATTATTTCCTCATTGCAAGATCTATAAATCCCTTTTGCTGTGTATGGTAACATATTCAGAAATTAGGATGTGGTCATCTTTGGGGATCATTACTCAGCCTACCACATATGCCTTAATCTAGGAGGATGATTGGGTGATAAAATGTCTGTATATGAAGCTCTCTGATATTCTCATCTAACCAGAAAAAAAAAAAAGTGTCAAGAGAAAAAGATGAATTCTATGGTTCCAGGCAACTCTCAATTAATATAATTTATTTTAGTGATTATTTTTATTAGTACTGGGGGGGGCAAAAAGGATTTAGGCTTGCTCCCTGGTAATATCTGGAGTACGGATATTCTGTGCGGTTGATTAAAGGGAAGATCCAAAATTTTGCCTTGAAAAAGAGACAAATGATACCTTCTAATGAAAACTGAGAATTTTAACCAGGCTTTCACTAAAGAAACCACCTTCCTCAGAATAGAGATCCCTGGTCAGGGCTGTTAATTATTTACCATACACTTCTGGCCCCACTAACTACAGGAAATAAATGGGCCCTGGAGACCCAAATTCTATCGGAGTACATAGCAGAAATCATTGTAGCCTATATTTTTTTAGCTTTATATTTTTAGATATTTCAAAACACCTACTCCTACTACAAACATTAAAATTCTAGAAAATCAATTTAATTGATGCCACACAATTTAAGTAAGTTCTAAAATTTACAAATTAGGTAAAACTCTAAAACTTTTTTCAAAATACACCACCTAAATAAGGAAACGAACTCATTTAAAGGTTTCTTTTTTTTTAATCAATATTTGGGAATGGTTCTCCAAAATGATGGCTTGGATTATTTTGCCTAGATATAAGACATTGATTTGGACAGTACTCAGATTAACTGTATTGAAAGAATACCAATCTACTAAATCAACTCTGATTATAAGACAATAAAAAATCTTATCAATAGCATATAGAAAAATATTACCTTTTCTCTCCTTTATAGTAAAGCAAAAGGTAAGCCAATGGTCTGAAGGTAAGCCAATGGTCTGAAGTCTTCAGTATACGAAAAAAACAGAGTTCAGAACACATGCATATTTTACCATCATGAAGGGAAAATCTATTCTGACAGCTCTGGTTTTCATTTTGGTGTTAAGCTGTAGGTACTTCTTTGAGCTTACATAGCTTATCTTAAGACCTATCTTTGTTTTCAGAGTCAAAGGGCAAGAAAACATTAATAAAAGCTGCAAATAAATTTCTGTAGATTAATTGACTTGGAGATAGAGTGTAGCAATGGTCAGGAGTAGTAACTATGCCTAACTACTGGTCCATATGGAGAACACTGGCTGATAATAAATTTCAAGCTCACACTTGAAATTTATCAAAATAGAAGCTGGTGTTACATTTTAAGGAATTAGATTGGCAGTTTTAGAGAAAATGTCTCATCTAGCATATTTGCTGTTTTTTTAATCTTCTCTTTGATATGCTAGCTTATTTTTACTGGCCAAACAGATGTCCAGAGACCTAAACTCTAGGGTCCCCTACTTATAGGCACACTCTATCATTAGAAGTAATTCTTTGGGGGCTCTTACATTCTTGATATCCAGGAAGGGTAGTATCCACATAAGGTCTGTAGTGTGTGTAGCCCTCTTGCTGAACACTACATGCCCCAAAGGGTAATACTTTCTATCCACTATCTGGAAGATAGTTTCTAGTCCTACCTAGTCACCATTAAATTAACTTTGTAGGTGAAATTGAGGAGGGTTAAGCTTTGGCCTAGATTTCTAAATATGATCCCACATTCAGTAGATTGCCAGCCACTAAATGAATTTTACAAAATAAACTTTTGCACAGTGAAGGAAACCATCGACAAGACAAAAAGGAAACCTAATGCAAGGGAGAAAATATTTGCAATTGGTACAGCCCAGATGATCTTTACAGTAACTGTTCATTGCTGTTGTTGTAGTAGGAAAGCAGCTATAGATGATGTGCAAACGAATAGGTATGGTTAGGTTCCAATAAAGTTTCATATATGAAAATGATATTTGGCCCTAATTTGCTGACCCCTGCTATAGAGATTGACATTTTTATTGTAATATTTTAAATACTCAATCATTAACCCAGTTTTACCTGGAAGAATGGACACTTGCAAGGCTGGTTCAGTGATTTAGACAAAAGATGGTGGCATGGAAGGAGATGACTGTGGGTATGGAGACAAGTGGGAATGGATATGTTCATAGTGTAAACTCCACAGGAATTTTGGATTAACTAGATAGGGGATGTGAGGAAAAAAAAGAGACGGGGAATATTTTCCTTTAGGAAACAAACAGTATTTATTACGTTTAGAAGTCTTCCTATGGAAGGTTTGACCACATATTCTGATTGTGCTTACATAATTATCTAACTGCTCAAGTTGACAGTGATGCTCATTCTTTGAATTCCTAGAGTATCTATTGTCTGTTTTTCTTCTTTTTTTCATTTACATTAGCAGTATCTTGTATTATCATTTATTCCATGCATATGCCAAATTGTAGGATATAGTAGGATATGTGGACCATGTCTTATATTTCTTTGGCTTCTTACTAAGTTTCTGGCATGATTCCATGCACCTAATAGATACACATCAAATGCTTATGCACAAGTGAATCATTGAGCCATGAGGGAATCACATTCAAATTTAATAAAGAACGCAGTAGGGAACTTCAGGAGTAGATTATATCTTTCCACAATCTAATGTTCTCTTTCTTCTCAGCTCTATCACTTAATAACAATGACCAGTTTTACTGGAACTCAGGTCTCTTGCTCCTTCATTAGAACTTAATTCTTATTACACTGTCTTTATTTTGCTTTTAAAATTTATTATTCTGTGACTGTGTCTCTAATGTTTCATTGTAATATTTAGTTTCATATTCATTTTCAAAATCTGTTACTTTACATGTACTCTTTGACCTTGTATTCATTGACACTTTTCTTTAAATTCTGTCAAAGATCTACTCTGAATTGATGTCTTTCCCCATTGAGATCTGAGCTCTCTAATATGTGTCTGCAGAAAAGACTCAGTTTTATAATAGATTCACAGGATCTGGGCAGCCCAAGCCTGTTCCCATTGCCTCACTAAACAATGTCAGAGTTGAATGTTGGGGGCAGATGGTAATTAGGTAATGTGGTAATAGGGTAAAGAGGGGTGTAAGAATCACTATAAACTAGAACATATTTCAGGAGAACATATGATTTCTCCTTCTCATGGTGGTCTCTCATCTTTACATCACAGAATCTCAAGTGTTTTCAGTCTTATCTCTTACTGTAGTTGAGATTCTAATAACACTTCTTATATATATGTATGTCCTTTCCAGATTGAGTCATAAACATTAATTCTAAAAAGGTCATTTAAGAAAGTCACAGATGAGATTTTTAGCTAGAGTTTAGTTAGCAAATTATAATCACTGTGATCACAGAACTTGTGGATCAAGCATAAGATTAGCTTGGGTATGTAACTAAGACATAAGATTAAGTCTGTTATGTAACTTCAAATATACATGTGTGAATAATTTATATATTTATATTCACATATGTAGTATATATTATATATACTATATTAAAATAATATGAAACCAATATAGATGAAGAGAAAATGCATTTGACTTTTTAACCACCTCCCATCAATTTCTGAAAATATATGTGGAAACTAGTTGTAGCAATATTTCTTAATTTGCAGTCTGTAAGAGTTATAAAATCACAGGTTTGGAGAGAATCCCAGCTCTTATTTCCTCTATTACCGCAGTTTATGTTGATGTGCCTTTAGATCTGTATTCTGTCATCAAGCATTTTCCTTTCCTTCTCATATTCTTGTTAAATTAATAAGCACTTATCTTTGTCCTGGTTCAAATGATTGATAAATATGTTGAACAAGATGGATCTGTCAACGGACTAACTAAGGGCATAGACCTTCTGGCAAAGTGACATTAACTCATTAGCCATGACCCTTTTTAAAAAAAAATGTTTGCATCATCATGCATAATCCTGCTATTCTATATAAATCATGTTGTATAATTCCTATATGTGAGAGAAAGTAGACAAAACCTTGAAAGAAACTCATACATTATGATTAGTACCAACCCAGTGTCATGGATATCTGTAGTTTTATTTTTGAATTCTCTACCCCTTCCCTTCTTCTTCTGATAGTCATACCTTGTCTTACTTGGGGAAATACACCCCTTTCCTGAATCCTGTAGTTCTCTTGGGATCTGCCAACTAGTTCTTAGTTTCTCTCCTTTTCCTGTCTGAGTCTTAATCATGGAGGCTGATTAGAGGCCTCCATCAAGATTTTTAAGGAGCTGAAAGAGTCTTTTTCTTTTCTAGGACTATATCAATGGTTTTACTCATATAAAGCTTTCTTAACAAGATTAGTTTGAGAGACAGAATTTAAAACAGAGAGAGTTAATTTAGAGATCAGTAAAAGTTCAGATAATATCTCAATTCCTGTTTCTATTTTTCCTGGCTTTCTTATTATTTGCTTCCACAACTCAGTAGATTCCCTTTGACCTAAGCTAGTTTAAGTTACATTTCTGTCACTTGCAACTAAAAGAATACTGACTAGAATTTTCAAGAACTTGTAATAAACATCTGCATCTGAACAAATACTTGTTACTTGGAACTGGACTTGAAAATTAGCAGTGTATATAGCTGTGTAATGGTAGCACACTTTAAGGGTCTTTCTGATTCCCAAGATAAACTGCCTATCTGCCTGTAGTGATCACAATTTAATTAAAGAAGCAGGAGGGTGTGTGTGCGCACACGTATGTGTGTATGTGTATGTTAGGTCTTTTGCTTCAGGGATTTAACCCAGTACAATTGTGGCAGCTGGTTAAACAGCCCCTTTGCAACTTTTAATTTCATGTATGATGGACCTTGTAGTCCTAGGGAGGGAAAGGTGAGTATAAAGTGCAGGAGAACTAGAATGAGCTGGAAACACACACACACAGTGAGGGAGAACAAAAACAAACAAACAACAACAAAAAAAAGCCTGTGAATTTGGACTGAAATCCTTGTTAGTTTTTATTGCCCCTGACCCGCATTGGTGTGGGTCTCCTACAAAAGCCAGGGCTCTTTATCATAGAGCTAGACACAGACTCCTGTCCCAGGAGTTGGAAATGCTGAAGGTCAATACGGAGGAGGATGGGAGAGTTCCAGGCCTGACCACTCCTTCATGCCCAGCAGGGGAGCGAAAGGATCAGCAACAAGCTAAGTGCTGCTTTACTTCCAACCTTTAAAATCCCCCACCAGAACCTCTCTTGTGGACCCTGTAATGATACATATAGCGATAAGAATTCTGCGATACATAGATCGGCTTAGCTAGTTGACCCATTACAAAATCACCACAGCATCACAGTCATTGAGATACTTTCTCTTATTCTAAAGAAGCAAAAAATACTGTGTGTGTGTATGTGTGTGCGGGTGTTGGGAAGTGGTGTGAGTCTAGGATAGGGAGAGTAGGGAATAGTTGTCAGTGAAAGAAAAAGGCATCTTAATGAAGCACAGGGCCAAATTATCACCATCTTTCATATTGGAATATCACATTGTAGAGTGATGCCTTTTCATATGCCTAAGTTCCTGATGCTTTGATGACATCTTTTTTCTTAAATGTTATAAATACAGTATATTTTTGTAACAGAGAGTAGGTAACTTCAGAATTTCCTGAAGAAGTATATTTTACCTTCTAGTAATTGTTGGATTTTCTCATGCTGTTCTTTTCTGAATAGTGTAAATAGAATTCTGTGGTCATGGTGTTTTGTTTAATTCAGGGATGGGTACATTTGGCTATAGTTTCAGTATATTTTTTACATCTCAAAATTATTTTTGTTTGTTCTAGGTTTGATAAAACACGTAGCCTCGAGGAGTTTTCCTTTAACTTATAAGCCATGTGCTTTTGGAAGGAAACTCGATCCATATATTTTGGATTCATTTATTCTGAAATTATTGATATATAGTAGAGGAGTACTCCCTCCCTCTCTTTAAAATAAGCTTTATTCTCTTAAAACAGAAAGCTTTGTTTTTCCAAAAGTAAATGAACTTGGAGAACAATGGTATAAATCCTGTTTGAAAGTTAAACTCCATGAAATTTGGATTGGTTCTTTGCCTATTTGTATTTTTAATATCAGAGCTGTCAATCTTTTGCTTATATTTTCACCTAAATTTTATTAATGTATTTTGGGGTGGAATGTCTCCATCCACAAAGGATTATCATTTCATTATTGTCCTATCAGAATCCTTTTACTAGATGTACTTTCTTTTTTTTTTTTTAATTTTTTATTTTTTATAAACATATATTTTTATCCCCAGGGGTACAGGTCTGTGAATCACCAGGTTTACACACTTCATAGCACTCACCAAATCACATACCCTCCCCAATGTCCATAATCCCACCCCCTTCTCCCAAACCCCCTCCCCCCGGCAACCCTCAGTTTGTTTTGTGAGATTAAGAGTCACTTAGTACTTTCTTAAGTCATTATCAGAATTCTTTTATTTTTATTTGCTTTATAATTCCAGACTACCTCATCTTTGCAGAAAGTGTGTTTTCAGTCTTTTTTTAGAAACTTTTTCCACACCATTATATTGCTGTAATTTAAGTGGAAAATGAAAAAGGATCAAATGCTATTTCCTGTTCAAATCCTGAGCTTAAGATTATATGATTATTATATATACTTTTCTTGAGGCAAAAACAAAAGCAAAACCAAAAACCCAAAACTAGAAATATTATAACAAAACAATATATTGGGGCACCTGGGTGGCTCAGTCAGTTAAAGCCTCTGCCTTCAGCTCAGGTTATGACCCCAGGTTATGATCTCGGGGTCCTGGGATTGAGCCCCACATCAGGCACACTGCTCAGTGGGGAGCCTGCTTCCCCCACTCTCTCTGCCTGCCTCTCTGCCTACTTGTGATCTCTCTCTCTGTCAAATAAATAAATAAAGTCTTTAAAAAAAACAATATATTTAATATATTTTAAAGCATTTTAATTTATTCTTCTTTGAAACACACATGTATGTGTATATATGTGCATATTTGCATTTAGACACCTACATATGTATGCACACATATATTCATATTTGTATATACCATATTAATATGGAGACACACATATTTTTAGTTTTTATATATGTATATATTAACAAATTATGTTATGTATATATGTGTCTGCATGAATAACTTTTCTAATAATTATATACGCATCCTATTTTAAAAATATGCATGTTCAGCTAAACAATTCAAATAATAAAAAAAGGTATTAAATTCATCTTTGAACTGTCACATGTTTAAAGCAGCTCCTTTAATTTATGTATTTTTCATGATACATATGGTTATATTTCAGGATCTATTCTACTAATTAATCTATGTCCAATACCAAAGCATGTAAAACATTATAGCTTAATAATGAATGTTATTATTGAACGAGTGAATCCCCCATTCCATTCCATCCCCCGACCTATTATTAGAAATAATTACAATTACTTTTAATATAACTGTAAAATAAGCTTATGAAATTTAGAAGAAATATACTTTAAGTTTTTATTAACATTAAATTGAATTTATAGGTTAATTTAGAAAAAAATTGTTAAAATTATAATATTGAATCTTCTCTGAATATTTAAGAAATATTTTTATATATCCCCTGTGTATTTCTTGCTTATTCTTAGTTATATTCTTGTTTCTGTATTTATAGACATCTTTTCTTCTATTTGTTTCTAACTTTTTGGAAATATATACAGTATTTTTCATTTAGCTACTTATAGCGAATGACTTATGTGCCCAGTTATGATACAAGGACTGAAAGAAAATGCTGACTTTGGTTATTTTCATATATGTCTTCATCACCATGGATTTTAAAATATATCCATATTGCAAACATTCTGAACATTAAATTTTATATAGACTTACCAATTGAATAAATGCCTTCTTTTTCACTTGCTTTTTAGAGAATGTAGACTCACTAAGCTTCCCTCAACTAGCGGCACCTGGGTGGCTCAGTTGGTTAAGTGTCCACTCTTGATTTCAGCTTAGCCCATGATCTCAGGGACTTGGGATCAAGCTCCACATAGGCTCTCTGCGCATCAGGTAGTCCTCTTCTCTCCCTTTCTCACCCATTCTTTCTGCCGCTCTCCCTGCTATGTGTGCACACTCTCTCTCTCTAAAATAAATAAATCTTCAAAAAAATTAAAAAAAAAAGGTTCCCTCAACCAGGTAGAGTGGATTACAATACTAGGTTCTTATTCTATTTTAAGGTGATGTTTTTTTTTTTTTTTTTTTTTTAAAGATTTTATTTATTTATTTGACAGAGAGAAATCACAAGTAGATGGAGAGGCAGGCAGAGAGAGAGAGAGAGAAGCAGGCTCCCTGCTGAGCAGAGAGCCCGATGCGGGACTCGATCCCACGACCCTGAGATCATGACCTGAGCCGAAGGCAGCGGCTTAACCCACTGAGCCACCCAGGCGCCCTAAGGTGATGTTTCATTTGTTGTAAGTACCACAAGGACTAGACATTCAGAAAGCTATACTTCTAATTATCTAAAAATGGATTTCTCCCAATAAATATAGGAACCCCCGTTAACACCTTTGCTATTTCATCTAGATTAGAAAAGAATCACATCATCAAGAATTATACCATATTACATTGCCAAGGTATTTAAAATTAATAAGGTCAAATGTATGAACAAGAAAGTACAATTAACACAGAATTCTATTTACTCTTACTATGAACCCTATTCTTTAGAAACTAATTTATTTACTTCAATTTCACTAATTTTTTTTCACTGAGTAGTATTTTCCTACCTTTCCTTTTCAGCTCATGACATTATATTTCTATTTAAAAAATAATATTTAAAATTTTCATATACTTCATAGTGAAACCAAAATTTAATTAAATTTTTATATACTAACATTTGTATTACAGAATAATTTTGTATAACTTTCTTCAACGTTGGTATCATTAATTTGTTAGTTATTCTTTCAAATTATTATAATTTATTCCTCTGAAAATATGCATTAGAATGAAAATGGAGGAAAATATATAAACATTTCAGAACCACAAAAAAGGCTAGCTAAAACTTAGTGGTAAAAGTAGGTCAAAGCATGAGAGGGGAAAGATTGAATAAAATATTATGAAATGGACCTAGAGCTTTCATTTTCTTATGCCTGAGGGCATAAGACTAATATTATGACAGTGTTAATTTTTACATTTTTATTTTGCTCTGTAGAAATGTTTTGGGAATTAGTGGAAAGAAAATCTCTGGTGCTATTTTGATACAATAAAGGAAATACAAACAAATTCAACGCAGTAGTAGATAATTTTTAGTTCTTTGTCATGCTTTCACATTTCATTTCTCTCCCATAGCAATAAGAATTGCTTTTAAAAAGCTTAACCTCTCAGTCTTTAATTTCTCTTTTCTTCTAAGAAAAGAGCAAGTATTCAGAAGAAGAGGAGAATAATAATACCATGTTTTATGCAGCCATTGATGAAGTAGAAAACCTAGCAATAGATAAATCACTCAGATTATATTTGAGAACTTGATGGGAATACTGAAGCAGCTGTTATTTTTAAAAGAAGAGTACAAAACACGGCTTGTCTAATTCAAAGCACATGACACATGGGAAAATTATTACAAAAATCCTGAATATCTAACTTATTTTAAGCCTTGAGAGCTATATGCAAATAAATTATCATAAAACTACCAAGGAAACTAAGATATTAGTAAGTAAAATTATAAGTTCATATGCCTTTTAAAAATTCTATTGTCAATTCAAAAACCACAGATTTAATAACTAAAGAAGGCACAATTTAAATTTAGTTCATGTTGATTTTGCTCATTTCTCTGAATGTTTATTGTATATTTAGCATTTGTTTCTTGATATGACTATTAGTAATCATTTATTTATTGTACTGGTATGGAGGATTTAAGGAGGTTCCATGTTTTCTGCCTTGATCCAAAACTTTCTTTCAAAATACAGTGGGAGGTCTGAGTTCCCCTTTTAGTAGCTTTATATTGTAAATGAAATCCATACACACTTAGGAACTGGTATTATAACTTCAAGAAATGCTCTGCTTGTTGCTTTCTTTAAAAAACAAACAAACAACAACAATAAAAAAAAAAAACCTTCCTCAAAAACTATTCCAAAATTTAAATACCTGAAAGTTTAAAAAATAAAACTGAACAAAAATTGTGTCTGTAGTCCAACTAGTGACTGTCTTCAGAAACTATGTCTTTAAGAGGGAAGCTGCTTTAAGAATTAAGAAAGAACCTTTAAGAATTAGAAAGAACAGTAAAATATGGTAATTCGAATTAAGGAAGTCAGAGTGGTAGATTATTAAGAGAATGGAAGAAAGAATGGAGAATTGAAATCTTTCTTAAAAACCTTGATTAAGGGGCACCTGGGAGGCTCAGTGGGTTAAGCCTCTGCCTTCAGCTCAGGTCATGATTTCAGGATCCTGGGATTGAGCCCCACATCAGGCTCTATGCTCAGCAGGGAGCCTGCTTCCCCCCTCTCTCTCTGCCTGCCTCTATGCCTACTTGTGATCTCTCTCTCTCTCTCTCTCTCTGTCAAATAAATAAATAAAATCCTTAAAAAAAACCTAGATTAAATGTTTATAAACTATACTGAAACTGCTACAAAATGTAATAGATGGTATAATTTACAGATTAATGCTGTGATAAAATACTATTTTGCTGTTCACTAAATAGTTTGTGCATCTTGATGTTCTGGTCCTATAACGAAGACATTGCAAAAGATCTTGACATTGGTTTGGATGGGAAACAAAATGTGAAGATGAGATGAGTTAGCAGATATAAATTTATAGTCACAAAATTACTTTTATTAATGATTTTTATGGCCATATAAAGCTAAAAACCATGGTACACAGATCAGGTATAAATCTTAGTCTTGTGATTTGCATTTGCTGTCTATATACAGTTACTATAATTATAGAAGCTTGAAATAACAGATTAAAACTCTTTCATTTTGCAGATTAAATTTAGGGCCTATCCACAGCATTGTATTTATGTCTGTGAGATAAAGTGAAAATCAGGGAGTGAAAAGAGGAGAGAATTAGGCAAGCATCTGTGATAGGGAGTTTTTTTTATTAAATCGAGGATCTTTCTCTTTCCCTGTGACAGTTGAAATGACACAAGGAGAAGTCAGCCTATAAGAGTAGAACACCGTGTGCTGCACTCTCAGAATCTCAGATGGAAGAAAATCTTGTTCAGAGAAGAGTGTATTGTAGGTGGAATCAAGGATCTTACCAGTTGGGCCCACTTAGTTTATATTATTTTTCTTTAAAAATATTTGAGAATATTAAAAAAAATTTATACTTTATAAAGAAGAAAAATGTTTGTGACAAATCACATTATAGAATGAAGACTATATAGATACATATGAATGGATTAATATTTATAAGTGTTGTAAAGGGGAGGATCAGAGAGTAAACAGAGCATAGACTGCCTATTGCCTTTTTTGCACCTAATCCTGGAAGTATGAAAAGAGAATTTAAGCAGCTGGTAGAATTTTAAGTAATTTAGCAATTGAAATAAAACCTAGGTCCAAAAGTATAAGCCAGCATCATAATAGATGGGACGAACGGAAATGATAAAGCAGTGTAAGGTTTTACTCTTTCAGAGATTGCCCTACATATTTCCATATATCTATTCTTTCATGAATTTTTAAAACCAGTCACCAAGCTTCCTCCAATAATTCTGCTTGAAATTCAGTTGAAATTGAATTTAAGTAATACATATTTATTTGGAGAGAACTGACAGCTTTGTAATGATAAGATGGACCATGCATGAACATGGTATATATACTTGCATTTTATCATTCTTTTTGTCCTTTAATAGAATTGGCTTTTTCTGAAAGTTAGTCTTTTTTTTTTTTTTTTTGGCTATTATAAACTGCATCTGTATGTTTTATTACATTTTAAAAATGATTTTATCAGAGTGAGCAACAAAGAGAGAGAGATCACTCATGAGCCAGGGGAGGGGTAGAGAAGCAAGATCCTGCTGAATGGGGAGCCTGATGAGGGACTGGTTCCCAGGATTCTGGCATCCTGACCTATGCTGAGGACAAACGCTTAACCAACTGAGCCACCCAGGTGCCCAATATTTTATTGTGGAAGTAGAGAAATATCAAGATATCCTTAGAGGTATATAAACTACTGGATATATAAGAGATCAGTCAACTGGCTGACACAAGATCCATATATATGTGTATGTATACATATATATAATCAGCCATAAATGTTACATGTGTATATATGTATATTTATATATAATTGGCCTTGTGTCAGCTAGTTGACTGATCTCTTATATTTCCAATAGTTTTATTGAGTCTTCAGAATCTTTTCTGTAAATTATCGCATATGCAAATATCAATGTTGTCGTTTCCTGACCCTTTTTTTTTTTCTTTTTACCTTGCTTGATTATTTTGCCCATAACACTTAGGGTTCTTTTGCTCAATATGGTTATAATAATCACTGTTGACTTATTTCCAGTTTTAAAATAATGCTTCTGAAATTACCCTATTACGTGAAATGTTTGCTGTCAAATTGGCAACTGTATTTTATTAGTGTAAGGGAATTTGCCTTTTAGAAATTTTTTCTAGAGTGTTAACATAATTGGGCATTCAATTTTCCTGTATTTTTCCCCCTGAATCTCTGTTACTTTTTTCTTATAGTTCATTAATAAAGTGAATACCTCATTGGCAAATATGCAGCTATTGAAGAACTCTGGCATTTCTGATTGAAATTCTACTTGAGCACACTCAATTACCTGATTCAGTATTTAGTTAGAAAATTTGTATTTATGTGAATAGTGTCATTGGAATATGATCTCCTTTTTCTGTTGCCTTCAACTGATTTTAATAAGAGATTAAAATGTTCTAATAATAGAAGCCTGGAAACCTTCCCTCTTAATTGTTAATTTTTGAAATATCTTGGATGACATAAAAATTATTCCTTGAGTTTAGAAAAATTCACCAGTAAAACCATCTCAAGTTTGAAGGTGCTTGAAGGCAGGAAAAAGGACAGATTTTTTGTTTACTATTTTTAATTCCTTATTGATTATTGGTCTACTTAGGTTTTCTATTTTTTGTGCTAGTATTTTCCAAACATGTATTTACTTAACTCATATTTTAAAATCAATTGTCACAAAGATCATATATTTTATCATGGGTAATTACATCATGATTGTTACGTCTTGTTGAGTCCTTTTTCATTCTATTATATCCTCCCATTGGTCTCAGGATTTTTTTTTTTTGCCTTAAATATTATTTTCTTAATGTTAAAATTGATTCTCAGGCTTCCTTTTGGTTTATGTTGACCTGGTATATATTTTTCATTATTGCATTTTATAAAATTGAATGTCTGCTGTCAGGTGCTGTTCTAGGCCCTAGATAAATAAGTAGGTGATAATCTTGCTTGTCAGAAGCTTATATTTAGTAGGAAAGACATGTTATAGAAGAATAAGAAAAACCATAAGTAAAAATCTGTTGTATGTTAAGTGGTAGTAAATGCTACTAAAAAAGCAGTGGAGAAAAAGCAGGATTGTCTGGAGTAAGCTACAATTTTAGATAGCGTCAGAAAAGGCTCTGTTTAAGTACCCAGAATCCCTTGCTGGATGCTGGATAGCTACTAGTCAGATAGATTCCTTCCCCTCAAGCCTTTATGGATAATGGGCAGAATGACACATAGGTACCATAAAGATAGAAAACAAAGGTTGTTACTCATGTTAAATAAGCAGCCAAAGAATTCCTGAAAGATAAGGGCAGTTCACCTGGGAATGAAACAAGGAGGGACACTGGGGCTTTGAGTTTTTACTGTGGCTAGTGGATGGAGCTCGGATGGAGGTTTGGAATCTTATTGCTCAAATATGGGGCAAAACAGTAAAGGAAAAGCTAGGGACTTGAAAGCCATCTGGGAGGATAAAACACCAAAAATATGGTATCTTGTCTTTATTACAATCTCATTGTGGGGAGAGTTTGAGAAAAGACCTATCTTTTCAGACTTTTTTCCTTTTTGTCACATTACTGGATTGTTTTTAATTCAGTTTGTTTATCTAAGTCTTGATAGTGAACTTTTCCCATTTCTTATTACTACTTGAGTTACACAGGATTTACTTCCATTTATTTAATACTTTCTGTTTTCTATTTCTATACTTAATTTTTTTTCTCCCTTATTATTTGATATTCAGGGTATTTTCTATTTTATATCTTCTGAGGGTTATATCTATCAAAATTATTAGACTGTTTTTCTTGTTTGTCTGAAATTTATCAAATTCTAAGTATTCTTTCAAACAAAACTTACTACAGCATACTTTTAACTTCTAATCTGTCCTGCCCTGAATATTCAGTAAGCTCAGAACTACCTCCCATGTTGGTATCTCTAGTATCTTTTGAAGCTTAATGCAATTTATTAAGGATATAAAATTTTAAAGATCGTCATTTAATTAGAAAAAGGCCTTATTAAATTTTGTATTCATTTTATTTCCTAAATATCTTCTTCCTGGATTAATATTTCTGGCACATGTAGTAAAGCCTCCAGGAATTGTTCTGGCCAATATCCCTGTGTATTAGACTTTCCAGAGAGTATCTTTATTTTACTTTGTATATAAAACTATAGATTCCATCATGCTTTTTTTCCTGGCACACAGTAGGTGGTAAGTAAATATTTGTCGGCAACTAAGTAAATGAGTTTTATGAAAGTACATATGGAGAATGTTTTCACACAGAGCCAGAGAAACCAATGTTTAAATGAACCAGAATCACACAAAAAAATAACATAGCCCAGTGCTCTTTCAATTACATTAAGATCTTTAAATAGAAAAACAGATTTATTGTTATTCGTCCACAAGTTTCACAGAAAAATAAAGTGGTATATTTGTTTATAGGTAAGTGTGGCGTAAATATTTTCAACAATCTTAAATTTTGACTTGTAAAGCTGTGATAAATTTTATTTTCTCTTATATAGTAGGGAAGGGACGACTAGAAAGAGAAGGAACACATAACAGGCCTTTCCTTAAGTGCCTTTAGGTCCACTTAGAATATTTTAGGATCGTGAACTCCATTTACACAAAACCAACTTTATCCTATACTTTTTAGTGGACCTCTGAGATTTAGCAGCTCCCTCTCATGTCCTCCCGTGGGTCTTTTCATATTGCCTTTTAATTGTATGCTTGTATGTGTGTTTCCCTTATTAGATCACAGACTCTGAGAAATTTGTCCCTCTTATTTACTCATTCAACAAATATTTAATTGAGTTTGGTTCTGTGCCAGGCACTGTCTTGACTATATTCAAAGATGGTGTAAGTACTCAATAAGAGTCTCAATAAGATGGTGTAAGTACTCAATAAGAGTCTCAATAAGTACTCAATGATGAATCTTCTCTGCCCCTAGATCAGAACATTTCATAGCACTTGGCTCATATGTCTTTTTATTGTATTCATACAACTTTTTCTTGGGAAAAGTTCTGCAAATTTACACTAAAAATCCAAAAGCCCATTTATTTTTTTTATTTCTTGAAATAATATCAACAGAAATATCTTTTATCAGTATTTTCTTAATACTTTTCAAAAATTATTTACATCTAGGGGCACCTGGGTGGCTCAGTGGGTTACCTCTGCCTTTGGCTCAGGTCATGATCTCAGGGTTCTGGGATTGAGCCTGACTTTGGGCGCCCTGCTCAGTGGGAGTCTGCTTTTCTTTCACTTTCCTTCTCATGCTCTATCTCTGTCTCTCTCAAATAAATAAATAAAATATTTTTAAAAATATTCATATCTAGATTGGTGTATAGAGATTGGACCACATTAGTGCCATGCTTTATGGGAAGATGGCAGCCTTGACACCTACAGGAGTACTCATGCTGGGTAAATTATTCATTACTGCAGAATGGTAAGGTAGCCAGTCTCCCTCAGAACAAATCAGGATAACCTTGAGCAAGTTAGCTACACTTTCTTAGTCTTAGTTTTCTTGTTTGATGTGAGGATTAAATGGGAAATATACATAAAGCATTTAGCACACAAAGTTCATGGAGGCTGTAAAATGTTCAACAATGATGGGCATTGTTATTTTATATGTTTTATTTAGGTGCTAATAAAAGTTGGATAATAGGAATTGGATAAATTTTTAAGAAAAAATGCTTCAAATAGTCTCTATGTTCCTCCCTACTCCATGAGTTTCTAGTGTCATTTTCATGACATTTAGAAAAAATAAGGTAGTGAGTTTGGGATGTGAATAATATTTTTTCTTATACTCTAAAATGTGAAAATACTGTTTTGGTAAGGCCACAATTTATATATTTAATATAATTAGTAAGAAGTCAGTTTTTACTTATATTTTGTATAGATCCATATCAGAACGTTCTTTTATCTACATAGCCAGGAGTCCAAATACCCACCTTTCCTGTTTCTCTGTCAAAACAGCAAAAGTAATTTCATTTGTTTTCTCTTATCTTTGAATATTTTGAGACCATACATTTGTGAAGCAAAATTGATAAACATTAGCTCCATCTTTTAATCAGAGTAAATGCTATAGGTAACATTTTTCTTTTTTCATCAGGAATATTTGCAATTTTGGAATAGAAACTTAAATGAGATGAGCGATGTGACTATCTGGAGGAAAGCCTTCAGGAGATAGGATAGAATAAGCATAGGTCCTGAGAAAGAAATGAGTTCATACTGTTAAGACCAACATAGTTAGATCAGAGTCAGTGAGGAGGAGAAAGGAAAGACACAAACTAAGAATGGCATGGAAAAGTACTTAAAAACATGAAAAACTAAATTCTAGGAAAATTTAATTTCTTCTTCTAGCTCACCGTGAAGATCTGAACAATTTTCAGCATCCCAGTTTGATTTTCTATTGCATTCTTAGACTGTTCTTGAGACTTGACAATTGTTTTATTTTAAAATGACTAGGAACAGCAAAACTACTAAACAGATCAAAGGATGTTTCTGTATTAAGGATGACTTATATGGATTATATGTTAACCAGTAAATGATTCATTTAAAAGAACACTTTTTAATTCTCATTTCTTATTTTAATTCTCTTATACAAGTCTTTATCCCCAAATATAAAGACTGAAGTATCCTGAAATCAGAGTGTATTTGATTGCTGTTTGATTATAGCTTGACCACACAAAAAATACAAATCTATAATTGAGACAATCATCTAAAAATTAAGGGCAGATAATAATTTTGTCTTAAACACATAAACAGTTATCCAGTTAGGGAAACACAAAATTAGATAGTCAAGTGGGATGCTTAAGTGATGTTTTGATGATTTAAGTGCAAATGAATCATAAACATTAGGATTACATTTCCCTTGAAAGAATCTTGTGTTTAAAATCCATGGAGCATTATACTTGGCAGAGTGTATTTTGAGTTATAGTAAAACCAAAGGCACATGAAAATGGTTTGGGATAGTTTGCTGACCCAAAAGCCTGTTCTGAATATCTGTAGCAATTAGCTACAGTTTTGAAGTTACAAATATATTTATCAGAAATTCTGTAATCATTACCCAGTCATTTATTCGTGTGTTCAGTGAATATTGTTTGGTCCTCTATTATGTGTTAGTCATTTTGCTGCATGCTAAATTTACAAAGAAGAGAGTTTTGCCATTCATATGCAGGGTTTACAGGCTTCTGAGGAAGTTGATGGGTTAAAAAGAAAATGCCATTCCTCAATTCTCTATAGAAGAGAAGGAATTTTAATTCCACTCTAAAGATGTAAAGTATAAAAAGATCATCTGGGTTTTCTCTCTGTCTTTTCTTTTAAATGAGGGACTCCCTCTCTGATGAATTGTTTTTTCTTTGTTGAGAAAATAGATTCAGAATTGAGGGTTTAAGGGAGGAATGGTATGAAGAAGGAATGGTTAATATTGCCATGTGACTCAATTGCTTCTCTTCTTATTAGCAGTTAGGGAAGGAAGGGATGAACTTAGCTATTGGTTTAATGTCCATTTGAGCAATTTACTAAACAGAGCCTCAACCTAGTTGACTTTATTCAAAATTAAGATGTTTGCAAGAGTAATGTCATGAAAGGAGTTGTGAAGTGATGAGTCGTAAATAACAGAGGAAGAAGGAGGTAGTGGTTAATAGGGGAGAGAGTGAAAGACCTGTCAGTTGGAATCTAGGAAACTGAAGAGACATGTGGGAAGATAGGAAACTGTGGTCTCACAGTGAGAGACGCATTTCTGATTTCAGAAGCGGAACATTTCTGCATGGGTCCATGAGAAGGATATAAGTGTAGTAAAGGAGAAGGTAAGTTCAATGATTATTTGTATTCAGGTTTGAGTAAGTTGTCCAATAGATGATGACATTACACAGAATAACAGGAAATAAATTATTTAAGTAGGTGCCAAAGCATGAATCAAGGGAAATATCTAGGAGGTTAATAAAAGATAATGTAAAAAGTCTGTAAAGAATGTATACTCAGTTAGCAAGAACTTCAAGGGAACAAATTTATTTATTTGCTCGTTTATTTGTTTATGTGGAGATGGGGTAATCATGATCTGAGAGTTGCTTAGAAATCCTGAAATACGTGTTGTGTGAAAGCGCTTCTGTTCTTGAAAGGATGACAGAACTTATGGATGAAAGACCCATGTCCAGTTAAGCCAGTCTGAAAGAAATGATCAACAGAGAGGCAAATGGTGTAGGAGAATTTAACTATTGGACAAAAAAGCCTATATAATGGATGTGGATGGATGTGGGGAGTGGTAAGATCTTTGTGGTTTGGGCCTTGAAATAGACTGTTAAGTATCAAATTTACTTTTACTTTTATATCAGGGTAATAAAATCAACAGAACTCCTTAGTCTCTAATACCCAACAAATTGTCTCAATTTACTTCATTTCATAGGTATAGGTCTTGTGTGAATATCTTGTTCTCAGCATATCATCTGACTTTTCAAATGTCTTGAATTTAATAAAATTCCAAATTCATTTTGCCAAGAAAATATCATCTGAGATTTTAGGCATGTTGATTTTTGGAGAAATATAATCCTCATGTTTATGATTCATTTACACTTAAATCAAAATACTGCTAAGAGAAATCCACAGTACATCCAACTTAGTTCTTGTCATTCATGCATCATTTTAACAGAAGTTTTCTTTAAGTTCTACAACTATGAAGATTAAAACTTACCTAATCTGGAAAGTTAGAAGATATAACTTTTCAATTTAAGGAATGACACAACCACATTGAATCATAGACTTATACAACTTAAAGGGAATTTGGGAATCATCTCATCCTTCAATATAAAAGAAGAAACAGGAGCAGAGGGGGTATCTGCTATTACGTTCTCATTCAACTTGGGAAGAATCAAACAAAATAAGTTAGATGGTGTTTAATTAATGTTTCTCTGTAGGGCCCATGAGTACTTTAGCATAGGATCTTAAACATAATAGGTGCCAAATAAATGTTTGCTAATTATCAGTGTCATTGGGAACTCCATCTTCAGATAATTGTGATCTAGTTTGCCATTTGGCATAATTATCATCATCTTCAGAGGAGGCGACCTAATGAAGGGCTATGTACAAAATTATCTTATCAGATACAAAGATTAGCCTTTAGAAGATAGGAACTCAAAAATAAAGTGTTCAGTTATTATTATAGAAACTTATTTGATGAACATAAAAAAGCATAACTTATTTTGTATGACTCTTAGTATGAGAATGTCTATGAATCTAATGTATGCATTACATTAGTAATGTAAAATACATTAGTAAAGTAAAGTACTGGTTTTTGTTTCCTGTGCATGGAGAATGCTTATGAAAGAGAAGGATTTGAGGAGCTCTTTAGTTTGGCAATACTGTTAGAGGAAACATCCTGTGGAATCATTGAGCAGAATGAGAGAAGATCTAAGAGCAAGAGGGAGAATTTAAGTAATTGGAGTTGATGAGTAGCAAAGTGAGGTGAAGTGTGGTGAGGGACCCATAGGGACATATAGCAACATGGTGAAGGATCCATAGGGGTGATAATGTGAAATAAATTGATAGAAAGAAGAAATGTTTTGGGAACTCCAGGAAAAGAACCAGAACTTACACGCAAATATTTTAATGTTATGGTACAGAGGTTTAGCTGAGCAAAGCACTTAATTATTTTAAACACTGGTTTCTTGAGATAATCTTAAAAACGTGGATAATCATAGTACCTGTCTTGTATGTCTTTCAGAAGGATTGATTTAAGTAATATTCACTCTGCAGGTAGATCAAGTTAAACCCAGAAATGAGATGTGTGGTGAGATACTGAATTCTTCTGTGTTCCATTTTTAGTCAAAAAGTACTGCTCAAATTCCTTTTTAATTGTAGATTTCAATCAGAGAATTTTCATACATGATCATTTTCTATATGCCTTCTCTTTTCTGAAAGCAGTTCTCTTATTTGAACCTCTTTTAATTAGCCAATGTGGAATGCTGAAGACAAAGTAAAAAGATTTATTTATGCATAATGACCATATTCAAATGGGATGCATCCTGAACATTTCTTTGGTGGTAAGTCCTAGATTAGCAGAGTGGAGGTCAGGATGAGGATTTCCTAATGACCTGTTTGTGCTTGTGTGGTATAGTGAGAAAGACACTAGACATACAGTTGGAAGACCTGGGTTTGAAAGGGAAGCCAGCTTTTGCTAGCTGCATGACTTTTGATAAGTTACCTAATATTGCTAAGCCCCCATTTCTCAATCTATAAAATAGATAAAAATGTAAATTACAGAAAGTTGTTATAGCAATTACATGACATAATCTGTTACAAAGAACCAATCACAGTGCCTGACATTTAATGAAATCTTAATACAGATCCCTCTTCTTCCTTCATCATTTAAGTCTCAAGATGTATTAAAGCGATCTTCAGGTTTTTTTAAGAGAATAACAAATGCCCAGAAAGGGGGCAGGGAGAGAAGAAAACTTTGCCCTTAACCATCTAAGGAAGAAGGAAAAGAAGGCTCAGAAAAAAAAAAAAATCACAAAGGACTATTAATTATTCTAATTACATGTTAAAAATTACAAACAAGGACACGTGGGTAACTCAGTTGGTTCAGCCTCTGCCTTCAGCTTGGGTCATAACCCCAGGGTCCTGGGATTGAGCCCCTAGTTAGGGGCTCAGTGGGAAGCCTGCTTCTCCTTCTCCCTCTGCCTGCCACTCCCCTGCTTGTGCTCTCTCTTTCTCAAATAAATAAGCAAAATCTTTAAAATATTACAAACATTGTACATTTTGCAAACTTTAGAAATCTAAAGGTGTCAGATGATGGGTGTTTAGCTTTGGAATGACTCTGAAAATCACATCATAATTGGGAACCCGAACAGAGTCTAGTTAAATGGTAAAAAATCAGCTTCTCTTCCAGCCCTATAGTTTTGTGGAATGATCAGAACAGAAAAAAAGGAGAGAAGTAAGATCAATAAATGACATGAGAATGGTAACATAACATAGGAATCAAATTTTATAATGTTGTAGAGCATTAGAAAGATACTACTGGAATCATTTAGACTTCAGCAGTACCTTCTTACCACAGAACTGCAAGTATCCAATCTGTTGTCTAGATGACTTTCTTCAAACTTGGAGCTGTTTGAGAGCTAACTTAAGGAGTGAAATATTTTCAGTTGGTTTTGCCATCATTACCTTACTCACTATTTCATTTCTGGTGGGTGGAGATTCACCTTTGCAAATAATCCTGCAACAAAGCACATTGTTTCTTTTATAGGTTAAGTGGTAGGCAGCAGGTGAAATTTGATTTTTAGTTAATTCAACACTGTATGATTTCTTAGACTTATTTATGACAGGACCAAAACTTTATTTCCAGCATTTGGCAAGATGTAATTTATGTAGTGTTGGGATAACTATAGAATGGTTTTTGAAAAGTGGGATTTTTTTTTTTTTTTTTTAGGACAGGTCAATTCTCATGTCAAATCTGTAAGAGAATGTACAGTTTGAGGTAATAGCCTTTTCCTTTGCAACCTGAAATCCCATAATTTACTCTGATGTTTACTGATACGATTATATTAGAAAGGTATAATCAGGGGCACCTGGGTGGCTGAGTTGGTTAAACATAGGACTTTTTATTTCAGTTTAGGTCATGGTCTCAGGGTCCTGGGATGGAGGCCCTGTGATAGGCTCCATGCTCAGTGCAGTCTACTAGAGATTCTCTCTCTCCATCTCCTTCTGCCCCTCCCCCCACTCATGCAATCAATCAGTCAATCAATAAAATCTTTTTAAAAAAGAAAGGTAAAATCTGAACAAGATACATGCTATCTTATGTTCAAGTAAATGCTTCTAAACTTAAAGCAGATTCTTAGAGAAAATGTCTAACATTTTGTGTCTGCCACATAGTTCTAAAAAACTTCCCAGGAACTAAAAATTCTCCAGTAACTAGACTGCATTCCTCTTAGATACTGGATGATAAGCTCTCTGGAGGAAGAAGAGGTTTCTGACTCTTCTCTGCATCTATCATGTAGAGTGCAATTATTTTTTGTTCTATAGTCAGAGGCTGTACCACCTGCAGTGAAAAAATTGTTCTTTAAGGAATTTTGTAAGTGAATGTTAAGAGAAATCTCCCTCTTTTTTTATTTATTTTTTTTAATCTCATTGAATCCCCTCTAATTTAACTCTAACTGAAGGTAATCATGGTTTAGAAATATCTAAACATGGTTAGGATAATATTTTTTTAAAGATTTTATTTATTTATTTGACAGAGAGAGATCACAAGTAGGCAGAGAAGCAGGCAGAGAGAGAGAGAGGAGGAAGCAGGCTCCCTGCTGAGCAGAAAGCCTGATGCGGGACTCGATCCCAGGACCCTGAGATCATGACCTGAGCCGAAGGCAGCGGCTTAACCCACTGAGCCACCCAGGCGCCCTAGTATAATATTCTTTCATCAGCATTTGTGGTCTAGATTTTTCAGTTTGGTGTAAGGTTCACTTTTGTTCTCTGAACAATTTCCCCATCTGAGGGTCAAGCTTCACAGTGTAATTATTATCTGTTGGGAAAGTGAAGCCTCCATTTTTTATTCAACACTTTTTTTTTTTAAAGATTTTATTCATTTACCAGAGCGAGAGAGGGGGAGAGAGAGAGCACAGGCAGACAGAATAGCAGGCAGAGGGAGAGGCAGGCTCCCCGCTGAGCAAGGAGCCCGATGTGGGACTCGATCCCAGGACACTGGGATCATGACCTGAGCCGAAGGCAGCTGCTCAACCAACTGAGCCACCCAGGCGTCCCTATTCAACACTTTTTTAAAAACGTGTATTTTATTTTTATTTTTATTAACATATAATGTATTATTTGCCCCAGAGGTACACATCTGTGAATCATCAGACTTACACATTTCACAGCACTCACCATAGCACATACCCTCCCCAGTGTCCATAACCTAACCACCCTCTCCACACCCCCCACCAGCAATCCTCAGTTTGTTTTTTGAGATTAAGAGTCTTAGGGTTTATAAGAGACTCTTAATCTCACAAAACAAACTGAGGGTTGCCCGGGGTGGGGGAGGGGGGTAGGGAGAAGGTGGTGGGGTTATGGACATGGGGAAGGTATGTGCTATGGTGAGTGCTGTGAAGTGTGTAAACCTGGTGATTCACAGGTCTGTACCCCTGGGGCTAATAATACATTATATGTTTATTAAAAAAATTTTTAAAAAAAGAGTCAACCCCCTGCCCTGCCTCTCAAATTCCTCATATCAGAGAGATCATATGATAATTGTTTTTCTCTGATTGACTTTTTTCGCTGTTTTTAAAGACATGCTATATGTAAGCTATTGTCCTGTGAGTTGACATTTCATTCGTGAACAATCTGCATAAATCTCTGGCTTTATAAAGCTTACAAGTCAAAGGGCTATTAGAAAATACAGCAGAATTGGAATTGTCTGAAGAAGGCAGAAATTTTAACAGGTGATACTTATCAAGGGCTTCCTATGTACCAGGCACTATCTTAAATACTTTACAGTTAATAGTTTTAATCCTAAAAATGGCTTGGTCAGTATAATTATCGCTTTGGCTGTGGGAAAACTGAGGTACAGAGAAGTGAAAAGAAATGATTAGTATATGACATGGACATGGTAACACAACATGGAGAAGTGAAGTCTCCATCTAGTAAGTGATGGCTCTGGGATTGGAATCCAGGCAGCCTTGCTCCAGGGTGTGTCATCCTAGCCACTCACCCTATAGTCTCAGAAAGCACAAATGATTTCAAGCAGCTTGTTTTACTTTTAGCTAAAGTGAAAAAGAAAAATAGTTGATTATATATATTTATATATATATATATATATATATATATATATATATATATATATATATATAGTTTTGCATTTTCGGTGACAGAAAAAATGATATCCTCAGGCTTTTTTTTTCTGGAACAAATCTCAAGTTTGAATTAATAACATGGGTTGTGTGTAAAGTATATTATATGACACACTGACAGTGGCTTTAACTTCAGTATCACAGGAGATACAGAAATGCTGTTTAACCAAGTAGTTATGTTTACACTTCAGACAAGCAGAGAGCATCGTACCTAGGCACTCTGCTTCTTAAGCTTACATAATGTAGGGACAGTACTGGGATAGTCTAGATGATGAGATAGCACATTCATCCATTAGACTGCCTCTCTGAAATATCAGATGTCTTGAGATTGCAGAGGTGCTGCATTTCATTCAATTTGTAAGCAGATCCTCTCCATAAATACGTTAATTGCAGATATTCTATAATGCTGACTCTGATGAGAACCAAGTAAGAGAGGGCAAAAGGGACCTTCTCTAGGGGTGATTGAAGAGTCAGACTGTTACCTCTTGTACAGAATAAAGACCAACTCTCTTCACTTCGGAAATCAACAGAATCCTTTCATAATGGCTGTTGATCATCCATTCACCCTCTCTTTCAACAAGTCTTTGTAGGCCAGGCCTTATACTAGATTTCAGGTGTGCTGACATAAATAGAACATAATTGCAGAGAGCTGCTAGTAGTACCAAAAGCCAATAGTTGTTTTTTCCAAAAGTTTAAAAATGTTTTAAATTCTTATATTAGTTATTAGTTAAGAACTAGGAATTTTACATCATAGCACAAAACTTTAACCCAGAGTTTCTCAATGTCAGCACTAATGATAATTTGGACTAGATAATTTTTCATCGTGGGAGGCTGTCCTGAGCATTGAAAGATGTTTAGCAACATCCCTGTCCTTTATCAATTAGATGCCAGTACTACACCGCCCCCACTTGTGACAAACAAGTGTCATTGGTCATCTCTCTTGGTTGAGAACCACTGTTTTAACGTGCAAATATTTAGAGCAAGGTTTAATGTGTTTATTCCCAAAGAGAACAAGTGAAAAACAATAGCAAAAATCTTTACAATAGTTTGAGCCTTACATTTAATGAATTATAAGATATTGTCCCCATCCCAAATGACATTTATAATATGCACATTTAGGAAACTAAGACATGATTTACCATTTGGGGTTATTTTAGATTTATCATTTAAAATATTAGCAAATGCCACATTCTTTCTTCAGGATGAATTTTTTTCTGGGAATATCATTCTTTCTTACTAATCATGGTTACCATATAGGCCTGAAAATTTCTGAATCCCAACTTTTAACACTCTATTATTCTTTCAGCCCTTCAATTCAGATAGATCAAGGAGGGATAGCTCTAGTCTCACAGACCCAATATCTGATTAGACTCAGCTGGGATCACCTGTTAAGTAGATACCCCTGTTTCCCATATCTGGAAAGCATGCATCCAAAGGCCTAGTAAGATAGCATTCCACTTGTAAGCTCTTTGTAATACATAGTGAACACTCAATGAACAATTTTTGGTATTTACTTTTCATTTAGCCTTTTAGTGCTTAGTTTTTTTTTTTTTAAGTAGGTTTCAAAAGGAACACATGAAAATGTGTTAATGAAAAATGAGTTAATGATAGCATGAAGTTATCACTGGAGTGCATGTACTTCCAGTTGCCAAGAGTTAGGCAATAATTTTAACTTTTAGCAGACATGGCAAAGACAAAATGATAACAATAACTAGTTACATGATTTGTGGCCCCAAAATAAAGACAAATTAGTTGCTTCAGAGAAGCTCACTATTTCTGGGACTCAAGCAGAGTGAAATTTTACCTGAAATCTCCTAAAGGAACGGAGTGATGTTATAAGCCCCAGCTTCAATTACATACACATAATATAATAATGAGCTTGAAAAATCAGGTCTTATGAAGTCTATCAGTGGAGGTAATGGTACAATGTCAAAGTTAAATTTTTTTTTTTTAATTTATTTATTCGACAGAGAGAGAACTCACAAGTAGGCAGAGAGGCAGGCAGAGAGAGAGAGGAGGAAGAAGTCTCTCTGCTGAGCAGAGAGCCTGATATGGGACTTGATCCCAGGACCCTGAGATCATGACCTGAGCTGAAGGCAGAGGCTTAACCCACTGAGCCGCTCAGGCGCCCCCTGTCAAAGTTAAATTTAGTACAAGATTATGAATAGGACATTAAAACAATGAGGTGTTAAACTCCTGGTGTGGATGAACCCAAGTGCAAACAAGCTTTGGAGGACTGTAAGTTCTGCATGGTCTCAGATATACACTGTATCCAACATTTGTTTTAGCTGGTCTTTGCTAAGTTGTGAGTGGCTTTGAGTAAAGTGATATTATCTAGGAAGTACCTGGAATGTGGGTACTTTATGTTACCAGTTATTTTCACAGTCATTTTCTTAATAGTTGGAGATGATGGGAGGACTAATACTCTCCTCAAAATTTAGTGGCCTACCAAATCAGTATGCCTGAAAACAAAGTCATTTCACATCTGCCTCATATTTGGTTAAAGTAGGCTCCTTGGAATGGGAAAATAATTATCTTTAAAACAAAACAAAACAAAACAGTAAAACAAGCTCCAAAAAGGAGCTGCGGCTTTCAAATTTCCACATCATGAAAATTGGTTACAATAATTTAAACCCAAACAATTTTAAAGAAGATATAACTAGAAGCAACCAATTTTTTTCCAAAATTAATATTGATAAGACTTCAACAAAATATATATCCTTCTTGAGTTGTGCATCTTTCTTAATGTATGTTTCTATATATCTTTCTTTTTTCCTATTATATCTTCCAGTGTGACTTTGTATAGAAGATTCAGAATAGCCAAAAATCTTTTGCTGCTTTTTCACTGAGACATGATGTTGGAGTCCTTGGAGTCCCTTACTTTTGTGTCTGATGTGACCTTCGTGTCTGGCTTGATGGACTCCAGAAGCAGCATTCTCAGACACTTGAGGTTAGGTCATAAGAATCCTTGCAGCTTCCACCTGGGCTCTCTTGAAACACTCCCTTTGGGATCCCTGAGCTGCCATACAAAAAAAACCAAAAAACAAAAAACAAAAACAAAAAAAAACACCTGACTACTTTTAGACTCCATGCTGGAGAGGCCATCTGCAGGTGCTCCAGCCCAAGCTGACCTTAGCCTTCCATCCATCTCTCCCAAGACACCTAGGACTTTTCAGAGTAGCCTAATCTGTCAGTAACACATGGAAAGGAGAACTACTCAACTGGGCCCTAACTGAATTGTGACACAAAAATGTGAGATTTTATAAAATGATGTAGTTAAACCACTAAAGTTTGAGGGAGTTGATAAGAGACAGCAGGAACAACTTATAAACATATATACAGACAGGATTGGATTGGTTATGTATCCATAAAACAATAAAATTTAAGGAGGTAGCGTATCTACTATAATTGGTAGTTTGGGTTTTGAAATATTGATTTCCTTTCTTAATAGAGAGGACTGATGGTCCTCTTTGATGACCCAGTTTGGTTTCTGTTTAAGGCTTTGGTAAAAGTCCCTCCTTCCTTCCTCCCTTGCTTCTTTCCTGCCCTTCTGACTCTGTTTGTGGCTTTATAACAAAGGGGATATATACATATTTATACATATATGTATAAATATATCTCAAATTTGTGTGTACAATGATATCTATCACATCTCATACACATATATATGTGTATAATTATATATCACATATATAGCATACACATATGTTTAATTATATATATCACATATATATCACTCACACACACATATATATATATTACACACATATATATGTGTGTGTGTGAGTGTGTGTGTCACTTTGACATAAGCAAGCCTGAAGGTAGAACTATTATAGACATTTTAAAGGATCCAAAAATATTCATTACTTTCCATATATTTTTAAAATTTGTTGTAGGGTAATTTTCATTCCATACAAGCAACAGACAACATTTAGTTTCATGATTAAATTCCATTTCAGAGTGATTGTGAGAATTAGACATAGTAATTACCTGGCAGATAATTTTCTGCATCTTAGTCTTATATGTGTAATTGTGTTTACTTTAATGCTCTAGCTTATTTTGATAAGAGCCTTCTCCAGAATTAATAGAATTTCAATCATCTTCATGTGAATACCTTAAATGAAAAAGTTAAATATGCTTTTCCTTATTCATGTCTTAGATTGCTTGTATTTTGAATTAAATTTAGTTTTGATGGCTCTTGAGTCACATGAAAATATTGCAAACCTGTTTTTCATGTTTTCTTTTTCTCTTTTTTAAAGATTTTATCTATATATTTGACAGACAGAGATCACAAGTAGGCAGAGAGGCAGGCAGAGAGAGAGGGGGAAGCAGGCTCCCTGCTGAGCAGAGAGCCAGATGTGGGGTTCAGTCCCAGAACCCTGGGATCATGACCTGAGCCAAAGGCAGAGGCCCTAACCCACTGAGCTACCCACGCACCCCCTGTTTTTCATATTTTCTTGACTCTACTTAATTATAAAAAACAAGGATAGAATGCCAGTTTTTGATGCTTTTTGGATTATACATATGTCTCAACTTTCTCTGAAACATTTTATGTTTGAGAGCTTAGACTAGAGAATCTATTCTGTCCTTTTTTTCAGTCAGGTCCAATTTTTACTACTTAAACAATACTTAAATTGCTTAAATACAAACTTGCCATTCATATTTAATATAATTTTTATGTACTTAATGTAATTTTAGTTTTTGTGTATGTGTGTTACAGTATTACAATTGGTGTTATAAGTCTGTTACAAAGACTTGAGAAATACAACTCATTCATTATTATAGCTCATCAAATTGAATTATACCTTTACTGCAAAATAAGCTTACATGAATTAAGTTACAAACTGATTTTTTATATAAATGTTATGGGCAAGTATAATTTAAATACCTTTGCAAAAGCACGTTTAACTGTACTAATTTTCTCTTTCTTTCTTTTTATTAATAATTTCTTTAGAAAAATTCAAGGCTGCTTTAAGATTGGGAAAAAATTAAAAACAACTTTGGTTCCCTTAATTATTTATAAATCTCAAACTAAGCATCTGTATGTACAGATATTAGTCTAATGAAATTGCATTGAGAGTGCTCTAAATTTCCCTTGGAATAAATAAGTTGTCTATAAAGAGACTCTTTGTAGAGAGTGATTATAAATGATTTGCTAACTATCCTCTATTAAAATATATACTACCAGAACTTCAGAAAATAGTTGTTTGTGTAATTAGGATTTTTTTTTTTTTCATAACGAAGAGCAACATTTCAAAACCACTTGCTTGGACACATTTCTAAACCTTTAAAATTTTAAATTTCCTCTTTCATGAAAGTATGTGTTCTCTTTTTAAAATATTTAAACTTGGAGAAAATTATATTAAATTTTGGCACAACTTCAAAGTAACTGGCCCGTATATGTATTGCATTGTTAGTATATCTAACAATAAAATGTTGAAGGGAGCAACAGAGAAAAAAATCCCAAAGCTATCATTTCATAAATGATATGGCCATAGTTAAGATTAAGCTTGAATTACATAGTTTATGTTTCTTGAATTAATTAACAGAATAAATGCCTACTTATTCATTAATCCAGTCTCTGCTGTACTTAACTGTCTGCCTAAGAATCAAACACACAGTGTTTAGCATCCAGGATACATCTAGGTGAATATATATTGATACTACTTAATTGATGCTTTCAACAAACATATCATGAATACTTACTACTGTATGGAAGGAACCATCCTAGGCATTATAGAACATGAAAACTGCAGTAATACACAGATTTAAGAAAGACAGACTGAATTGAAACCCTTTTCAGTGTCTGTTTTCACTACAGCATGGAATATCATGGCATACTAAAAGGGTAGTAAAAGGACATTCATTCTAATCCCACTGCCTAATTGAATAGTTTTTAAAGGTTATGTATAAAAGCCAGATCCACCTGATCATTTATATTAAAATCATCAAATTAATCATGATCTTATGGAAAATTTGGAATTCTGACCATAATTTCCCAACTTGATCTAAATATGTTTTGGTAGAAAATAGTATGCTTTGGGTTGATCTCTTAGGAGCTGAATATAAGTACTTTTCTTTTCTATTTTTTTTAGACATGGTAATTTTGTGATGAATATTAGAAATAAGACAAGGGAATTTCTTGATCATTCTTTATAGAAACCGTCATGGTGAAATGGCACATTTTTGTAAATAGAGGTTCTTTGCCAAGACAGCTTAGTTCAACAGAGTTTAGAGGCAGAGATTAAGAATGTTTCAAAAGGTTTAGAGACTGTTGGAACCCTGGAATCTAAATTTGTTTTAGTGATACAATCAGGGAATATCAGTTGCTAATTATATTTTTTTAAATGTCAAAACAAAATTGTATATTTTTGTAGATGTATATTTTTTCTGATCAAATTAAAGTGTAACATTCTAAAAAGTCACCTCCCTAATGAAAATTACTTCATTACAATCGTGAGAGATAATTTTACAAGTAAAATGACTTTAGTTTAATTATCTAAGACTGTTCTTTTGATAAGTCACAAAATAAATTCCTTGTCTTGCTTAGTGTGAGGAACTTTGGGGATTCGTCTTTGTGGTTTTAAGATTCAGCATGTCTAACTAAAAATAAATCCATGCTTTTCTCCCTGTTAGCTGGGTAAGACAGTAACCTTCCAGGGGTTTATACTGCTGCCAATAAATCTTCTCCTGAAACCAGACACTATGATTTGTACTCAAAAGGAAATTTACTTGTAACATGTGGGAATTCATGTTCAAATCTATCATCACTTCTCTTATTGGTGCTACATTTGTGTTCTGTGTCCTCTGGTGAACTGAAATAACCTCTGTATTCTGTATGAGTTCAACAGTGAGACATGTACTCTAAATCATGTCTCCTTTCTCAGAAAACAGATAAAAGGGCACAAAAGAATGAACAAATTTCTTTATTCAACTCTGCAGTCCTAATTGCTCTCCTACCTTCACAGGCACTGCTTATCTCTTTTGTTTCTTCCTTCTAGCTTCCAAAATGGTCTCTGCTTTCTAACTCTGAAGGTGTTTTTAATGCTAAAGGATCCAACCATGCTTTCTAGGTATGCCTCAGATCTGTAGGAGTTATTTCACCTCCTCAACTAACTGCTTGCTTTGCGTCTCTGCTGTACACAATTAACTTCTATTATCTACCCCATCATTGGTGCAAATAAACCATCTATAAAGCCATCTTGTAAATTTTTAGAAAACCGGTTTTTTCTTCTGCTGCTCCAACCACCAATCAGTAACCACATCAATATTATCACAGCACAGAGGTACTGAAATATTCAAGTAGCTTTTTATCCTTTCCTCACGGCCCAAAGGGTGGTACAAGATTCTGCCATGTTTTCATACAAAGTTTCTCTTTTCCTTTCTATTCCTACTACCTCATCCCCAATCTTGGTCCTTTAATACTCTTAAAATGCTAACATCAAGGTATTCTTTTACCCCAGTGTTCTTTCTGTTATACCTATCTGTTTCTCTATGAAATCAATTTTCCTGAAAAATATAATGGTCAACTGCTTTCTGAAAAAGAATTCTCAGTGGCTCTCTGTCCTTAATCTCTCTGTGATTTCCAGTAGCCAGGGCAATTTCCTTGAAGGCAACTTGTTATTATTCACAGCACATCTTTCAAAGTATCAGAACCTCCTCTAGAATTAACCACCAGAATCTTCCCTTCTAGTACCCTCTATAAAGAATTGGTGCCACTGTTACCAAAAAAGTGTAGAAAGTCATTTGGTTAAGGGAAACATATGAAAGGTAGATGGAGAAGAAAAGTGAGATAAGAGAGAGGAGTTTCATATATACTCAACACTGGTCTGCTCAAGTCCAAATCAACTGAAGCAAATTGTATAAAGGGAATTTCTTAAATATAAGATGAAATTTCCTTTTTTTTTTTAAAAAAAATTATTTGACAGAGAAAGAGACAGCAAGAAAGAGAACACAGCAGGAGGAGTGAGAGAGGGAGAAGCAGGCTTCCCGCTGAGCAGGAAGCCCAATGAGGGGCTCAATCCCAGGACTCTGGGAACATGACTTGGGCTGAAGGCAGACACTTAATGACTGAGCCACCTGGGCACCTCTAAGATGATATTTCTAACAAGCTTTTAAAACTTTTCTTATGTCTCTTTCTCTAACCTTCTTACTTTGTCACTGCTATAATCTTCTCTGCTGTATGTTCCCTAACCACTATTTTCTCTTGAGATCTATCTTCAGCTCACAGATCTGATCTTTCCTGTTGTTTCTGGTCAATCTTAACTCTTAACTTCAGGCAGTATCTTGCTCAGGACTCAGATCTACTTCTCTATGCAGAGCTCAGCCCTGAGCTTCAGGTCAATTAAAAACTCCATTTATCTTTTTCTCCTGGAACTGCTTTTTATCTTCCTGCAGTCTTTGTCCTAGTTGATGTAACCATCACTAATGATTATCCAAATTATAAATCAAATAATTATCTTTGACTTCTTCCTTCCCTTCATGCCTTTATGCCAACTAATTCCCAAATTCTGCTGATTTTACTTGCTGTTACTCAAATTAATTACCATCTTTCCATTCTTTACATGGTTCCAATCCTCATCTTTTATTGCTTTGACCTACCATTGGGAACACTTTGTCAACAGGAGGGCAACTTTAGCTCTTGTTAATCGTCAAAGTTATGTCTTCATATAGTTTCCAGAGTGGTCTTACATAAACCATAAAACTCCCCATCGTTCCTGTACTTCTTGAATGTTTCAGTAGTTACATATCATCAGTAGGATAAAATTCAAATCATTAATATGACATGCAAGACCAAAGATCCTTCACGGTGGAACCCCTACTCAAATACCTCTCCTTCCTTATCTTCCACCACTCAACACTTTGTACCTGTGATTTAGTAACATAGAAATACTTGTGCAATCATCAAACCCTCCTGCTTCGTGTTTATGTTCTTTTAGTTATGCTATCACGTTTGCCTACAGTGCTTTTCACTACCTTATGCTACTTGTCTTAAACTTTTTTTTAAAAGATTTTATTTACTTATTTGACAGACAGAGATCACAAGTAGGCAGAGAGGCAGGCAGAGAGAGAGAGGAGGAAGCAGGCTCCCCACTGAGCAGAGAGCCCAATGCAGGGCTCAATCCCATGACCCTGAGATCACGATCCAAGCCAAAGGCAGAGGCTTAACCCACTGAGCCATCCAGGCACCCCTTGTCTTATACCTTAATACATCATTCAGGCATCAGTCTCCTTCATGTCTTACTTGCAGTACAAGTTATCTACTGCTACACAATATTACCACAAACTCAGTGACTTAAAAACAAGCATTGATATTTATTATTGTTGTTGTTTATTATTTATGGTTTCTGTGACTCAAGAATCTAGACATTGCTTAGTTGAATCCTGCTTCATTGTCTTTTATGAGGCTACCACCAGTGTGCCAAACAGTCTGAGTTTTCATTTGAACAGACTTGGGGAATATCCACTTCCAAACTTACATTGGCAGGATTACATTGGCTTACATTGGCTTACATAGGCTTACATAGTTGTCAGGATTCAGTTCTTTGAGGCCTGCTAGACAGAGGTTCCATTTACTTTTCAGTTATTGGTTAGAGGCCACCTTCAGTTCCTAGTTGGCAATCGGTAAGAAGAAGCCCTTAGTTCTTTGACATATGGTTGTCTCTAACATGGTTTCTTATACTGTCAAAGAGTATAAGCCAAGAATGCAGTAGAAGGCGTATGCTAGAAAGACAGAAGTGATCACAAATCGTAAGTGTTACAGTCATGGAGGTGACATCCCATTACTTTTGCCATATTGTATTGGTTACAACCATTGCACTGGTCCCATCCACACTCATAGAGATGGGATTATATGAAGACAGGAATCCTAAAAGGCAAGAATACCACCCATCCCCATTTTATTGAGAAATAATTGACATTACTGTACATATTTAAGGTGTATAGCGTGATGATTTGATTTAACATATATAGTGAAATAATAACCACACTAGGTTCAGATAACATCCATCTTCTCATCTAGACATGGTAAAAAATAAAAGAGGAAAAAGACAGAAAAAAGGTTCTCCTTGAAATGGGAGCTCAATAAGATTTACTCTCTTTTCTATATCCCATACAGCCATGTTAGCTATAGTTATCATGTTGTACATTACCTCCCTCGTACTTACCTTACAGCAGAAAATCTGTACCTTGTGACCATCTTCCACCGGTTTCCCTTCCCCTCACCGCCAGCCACTAGTAACCACAAGTTTGATTTCTTTTTCTAGAAGTTTGGTTTTCTCTTTTTAAATTCGACATATAATTGAGACATACAGTATTTGTTTTTCTCTGACTTATTCACTTAGCATAATGCCTTCAATTTCCATCCCTGTTGTCTCAGGTGGTAGGATCTCCTCATTTTTTATGACTGAATAATACTCCATTTTGTGTATGTATCTGTGTCTGTATCACAACTTCTTTATCCATTCATCATTCATCCATCATGGACACACATAGGTTATTTCCAGGTCTTGGCTTTTGTTAATAAGGCTGTTATAAACATGGGGGTTTTATATCTTCTCAAGTTAGTGCTTTCATTTCCTTTGGGTATATTCATAGAAGCAGAATTGCTGGAATATATGGTAATTTTATCTTTAATTTTTTGAGGAACCTCTATTCTGTTTTTTGTAGTAGTTGTACCAACTTACAATCCCACCAACAGTGCACAAGAGTTCCCTTTAGTCTGTATTTACACCAGCATTTGTTATGTCTTGTCTTTTCATTGGTGGTTATTCAAACATGTGTGAGGTGATACCTCACTGTGATTTTAATGTGCATTTCCTTAATGAGTAATGATTTTGAGCATCTCTTCAAGTGCCTGTTTACCTTTCATATATAGTCTTTGGAGAAATGTTTATGAAGGTCCTTTACTCACTTTTTAATTGTGTTATTTGGTATGTTTATTTGTTTTTTTGGTGTTAAGTTGTATGAGTTCTTTATATATTTTGGATATTAACCCTTTATCAGATATATGGCTTACAAATATTTTTCCCATTCCATCTTTCTTTTTTCACTTTGTTTATTTTGTTTTTGTTTTTGCTATGAAGAATCGTTTTAGGGCGCCTGGGTGGCTCAGTGGGTTAAGCCGCTGCCTTTGGCTCAGGTCATGATCTCAGGGTCCTGGGATCGAGTCCCACATCGGGCTCTCTGCTCAGCAGGGGCCCTGCTTCCCTTCCTCTCTCTCTGTGATCTCTTCCCTTCCTCTCTCCTACTGTGATCTCTCTCTGTCAAATAAATAAATAAACTCTTTAAAAAAAAAAAAAGAAGCTTTTTATTTTGATGTAGTCCCACTTATTTATTTTATTTTATTTTATTTTGCTGCTTATACTTTAGGTGTCATATCTGGCAATCATTACCAAGATACAGATCAAATAATTTTATTTTTATGTTTTCTTTTAGGATATTTATATCTTATATTCAAGTGTTTGATCCATTTTGAGTTAATTTTTTGAGTGATATAAGATGTAGATCCAGTTTCATTCTTTTATGTGTGAATATCCAGTTATCCCAGCATCATTTATTGAAAAGACTGTCTTTTTCTCTGTTGAGTGTTCTTGGCTTCCTTGTCAAATATGTACTGACTGTATATTCTTTTTTTTTTTTAAAGATTTTATTTATTTATTTGACAGAGAGAGATCACAAGTAGGCAGAGAGGCAGGCAGAGAGAGAGAGAGGAGGAAGCAGGCTCCCTGCTGAGCAGAGTGCCCGATGTGGGACTCGATCCCAGGACCCTGAGATCATGACCTGAGCCAAAGGCAGCGGCTTAACCCACTGAGCCACCCAGGCACCCACTGACTGTATATTCTTGAGTTTCTTTCTAGACTCTTGATTCTTTTCCATTGATCTATTATTTATATGCCAGTACCATACTGTTTTGATGACTATAGCTTAGTATAGTATAGCTCGAAATCAAGAAATATGTTGTTTCCTGACTTGTTCTTCTCAGGAATGCTTTGGTTTTTCAGGATGTTTTGTGGTTCCATATAATTTTGGGAATATTTTTTCTACTTCTGTAAAAAATGCCATTGGAATCTTGATAGGGATTGTATTGAATTCAGAGATGGCTTTTGGACGTTTGAACATTATTAATTCTTCCCATCCATAAACAAAGGATACCTGCCCATTATTTCCATCTTCTTCAATATCTATCATCATTGTCTTATAATTTTCAGAGTAGAGACCTTTCACCTCCTTACTTAAATTTATTCCTAAGTATTTTATTGTTTTTGATGCCATTGTAAATGCAGTTGATTTCTTTAGGTCCTTTTCAGAATTTTTGTTACTTGTCTGTAGAACTGCTACTGGTTGTTAATTTTGAATCCTGAAACTTTCTTGAATTTATTAATTAGATTTAAGAGTTTTTGGTTGAGTCTTTAGGATTTTCTTTATATAAAAGTATGTCATCTGCAAATACAAACAAATATACTTCTTCCTTTAATTCTGATAACTTTTGTTTTTCTTGCTTAATTCCTCTATCTAGGCTTCTTAGTATTATGTTAAATAGAAGTGGTGAGTGGACACCTTTGTCTGTTTCTGATCTTAGAGAATGAACTTTCAATATTTCACCATTGAGTGTGATATTTGCTGTGGCCTTGCCATATATGACCTTCATTATGTTGAGATATGATTCTTTTATGCTAATTTTTTGAGTTTTCTTTATGAATGGATGGTGAATTTTGTCAAATACTTTTTTCTGTGTCTGTTGAGATAGTCATATGATAATTTTATTTAATTATATTAATGTGATCTATCACATGGGTTGGTATTGAACCATCCTTGTATCCCAGGGATAAATCCCACTTGATCATGATATATGAACCTTTTAATATGCTGCTGAATTTGGTTTGCTGGTATTTTATTGAGAATTTTTACATCTGTATTCATCAAGGATTTGGCCTGTAGTTTTTTTTCTACTGATACCATTTTCTGGTTTTGGTATAAGGACAATGCTGGCCTTGTGAAATGAGTTTGGGAGTGTTCCCTCATCTTTGATTCTTTGGGAGAAGGATTAGTGTTTGTTCTTCTTTAAATGTTTGGTAAAATTTACCAGTAAAGCCATCTGGGCATGAGCATTTCTCTGGGCATGAGATTTTTGAAACTGATTCAGTCTTCTTACTGTAATTGATCTATTCAGATTTTCTATTTCTGAGTTTGTTTAGATAAGTTTTTGTTTCTAAGAATTTTTCTATTTTTTCTAAGTTGTCCAGTTTTTTGGCATATGGTTTTTCATAGTAGCTTCTTATGATCCTTTGAATTTCTGTGGTATCAGTTGTAATGTTTCTTTTTTCACTTATAATTTTGTTGATTTGAGTCCTTCCTCTTTTTTTCTTCATTAGTCTAGCTAAGGATTTGTCAATTTTATGTTTTCAAAGAACCATCTTAGTTTGGTTAATCTTTTCTATTGTTTTTCTGTTCCCTAGTTCATTTATCTCTGTTCTAATCTTTTTTTTTCTTTTTCTTCTTCTTCTGCCAATTTTGGGTTCAGTTTGTTTTTCTTTTCCTTAATGCACGGGTTAGGTTGTTTAGTTGTGATCTTTCTTGCTATTTAATGCAGGCATTTATTGTTATAAACTACCATTTTAGAGCTACTTTTGCTGTATCCCACAAGTTCTGCTATACTGTGTTTGCATTTTCATTTATCCCAAGAAACTTTTTTATTTCCCTTTTAATATTTTCTTTGATCCATTGTTTATTCAGGAGAGTGTTCTTGTTGTTTTGTCTTGTTTTTAGTTGAGAATTCTTTTTTATTTCTTAAAAATTTTTATTAACGTATAATGTATCGTTTGGTTCAGGGGTGCAGGTCTATGACTTATCAGTCTTACACAATTCATAGCACTCACCATAGCACATGGACATTGGGGAGGCCCAATGTCCATCATCCAGCCAACCTATCTCTACATTGCCCCATCCCTCAGTTTGTTTCCTGAGATTAAGAGTCTCTTATGGTTTGTCTCCCTCCTTGGTCCCATCTTGTTTCATTTTTCCTTCCCTTCCCCCAACAAACCCCCATCCTGCCTCTCAAATTCTTCATATCAGAGAGATCATATGATAATTTTCTTTCTCTGGCTGATTTAATTTGCTTAGCATAATACCCAGTAGTTCCATCCATGTTGTTGAAAATGGCAAGATTACAGGTGTTTTGATGGCTGCATAGTATTCCATTGTGTATAAATACCACAGCTTCTTTATCCATTCACCTGCTGATGGACATCTAGGTTCTTTCCATAGTCTGGCTATTGTGGACATTGTGGCTATAAACATTTGAGTGCATGTGCTCCTTTGGATCACTATATTTTTATCTTTAGGGTAAATAGCCAGTAGTGTGATTGCTGGGTCATAGAGTAGCTCTATTTTCAAGTTTTTGAGGAAACTCCATACTATTTTCCAGAGTAGCTTTACCAGTGTGCATTCCTACCAACAATGTAGAAGGGTTACTCTTTCTCCACATCTTCCCACCACCTGTCATTTCCTGACTTGTTAATTTTAGCCATTCTGACTGGTGTGAGGTAGTATCTCACTGTGGTTTTCATTTATATTTCCCTGATTGCGAGTGATGTTGAGCACTTTTTCATGTGTCTGTTGGCCATCTGGATGTCTTCTTTACAGAAATGTCTGTTCACGTCTTCTGCCCATTTCTTGGTTGGATTACTTGTTCTTTGGGTGTTGAGATTTGACAAGTTCCTTATAGATATTTGGATCCTAGCCCTTTATCTGATATGTCATTTGCAAATATCTTCTCCCATTCTGTCGGTTGTCTTTTCGTTTTGTTGACTGTTTCTTTTGCAGTGCAAAAGCTTTTGATATTGATGAAGTCCCAATAGTTCATTTTTGCCCTTGTTTTCCTTGCTTTTGACAATGTTTCTAGGAAGAAGTTGCTGTGACTGAGGTGGAAGAAGTTGGTGCCTGTGTTCTCAAGGGTTTCAATGGATTCCTGTCTTACACTTAGGTCTTTCATCCATTTTGAGTCTATTTTTGTGTGTTGTGTACAGAAATGGTCCAGTTTCATTCTTCTGCATGTGGTTGTCCAATTTTCCCAACACCATTGTTGAAGAGACTGTCTTTTTTCCACTGGACGTTTTTTCCTGCTTTGTCAAAGATTAGTTGACCGTAGAGTTGAGGATCCATTTCTGGGCTCTCTGTTCTGTTCCATTGATCTATGTGTCTGTTTTTGTGCCAATACCATACTGTCTTGATGATGACAGCTTTGTAATAAAGCTTGAAGTCTGGAATTGTGATGCTGCCAACTTTGGTTTTCTTTTTCAACATTCCTCTGGCTATTTGGGATCTTTTCTGGTTCCATTTATAAATTTTAGGATTATTTGTTTCATTTCTTTGAAAAAAGTGGATGGTATTTTGATAGGGATTGCATTAGATGTGTAGATTGCTCTAGGTAGCTTAGACATTTTCACAATATTTGTTCTTCAGTCCATGAGCATGGAATACTTTTCCATTTCTTTGTGTCTTCCTCAATTTCTTTCATGTGTACTTTATAGTTTTCTGAGGACAGATTCTTTGCCTCTTTGGCTAGGTTTATTCCTAGTTATTTTATAGTTTTGGGTGCAGTTGTAAATGGGATCAACTTCTTAATTTCTCTTTCTTCTATCTTGTTGTTGGTGTATAGATATGCAACTGATTTCTGTGCATTGATTTTATATCCTGACAGCTTACTGAATTTCTGTATGAGTTCCAGCAATTTTGGTGTGGAGTCTTCTGGGTTTTCCACATAAAGTATCATGTCATCTGAAAAGAATGAGAGTTTGATTTCTTCTTTGCCAGTTTGGATGCCTTTTATTTCTTTTTGTTGTCTGATTGCTGAGGACAGGACTTCTGTACTATGTTGAATAGCAGTGATGACGGTGGACATCCCTGCCATGTTCCTGACATTAGGGGAAAAGCTCTTAGTTTTTCCCCATTGTGAATGATATTTGCTATTGGTTTTTGATAGATGGCTTTTATGATTCTGAGGTATGTACCCTCTGTTCCTACACTGTGAAGAGTTTTGATCAAGAAAGGATGCTGTACTTTGTCAAATGCTTTTTCAACATCTATTGATGTTGCAGATGTTGCCGATGTTGCAGATGTTGAACCAACCTGGAGAGTGTTGTTTAATTTCCATGTGTTTGTGAGTTTTGCAGTTTTCTTCCTATTATTTCTAGTTTCATGTAATTGTAGTCAGAGAACATACTTGATATTTCAGTCTTCTTAAATTTGCTAAGCCTTATTTTGTGGCCTAGTAAGTAGATCTATCCTATAAAATGTTCTCTGTGCACTTGAGAAGAATATTGCTTTCCTATTGTTGGGTAGAATGTTTTTTATATATCTGTGAGGTTCATTTGGTGTTTGGTGTTGTTAAAGTCCACTATTTTCTTATTTATTCTCTGGATGATCTATCCATTTTTAAGAGTGGGATATTGACATCCTCAGTTATTATTGTATTGCTCTTTATTTATTTTCACTTTTAGTCCTTGGCAGCTTTTGATTTATGTATTTAGGTACTTCAGTGTTGGACACATAAATATTTACAATTGTTAGATCTTTTTGAATTATTAATTCCTTTATAATTATATAATGACTTTCTTTGTCTCATTTTACCATTTTTTACTTAAAATCTATTTTGTCTGATGAAAGTATAGTTACTCTTTTTTTTTATTGGTTTCATTTGCTTGAATTGTCTCTTCCCATTCCTTCATTCTCAGTCCATGTGTATCTCTGAAGGCAATGTGAGTCTCTTATAGGCAACATATTATTAGATATTGTTTTTATATACATTCAGTCATTCTGTGCCTTAATTGGATAATTTAATTCATTTATACTTAAGGTAATTATCAATAGGTAAGTACTTACTGTTGCTATTTGGTGAATTTTTTTCTGGTTGTTTTGTAGATCTGTTGTTCCTTGTTTCTTATTCTGCTGTATTTTGGTGTTTTGATAATTTTTGGTATCAGTATATTTTGACTTTTTTGTCACTTCTTTTGTGTTATTACTGCAAGATTTTCCCTAGTGGTTACCATGAGGCTTACATAAATATCTTAAACTTATAACACCCTATTTTAATCTGATAACAACTGGACTTTAGTAGAATTAGTAAACACTACATTTTTACTTCTTCCACTTACTTTTTAGGTTATTACTGTTTTTTTTTTTTTAATATTTTATTTATCTATTTGAGAGAGAGACAGTGAGAGAGAGCATGAGCGAGGAGAAGGTCAGAGAGAGAAGCAGACTCCCCATGGAGCTGGGAGCCCGATGCGGGACTCGATCCCAGGAATCCAGGATCATGACCTGAGCCGAAGGCAGTCGTCCAACCAACTGAGCCACCCAGGCTTCCCTAGGTTATTACTGTTACAACCTACATGTTTGTATATGTGTGTGTGTGTGTGTGTGTGTTAATGTGTGTGTATGTAATAGTAACAGATTATTGCAGTTATGGCTATTTTACTGCATTCATTTTTTAAAAATTTAAAGTAGAGTTGTAAGTGAATTATGGACCACAATTACCATATTATAGAATCTACATATGATTATATATTTACCATTACCAGTGATATTTATACTACCTCTTAATGTATTTATGATGTTATCAGTGTTTTTTGTTTTATTTTGTTTTGTCTTTGTTTTTGTTTTACTTCCATGCAAAGAACTCACTTCTCGTAAGGCAGGTTTGGTGGTAATGAACTTCCTCAGCTTTTGTTTGTTGGGGAAAGCCTTTATACTGCCTTAATTTATGAAGGATAGCTTTATTGAGCACAAAATTCTTGGTTGGCAGTTACCTTTTCTCAGTATTTGGATATGTTATTCATTCTCTGTCCTGAAAATTATCTGTTGAGAAATCCACCTGGGTTTCCCTTATTTTTAACTTCTCTCTTTTCTCTTACTGATCTTAAAATTCTTTGCCTTTGATTTTCACAGTTTGGTTATAATGTGTCTTGATCTAGCTCCATCTGGGTTCAACTTGTTTGAGATTCTTTAGATCTCATGGTATGGATGCCCATTTTTCTTTTTAGGATTAGGAAGTTTAGCCATTATTGCTTTAAATATATTTTCTATCCCTTTCTTTTTACTTCCCCTTCTGGAATTGCTATAATACAAATACTGTTTCTTCTCATTGTGTGTCAATTGTGTACCTTAGGTTTTCTTTACTCTTTTTTTGGTCCTCTGAGTCAGCAGTTTCCAATGTCCTATCTTCCAGGTTGCTGATTCTTTCTTCTGCACACTCGAGTCTACTTTTGAAACTTATTGAGTTCAGTTATATTTTTAGCTCAAGGATTTTTTTCTTTTCTTTTCTTTCTCTCTTTCTTACTTATTTTTTGATGATTGCTATTTCTTTGTTGAACTTTTCATTTTGGTCATGCATTGTTTTCCTAATTTTGTTTAGTTGTCTGTTTTTGTTTTCTTTGAGTTCACTAAACCTCTTTAAGAGGATTGCTCTGATCTCTTTGTCTCCCAGTACATAGAGGTCCATTTCTTTAAGGTCAGTTGTTGGAGCTTTACTAATTTCCCTTGGTGGTGTCATATTTACCTGCTTTTTGTGATCCTTGATTCCTTATATTGGTATCTGTGCATTTGAGTAATTGGGCTCCTATTCCAGACTTTGTAAGTTTGCTTTGGCAGAGATGGTTCTTCACCTGTTGGCCCTTTTTGTGTTTCTAGGTATATCTACTGGTAATGTCCTTGGGCAGGTGAAGTCTGCTATCATGTTCTGTTTGGGGGCAAGGCAACTGTGTGAACTTTAAGGACAGAGATTGGGGAGGGGGCGCGTTACACTGACTGAGAACAGTTGGCTAGGACTGCTGACTTGGTTCCCTACCCAAGTAAGGGATGGGTTCCATAGTTGCCCATATTTTTTATTCAGGCTTACAGCTAGTCAGGACTAGATACTATATTCAGTAATAGTTGGAGCTATGAATTAGCTTCCCTGCCCTGGCAATGCAGCAGGATAGGACTCAGGGCCTTTGTGGTTTGTTATTTAGGGACCCAATTCAGGTCAAACTATGCACTGAATTCTCTGGTCAAGTCATGTCACCAGTTTTGTCCTTAAATGAGGAAAGCCCTGTATATGCTGTGTCTAAGTGTTACTGTATGTAGGGCTAGTGAATGAGCTGTGCCTCTTCCTGTGTCTCTGGTTAGGTTTCCTGATTAGACAGGCTGAAGGCTCTATTCTGCAATGAGCTGGGCTATAAATTAGATTCTCTGTCCAGGTGCAGTGGGAGAAGCAGCTCTAAAGTCAGTAAAGCTCTTTGCTGTCTTGAACTCAAGCTGACTTGCCCCCCAAGTTCCCTGATACAGTAGAGCACTGGCTTTGTTCTGCTAACTATTGCCTCTTGACTTGAGTCAAGTAGGACAGCACAGCTTCCAGGAGTTGTTTCCAGGCATTCTGGTCAGATGGTGCTAGAAGACATTCTCCAATATGAGGCTGTCTCAGCCCTCATGCCTTAGAGAGAATGGGTGGGGCCTCTCTAGACTACTCAATTTCCCAAACAGACAGTCCTGTTAGGAGGGAGTGGGAGCTACCCTCACCCTTGGCTATGAATTAATTCTTCTGTCCATGCAAAGCACAGGAGTGCTCTGTGGTAGGTACTAGCTTTGCTGTGGGGGCAGTCACTCTGCCTGCTTGTCTCTTGGCTTAAGCATGGTGATTTACACAGCTTCCAGGAGTTGTCACCAGTCCTTCTGCTTAGATAGAAAGGGCTGGAAGACACTCTCCCCAACAGGTGGTCAGTTTCTTGCCATGTAATAGGCAAATGTGGCTTTAGGTACAGCAAACCCCCTTGTTTTTCAGTCCAAATCAGACAGATATACACCCTATGACATTCTTTGTTCAGAGTGCACCCCCACCTTGGTTCAGCAGGCAAGCAAACATGCTGGTTGGGGCTACTACTTGGGCCCTGGTCTCTGCCAAGATCCATGTGCTGCTTGTTGCAGGTTTCCCCCCTTCTCCATCACAGTCACTTTCTCAGCAGTTGAGCCGTGAGGATTCTCCTGCAATCTCCATGGTGCAACAACTAAGTAGGGACTACTGAGAAGTGACTCACAATGCCAGGGGAACTGGTTGTCCCTGTGGCTTCTCTTTTCCCACTGGAGGAACTGAAGGCTCAGGACAGCTGTTTCCATATGATACTGCAGTGGCCTGGAAAAGGGGCAGTGTGGTCAATGTGTAGCCACTTCTCTTACCCTTCAAATCCAGTGTCTTGGTCTCTGTGGTATAGGAGGTGGTTCAGCCTCACTCCCATGATCTAGGAGTCTGTCAGTGCTGTCTTGTTCCTGAATAGATGTTAATTATTTTTCTTGTATGTGTGTGTGTGAGGGGGGTGTTGAAGTCAAGAATAACCTATGTCACCATCTTGGTGGCATCCCCTGGGGGTCATTTTTTAAAATTTGTCCACCTTCATTTCTCCCTCATCTGGATAAGGAACTCCCTCCCTACGGTTCTGAAATGCTTTAAACACACTTAGTTATTGAAAAATAATCACATTATAATCATACACATTTTCCCCGCTAGCAAGTAAACATGAGGGCAGAAATAGTCTATTTTTGCCACTTCTACATATAACTTCATGTATAATAAAATTTTATTGGCTGATAATTTGTTCATAAGACTATGAATTATCTCTACTCCCAGTGTTGAGTACATTGGCTAGCACATGGCAAGCATTCAACCAAAGTTTGTCAAATGACTGCTTAGATGAAAATGCTGCTGTTATTGAGATATTCAGGAGTATTTTATTCAGTGATTTCTCTGATAATTTAAGATCCAAAGGGACTTCTTAAAATATTAGTAACCAGAGTTATAAATATCCATGGTTTAAAGTTAATATTGCAGCTGGCATTAGAATATATAGGCAGAAAGAGATACTCTAGAGAGTAGGAGCTGTTCTGTGAATCCCATTTCTCTGACTTCTCTGACATAGCCTGAAAGTAGTCTTGATTATGGTGAGGGAAGTTGTATACCTCCAAACATAGGCTTATGTTCTCACTGTATGCCAGGGCCCAGCAGCCATGCCTTGTGAAATGAAAATAAACATTGTTTCTGACATTCTTCCCTCCATGTCTTTCTCCCTATTTACCAAGCAGATGGCATGGCTGTAGGTGGAGAACTCTGATTTCTGGAGTGGCCCTTCTCGTAAACTGAGGAATATTCTTAACTATAGAAATAATAGTATAAAAATTGTGATTAGTTTTCTGGGGCAGGCCACAATATAGGTCTAAGTTATTAAGTGGATGAAATACTGTGTTTTTTTTTGTTTTTGTTTTTGTTTTTTTTTTTACAACTGAAGTTCTAAGAAGGAGTATTTGGGAAAGATATTTATACTCTTACACTATTTTATTTGATAGATGAAATAGTTTTCTGTGGGATAGGCTGAGGGCCTGCACAATAGTTGTAAACCTCCATTTGAAATATGGTTCTCTGTGATATCCATTAATTAATTCATTAATTCATTTGTTTAATAAACTTTTCTGAAGCCATTCCTGTGTGCTGGCTAGAGCATTACTAATATATGCTATTATAGCCCTCAGGAGATGACAGTATCAAAATGAAAAGCATCTATATAAATTAATAATTATTATTTAACATGAAATTTGTGTCAAAAAGGATTCACATGTGTTGCTCTGGGGTCAAGGAGGTGTATGCCTGATGGAGAACTTGAACCTGTCTTGAAGAATTAAGAGACATTTATCACAAGTAGAAGGTTGTAGGGGCATTCTAAGCCAAGAAACAGTACACACAAAGCCACAAAGTTCTGGAAGGAATTGTGTCATTTAGGAATGACCAGCAGACGTCTATTAGAGATAAATGATGAGAAGTGATGGGAAATGTAGAAAATGCTTGTCAGAGCCTCAAATGAAAAGGTATTGTGATAAGGAGTTTGAAATATCTAGAAGAGGTTCAGCGATATTTATGCAAGAAAATGACTAGGCCTGATTTGTGGGAGCTTTGGGAACAGAAATACCCATTAGAAGGCTCGTGAAAATGCCCAGGTGAGCAGCAGTGATGGCCTTATTTATGGCAGTAGCAACAGAGTTTCTAAGGAGGGTAGGTATTTATGCAAGAGATGATACTGAAATAGAAATAACAGGATTTGGTAGTCACTTAAGGAGGCAGTAGCAGGGGGCAGCAAGATGGTAATGGTGCTAAAAGAAATTGGGGGGAAAAAAGAGTAGAGAATATTGCAGAGATTTGTGTTTGAGGAACTTGGAAATTACTGTTCATGGAATATGAAAGAATAAGCTGATTTGGAGTGATAATGACTAGGTGATGTCTGCGGTGGACATCAAGATCCCACACCATTTCTTGAAAATCATTTCTAAGCATCAGTTTCACCTTTTACTTCTTGTTCAGTATCTTGGGCCAAAGGAGAAATTGGTTTTGTTCTTGTTCTAATGTATGATGTAGACAATAAACCATACTCTCAAGTCAGCATGCCTCTGAAATCCAGCCAAGCAGAATGATCATCCCTGCCTTGAACCCCCCTCTCTACTTCATGCAGACAGTTTTATTTTACTTGTTTGGTTTAATGAATGCTTGTCAAGACTCATATCTTATATGACATATGATTTTGGCACCTAGAATAAATTGATAAATGAATGTGTAAAAGAAATCTCTTTTTCCTGAACTCCACGGTTTTGTCATCTTTTTTCTAGGCTTTTAATTTTGTATCAGTTAGGATTCAACTAGAGAAGGAGGAACAGTAGGAAGATTACCTCTCTCTCTCTCTTTCTCTATCATGTGAATTAAAGGATTAATTACAGAAAATTGACTTGTGGGTGCTGGGTAAAGTCCCTGAAAGCTGTCTCTGTGGCTGGTGCTAGCCTGAAGTCCACATGGTAGGCAGTCCAGAGAAAATCACCAGCTGACTGGAACCCCCCAAGGATGAGCTGGCACCTCATAAATGCCTGTGAGATCAGTTGGCAGATGAAGAAAATGCGTTGCAGCAAAATGGGACTGACTCCCTTCCATCCTCTAAAATCTCCCCTCCTGGCTTTGGAAGCTTCTTTTAAACTAATCGGGGCATCATGTTTACAATTTTGTTTAACCTCACAGGAGCAACAGAAGGAGCTGTTTGTCTTTCATTCACACTTGTTTTGTCAATTTCTAATCCTGGGTAAACCTCAGAAAGTTTAGCTCTGCTGGAGAAAGCAACATCATTGTGTCAACAGATGCTTCTGAGTATTTATGCTATCCAAACTCCATTGGCTTTTCACTGCTCACTTCCCAATCTCCTGTCATTCCTTAGTGATGATATGCTGCTATGTTTTTTCCAAACCCTTCTCACGCTTCTCAAGATCACAAATTGAGCTTCAACCTTCTGACTCTCAGACTATAACCTTATCTCTTTCATCTCAGAGACTATGGGAAGTAAAATGATGTGAATTCCTGAATTTCCATTCCTTCCCTGTAGCTTCAATGGAAAAATATACTGAATCTTTTCTTAGGTGAGTTACTTTTCAAGAATTGATGATGGGACTTTGCCATGGCAAAGATCTTTTCTTCCTTTTGAATCTTTCATCTCTTTCCCTCCATTAAACTAACATGGTCATATCATCCATTTACTTAAATGGTATGTATTTTGAGTCCCACCTCTACCCCTTTCTTAAAACCAGCTTTTCCCACAACCACTCTGAAGAGTCCTAAAAACAAGCTCCTTATTATCAAATCTAGCAGCCTCTACTCTGTTGTCCTCCTCCCTGACCTTTCTGCAACATGTGGCCAAGTTTACTTCTTGATACTGTCATCTTAAATCAGCTTCCTAGTCTCCTTTACTACATCTTCCTTCTTTTCCTGATTCCTAAATGTAGGTTTCTCTCAAGATTCTTTTCTTGGCCTACTTATTCTAAGCTATTCCCCCATGATTGATTAAGAATTCAAGAGCCTCCTTTATTATAACGGAATAGAATTGTCTAAAAGATCTATTGCAAGACACATGTATAATTTTCCTAGTAGCCACCTTATAAAAAGTAAAGAAACATATTAATTTAACTTTAATATACTTTATTTAGCTCAGCATATCCACAGTGTCATCATTTTAACATATAATAAGTTAAAATCATTAATGAAATATTTTATATTTGGGGGGGTACCATCTGTTTAATATCCAGTGTATCTTTTACTCTTAGAGCATATGCCAGTTTGGACTCGTCCTATTTCAAGCATTCAGTAGTCTCATGAGGCTAGTAGCCACTCTCTTGGACATCACAACTCTGGAATCTGTGAATTCTTTCTGAATTCTTAGTTCCAGAGCTGGAACTCCAGCTCCTACTAAAATCTCATATTCAATTTTTTATTATATAATCTCTCACTTATAGTGATGGCAGTTATCTATAAAAACATGAGGCAAAGACTTTATTCCACTGCTTACTTATCTTTATGGTTTTCCACAGCCTAATGAAAGACAATATAATGAACATAAGTCTTGGAGTCAGCCGGTTATTAGATTTGACTAACTTCATTGCCAGTTCATAAGATTTAGGACAAGTTATTTAACCCTCATGAGATTCTGTTTTCTCATTTAAAATAGGGGGTAAATAATACTTACCTTTTGGGTTTGTTATAGGAATATATGTTGATATTATTCCGGACATAGTACAAGACCCATAGTAATTGCACAATATGTGGTAACCAAGCCATTAACATGACATTCAAGTTTCTCCATTCTTAGCATACCTTTCCAGTCTTATGTATTTCTCTGAGATCCACCCTACATACCTGTTTTCTCATGCATTTGCACCTTTATTTCTTCATTTGTCAGAAATCATGCCTAAAATGAGCTAAGCTCCATGACTAAGGATTCCCTTAAGGAGTTCATTTATTCATTAACCTGTTCAAGATAAATTGATTAAGCCTAGACTTTGTGCTGTTATTTTTAATGTTTGAGGTAAATTAAGAGAAACAAAATAAAGTCTCTTCGAATAAAAGAGACAAAACATTTACTCTTAAGGAATTTACATTTTAGTTCAGAAGATGGAAAATAAAGAGTTGGTAAAATCAATTAAAGATTACATCGCATGTTAGAAACCTATGAGTGGTATGGGAAAAAATGAACAGAGTAAGTCATACCAGGAATGGAGGATTCTCTTACCTACTCTAAGTCCCTGGATATAACAGTTTCTGTTTTGCATCCTGAAGCAGTGTGTAACTAGTGCTTTGAACATAAGGACTAAATAAAGAACTGGATTCAATGGAATGTTGTGGGGAGATGCAACCTAATATCTAACTAAGCATTGTAGACATGAACTTTATGAATACTTTTTACTTTAAATTAGAGCACCCTTGATATTCTCAAGCAGAATTTGTGCAGCTGGCATTCTAATGGTGCATACCTTTGTTTCCCCACAATTTTAATTCATCAGATGGTGTGGGGTAAAATAAGTGTAGGAATAGTATATGAATAGTATCCTGTGCTAATTAGAAATCAGTGCTCTTGTAACTGTGGATAGTTACAGCTTCACGTTGCATATTATTTCAGTGCTCATGTAACTATGGATAGTTATAGCTCCATGTTTCATTTTATTAATAAGCATTGTGCAAAAATATGAGGGGGCTGATGATAGTCCAAAAATTTCAGAATTTTTGAAGTAAGCAAAATTGAGCAGCCTTAAATGTATGAATGCATCTTAGACTCACCAAGAAGACTATTGCCTATAGAATGCAGCATTTCTCAGACAACCGAACAACTTCTGATATATGGAGAGATTAAAGTTCAGGTAAATACACATTTAGAAATGATATTCTAGAAAACAAATGGTAGTGCAGTCAGAAATCTTTATACTGTAAATAGGATAGTCATATAATTTATCATTGAAAGCAGACATTTTTGAGAATGAAATCACAGTTAATAATGCCAGAAAAATAAGCATCAACCAAGATTGTCTCCAGTAAAATGGAGCATATGGTCACAGTTTCTGCAAGACACTCTGTCTTAGGGCAGCACTTAGGTTGCTCAGTTGGTTGGGCGTCCAACTCTTGATTTTAGCTCAGGTCATGAGATGCCCTATATCAGAGTCTGCACTCTGCAGAGAGTCTGCTTGAGATTCTCTCTCTCTCCTTCTGCCCTCCCTCTGCTCGCTTGCTCTCTTTCTCTCTGTCTAAAACTCTAAAATAAATACATCTTAAATGAAAAAAGACTATTATAGTTCATTCTGCATTCGTATATTTCACCACATACATCTTTTCTTCTTAGCTCCTCCAACTCCTTTTGGAGATAGACCCAAGGGGAAACCCTGCAGGAAAGGAAGTAATGGCTATGCAACTCCTTTTTGATGAAGATTTTTTGAAATTTCCAGTAACATAATGTACTGTAAGAGAGAAAATGAAAAATGAAGACTTTGGGGAAATATGTGCTTAACCTTTACAAGCAAAACAAGGAACTATATCATCCTTGTAGCTAGTAACTTGGACTTTTCAACTTAAGGAATTGTTTTGGTTACCTTTCTAGAGATATTATGAAAGAGGTCAATTTAAATATATGGATATATTTGTGGCTATTTTTGAAATGGAAACCACTATCAATATTTATGAAGTAAGGTTTTTTAAAAAAAATTATGGGTTTGGAAATTTTATAATAAAAAGTAAATAGTGTGAAGTCCATGAAACTTGACAAAATAGTGTTTTTTCATGAATATATGAGAACTGACTTGTATATTTATTGTGCATCCCACTATAAAAATCTACACTAAATTAATAGATCAGACTCCAGTCTTCTGCAATAAGTTCTATTTCTGTACTTCATATAAACAAACAAAGTAAACCAATAACTTGCCATTCTCAAAGGGGAGTTCAGTATTCTTTATACTAATTATAGCCTTCCTTCAGCAAACAGTTTGTAAATGCAGTATCTTCATTGGACATTTAAAAAAAAAAAAAGGAAGAAGACCCTTATTCATAAATACTGTATAAACTAAAAGGGGTAATATTTTTTATAGAGTTTTGGATAAATGTTTTATGACTCTCAAAAGAGAGAAGTTCTAATTTTATTGAAGAACATTTTGTCCTCACATCTCCTTCCAAGTTTAGTAAATAAAGTCCCCAATGCAAAGGCATAAAGTGCTCATATATTTACCAGAACATATTTTTTTAAGTAGACAGTAGTATGAATAAAATTTAAAGAAATTCATTATTATAGTGGAAGCTTTTCTAAGTTGAGTTGCAGGATAACCACATTGGAATTTTTCTGAAGCAGTGTGAGCATCATAATTTGCATTTTCTGTTTCTTTTGACCTGACTCTTATTACCTTTGCGTCTGTCTCCAAACGAAGCAACTGGCCTTGACATGTATAGACAGAGGACATGGTTACCCTGGCAACAGGCACCATGGACCACATGTGACCCTTCCCTGAAGAAAGTCTGTGCCTCCTTTTAAAAACATAAAACAAAAAATCTGCTGTCTCCTACTTGAAATGAAACAAAATAAAGTGCTTATTTTTTAATATTAATGGAAAAAATATTTCAGTTTATTTGGCAAACTCTTTTACTATGGATTTGGAAATGGAACCTCATCACTTCTTTGTGTTAATCTCCTCACCATGATTAATCCAATTGATGAGGTAGCTATAAGGTACTAAAATTGTTTCTGGCACTTACAGTCTGAAGATCCAGCAGAGGGAGCTCACAGGTTGTTTTTTAAATGTCAGCCTAAAATTATGATATAATTTTATTTTAAATGTTCTAATAATAGAACTCTTATATTTTTGGATTCTAAAGGAACATACCTATCAAAGTATAAATACTCTAATGTCATTTTGTCATTGTTGCTGTTTAAATCTAATGAAGTGCTAGTATTTCTTAACCTATGTTTATAAGAGTAAACAATTTAAAGATCTTTTTTGTGGAACCAATTAAAGAATACCCAGTGGGACTGATGTAACCTTTATTTCAGATTTCCCAAAGTTTTTAGCCATATCCACCCCCAACCATCACCCATTTCCCTAGTGTTGGGCTATAGACAATCAGGGGCACACCCACGAAAAATGTCATGGAAGATTTTTCTAACTAAGAGCAAAAAACATGAGGAATCCCCAGCTGGTTCCATAAAAAGAACACAAGTGGTTTACATGGCATTGTTTTCATGTCAAGAAAGATGTCTTTGAAAATGACATGCCTTCCATAGGAAGCTGTGGGATTCCAGGGCCTGCCTTGCTCCCAGAAGACACAGAGATTCTCAGTGTTGTTCATCAACCAAGGAACAATCATTTGTTAGTCATTCCTTCAGAAATATTCATTGATTTCCTTCTTTCTTCCAGTCACTGTTTCAAGTGTGGAGAATATAAGCATAAGCATAATACAAACAGCTTTGATTTATTACGTTCTAATGATGTGATATAGATACTATTCCACAGTGTCTCTCTTTTAAGCCTCATAATAACCAATTTACAGATGAAAAACTGCATCTCAGAGAACTTAAATAAATTGCCTATGCTCCCAAAGGTAACACAGAGCTTGAATTTGCATGCAAGTCTGTAAGACCCTAAATTGCACACTGGTAACTGCAATGAAATATTGCCTTCCTACACTCAGGAGATTCACAGCCTATTGATTTCACTCTTGCTTCTACTAAAATAAGGATTTTTTGCCCTTAGTACAAAGACTTTTGGAAAGGAAAAAGAAGAAGTAGGTTATATTTGAATGTTTACCCTGTACCAGCCACCTGGTAGATGCCTTTTATGTCTCATTGACCTTTACAACAGCACTAGGAGGTACATATTATCCTTACCTTAGAGATGAAGATACCGAGGCCTAGGAGATGATATAATTTACCCAAGATGATGCCATGAACACAGGATTTGAACTGAGATCTTTCTGATTTTAAAATCTTTGTCATCCGCCTCTACTTAACAAAATTATTTCTTCCGAGCAGTTCCTCAAAAATAAAAGTTTCTGAAGTAGTTATTTGAATTTAACTCATAGTATGAAGTATTTGAAAGGAATCTTTCTAACCCTCAACTCAAATATTCTCTCACAGTTAAGTTTCTTGAATTTATTAATTCAAGAAATTATATATTATATTAATTTTTAAGTAAAGACATGTTATATTTTGCATTCATCAGATAATCTAAACCTTAACTATTAGTTGAAAAAAAGAATCATAGAGTTTAAAAACTGGGATGGGCCTTGGTACTCATTAGTGTGATTCTTATTTTATTAGTAAAACAACTGAGACTCACAGAAATTGTGACTTGGTTAGTTTCCCATCATTAGTCAGTAACAACACAGAACTACCATTCTAACCCAGGAGCTAGCACTTTCCTACCCTGTTTCAAAAAAAAAAAAAAATTAAGATGAATTGTATTAGAAACATACTCAATCCTAAAGTCGTAACCTGGGTCATAACCTGATGATGCCAATGCTGGATTGTATTCATGGTGTAAAAATTGAAATTAATGTAAGTTTTATCCAAAGTCAAAAAAAAAAATTGATTCACAGCTTTTAGTTTAGTTTCAAAATTCTGAGATCAAACTAATGAGCCAAAGACAATAAAATTTTCAGAGCTTTTATGTGAGTAAAACAGCAAGTTGAATCATATAATTAATATTAAAATATCAAGTGGTGCCTGGGTGGCTCAGTCGGTTAAGTGTCTGCCTTTACCTCAGGTGATGATCTCAGGGTCCTGGGATCTAGCCCTGTGTGGGGCTCCCTGCTCAGCAGGGAGTCTGCTTCTCCCTCTCTCTCTTTTCCTAGCCCCCACCCCTGCTCCTGCTCTCTCTCTCTCACTCTCTCTCAAGATTTAAAAAAATAAATAAATAAAATACCAAGTTCAGAAGACAATGGGATTATGTCACTGGTTTACTAAACCATTAATTATATGTATTATTAATTTTAATTCAGCAATTATATTATCTTTTTGTGGCTCACTTTTGTCATTTGCAAATGGAATGTTTCTCTAGGTAACTCTCAGAATACACACGCACAACCCACATGTGTACAAGTACATGCATACACGTGAGTACCAACACAATTTTTTAAACTAATCCATAATACTTTTGCCATGTGCCTAGAATCACAACAACAAAGTTGAGTGAAGACAGACTATCAGTTACATCCTGATGAGATTTGGACCCCTGATACTTTGAGCAGTTCTGAAAATGCTAAGTCTCTGCTAGGGTAAGGGCATCTAGTTTAGTTTTTAGAAGTTCTGGTTTTGTAAAGGTCCTCTAATCCTATCAGTCTCTTCAGAGCCCCGTGGTATGATCTCAGTTCAGCAGTGATAGGACTCACATATACGAAAGTATAACTGAGCCTTGGCTATGTTGTTGGTTGAGTATATACTTCATAAACTTTAAAATTTGCCCTGTAACAGAGAAAAATTAGCCAACCACAAAGTAATCATTTTATACTAGAAAAGCCGTTCAAAAGAAATTGCAGATATGGCATCCCGTTTTAGAGAGGCTTACCATTGTTTTCATTGGAGGAACCAGGGCCGATGGGAAAATATCCAAGAACATAAAAGTTAAAAAACAAACAAACGAAAATTTAAAAACAATGTTTTAACCATATTGTCATCCTGCTTTTAGTTCTTTTTGTCTGTTTCCCTTAGTCTTTTCTTAGTCCCTGACCCTTTCAGACTTTCCATAATTGTCAGTTGAATAGGTAAATCCTGACCGCTAGTATTTGCTGAGCGCTTTCTGTGTGCCAAACAGTATAATAAGAGCCTCTAACTACATTTTCACATTTAAACCACATAATAATTCCATGAGGTACAGTTATGGAAGCTGAAACTTCTCTTTCATACCCAAGATTATGCAGTGAATGAAAGAAGCAGGATTTGAAGCAAGATCTATGTTTGTTGGGGAATATGCTTTTAATAACTAGGATATGCTACCTTCAAGCAGATTAAATTGGAGTGTTTCCATCATGAGTTAAATTGTTGGTGTGTTCTCTCATTCTGGCCATACAATTTTTGTTTTTTAGATTTTTTTTTAATTTTATTTTATTTTTTTCATTGTTCCAAAATTCATTGTTTATGCAACACACCTAGTGCTCTATGCAATATGTGCCCTCCATAATACCCATTTTTTTAAGTGACAATGATTATATGGTCATATTGCTGCTATAAGTTTTACTGGCTTACATAAGGTATTTTACTTGGTTTGCTACAACTGCCTCCTTAAGGAATGTAAGGATCCTGGACTTAAATATAATTTCAGGTCACTGGTTGACCCAGCTCCAAAATTCCTGTGAAAATGTTGTTTCCCATGGGGAAAAGATACATTCAGGACATAGGAATTGATGTATAACATTTCAGTTCTTGTTGCATAGTCCAGAACTTCTGTGTATAAGTGGACTTTGGATCATGTTATATTATAACAGCCTATCACTTTGGCACCTGGTTATCACCTTACTGACATTCAAATTCCAGGAGAGCTAGAAAAATGACTCTTTTCCCCTAAACAGTACTTTAAACAAAACTTGAACCTTAAGTGGGATTTGGAGTTCACCTCTGAGCTCATGGAAATGTGAATGAGGTCTAAGACCAGGTCAAACTGGTCAAATAGCTTGGAATTCAGTCCGATATTTTTTTCCTACTTAATTAAAAAAGGGATTATTTTCTCTTGCCAGTGAGTGGCCTTTGGGTTGGGAATATTGTATAACCCAAGCAGCCATCTTAATAAATTAGTCAGGAAATACACTGTTCAAGCAATCTTGTTTTTTGGCCTGTGGGGAGAATAGATGGTTAAGTGAGTCAGGGGCTGGGGTAGGGCAGGAAATTTACACTATGAACATCAGGGAATTGCATTCATTGTACATTCAGGATCTACCATAATTCATTACACTGATCAAATCCTATAAAGCAGCTTCTAGTCTGCTGGATCTATAAAAAATATTTATCACTGTTTTCAAATAGCTGATTGACCCAGAAAACTCATTTGCCACACAGTTGGACATAGTTATACATGATGCCATAGAACACATTTGCTGTGTTTTATATCTTGAGTTCCATTCTGTCACAGCATACAAGTTGAGACAAAATATGTCCTAACTGGCCACTCTTCTACAGGTGACCTCTTTCTTTTAGTGTAAATACAGATGAGTGGCTTGCTTAGTCCAGTCCATTCCTTTGGAAATAACCTGAATTAAATGTGATTTTTGAGAGATAGTCTGGAGACAGGATCTAGAAACAGCTGGATTAAGCCACTTCTTTAATCACAGAATCTCCTGGTCGAAGGTACCTCAAAGGTCATACAGTACAACCACATTAACTACAGTTTACCATTAACTACAATCAGTTAATATTCATCGAGTAGTTGCTAGCACCATATGCTCCAAAGTTGTTTGATTAAAAAATAAACATTTTAATTTGATTTCCTATGCCTTTGCCACTTTAAAATCCTTCAAATTGTTCCTCATCAATTCTATTTAAGATATTATATAACAGCAGTTGGGCAAGGAGTATATGTGTGGGAAGTCTGATGGTAGAGTGATATTGTGTGACCACTGTTGGGCTTTTTTGCCTAGCAGGCATAGGAGCTTCACAGTAGGTGGGCTGTCTGGATTCAAACATGATTCTGATGTTTGCTAGCTCTTTGGTCTCAGGTGTTATACCAAGATCTCTAAGTCTCAGTATCCTATTATATGAAAAGGAATAGCAATGCACTGACTTCATAAGCTTGTTGTAAAGATCAAATGGGATAATATATACACATGACTTAGCATGGCACCTTATACATTGTGTATACTCAGTATGTGCAACCATTATTCATATTTATGCTATTTTTAATATATTATTTATGCTATGTTTACTATTATTATTTCACTATGGCCTTTTTGACAGTGTCATAACTGACACATAACAGGTGTTCAGCATACTTTTTTTTTTTTTAAGATTTTATTTATTTATTTGACAGACAGAGATCACAAGTAGGCAGAGAGGCAGGCAGAAAGAGAGAAGGAAGCAGCCTCCCTGCTGAGCAGAGAGCCTGATTCGGGGCTCAATCCCAGGACCCTGAGATCATGACCTGAGCCGAAGGCAGAGGCTTAACCCACTGAGCCACCCAAGTGCCCCGTGTTCAACATACTTTAATTGAATGCATGAACAAATAAGTAAAGGAGATATCTTCTTTAATGTGAAGTAAATCAGTTAGGATTAGTGAACATTCATCTCAAACATTTGTTAAACATTACACCTATGGATACAACCTGTATTCACACATAAGTTGATAAGGACATTGTACTTGGTCAGTGATCTCTGCTCACTCTTGGAAACCCAGATCTTGAATATAAGTAAGTTGAGATTTGGGAGGAAACATGGCATGAGGTAATTTTACCCAGGAGAAAAGCTGTCATCTTTTATGTACAGCTAAACATAGGAGGCTTGGCCTAGACCTGTTTCACACCCTAAACAGGACTGGTAGGTTTGAAGTAAATAAAATGAAGACCAGCTGTTGTTAAATAAGGTTGAAAAAAAGATGTGGAATCAGTGTCCTTACATTGGCTTTAGGTGTGTTTATATTTCAAGATCCAAAGTGGTATTGTGGTTCCACAGTAGAATGTTGCCATAGTGAGCATTTCTAGCAGTTTCTTTTTTTCATTATTTTTAATAAAGAAAAAATACTTGACTATCTGTTATGATCAAAACATCAGATGCAAGTGAGAAGGAAAATTTCAATACAAATTACTAATATTAGTAAATAGAATGACATGGTATGTAGGTGATAAATCACTGCATTCTACTCCAAAAACCAATATTGCACTGTATGTTAACTAAGTAATATTTATAAATACATAAATAAATAAACAAATAAACAAATAAAATGACATTAATTTAAAAAATAGGATGAACACTACAAACTGCCTTTTTTAAAAGAAAACATTTTTTTTTCAAATATACTTTTTAAATACTGAGGGATTATAGTATTTTATACCTTCCTAAAAATTTTATTATCATCTATTATCTTCTTCATGGGTCAGTTTATTTCAATTCAACAACTATTTCTTGAGGACTTACTTTATACTAATGATTTGGTTCCTGAGGAGATGTAGAAGACATGGGGGAAATAAAGCTGGCTTTAGTTAAAAGATGTTAAGTGCTGGATGAGTAGGAGGACATTATGAGGGAAATAAAAGGTAAGATCAGAAAGGTCAGAAAGTTTCCTAGAGGAGATGAAATTGGAGATGTGTTTTGAAAGATGAGTAGGAGTTAGAAGGTGGAAGTGGTAGTGGGTTTAGAATAGGGCATTTCAGGTAAAGGGAGCAACATGCCAAAGATGCATGGGGAGGAACATGCTGCTCACGAGGAACTGCAAGTCATACCACATTCCCAGAATGGGAACTGTGAGGTGAAGAGGGCAGGGAATAAGACAGGGGCAGTGGACTGGGTCAAGCCATTTATTTCAGTTCCTTAGCATGATCAAATCACAATATGCTAGCATTTTCAAAATGTTTCCCAGTGCTTATTAATAGCTGTTCCTTGGCGGGGGTTGGTGGTGGAGAATACATCTGGGATATGCTGGGTTAGACAGTGTTATGTATTGGTTTTCTTCAAGTCTTACAAGGACATTTATTGTGTGAGTGGCCTTTGTGATTTTGCAGGAGGATATAGTATGCAGTATTTTCTAAACTTATTTGGACACAGATGATTTTGTAGTATTTGTGTTTTATCTTACAGCGCTTGCAGTGTTTCCTAAACTTATTTGAATACAGGCCATCTTTCAGGATTGGTGTTCCATGGAAAATTTTAGGGACCACTGATATAGATAACAGAGAGTCTTTAAATAATTTTAAATATAGGAATGTAGCTTATTCTAGTAGCAAAGTAGAGGAAGAATGTGAAAAGGGAAAATTAGGTGGAGGCAGATTATGATCTCATTATAATAGTCTTGGAATCGCTTAGAGAGAAATGAATGGGGCAGACCCAACCTTCAGTACGCAACAATGATGAAGAGAAGATGATTGATTAAGAAGCACTTAGGAGTCTATGGGAAACACAGATCTGATGATTTTATTCCTCTCTTTAATTATGAGATTCAAATCAGCAGGACTAGGCAACTGTTTGCACATAGAGGGTGATGAGAGAATAAATAAATCTATAACAGCTCACGTTCCTGATTTGGGGAAGTGGGTGACAAGTGGTGCTTTTCATTGAGATCTGAAATACTGGAGGAACAATTTAGAATTACTAGAACTGAGAAAGGGACTTTTAGGCATATAAAATTTAATGTGTCTATGGAACATTCAAGTTGACTGTCATACAAGTGATATGGATGCTGGAGAGCTGAGTACAATCGTAGTTCAAACTCTATGAATGGATAAGGTCACTCATCCAGGGAGGAACGTGGATAATTTTACCAAAAAGCAGTTTGCAAAAAGCCATCTTTTTTGGGGAGTTGCTTTCACAGGCTTAGCCACTTGGGAAATTGCCTTTTGGCTAATTAAACATTGGCAAATTGTCTATAGGCAAATTGACTGAGAGCTGCTAGGAAAACAATACAGCCTGAGAATAATTCAGGACCAAGATGAACCTTTAGATGAAGAGAAAGCAGGAAAAAAGAGAAGCTCATAAAAGATAAATGAAGAGCTACAGATACTACCAAATTTTCACCACCGTGATACTTTATACTGCTAAACAAGTTTTTATTTATATAAAAATGACAGCCTCAACAGAATTAAAACCAAACTATTTAAGTTGCAAAATAGCTGGGAAAGTGTGTTTGTTTTGTAATGTGCTTAAATGGTCCAAGGTCAAGATTAACTGAACCACTTTATTTCTATCAACAGTCCACTGTTAACCAGGTCACCCACTTCTAGTATGTATTTTTAACATAACACAAACGAAACCTAGACCTTACTGCCTATAATAGTGATGGCTGTACATAGCTAGACACATTACGCATGTATAATTAATAGCAGCCAGCATTTTTCAAGATGAGAATAAATGAGTGTTTTATTTCTAAGATTTCTTTCTTAAATAAGAAATGACTATGATTCTCAGATCTCTTGGGTTTTTTCAGCAATGATCAGTTACTTTCAGAATTAACTCTCTCTCATATATATATATCTTCTGATGGGCCAAAACCTGTGCCTGGGATCTTGGGTCATCACCAAAGAATGAATGTGTTGTCTCATGTGTGTGAGACCCAAGTGGCCGGTAGAACAAGCAGAACACGGGGTTTCTAGCCTCAGGGTTTATTGATCTAATAACTTAATTTTATTGTTATTGTTATTGTTATTTTATTGTGGTAGTAACACCTAACATGAAGTCTACCTTCTTAACAAGTTTGTATGTGTATAGTACAGTATTGTTAGTTATAGGTTCAATGTTGTACAGCAAATCTCTAGAACTCTGTCATCTTGTGCGATTGAGAATTTATGTGTATTGATTAGCAACTTTCCATTTCACCCTCCCCTCAGCCCATGGCAGTCACCATTCTAGTCTCTTATTCTATGAATTAGACTATTTAAGTTAACCAGAATCATATAACCAGAATCATGCAATATTTATGCTTCCATGACTGGTTTATTTTACTTAGCACAATGTCCTCAAGGTTCAGTCATGTCACATATAGCTAAACATTAGCTTGGCATTAGTGAAGAGGGGTGATGAAGTATATATTGAGTACCAGCACACGTATTATAAAGGAGGAAGGACAAAAGAGATCAGAGACCAAACTGGAAATCAGAAAACAAGCCAGGCATCAACAGTAGTTACTCTTATTCTTGGGTTCCTAAAGTTTGTTGCAGTTATTCTGATAAACAATGAAGAGGCATTCCTGAATAAAGAAGGTACTGAGTTGCAAGCTCCTAGAAAGAGAGGACGAATACTTGGAGACTGTTTCAACGATATCAACACCCTTGAATTAAAAAAATAATAATAATAGTTCTAATATTTTGTCTACCAAATCTGGGAATCCAGGCATTGATATACATTCTTTTAGAGAGGGTAGGAATATTTCCCCCATGTTTCTTATGCTGTGCTCTTCCAGCCCTGACGTCCTAGGGCATGCTCTGTCATATCTGGAATGCTCTTTTCCTCTTACCTATCCAAAAGTTGTTTGTTCTTCATATCAGCCAAAGATGTCTTTTGTCTATGAAGATTTTTCTGATTTCACTATTAATATCTCATTTCTCTATTCATTAGCTCATTCAAAAAATTTTTACTGAGTATCAGTTAGTGTGAGACTCAGTTCTTGGACCATGGCGTAGCAGTGAACAAAACCAAACCCACTTTCTCATGGAGCTTACATTCTAGAGGGGAGAAATTAAGAAAATAAATAATACTTTTCTCTTCAGATAGAGATACAAAGAAATGGATGGTTGGGCAGATGGACAGATGGATGGCAAGACTGAGAATAGATAGAGATTTAGTTGTTAAAGCTATAAAAAATTATAGGAGATAAATAATAATAATAGTAGGTAAATAAAATGATAGGAGAGTGATCAGCCTATGTGTAATGGTTGGCTGATATTTTAGCCAGTGTGTTCCCACTTATTAACATTTGCTGCCATATTTTAAATTCTTTGAAAAGAAGGGCCCTGTTTTTCTATGTGTTCCCCCTTACTAATGTTCGCTGCCATACTGTAAGCTCTTTGAATAGAAGGGCCCTGTCTTCTGCTTCTCTTATCCTCTCATGTGTGCCCAAGCACAGGGCCAGACTCAGGTAATAAGCTTAAAATAGATTTGTATTTGACACAATTCTTCACTTTTTACCCAGATATTTTGGCATCACAGAGGCACAGCTTTATTTTCCATTGAAATGTCAAATTGGTCTAAACAGGCTGGCTTAGAGATTTGTTTGGTTTCATATTTATATGCAGAGCAATATGCTCTAAATAAATCCGAAGGGATTCAATAACAGTTTTTGGCAGCAGCTTCTCTTTCGTGCTTCTATTTGTCTTTCTTGGTTTTCCCCCATGTTTTCACATTACTAGGAGATTTCCTCCTGCAATTAGTGTGGCTCCTCCCAGTGACCCTTCCACCCTTGCCCTGAAGAGATGAGCAAGCTGAGCTGAGCCAGAAAGCAAAGGAGGGTTACAACAGAGGTTACTGAGGGTGTTCTTGGGACTGGGAGGAGTAGCAGTGCATGTGGGTTATGTTCTCTCTTGCATTTACTCTCACCCCCTTCAGTTCTCCCTAAACCTGTCATAGGAGGGCACATGCTGTTTAAAAGAAAACCTGGATTTTTGCCCAGGGAGTTATCAGGGGCAGTTCTAGGAAGAAGAAAAACAGAGTTAGAGAAAAGGGAAGAGGGACAGGGGGGAAATAAATCTCAGAGGATCAGAAGTGAACTAGGCCAAAAAAATGTTTTGCCAGCTCTTGTATCAGACATGGCATCTCTACATAGTTTCTCAAATCCAGTGCACTTTCAATGGCATTAGGAAGAACTCTACTTTGGAGTTTGGGGGGATTTATAGTATTCTTGGAAAGGGTATTTAAACATCACTAGTTTGCAAAGAAACAAAACCAACAATCTGATTTACTCTGTACTGTTTGCATTTTTCCTCCTATTTATTAATGCAGTCTTACTTTATAAAAACAAACGAAAACTGAACTAATTGGCTTTCTGTGAATACCAGGCGTTCTGCTTTTGCTATCTCATTTCAACCTCACCATGATCCCTGGGAGGGAGACAGGGTTACTTCCCTGTCACAAATGAAAAAGCCCAAGTTTAAAGTAATTAAGAGCCTTCCCCAAAGCACACAGCAGCTGTGTCAGAACAGGGATTTGAATCCAGGTGTTTGGGACAACAGGCAGAGTCCACGAATTCTTTATGTCCTTTAACAGGCATCAAATCATTATGTGAGAAATTACAAGTATAGTACTGATGGTCCCACCATAGACACTCCCGCTCCCCCTCTACACCTCTCCAGACATAGAAGGATGCAAACAGAATAACAGGTTATGATGCTTTTCACTCTTACCTAGGACCATACTGGTTTTCTGCTGAATTTCTTTTTATTGCTCTGATCCCTCTTAGGCCCTGGGCAAGGAGGTTGGCTTTTACTTCTGTGATTATTTATAGTCATGTTTTATTTGGTTTGCCATGTAGGAATTTATCCTGAAGATCTCCCAAGTCCCTTACAGGTGTCAAATAACCCTGCCATGGGAATGGAAAGTATGTTTTATGAAAATCAGTTAAGAATGTAAAGAAAGGGAAAGGAGAAGAGTTCCTCCTGAGTAGATTTCAGAGGTCAAGATTAAAAGTGAAAAATAAAATTCGCTTTTGGTGGTTGGATACTGAAATCCTAATTTGGAACCTATCTTATAAAAGTATGATGACTATATTATAGGAGTATATTAACCAGCTTCTAGTTGGATGCTGTTGTGATATGGGGCGATTTCTTGAGTTATAATTTTCTTAACTGCAAATAAAAGGGTTTATTTAAATCATTCAGTGCCAGAATTTTATGATTTAAAATTTCCCTTATTTAAAAATTTTTGAACCCCCAAAATGACTCTAATAAATAATATTCTCAATGTTATTTTAGAACATTTTAGTTTTTGATAATTATTAAATTATCTGAATCTTAGACTAATTGTACAAAGGTCCTGAACCTGTGATTGTCTTTGTAATTTATCTACTATCTCATGGATTTAATTTTCCTCACTGCACCTGGCAAATAGCACCTGGCTATTTGTGGAAAATGGACCCAGCAAAATGAGGTCTGGAGGTTCAGGGCAATAATATTCACTGTCTTGCTACAGAGATGTCAGTAACATTAAGCAGTCCATCTGTACAGAACAAGCTTCCCTCAGGACCTTTTACCTAGTAAAATCGACAGAGCAACCTAACCTGTCAGGAGGCCAGCAGCCAGGAGCAGCAGGCATACAGTAGGTGTGAGGAACCGCCAGTCTGTGCCCCTGTTGAGTAATTGCAACAGCCTCAGCCAAAATCATCGGAACAGCTGTCATGCTGAGGTCACAACACAAGGTTACAGGGCATGGCATCCAGGAAATGGTAGAGCACAGATAGGTAACACTAGCAATGGCTAAAGAACAGAAAGAAAAGAGATCTTTTTGGCTGAGTGGAAGACAGAGGAATGAGGAAGTATTTTTAACAAACAATGAAGAAAAATTTTTAAATGGATTCTAGGTTTAGGTTAAGAAAGACTTTTGTAACCCAATAGTATGTTTTCTTCTAATAACTTATTTTTAAATGTAAAACCTAAACTGATAGGGAGTTTATCTTGGAGTACAGTGTGAAGTATGAAACCAACTTTGTCTTTTTCCAGATGAATACCTGATTGTCCTAATACCACTTATTTCTAAAAATCCTTTTCCTGCTGATTAGAGATGCTTCCTTACTCATATACTAAATTTGTGTAAGTGTTTAGGGATATTTTTTGAGACCATATTTCCTAAAGTACCAAGTCTAATTATGTTTCCTTTCTATCATGCTTCTCCAGGTAAAATAACCTTTGACTTACTCATTAGTAGCTTTTTATACAATGTTTGATGGAACGAATTAGGAAGGAGATGTGATTATCTCCCATATAAAGGAAATAGTTTTCAGGAAGGTCATGTATAACTCCAGAAGAAACATGATTCTTTAGATATTATTGCTAGAAAATCCTCCAGCAACAGGATTTTTCTTTCATTTCTAAAGGTATTGCCAACTCAATTCATACACTCAGGAGATCCACTCCTGCAAGTGGTAAAAGAAGAAACCTACAATAGTAAAGGGGCAAAAATGAAACAAAGAAAAAAAATATATATATATATATATACCTCCTGCTGCTAGTCATTGCCCCCTATAATAAGAAACTACAACATTTTTGCTATAAAAATAGTTCACTTAAAAAAATCTTATCAAGCCAAGCAAAAGGGTTATATTGCATTCATATGTCTATAGTTAGACTTATTTTCTGGCAGCAGTGCTTTTAGAGTAAAGATTGCTTATTTGTGCAAAAGTATAGGATAGTTTATCAGCAAGTTCAAACATATTGTTTCATTAAGTCTCTTGGCATAACAAGGTATAAAAATAAGAACAAATCCAGTATCTATATAGTGTATACAGGTTAGTATGTTTCAAACCAGGATTAGAGATTTAAATCTTGTGTTTTCATTTTCATTAACATTAGCAGAAAATGTAGTGCTAAATCTTTCAAATGCTTTTATGGGTGCCTCCTTTTCTGAGATTGATGTTGCTATTTATAGCAGAGCTCCCTGAGAAGGTCGTCATCATTTACCAGTGCCAATTGCTTGCCTTTCAGTCTTTCTTAAACCAGCTCTGATCAGGATCAGCATCCTATATCCCCACTATTCTTCTGAAACTGCTCTTTTCAAGGGCAGCTACCACCTACATGTAGCTTAAATGACTACTTAATTCTCAGTTCTCATATTACTTGATGTAAAAGTTGCTTTTATCGTAATTGATCACCCTCCTCCCAGAAACATGTACTTCACTTGGTTTCCACAAATAATGCTAAAATTTATATGGAACCAGAAAAGACCTCGAATAGCCAAAGGGATATTGAAAAAGAAAGCCAACGTTGGTGGCATCACAATTCCGGACTTCAAGCTCTATTACAAAGCTGTCATCATCAAGACAGCATGGGACTGGCACAAAAACAGACACATAGATCAATGGAACAGAATAGAGAGCCCAGAAATAGACCCTCAACTCTATGGTCAACTAATCCAGAACACATACCTTTCATGTTTTTTCCTACCTCACTGGCTACCTCTCTTTAGGCTCCTTTGCTAATTACTTCCCATATTCCTAATTTCTTAACACTAGAGACCTTCAGAGTTAGATTATTAGAAATTTTCTAATAATCTGTCTACCCTTACTTCCTTGGTGATTGCCTCTACTCATCATTTCCAGTACCATCTACAGGCTCCCTGATGATATCTAGATTTATGTCTCCATTTTGGACCATTCCCCTAACTCTAGAGTTATGTATCTAACCACTTACTAGTTGTGTTTCTTCCATAAACCTCAAGTTTAACATGTCTGGAAGTAAGCTCCTGTTCTCTCTCCCAAATCTGTTCGTAATCTTCTTTATATCATAATCTTTTCATTAACAGTACTCATATTTCCATTTGCTTGGGCCAAAAACTTAAGACATCTCTCACACTCAACATACAAGCCACCAGGAAATCCTTTCCATTCCATCTTCAAAATATTTACCTAACTACCTCTAATTTCTGTAGCCACTGCTCTTATTGAACCCACCATCATTTAGGTTACTGGGCTCTGGGCTTTTGTCCTTGCCCTTCATGAGCTGCTATCCCTTTACAATACAAGACAGGTCACATTCTTCTGTTCAGAAATTCATAGTGGCTTCCCACCTTGGAATAAAAACAAACATTACACTGGCCACTAAGGTCCTCCATGACTTTTTACCTCCACTCTGACCTCATCTTCTCCTACTGCCCTTTTTTGGACTCCCTGGCCACGCCACTGCTCCTTGACGAAGCAAGACACTCCCTTACTATATTAGTTTTCTATTCCTGCTATAATAAATTACCACAGACTTAGTGGTTTAAAGCAATACATGCTTATTATCTTATCATCTTATATGTCAAAAGTCAGACACACATCTTACTGGGCTAAAATCAAGGTGTCGGGAGATCTGCATTCTTTTTTGGAGGCTCTAGAGGAGAATCCATTTCCTTGCCTTTTCTAGCTTCTAGAGGTTACCCACATTCATTGGTTTGTAGTACCATTTCTCCATTTTTAGAGCAAAAAATATTGATTCCCTCTGATCTTTCTTCTATAATCACATCTCCTTCTGACCCTAGCTGGGGAAAGGTGCTTTGATTTTAAGGACCAATGTAATTAGATAGGTACACCAAGGTAATCTATCTCAAGTTTGGTAACCTGCTAATATCTGCAGAGTCCTTTTTGCCATGTAATATAACATATTCATGGGTTCCAAAGATTAGGATGTGGACATCTTTGGGAAAGGGACATTATTCTACCTAGCATACTCATCTCCTTAAATACTTGCTCATGTACCACCTTTACAGTGAGGCTTTTCCTAACCATCCTATTTACATCCACCACCACCGCAGTATTTCCTTCTTACTTTCACAGTATTTCTCTTACCTCCTATTTCGTTTTTTTTCATACTACTAATCATTATATAATATACAGTATGACATATATTGACACTTTAGTATATTTTTTATATCTCCTCTTATCAGAATGTAAGTCTCATGGTGTCAGGAAAGTTGGTTTCCCTATTGTACTCCCAACACCTGCAGCAGTTTCAATCATATGGTATAGCTTCAGTAAATAGTTTTTGAATTAATGGATGAAATAGTAGACATAAAAACACAAGGATTCTACTTTGTTTCTAAGGTAGACTTTCCAAGTCAAGGGATGAAATACATTTTGAATTAGTATCCCTATAGATTCATTGTAGAATTTATAAACTTCTCTCTTGTGGACTTTACTCACTGTATGTTTAGTGGAATTTACTGGTTATTAACCTAAGTGTAGTGACAGTAGATTTTTGGCACATATATTAGTACCTGATTCATAACAGTGAATAGATAACATACCTCATTTGTCGTATTTTGTAAAGTTGAGAATGAGCCCTTCTATTCCTAGTTTTCCTGAGAGTTATTATCATGAATGGATGTCATATTTTGTTAAATGCTGTTTCTATATTAGTTGATATGATTGGTGATTTTTCTTCTTTAGCCTATTAATATGGTAGATTACATTGATTTTCAGATATTGAACCAGACTTTTATCCTTGAAATGGGAACCCCACTTGTTCATGTTATGTAATTCTTCTTATGTGTTACTGGATTCTGTTTTCTAACATTTTGTTAAGAAGTTTTGCTTGTATATTCATAAGTGATATTTGTTGTAGTTTTTATTTTTGTACTGTCATTGTATTGTTTTGATATAAATGTAATAATGGCTTCATATTTGTGTTGAAAACTGTCCCTTCTCTTCTAATTTATGGAAGAAATTGTGTAGAAGTTTTAGCCAGGACTATAAAGCAAAAAAGGAAAATAAAATACAAATAAATTAGGAAGGAAGAAATAAAACTATCCCTATTTGCAGATGATATGATTATCTATGTAGAAAATCCAAGGAATCTACCAAAAAAAACTTCTAGTATTTACTTATTTATAATTTTATTTTATTTTTTCAGTGTTCCAAGATTCATTGTTTATGTACCACACCCCATGCTCTATGCAATACATGTCCTACTTAATACCCACCACCAGGTTCACCCCCCCCCCAGCCCCCAAAACCATCAGTTTGTTTCTCAAAGTCCATAGTTTCTCATGGTTTGCCTCCCTCTCTGATTTGCCCCAATTCACTTTTCCTTTCTTTTTCCTAATGTCCTCCATGTTATTCCTTATGCTCCACAAGTAAGTAAAACCTTATGATCATTGACTTTCTCTGCTTGACTTATTTCACTTAGCTTAATCTCCTCCAGTCCCATCCATGTTGATACAAATTTGGGTATTCATCCTTTCTGATGGCTGTGTAGTATCTCATTGCATATATGGACCATATCTTCTTTATCCATTCCTCTATTGAAGGGCATCTTGGCTCTTTCCACAGTTTGGCTATTTTGGTCATTGCTGCTATGAACATTGGGGTACATACGGCTCTTTTTTCCCACTATATCTGTATCTTTAGGGTAAATACCCAGTAGTGCAATTGCTGGGTCATAGAGTAGCTCTATTTTTAATTTTTTGAGGAATCTCCCCACTGTTGTTTTTTTTTTTAAGATTTTTTTTTTTTTTATTTATTTGACACAGAGAGATCACAAGTAGGCAGAGAGTCAAGCAGAGAGAGGGGGGAAGCAGGCTCCTTGCAGAGCAGAGAGCCAGATGTGGGGCTGCATTCTAGCACTCTTGAGATCACAACCTGAGCCCAAGGCATAGGCTTAACCCAGGCACTCCCCCACACAGTTTTCTAAGGTGGCTGCACCAATTTGCATTTCCACCAACAGTATAAGAGGATAAACTTCTGGAACTAATAAGTGAGTTAAAGAAGTTTGCAGGATATAAATAAGCATTCAAAAATCAATTATGTTTCTGTTCACTAGCAATGAAAAGGCAGAAGCCAAGATCAAAAAACAATAGCACTTGTAATCACTCAAAAATGAAACAGGTATAAATTTAATAAAACCTGTAGCCTTTGTGTACTGAGAACTGCAGAATACTGATGAAAGAATTGAAAGATCTTAAATGGAAAGGCATGTCACATCCATGAATCAAAAGACACAGTAAGGTAAAGAATAGCCAACATGTCAGTTCTCCTCAAATTAGCATGTAGTTTTCTATAAATGTATCAGCAAGATTTTTTAATAGATTTAGACAAAATTATTCTAAAATTTATTTGGAAAAGCAGAGGAGCTAGAATAGCATAACAACGTTTTAAAAGAAAAAGTAGAAAGAATCACTTTACCTGTGTTTAAGAATGTTGGTATACAGGGGCACCTGAGCTCAGTTGGTTAAGCATCCCATTCTTTAATTTCAAGGTCATGAGATAGAGCCCCCTCCCCCACCTCATTGGGGTCTGTGATGGGTGTGGAACCTGCTTATTAAGATTCTACCTGTCCCTCTGCCACAGCTCCCTCTCCATCCCTGTTCCCTAGCTTGCATGTGTACATTCTCTCTCTCTCAAAAAAAAAGAATGATCATAAACTATAGAAACCAAGACTGTGTAGTGGTACGGTACTGGTGAAGGGAGAGACATATAGAAAGAATAAATGACTTAGAAATAGACCCACACAAATACAGCCTGTTGATTTACTTACTATAAAGTTGCAAAAGCAATTCAATATAAGAATAATTTTTTTAATAAATAGCGCTGAGGCAATTGGATATCCATAAGCAAAAAAAAAAAAAAAGCTTATATCTCATGTTATACAAAAAATAACTTAAAATGGTTGAGATTTAAAATTAAAATACAAATTGAAGATAACATAGGATAAAACCTTTAGTACTTTGTGAAGATTTCCTAAAAAAGACACCAACATCATGATTCATTGAAAAATAGGATAATTTAGACTTTATCAAAATTAGAAATTCTTGTACTATGAAGACTTCATTAAGAAAGAAATTTAAAAAGATAAACAGACTTTAAACTGTTTATCTATTTAAACAGATAAACAGATAAAAAGATAAATATTTCTCCTACAGACTAGGAGAAATATTGGCCAACCATGTAACTAAGGGCTTATACCTAGAATATATATATATTTTTTAAAACGCAGTAAAAGCAAACAAACAACTCTTACAAGTCAATATTAAACACACACACAAATAATCCAATCAGAAAACGGGAAAAGACATGAAGAGAAATTTCAGTGACAAAGGTATACCGTAGCACATGCAGAAGTATTTAATATCACCAGTCACAAGGAGAGTGCAAGTTTAGATCATGATAAAATATTACTCCACATTTCTTAGAATAGCCAAAATAAGAAATACTGATATTACCAAATAATCATCCAGCAAGGATTGGAGAAAGTGGATCTCTTGTATATTGCTGGTAGAAATGTAAAATGTCATAGACACTCTTGAAAACAGTTCGGCAGTTTCTTTTTTGTTGTGGCAGGCAGAGGGAGAGGGAGAGAAAGAATCTTAAGCAGGCTCCACACCCAGCGCAGAGCCCAACACAGGGCTCCGTCTATTGACCCTAAGATCATGACCCTGATATTGTGACCTGAGCCAAAATCAGGAGTCAGACATATAACTGAGCCACACAGGTGCCCAGTTTGGCAGTTTCTTAAAAAACAAATACACTTTTACCATACAATCCAGCATTTTTGCTCCTGGGCATTTATTATAGTGATGTGGAAATTTATGTCTACACTAAAACCTGTACACAATTTTTCTTAGCAGCTTTATTTGTTATAGCCCCAAAGTAGAAACAACCAAACTCTCCATTGATAGTTTATGATTAAACAGACTGTGGTATCCATACCATAGAATAGTACTCAGTAAGAACAAGAAATGAGTACACAACAACTTGGATGGATCTCAAGGACATTATGATGAATGAAAAAAGAGCCAGCCTCAAGAGATAATATACTACATGATACCATTTATAAACATCCTTGAAGTGAAAAAGTTTGGAGATGGAAAAACATATCAGCTGTCATGGGTTAGTGATGGTGTTAAACAGAAAGTGTATGACTGCAGAGTAATAGAATGAGGTAGACCTTTGTGGTGGTGGAATATTTCTGTATCTTGCTTATGGTGGTTATATGATTTTATACATGTGATAAAATGATAAAGATCTATATATGCACATTGTACTAAGGCCAATTCCTGATTATAATATTATACTAAAATTATAATTACTGAGAAGATATACCAATGGAGAAACAGTGAAAGGTATGTGAGTCCTTCCTGTACCAACTTTGGAGATTCCTATTTATCTATAATAGGATTTATATATAATGTCTATATATAAATGTATATATAATATCTATATTTATATATAATATCTATATTATTTCTATATATTTATATATAATATCTATAATATCAAAATAAAAGTTTTAAAAAATACATTTGTTTCAATGCATATCATGGTAATCCAATCAGAATACAGATTCCAAGTGTGCTTTTTGGAAATGTGGTGCCAGTTATTGTTAAAATTATTTTTTATTGAGGTGATATCACATAACATTAAATTTAACCATTTTAAAGCATACAATTTACTAGTACATTCACAGTGTTGTGCAACCATTACCACTAGTAGGTCCATACCATTTCATCAGTTTGAAAGATCTAATGCTAATTAAGTAGTCACTCTCTACTCCTCTGTACATGCAGTCCCTAGAAAACCACTCATCTGATTAGTTGCTCTGGATTTACCTATTCTGGATATTTCATATAAATGGAATCACAATGTATGACAGTTTTATCTGCCATCTTTCACTTAGAATGATGCTTTGGAGATTCATCCATGTGGTAGCATCTATCGGTACTTCATTCCCTTTTGTGGCTGAATAATATCATATTGTAAGGATGTACCACTGTTTGTTTATACATTCATCTATTTGTGGACATTTGGATTGTTTTCACCTTTTGGCTACTGTGAATAGTGCTGCTGTAGACGTGTAATGCCAATTTGATACAATAGTTACTCCTGAAGCTCATGGTTTCCTTGTGAAAGATGTAGAATCTGTATAGGTTTTATAATCAGAGGATTCAACCAGTAATTCTAAACCTTCTGTATTTCATTTAGGACAATTTACTTCTCATTGCTGATTTCCCAGGCTTTTATTCATCTCAGTGAGAAACCAGATATTGGAACAGTTAGAGATAAGAATATAGGTATGAGCTGCTTATTTTGGGAGGGACAAGTAAGAATGCTTTGTGAAAAAGATGAAAATGTCATCATAGTAGCAATTATAAATTATTAGATGAGGGTCAGCATTGTGCTCCTGAGTGATAAAGATAGAAATATTTTATTCCTTAAAGGCTTTAAAAATAGAAATTTATGAGATAAATTACTTCAACAATAGCAAACAATATGAACCATGGATATACTTAACCTCTTGGGTCTAGTTTATTTAATCTGCTGTCATTTTGTGTCCTTAAATGCTCCAGAAATTAAACATATAACACTTTATAGCACCGAGGTCATTGTTTTATAATCCTAGAATTAAAGACTCTCCAGAAATGTTTTTAGGTTTGTCTAAGTAAGTTTACTACTTATTTCTTTGTCTAGACCCAGTCTAGCTCTTTTCACAGCATTTCTTCTTGGGTTAACTCTCTCAGTTAAGCCATTGTTTTTTAACCATGGCTGTACATTAATACCACCTGTGACCTTTTTTTTTTTTTTTAACAATCCTTGTCTATGCTGCATCAGAGATAACTGAATTAGAATCTCTAGAGACAAGCCCAGCATCTTATTTATGTAAAATCCACTAGTGATCCTAAGGTTCTGTTAGGGTAAGGAATTAATGAATCAAACAAGTGGTTCTCAAAAGGATGAGCATCAGAATATTTGTGAGACTTGTAAAAAATAAGCTGACTCCCATACTCAGGTTTCTGATTCAATAGTTCGGGTGGAACCTGGGATTGTATTTTATGAACAATATACCTGGTGATGCTGATGCTGCCAGCCTGGGATACAACTTTAAGGACAAGGGATTAATCTTGTCTTTTTTACTCAGTGAAGATGAAAATACAACTGGCTAACCTCCTCCATATAAATACCTTGTAAATGTTTTGGTTTTGTTGTTTGTTGGTTTTTTTTTTTTTTGCCACTTATTTTAGACAATTTTTTAAAAAGATTGTATTTATACTTGACAGAGAGAAAGATCAGAAGCAGGCAGAGAGGCAGATAGAGAGAGGGGGAGCAGAGAGCCTGATGTGGGGCTTGATCACAGGACCCTGAGACCATGACCTGAGCCGAAGGCAGAGGTTTAACACACTGAGCCACTCAGGCACCTCTGTTTTAGACAATTTTGTTAGTGTGATGATTGGGTCCTAAAATGAGATGGCCTGGTTAAAATGCCACTTCTGTTCAACCTGGGTCAAGTTTCTTATTTTCTAAAGCTTTAGATTGTTCATCTGTGAAATGGGTTTGATATGCTTGTTTAAATTTGATAATGTATATAAAATGATTGACATACTGTTAAATATAATTATTAACTTCTATTGATGGCTCTCATTTTCAACTATTACAACTTTCCTTTGGTGTAATTGGCTATCAGGCTCTATGCTTCTTGTTGGTTTAATAAATAGGGAAAGTATGTGAAAAATTAGGTAGATAACTAGTTCTGGGAATCCAAAAGAGCAAGTCCTTTCAAGGGATTTACAGAGGGTTTCTATATATGTAATTGTTAAAAGTTTCACCTCTGGAATCAGAAAGTCCTGGGATTGAGTTCTGATTGAAGTTTCTAAGTTTATTTCCTCTGTAAAATGATGGTAATAAAAGTTCCTGCATATTGAGTTATTGTGATTCTAACAGAACAGATAATGCAGGTACAATGATTAGCACATTCTTGGACATATCGTAGGTACTCAAATGTTAGCTATTATTAAACTGAGAGTAATTTATTCTTAACTGCTCCTTTAAATATTAACTCTCCTTTCCCACTTTTGAACTGATGTGTTTTTATGGCTCTTTGAGGGATGTCAGGAAGGAATGTAAATTCTTCAAGGGGGAATGTAACTCTTGAGGAGAAATTTGTTTACTGTTTCCCCAGCACTCATCCAAAAACAAGACGAAAAAGGAGTGAAGAGTTACTCTTCAGACACTAAATAACCTCACCATTTTTTCCCTTGCCAGACTCAAGAGAAGAGCTGTTGAAATTCCTAGTCAATCATTAGTCTCAATTTCAGGCCTTCAGTGGGGCATTTCTGTTAGAAGACAGCATTACAAGCAGGGCTGCTGCTGATCCTGCACTGTGACTTCCAGGTTGAGAGGGAGGGAAGTTCTTCATGTGTTCTCTGGCAGCATGTGTATGGGAGACTCTGTTTCAAAAGCTTTTTTTCTTTTTCTGATTTGACTGCAGAATGGGAGCAATCCAGTGCAGACTCAGCAGCTTATCACAGTCTTTTCCACAGATACGTGGACAGGAGGTATTGTTTTTCATTCATTTTGCAAAGAGAGAGTACCCTACTGTAGATAGCACTACGTTATGTTTCCCAAAGTGTGGTACACATTCCACTGAGGACATGAAATACGTAATGGGTGGTTTGTGGCCGGATAGTCTTTTTAGCATTCTGTGTTCATTGTAATATACATTAGGAAAAAGCGCCTGCGATTGTGATTGGTTTTCCTGATACTCTTACTTAAGGCAAATCCAAGATACAAAGAAAGTTTACATTTGAATTAAGGAAACTAGTAGGTAAACAACAGTACAAGGGGCATGTATGCAGTTTTGATACATACACTGAGGGTGAACATAATATAAATTCGGGAAACATTTTACAAAATATACAGGCTGTTTTATGCCTCTGGAATTAAACATGACCCATCTACATATATCATAAGAAAAAGGAATTTTAACTACAGAGAATGAAATGGTTATGACAGTCTTTCCTGATTTTTTTTAGTCATTTAATTCTGATCTTCTAGCCTTTCTTTATTTGCCACAATTCTCCCTTTTAAAGATTTGTACTAACCACAAGAGGAGGATGAAGAAGAAGTTCAATGAAAGTACAAGTTCAAAGAAAAAAAAAAGTTTTCAGATTTAATGGGTACTTCATTTAAGGTTAACATTGAAAAATACCAGTTTTTGCCCATCAACTTATGAACTAAGAGCCTGGTTAAACCATATATTTTCACAACTTTTTATACCACTGGAATTTATTTTCTAATTGAATTGCCAAATTCTTAATCTGATTAGAGCCTAAGTGGAAGCAAATTTAGTACTGGAGAAAAACTAGATAAAATAAGATTCCCTTTGCTAATGTATAAGTTGTGCCAAGCTATATATTTCTTATAAGATTAATAGTAGAGTGTTTCAGTTCTTTTTCATTTTATCAGAGGCAAACACTTGCCACTTTATTTCCTCATCCTAGGAAACAGAATAGGGTGATATATGCCACAAGTCGAGTCATAAAAGAAGCTCTTGAAAATAAGGTTATCTAGTTGAATTGGCCAGAAATGAGTCTGATAACAAGTTATAGTGATGAAGCCTTAAATGGCATCCACATTTCTCCCATGATTCCTAGGGAATAAAATTCATATCACACTACTGAGTATGACTGGTTTATATATTTGTCTGCCCTACTAGATGTCTCTGTGGAATAGTATATTCTTTCTAAATTATTTCCAACTTCTTTCATTCATTCAACAAATATTTATTGAACATGTTTTATGTGTCAGGCACTCACTATTCCAAGTGCTGAGGATGCAGTCATGAGGCAGGAAGCATTTGTCCCTGACTTCAAGGAAACCAGAACTGTTTATGTGAACTGACATTGTGAATGTCGTCACTGTTCCATATTAGTCACTTAAAAGTGATTTTTAAGAGGTTCAGAAGTAATTTTAAATAAGTGAGAGGATGAAATGATAGGGAATGGAGTTAGGTCAATATAGTCATAAAATTCAACAAAATAGGTTTAAAAGTAGGATCATTTTTGAGCACAAGGGAAGAGCTCAAATTTAGAAATAAGAATTAACATTTGAAGTACCTGATATGCTTTAGATATAGTGTTCAGTATCTTATACCCATTATTATATTTAATCTTCACAACCCCCTGTATACTGTATTATCATCCTCAGTATCATACACTGAGACTGTATTATCATCCTCGTTTTAGGGGTAAGGAAACTAATCTTAGAAGAATTAAATATCTTACTCAATGTAATTCAATTTTGTTTAATAGTATAAACAAGAAATAAGCAAAAAACAAAGAGAAAGCAATTTGCCCCCCACCTTAACTACTACTGAGCAGTTCATCTAACCTCTGATAAGCAGAGGTTGTCACAACTCTCTAATCACAAAAATAATCACAGAAAGCCCTGTATCTTCTAGTCACTGCTCAGTGGAGGTCATTTATCAGCTTTGGCTACGAGGATTAGTCACCATCCATGTGCCATTGGGTACTTGAGTCATCACATATTGATTCTCGCCATTCCTTTCCAATCATGTTCTGAGTTTCTGAGAAGATATGTAAAATACATGTTCTTCCTGAAGTTGTAAAAGCTGAGACAGAGAGAACTTTGCATTTTTCTCTCATGTAGGAATCAAGACTTCTATGGGGAAAAAGAGAAGAAAGAAGACAGTTAATAAATGCAAAGCGGTTTATATGCTTTTTCCCATAATAAAATCTCATCTCACTGGGTCTCCACTGGAAATCTTTCTCCATTCTGGTATGAGGGGAATGTTGGCATCTGTATTTTTACTTGTTACAGTTTCCAGCTGTTTGTTTTCTTCTATTACTTGGCTACTTGTAGAAGTTATCTCTGTTGTAGAATTAACAAGTAACCTCACCCTGGAAGGTATTTCTATAATGTTTCTTGAATGGTTCTTCAGCCTTCCCACTGGGTGACTAGGACTATTGGGTACTATTCCACTGCAATTTCTGGGATTTGCTTTGTAGTATATGGGTCCTGATCTCCTATGCGACTCTCCAGAAAGTGAGGTCTTGGAAACTAGGCAAGAGAACCTATAGGGGAGGGGGATACTTCTATGTCTTCAGATCTCATAATCAGGAATCAAAGTGAATGAGTTAGACAGTCAGCTGCATCACAAATATTTATCAGTTGCTCCCTATGTGCCAGAAAAAGGGGGTAAAATGATCAATAAGACAAATGCAGTCCCAGCTCTGGGGAGGCTCCAATCTAGTGTGAAAGACCAAATTGAAATAAATTACTTGTGTTCACGTTAACAGTCTAACTCAGATGTTAGCTCCATGTATGGAGCAAGAATGATTCTTCTCATTCATACTGAAGAGGTCACTTGCCCAAAAGCATGTGTTTTGCTGAAAAAAGAGGGATTTTATCTCACAGGAAACACCATTTCACTGCAGACCTCTGTACTTGCTATATCTTCCTGAGTTTCTCATAGCCACACAGCCACAAGTTTCCTTTCTCTTCTGACTCATCTCCAAACCTCTCTAGCTCATCTCTATTCCCAGATCTTCCCTTGAGTCCCTTCTCTACTTTTGTTATGTGGAACAAGGTAATTCTGTCTGAGCCCTTTCCAACTTATACATAGCTACCATTTTAAAAACTGTCTTAGATAGCAAGACATCCACCGATTACCAGAAATTTCTCTCGTCAGAAGGCAGGGGGCTATTTACTTATGTTCTTTACCTACATATATTTCTCAACCCACTGCAGTGTCTTCCTCACCCCACCCACTGCGGTGTCTCTACCTCTTTGTAGTCTTTCCAGTTCATTTGAGAGTTACCAATGGATATTTCCCATGTACTCACGAAGTGCCGTCAGTCACCAGGTGATTTCCTTCATCTTCTTGTTTTTCTGTTTTAGCGCCCTGTGGTATTTCCATCTGTTGTGGATACCTTTGATGCCTACATAGTTGAGTGAAGGGGTCTTGGCTCTGCCTCCAGGGATTACAGCCAAGTGCTTCCTTTTAGACATAGCTGCCACTACCATAGCCCTCCTGGTATTCTTGAACCCTGAAACTGCCAGAGCAGAGCCATCAAATATGATGTCTTTAGAATACAGAATGTGTTTCAAGAATATATCTAACATAATACGTGCTGAATGACATTGTGTTCAGTATACAAGGGAGGAGAATGCTTTCTCGCCCCTTTTGCCATCATTGAGGTCTGTATGAATACTAGAGGAGTACTTGATGGTGTTTTTGAGAAATAAACTATGTATATACATACATAGCAGTATGTATAACAGGCAATATAGCAAAGGACTAAACATAGAGAATTCATCCTAAGTATAACCTGAACAATCAGATTGGATGTTTGTTAGTGGATGGGAAAACCATACTGGTGCATCTTTCCTTAACATTAGCTCTGTTTTAGAAGATCATAACATGAATCCATGAAGGCCATGGTTAAGAGGAGAAGAAGATCCATCTTAGTTATAGATGCCATGTTGTTCCTGTCCCCTCAATTTAAGAAATGCTTTCTTCCTATTTCCCTGTACTGAGACATTGCTGAAGGCATTATAGCTTGGAGGGATATGAATGTGGGCCCCATATTTAGACGGATTGAGGATCAAATTCCTGCTCTGCTACGTAAGGGATCATAGATCTTGGGTAATTTACCTCTATGTGCTACAATTTTTCTCATCTGAAATAATAATACGCAATTATGGGGGTGCTGTCAATGTTAAATGAGGAAATTAATTTGTTATGGGTTAGAAAATGTTATGCATTATTATTGTAGCATGTTCTTATATCTAACCCATTCTTTAGAATAAATTTTGTTTCACCCCAATTTTAGGCAGACTCACCTGCCAAAATGCAACAGATGTGGCCAGTTATATAATGGTCAGATACTAAGTAATTGAATTAGCTCATTCACTCATTCATTTATTCTCTCATTCCTTCAACCAAAATGCATAGTAAGTGCTGGGAAATCAGTGATGAAAGAGCAGATTACTTTATGAGCTCGCAGCTAGAGGGGGAGATGGACCAAAAAAGAAATAATTAGAAAAGCAGTGTGAGAAGTACCATTATGGAGATATGAAAAGAAGGTTATTGAAACACATCAGAGAGAGTCACTTATTGGGCCTGGAGAAATTAAGAAAGCTTCACAAAGGAAGTAACAAAGACTAGCTGTTAGGAGAGATTTAGGGCCTCAGGTTCCCATATAAATGGTGTTCCCTGTCTCACTGGAAATTTCTGGATGAGGCTAATGTTTACTAGGACTATTGTAGATAAGAGATCAGACACTTAAAGCATAAACCTCCCTATTTCAGAGCTCTAGTAATGGAGGAAACACACACACACATACACACACACACACACAGATACAGAGCTTTCAAGATCAAGTTGCCTCAGTCAGTATTCAAGTGAATACAATTATTTAATTCTTTAGAATTTTTTTTTTCCCGTTTTGGAGGTGTGACAGAGGGATTTTTTTCTTTTTTAAATATAGCCTGTTTTTCAAATTCCTTCCTAAACTCTGAAGTCTCCTAAACTGCACCATTTCTGAATAGTCAGGAACAATGACCCACCATTAATGCCTTTGGTTAGGTTCAGGTCCTTGGAAGCTTACAATCTTTAGCATATCACGAGGAGCCTCAAATGCACCCAGTGTCTTCTCAACTGAAGTCCTAAAACATATGAGTTCATTGTACATGCCCCTCTGTTTTCCAGCTACTTAAAATTCATCTTAAGACATCTTTTTTTTTTTCCCAGAATGACATTAATACTTTCAGTGTCATGGTTTTTGTTTCTTTGTTTTTCTGGAAAAGAAAGAAATCAGTTTCTTTTACTGTCTCTCTGCCCCCTCTCCCTTTTTTGTACTTGCATTTCAGCTGTCCTTTCTTGGTTGTCTACTTTTCCCTCAGGAAATTGTGAATTCCTTCATTTCATTTGTTCAGATTGGAAAAGTTTATATGAACAAGCACATGTAGATTCACACATACCCACATCCCATGGAGGAACAGATTTTTAAATCTTGGTTGTTATAAAACACAGAAACACTTTAATAGAAACCTCTCTACTCACTGTTGTGTTGTGTCTTCTGCTGATTTTCAGCTATATTTAGTTTTTAACAAATCACTTAAGGTGTTGGTTTTGGACTCTCTTCTTTCCAGGAATAATTTTCAAAGCAAGCATTGTTGGAAAATGTTCTTAGACAATCTGTGCCTTGCCAGTTTACTTCATCCTTATGGGCCCTGAAAAACTCTATTGCATGGGTTACCTGCCACTCTTGTTGGTTTCTTCCGTACAGGGGAAAGATTAAATCACTTTGGTGGTATGACCTCGCTTTTTAATCAGTTGTTTTACTTCTCAGTACCATCACTTAGTCTGCTTTACAACTGTGATCAGTGCAGCTGGAGCCCTTTTGGAAGCCTTTTGGATGGCTCGGAGCTTACAAGGACAGGCTTAGAATCAGTTGGCCAGAGTTTACACATTGGCACCATCCCTAGCTAGCTATGTGGGTTGTGACCACTTTGGCATTCTGTGACTCAGTTTTCCCGTCAATAAAATGGGATTAAACATAATATCCATGTTTTGGGTTCATTAGGATAATTAAATGAGATCGTGTGCAAGTAGTATGTGCACAGACCTGGAAAGTATTAAGCCCTTAATAAATGCCATTGTTTTTATTCCTCACGAGTGACAAGTCAGACAACAGAAGGAAGCTGCAGAGGCAGTTCAAGGACTTTATTGCTATGTTTGGTATTCTTTGCTTCCATTTCTCTCAGATCAGAAATTTGTTGTTTGATATGGAAAAGACTGATTAATTTTGGAACAATTTTTTATCTCTCAAGATCACATTTTTTTCTGGAATTTGTTTTGCCCTCTTCTCTAACGTTTCCCTACACACCAATCTCTAACCTTATTGCCCTTTACCCATTGACCTGTACCCTGAGAACACAAGAGTCAACATCTGTGGTTTCTGTTTTTATATCATGACTACAGTTGAGAAGCTCCATTCCTGAAAATCCCTCCCAGTTCTTGATGAAAGCCTCTGCTCGTAATTCATGTTTTCTGCACGCACTTAGTAAAGAACTTAGCGCCATAACCTTAATTCTATAATTATCATCTATTCTTTATGTTTTGCTGATCCTTTTGTGCAAATGTTTACACTCTACATGTGGAAAATTATCTTTGGATAATTATTATTTCTTACTTAATAGAAGCAGAGATTTAGCCCATACAGCCCTTTCCTGGCCCATTGACACACCTTATGTATGTTTATTCTCAAAGAGTTTTCTGGTGCAGCCACAGGAGACGTTATGGGGAACTTCCTTACCACGGTTAAAGATAGCCATAGCAACACCAAAGAGGTCCTTGTGAAATCTAAGATTAGGATGTACCACAGGAATTAATAATTCTCTGGCCACTGTCTTAAATTGTAACCATACTGTTTTTGTAAGGAAGTTGCTCAATTTATGTACATAGAGCACACAGAGCTATATTCTGATCAGGACACAGTTTTATTTAAAATCCGTATCTCAGGAAGTACTCAGCTTATTCTGCTCAATATACACATGCTGTCTATATACCTTTGAGTGACAAGTTACGAATTTTTTTTTTTTTGCTAATTTTACCCTCCCTGAAAATTTTCTCCAACTCCTTAAAGTCTAAGTGAATACAATGAGAGAACACCATCTCTAGAAATGGTTTTTAATATCTTTTTTCCAGAGTCGAGAATGATTTTTTAAAATTAATGTTTATACAGTTTTATCCTTCACTAACAAAAATTATTTTACTGGACACCATGCCAATTTCTTTTTAGAGTTCCCCAATTAAATAGTAACTTTAAAAACATACTGCTAGTTTGCTAGGTTTTAGTAGGTCAGCATGCACAGCGAAAGTGTATTAAGGTGGACTGCTCTATTTATTGATTTGCCCTGAATCTGCTGAAGGCTGGAGGCAATTGTCTGCAGAAGGGGCGGGAGGGCCATACATGATCGAGGTCATGCGCATCTAGCCAATTTGTAAGACGATCCGATCCGCTGCTCCAAGCCTTCAGCAATCCTTAGCATAGGGGCACACTCATGCATTCCTGTCAAGTCATCTTGTGAAAGGCTGCCTGCTTCCAGCTTGGCTTGGATGTGCAACCTTAATAAAACTCACTGAGGTCTGGGAGAAAATAGCAGATCTGCTGCAGATAGGGTAGGGGAAAGGGTCTAGAATATGTACACGCAGCTGATTCAGGCAGGCTCCACGCTGGATGGTTACACAGAGAGGAAACAATAAATCTCAGCTACTATGCAATAAATATCTCAAGTTTTAACTAAGGAAACTACCATTACAATGAAATAAAAAAAAAATAACATTTTAGAGCAAAGCTAACAAATGGCTAGTTTTCTGTGATTCTTCTTCAAAAGCTTTCTTTGAGGGGGAAAAAGTCAAACAAACAAGCAGTTTTACCTAAAATAAAAACTAGTTTAAAGGTCAGAAGAAAGGAACAGGTTTTGCGAGAGGCACGGAAAGAGAGTGCTGGCAGTACAATGACAGTTTTCCTTTCCTTTGCTTTCCTCGCTGCCATTCTGACTCACATAGGGTGCAGCAACCAGCGCCGAGGTCCAGACAACGGTGGGAGAAGATATAACCGGATTCAGCATGGGCAGTGTGCCTACACTTTCATTCTTCCAGAACACGACGGGAACTGTCGTGAGAGTGCGACAGACCAGTACAACACAAACGCTCTGCAGAGAGATGCTCCACACGTGGAACCAGATTTCTCTTCCCAGAAACTTCAACATCTGGAGCATGTGATGGAAAATTATACTCAGTGGCTACAAAAAGTAAGTGATTGCTTTCAGTTTCTAATTGCAGAGCCTTTTCCGTTCTTGCATCTCTGCGAACTTTCGAGTTCCTTAGGGGGGCATTTGTGTGTTTACCTTTTGCTCCTGGGGGGCAGTGTTTGCAAATCCAAGCCTGTTCTCTCCCTGTAACTTTATGGGTGAGCCAACGTTTTCAGGCTTGTGCAAGCCTCTGAAGTTATGGTGGCAACCTATTATGTGCTAGCAATGGCACATTTTTGGTTTCCTTTTATTTGAAATTGAGCTTGATTTTTCTGTCAAAGCCCAACGTTAAAAAAAAAAAAAAAGAAAATGTCTTGAGATAGTCAGTGAAAAAAGAAAATAATGGCAGTACTAGTTTAGAATCAGATGGATTTTATACCAGGAAATTTTCTGCAGCTAGGGTGAGAAGTCATCACCAAATACATTTTTTTCTTCACCCTCTAGTAAAGTTAATATGAAATGGGAGTATATGTGAAATATGATATGTGACTGGAGAAATTGTGTATATATATATAAAAAGCAACTTAATTTTAGCAAGTAGCAGAGTAGTAAAGGACAGATTTCTGTCATATACTTTTAGCATCTTTGAGGAAAAAAAATCTGGAAGGTAAATTTTAATGTGAACTTTTTAGGAAGAAGTTGTTTGCTGGGTGTGAAAGGGGAGATTGAGCTGGTGGTCACTGTTGCTAGGTGTGCACCTGCAGATTTGAGCTGAGCACCACATGGGCTTTGCCATCTTCCTGAAATACCTCCTTTTTCAGGACATTGTAGTTACTAGCAGTGTCATGTGGGAGTCTAAGTATCCAGATGAATACTAATGTTGAGTATGCAGTTGATCCCCATTTATAAAAATCAAAATGAACACTTTATTCAGTTTTTCTCAATAAAGCATTTAAAAGTTTCTGTTGAAAATATGTCTGTTAAAATATGAGCACACTTTGTGCAGTTCCTTCTCTCTTTGCTCTCTGTTTAATTGAGTAACAGGTAAACAGCAGATAACAAGTGTCTTCAACTATGTCAGTGGAAGGGCGGCAATGTCAGTTTTTGAAAATTATTTTCTCCCACTTATCTTTGCTAAAAATTCATTTCGTGCATAAAGGTAGGAACATAGCCAGTCCACTCTCCTTTAAGTAAGTCTGTTAACAGAGCAAACCCTTGGAGAAGATAAAGAGAGGACAAATGCTTTTATGTTTTCCCCTGTGTTGTCACACTTACTTTGAGCTTTGCCTGCTGAATCATGCCAAGTAACAGTTATTCTACTTTTGTCCGCTAGGGACTGAACTAAGATCACTGATACTTTATTTGACAAATTAACTGAAACTCGGTAGAGTCAGTTTCTAAACCTGAAATTGTAGTTAATCTTTCTATTATAGACACAGGTGAAAAAGACCAATAGGGACAGAAGAATAGGAAGCAAACATAATTCTGAAGTCTTTTGATAATTATAGTTTAAATTGCAGGCATAATTATAGCAGCAGTTTTTTCTTTGGCAAAATTTATTTTTATAGTAAATAAATTAATTTGGTTGAACAGTTTTTTACTATTGTCAGTATACCATCCATACAGCTTAAATGAGAATTCAATCGTTATAAATTAGTCTGGATTCTTTGAAGGGGCTGGGGAGGGAACTTTAGTCCTAAATTGTCCTGAATGAACTGGTCTACCAAAAATGTAATATTTCGTTTACTTAAAACATATAGTCAAAATGGTGATTCAAGCATAGTAATGCATATTTTTTTATTGCTATGCAATTATTCAGCAGCAATAGGGTATGATTCTATTGGGCTTATGTCATGCACATGTTCGCATGTTGATTTATTGTATGACATAAATTTGATTTTTGTTTACATTGTTCTTGATCAATGATTATGGCATAGTTTTCAGATTATAGCCAAGCATAACTATGAAATGTTCTTTGGTTACATTGACTCTTGCTAACGTGAATCTAGCTGATTATATGCAGAAAGTGTCCCTGTTGGTATGAGTCAGAGCAGTTTGGCTTGACTATTGTCTGTTTAAATTTGCATATCTTTTGTTATTGTTAATGCGATTGGTAGGAGGATCAAGAAACCAAATAAATTCTTTCAGCAAAGAACTTGTTAAAAAGCTCTCTCAAGTTTCCCTTAATTAGAGGGTTTTTTTTTTTTTTCTTACTTTAGGTTCTAAATTTCTTGTGATGTATTTATTTTGATAATTCAAATGGAAATCTTTTTACTGTAACTATTTGGTTGCTTAGTCCTGCAAATTGTACTAATTTCTATTTTAATTCTAAATAGTTGTGTTAGCATAAAAAGCGATGCACTGCAGAATCTGAGGTTATTGGTATAAATGCAGTTAATTCATCTATTCAGCAAAATAATTAATCAAAGCATGGTGATTATTATGCAGCTCATGGCATCACTCTCAGGAAAGTTTTTGGTGCAGGATGTGTGTTATCAATGCTAGTTGCTGATAGATGATAGTTTATGTTAATCTGATACATTCCATGAAATTTGGTAAACTGGATTCTCTTACAAATATTTTTCGTAAGACACAGACTTCACTAAAAGTCACTTTACGAGACTTACACTCTTGAATCTCATTTCTCAACTTTTCTGATCTTGCAACTAAACAAAATGAGAAGTAAAATATGCAAGGGGGCAAATGATGTGTTGGCCACTGTAAGTGTTGGGACTTATTATGGCACCTGTCTCTTGATATGATAGATTTCTTTCAAGGAAATCAGCTTTGCATAGTAACCTGTCAATGAACACAAATTGTGAGTTAGGTTGATAGTATTATTCTCGCTTATCAGATGGGGAAGAAGTTTTAAATAATATGCTCAAAAATCCTTTATTGGGTAGAACACCTGGGCTATATGTCTACATTTGACTTTCTTCAATCATATAGCTCTTTTCAGAATGTTAGTTAAGTATACCAAATACCTGAGAGGGACCAGATATTAAGAAGACAATAAGTACAAATGGCTTTTGTGTCTTTGCCACCTTCTTGTGATTCCTTTCTGTCTTTCTGTAGCAGAGAGATATCTAGTGGTTGATGTTACTTTAGATCCCATGCTTCTTGAATTATTTTCTTTCTCCTGTGTAGAAGAAATTCACAGATATGTATATTTAAATACTCAGATTTAAGACATATAAATTCTAGAATTTGGGGCAATGCTTAGAAAGCCTTTTGTCTTTGGCAAATGATGTCTTTTCGTTGTTGTTGAAAGTATAAATAAATTTAGTCAAAAACATGCCTTGTAACAGACAACAAAGGTCTGTCTACTGTAAATATTTTACACTAACTAAAATTGATGAGTTGATGATTATTTGTAGAAAATGTGTTCTGAATTGCCATCCAGACTATTTTAAAGTATGAAAAAGTTTTACTGAAATACTTGGGTAAATGTTTCTATTGACAGCATTTTTTTTTTTTTTTTTACTAACAACAACCTCTACTTATATTCTTTGTTTCAGAGAATTATGATGATCTTTATAAAACTCATGTATTACAGATATTAACCCATACAAATATCCACTAGAATGTGACCTCCATGAGACCAGTGACCTTGTGTGTTTGTTTGCTGCCATATGCCCAGGGCCTTAAGCAGTGTATAGTCATAGCAGACAGACAATAAATACCTGTTGAATGAACAAATAGATGCATTGTCTACATGTTACAGTCTCTAATTTACCATGTACTATTAACAGTTCGTTTTGGATATATAATTTACCTCCCTAAATAGATTATAAGTTATCATTTAAGCAAAGTACTACATCCTGTAATTACTTTTGTCCTGATATTAATCAAAACGATGTTGCGTCTACAGTAGGTGGTTGTTAAAATTATCTAGATTGTACTTAGCCAGTGATCTAGGATCTCAAGAAGTTCTGGATTCACTCTATCTTGTCCACTTACTTATTCTTTAAGAGTCAGCTTTGTTGCCAGTTTCTCTAGGAAATATACATGCATTCCACTTCCCCTCCCAGGCTGAGCTCTCTGGTGTTATCATAATAGGCTGCATGTATTATGTTCGTACTGCACTTCCATGTTATGTGGTTGTTGTCATTTTCGTTGTTTTGAATCCTGTTTTTCTACTTACACTATGAGTCCCCTTGAGTGTAAGGAATGTTTCTTTATCCATATATACCTGAAATGTTTATTGAGCGTTTGAACAATGTCTCTGTTATCATCATCATAAAGAAAATAAAAGACATCAAGTGCTCAACTGTGTGGTACTAGAATGAAATAATGAAAATTAAGAGACCTTGTAACTGCTTTTAGATGCTAAAATTTGCTTGAATCCTTCATGCTAAGTTACTTGAGTGTCAGCTAGATGTGCCTTTGGGAGGAAAAATAATTTTGTACTTCTAGACCAGTAGGTAACAAGTTACTGCATGCAATAATGACACATATTTACATATAGTATGTGCATATGTGGATTTAAGTAACTGGAAATAATTTCCCACCAGTGCATTGTTTTGGTGGCTGGTGACCCTGCAAAATAAAGCAGAGAGGATGTTCTATGTTTTATTTTTACATATTGGGGAGAAGAGGCTTCCTGAATGTGTGAAAAGAGCAGGCAATCGATAAGTATGTTTTTAAAAACTTGTCACTGAACTTGAAGAAAATATGCATGTTTGACCATAGAATGCATGTTTGATCTATACATAGAGGTAGAAAAGAACGGCAGTTGCCAAGAAAGGTTAAAAGAGTAATTACCTTTTAAATCCAGTTGTAGAAATGTCCCTACCAAGTTCATTTGAGATTAACCCTCGGTTTTCAAGCCAAATTGGAACTCTTTAGTTAATACCTCTTATTAGCTTTTCAACGAATAGTTAGGTTTTTTTTTTTTTTTTGCTTGCTACATTTTAGAATCAAAAGATCCAAGAAGGCAGAGTAACCTTTCTGGGCCCTAGAACTTGGGCAGTTGGAGCTATAACAACCTTTTGGATTTCTCTGTAGGAAGGAGCAAGCCTCTCCCCAAACAATCTACAACTGGCAGATCTCAGGTTGTTAGGACCAGGGCAAGCAGGCCCTTTACATGGATGATTGCAGCTCTTCTTTACCCCTGACTGTGCCATTTCACATTAAGCCCTTTTTCAGTAGCACTTGTCTCACATGTAATTATTCGTTCAATGTAATCTAAACTAAGAATGTATCATTCTTTTCCTTAAAATTTTCCTACAGTTTTTCATTATGTGAGACAAAAATCCGCATTCCTTACCATGAGGCCCTAGGTGATCTGCCCCCTGCCCTGACTCCTCTCTGGATACATCATTTATCCCCTTTCCCTTATTCCAATTACTCAAATGACATTAGCCTTCTTGTTATTTCCCCACCAGACCAGCTTATTTCTGTCTCAGGGGCTTTATGTGCTGTTTAATTATCTAGGAAAATTCTTCTTCCAGAGCTTGGCGTGGATGGCTTTTTCTTTTTATTCAGGTCTTTGCTTGGAAGTCATTTTTCCAGGAAGTCTTTTTTGAGTACTGTTACCTTCCACCTTCCTGCATTCTACTAACTGACATTTTGTCATATAATACTGTATTATTTTTTTGTGGCCCTTACCACCATGTGACCTTTTATTGCTTATTGTTTGTCACATTATTTATTCTTTTTCCATCTATTGAGAATGTAAATGCCGTAAGAGGTCATTGTCTGTCTTGTTCCCTGTAGTATACCTTACTCCTGGAAGAATGCATGACACTCAGTAGAACCTCAGTAAATATTTGCAAAATATATTCTCCCAAATGTTGCACTCTATGTGGTAAAGACCTTCCTTGCCTGGCTTGTTCACTAGTTTTTATGTATTATTTTATTTGTCATTTTTGAAAGCAGATCTACTTTTCTGGGACAGTACCTGGAACATAATTGATAAGAACAGTTTTTTTTTTTTTCTTTTTTAATGAATAGAGAAATGAATGAATTGCATGAGTAGATTTGGACTATAATTAAATATACATATGAAAATTAGACTCAGCTGTATTCCATGGATTATCTATCTATGTAACAGGAGAAACCTTAATCTTCTGAGTTTCTTTTCCTATATCAAGGATCAGCAAACTCTGGCCCTTGAGCTAAGTACTGCCAGCCACCTGTGTTTGTAAATAAAGTTTTATTGAACAGAGTAACATCCATTTGTTTATGTATTGTCTGTAGCTGCTTTCTTCCTATAAAGGCAGAACTGAGGAGTTACAACAGAGATCGAATGGCCCACAGATCCTAAACTTTAACATCCAGCACTTTACAGAAAGTTTTCTGATCCCTGTTCTATATCACAGAAGTAATATGGTATTAATATTGGGACTGTTGCAAGGTAAATTGTGAGGTTTGTTGTGTGGGAAAAAGATCGCCCTCCAGGAGGTCAAGTAATCTTCGGGTTCATGCCAGTTGGCTAAGAGCCTGAGTAAGCCATTTCTTGGCTTGGTACTGGGGACATGCTGTGAGGTGACATTTTAGAGGAGTACAGGCCGGGAAATTTCATGTCTTTTCTTTCCCCTGTCCATCTCATGTGGACAGGGAAATATTCCAAAAGCAAATACATGTTGGAAAAGAAAAGTACCTGATTAACAGTACAGATCATCAGCCTCTGGGTTTACCAAGTCTGGGTGCCAGGATCCTTTGCTTTTTGTACTTGTCGCAACCTGTTGGTTGTGGCATCAGCAGGAATGTTGACAAAACACCAGTCATTCTGTTTTCATAGAGTGGTGGTTTAGCATAGCCTCTTATGTTCAATGTATTTAGAAACCTTTCCTCCTTCTATCATTTGCTTTAGAGATAAACATTACAGGTATTCTCATTTGTGGAGATGATGAGAGGGGAGGAGCAACAAGTGGGTGGTCAGCCACAATGTGCAGAGGTTTATCAGCCCCTATGCTATAATTTGCTAATTAAGGAGGTTTTGTTTTCATTTTGTCATGGCCTTGTCTCTGTGTGGAAACATTAGCATCCTTTTCCTGGGCTTTGTCTTCTTTTCTTCTTTTCTTTTTCCTTAATACCATTTGCTTAGATGCACAAATCTAATTACTTTCTGAGTCATCTTTGCCTTTTGTTCCAATATAAGATTATCGTTTGCTGTGAAGTTTGGAAGTTCCAAAACCCCTTTGGTTCTGGCCCCATGGTCTGAGGGAGGAGGGCTTCTTAGAGTTTAAGTCTCTTTACAGAGTGTACAAAAGATATGCCCCCTCCCTTATCAAAGAGATTTCTAAAGAATGAAGCACTCCATGGATTACCTTTTCTTTATATTTTGAGACTTTGTGCTTAAACAATTTTTTTTAATTCTTACACAGAAATATTAAGAGTGAGAGGTTTTCAGGCTTGTTTGGTCTCAGCTTGCTATCCAAATGATCTGATTTCTTCCTTCAAACATCTGAAAAGGTAATCTTTAACAGAGAAAGTGATGTAAAACATATAAAGCTACACATAACCCTACTGGTAGCTAATAATATAGTAAATGACATGTACATATTTGGCAGGAAATATTGGAGAATATAGAGTAAAATCAATGTAATAAGTGTTACTTCTAAATATGTGCTACATGACCACATGTTAGGGATTACAGGTCTTCATTGGCATGTAGTTCCTAAGTTTGTGTTGAACATAAAAAGAGCATGCAAATTAGTGTAAGTATCAAGCTGTATCTAAAGAAAATCAGTAACTGAAATATTAGTATAATGAAGGTAAGATGTGAATATCTTGAAACAGGTATATATACAAAGTAAGTCATCAAACTCACTGGTATCAAATAGGTAAGCTTACTGTATATTTCTGTGGAATTGTTGATTATAATTTTGAAAGATAATATATTTTAAAATTTAGTTACATGTGTAGCTTAACTCACTAGGATCGTGAAAGCTGAATGAGTTGAATCATACCAGGGTCTACCAGGGTCTAAGTACTAGACCCTAAAGATTATTAGAGGGTTTCCTTTCCCAGAGAATGAATAGATATTTTAAAACTTTAAATTATATTTCATTTCCAAACCATTAGAGATAGTCCCAAGATTTTGTAAAACATTTTAACACTGTTCTTGTCCTCACTATTAATACGTATTGACTAGATTAAAAACCAGTAGCTATTTATGAAAGCTAAAGATTTGCTGTAACCAGCAGACCTTGCATCTACCTTATCTCAAGTACACAGATAGAAGACATGAGAATTTTATCTTTATTACTAAATAAAATTTATTACTAAATTTTATCTTTATTACTAAAACTACTCTTCGTTTTTCAGTTTTACTAGGTTCTTAAATAATAACAGAGCTATAATAAGCAGTAGTTTTAGTATTTATTGAATAAATGAATTATTGAATAAGTTGAATATAACTTTAAAATGTTAATATGGTGAAAGTTTAATATATTTGAACACATGAACTGATGAAGTCTAAATATTTCTTAGCAATGAAACCCTATTTCCAAGCAAATTATTAGGTAGAAACTTAATATATAATGTAGATGCAAATGCAAGGGCTAGAGAACTAGAGAGGGGTGCTGCCAGGACCCCTGTTCCAGAGGCATTCCTCAGGGGACCCAGTATATTCAAAAGAATATAGTTTCAGAATGGTTGCAGCAAAACTTTCAAATAATCAAACATTTACTAGGTTAAGTTGTCAAAACCTATCTCCTGGCAGTTAGGAAGAATCAAAATGCTTACTAGTTTAAATATTTTTTGCAAGTTGATGTAAAAATGTCCAAATCTGCCATATATATAGTAGTTCAAGAATGTTAATGTGTAAGTTACAAAAGTACAGGTTTTTCTAGACTCTCAGAATGTAGAGGCCCACCCAAACTTAACATGACCAAAATATGTTAAGATAATAGACAGCTCTTGGACAATTAGTGGGAAATTGTGTAACTGAGACCTATTTTCTAAATTATCCAATTGCATGATAGTTTCTATTTCTTTAAATTTAGGAGTATGAATTACATTGATATTACCCAATATCTCAAGCTACCATATTCACTTAGAACAGAATTCATGGGAGGGGCAGTGGGAGAAGAAGGGAGAATCTCAAGCAGACTTCATTTTGAGAATGGAGATTGACACGGGGATCCATCTCATGACCCTGAGATCACAACCTGAACCAAAACCAGGAGTTGGATGCTTTAATTGATGCTGCCACTCAGCCATCCCAGGAAACTGGAATTTTAAGTAGGCATTTACATATTTCCAAAATTTTTAGTGACTCTTTTTCAGTCTACTTACCTTGTCTTTGTTTTTGCTTCTAGAATATGTTTCGAGGAATAGGAATGTTAGAATTGCCATTTTCTTATTCATTTGTGCTGAAATATTAATAAATTAATTTTATTAATAAGATTTTTTATTATTAATATTTTATTAATAAGATCTTTTAGTATTTTTTAAGACATTTATCCTGACTGCAAAGGTTACTTTAGTTAAGACTAGATAAAACCAAACTTGAATCCACTTTCCAAACACACCTAAGCTGCAGTGTATCACAATGTGCTGAAAGAGGACAATTACATGTAGGCAACACCTTCAATTCTATTAGTTCTGTGGAGGTTTTTTTTTTTCTTTAGGAGATGAATATTACATGGCTGTTTGATATACTGAGGGCTCCAAAGTGAAGCCTTATTTGAATTAATAATAACTCTCTTATTATGTTAGTCCTTATATATTTTTTCTGACTTCTCAATGGCCTTTTTTCTTTTCTTTTTTCTTTTTTTAAAGATTCTATTTATTTATTTATTTAACAGAGAGAGACAACAGCGAGAGAGGGAACACAAGCAAGGGGAGTGTGAGAGGGAGAAGCAGGCTTCCCGCTGAGCAGGGAGCTGGATGCAGTGCTCAGTCCCAGGACCCTGGAATCATGACTTGAGCCAAAGGCAGACGCTTCACAACTGTGCCACCCAGGTGCCCCTGGCCTGCTTTTTTGTAAAACTATTCCCCATTCTGTAGTGGGAGACTTCTGAGACTTGAATACCATAAAAGAAACATGGTGAGGCAGTCCTTAGAGCAAGAAAGACAAAAGGGCTCAAAGGAACTCATTCCTGGCCTGCCTCCCCTTTTCGTTGCTCTTCTGTCCTCTGGTATTATTTTCAGTTAAGTTCAATGTGATCCTCCTTGTATCAGTGACCATGGAGTGGAAGCACAAGACAGAGGATGGGCATAAGGGAGAGCAAATGAACAAGGTGACCAGTGGTGACTATCCTTTCATTGGGGCAGGGGACACTCTAAAGGGGTGATGGGACAATAGCAGTGTTTGGAGGACTACTCCATAAGAGATGGCAGTGAGTTCAGTCGAGGGATTTTAGCAGACCGTTGTGAGTCATGGAACTAAGCACCTGCCATTAACAAAGTAAAGGCAGCTAGTTAGCTAGTGATCAAATCAAATATGCACAAAGTACCCTGCTAGGTACTGGGAGACAGTGATGAATGCACTACAGCCCCTGTTGTTGAGTAGTCTAAACCCACTGAAATAGATAGTAAATGCATTGCTTGTGTCCACTGTTTTCTATGTCAGACAGACAGTTACTCAGGGTTGAAGTGTGCTGTATTTAAAGCCAGACTCGCTGGATTTGAATCTTGAAAAATACCACTTCCTTGCTGTGTGACCTTGGGCAATTTCCTTAACTTCTCTGTGCCTCACTTTTATTACCAGTCAGATAACGAGCTAATGATTCCTTATAGGGTGATTGCGAAGAGTCAAGATGATTCACATAAATTACTTTGTATAAGTTGTCTAACATAGTAAATGTTAAGTAAATATTAGTTATTCCTTGGGGGTAGTTCTGCATTTTAGTAAAAGTTAAATGTTGAATACTTTTACCAACTATCAGGCCATTTGAAAGCACTTTACATGTATTAATCTATCAAATACTTTCGAAAGCCATTGTGAGGTAGACAGTTTTATCATTTTCCCATATATCAAATTAGGAAGTTGAGGGACAGAGAGGGGAAGTAACTTGCCCAGGATCACTTGGTAAATAAGGGGTGGAGCCTGCATGCAGATCCAGGCAGTTTGGCTCCATGACCTATGCTCTGAACACTATGGGATTAGCTATGGCAACTTTTACTGTCTCCTCTTGTCAATCTTTTTTCAAAACTTAAGTCTGTTTTAAAATATTTTTCTGTAGTATTCTTTGCACCTAAGCCCTTAATTCTTTCATACTAAATGTGTTGGCCACTTTCTCAAGTACTATTTCAATCATTTGTCTACATCCTAATTCTAAAGCTCCATGGTTAAATTTACTGTGACATGGAGTGATGCTGCTGATTGAAGCACAATAGCCTAATTCTCTCTGCCCTCCCACAGGTCTGTTAGCAGATCAGGAATCCCATGTCTGTAGTCCTTCCTGCCTCTCTCCTTAGAAGAACCATCTCTTGAAGTTGCAGAGCTTAATTGAATCTGACTATTTATCTAAAAAGTTTTAAAACACAAAGAAAGGCTTACAGTTGCTTTACATGGGGTGAAGCCGCCTATTCTAAATATCTCCCATTCAATTTAATGACCTCCCTCTTAGATTTATCTGTGGGCACTCCTTCTTGGAAAAGCAAAAGCACATCCTGGAACTTAAAATATTATTTGCATGCACTTTCTTTTGTGGGTCATTCCAGAGAGTTGTAAAAATGAGAAGAAAGGCCTTGTTTTCTCAGGCAATTACCTCTTATCTCACTTCCTATTTTATTTATCATTGTCCCTATTACTTAAAATATTTCTGGTATTTTGATCCAATGCCAAAATACTGCTACTTGCAGAGAATTGTGATGGTTCTCCACTTTTATTCCTAATCTTGGAGGCCTAACCACTCAGATGCCTGGGCTTTGAGGGTTGTAGCTTTTATAGCCCATAATGACCAACCATATGAGATAGAAAGACTCCAGGCTACCCTAACTTCCCTTTGGCCATTCTTTTTCATGGAGTCCCAAAGAACTTTGAGAGAGGACAAAATAAGATGGGGGCAGAGGGAGGGATGATGGAAGAAAACTAGGGGACCCTCATTTCATCTGGTCCCTTGAATTCAGCTAGATACTTGTCAAATCATTCTGCACACCTGTGAATTTAACCTCAATTCTAGGCAAAAAAATGCTGCAGTTCTACAAAAAGAAACCTCATGAATCTGAGGGGATATATTGGAAGATAAACCACAAAGGAGACTCCATAAGCTCCCTATCAGAAAGTGATATATCCCAGAGTGCAAAATCCCAGAACTTTTAGATGTCTGCTTTTATGAGGGATGTCCCTGCCTGAAAGGTGCTCAGGTGGTGAAGCTAGGGAGAACTCTAGGTGGGACAGTGTGGCCTCAGATCCTCAGGGTCACAGGAAGAACAGGCGTCCCTGAATGTGGCAGAGTTCCCAAGCATTAGATCAGGGAAGCCAGCTAAAATCAGTAGGCCTAAGAGTCGGCTCTCAGCTAGGTATTGCCATAAACTGTGAACCCCTGCAGGATCTGGTGATTGCTCTCCAAGTAGGGGCCCAGCAAGGGACAGCTGCTGCGAGATCTGGCTCCTTTCCTCAGAAGGAGTGGCACAGGTGTGTTCATGATTAGGTAAACAATCCCTGAGCAGGAGCCCAATGATCAGAAAAAATAAAACCCACACACCTAACTCAGAACTGAAAAACTCCTGTGTTAAGGGAAAATGGTGTATAGAATTAGAGGGTTTTTTCACAAGTCTTTGATTTTTCAGTAAATTTTTTTTTCTTTTTAAATTTTTTTCCTTCTTATCTAGTTTATTTTATCAACTCTTTGTTTTTAAGTCTTTTAATTTTCATTTTTACATATATATTTTATAGATATATTCTTCATTTTTTGCTTCCTCTCACTGTATTCAATTTTATTTTTGTATATTTTTTATATATATATATGTTTTATATATATATATATATATATATATATATATATATAATATGTGTATATATAAGATTTGCTTTCTTTAAAATTTTGGGATTTAGTGTCTTCTAACAAATAGACCAAAATATACCCAGGACCAAGTGGATCACCCTGTTTGCCTGTAAGATTATATTCTACCCTCCGCCACACACACACTTTTTTTTTCTTTTCTTTTTATTTTTTGGTTTCTAAACTCTTTGGATTTGTCTAATATGTATTTCCTTGAGTCGTGGTTGATATTTTTTATTTTGTCTTCTTGTTCATCCATTCTTCTCTGGGAAAAAAAACTAGAAGGAAGAATTTACAACAAACAACAGAGCCAGAGGTAATACTCTCTGCCACAGAATTGATATGAACATAAGTAAAATTTCAGAGCTGGAATTTAGGAGAATTCCTGCATTATCGATTCCAGTGATTATAAAGTTACTAGCTGGGATTGAAAACATAAAGGGCACTAGAGAATCTCTTAGTGCAGAAATAAAATTTGATCACGCCAAAATTAAAAATGCTTTAACTAAGATGTGGTCTAAAATGGATACTCTAACAGGGTAAATGATGCAGAAGAGAGAGTCAGTGACATAGAAGACAAAATGATGGAAAGGAAGGAAGCTGAGGAAAAGAGAAAAATGACTAATGGACAATGTAGAGAGGCTTTGAGAAATCAGTGATACCATAAAGTAAAAACAATAGTACAATTATTGGGGTCCCAGAAGAAGAAGAAAGGGTGGGGAGAAGGTATATTTGAGCAAGTCATACCTGAGAAGTTACCTAATCTGAGGAAGGAAACAAGGATTCACGTCCAGGAGGTAGAACCCCCTTCAAAGTCAATAAACGTGGAAGAACACCCTCACGTATAATAGTGAAGCTTACAAATTTCAGAGATAAAGAGAAAATGCTGAAAGGAGTTCTAGACAAGGACTCTTTAACCTACAAGGGTAGGAACATTAGGCTGGCAGCAGACTTATCCAGAGAGACCTGGCAGGTCAGAAAGGGCTGGCATGATATATTCAGTGCACTTAATGAGGAAAGCACACAGCCAAGAGTAGTTTATAGAGCATTCTTTCATTCAGAATGGAAAGAGAAATAAAGAGCTTCCAGAACAAACAAAAACTAAAAGAATTTGTGATCACTAAACTAGCCCTGCAAAACATATTAAAGGGGATCCTGTAAACTAAGAAAGAGCCCAGAAGTAACATAGACCAGAAAGAAACGTAGACAATTTACAGAAAAGGGACTTTACGGTTAATACAATGGCACTAAATTCATATCTTTCAATAAGTACTATAAATGTAAATGGGCTAAGTACTCCAATCAAAGGACACAGGGTATCAGACTGCATAAAAAAGCAAGACCCATCCATATGCTGTCTGCAAGAGACTCACTTTAGACCCAAAGACACCTCCAGATTGCAAGTGAGGGGGTGGAGAATAATTTATCCTACTAATGGACCTCAAAAGAAAGCTGGTGTAACAATCCTTATATCAGACGAATTAGATTTTAAACCAAAGACTGCAGTAAGGGATGAAGAGGGACACTATGTCATTCTTTAAGGGTTCATCCAACAAGAAGATCTAACAATTATAAGTATCTAAAATGGGAGCAGCCAATTATATAAACTAATTAATAATGAAATTAAAGAAATGCATTGATGATAATACCATAATAGAAAAGAACTTGAACACCCCACTCACAGCAATGGACAGATCATCTAAGCAGATGATCAACAAGGAAATAAGGGTTTTGAATGACGCACTGGACCAGATAGATTTCACATATAGCTATAGAGCATTCCATCCTAAAGCAAAAGAATAGACATTCTTCTTAAGTGCACCTGAAACAGTCTCCAGAATAGATCATATACTGTTCACAATTCAGGTCTCAACAGGTACCAAAAGATTAGGTTCATTTCCTGCATGTTTTTGGACCATACTTCTTTAAAACTGGAACTCAAAACAAGAGGAAATTTGGAAAGAACTCAAATACATGAAGGCCAAAGAGTATCCTACTAAAGAATGAATGGCCTAACCAAGAAATTAAAGAATAAGAAAAAAAAATCATGGAAACAAATGAAAATGAAAACACAACAGTTCAAAATCTTTGGGATGCAGCAAAGGTGGCCCTAAGAGAGAAGTATGTAGACTTCCTTCAAAAAATTCGAAAAGTCTCAAATACACAAGCTAACCTTACATCTTAAGGAACTGGAGAAAGAACAGCAAGTAAAACCTAAACCAAGCATGAGAAGAGAAATAATAATGATATAGCAGAAATTAATGAAATAGAAACCACATGAACAGTAGAAAAGATCAATGAAATTAGAAGCTGGTTCTTTGAAAAAATAAGCCCCGAACCAGACTTATCAAAAAAGAAAAGAGACAGGACTCAAATTAATAAAATCATGAATGAAAGAGGAGAGATCATGACCAAAACCAAGGAAATACAAACAATTTTAAGAGCATATCATGAGCAACTGTATGGCAACAAATTAGGCAATCTGGAAGAAATGGATGCATTTCTAGAAACTTACAAACTATCAAAACTGAAACTAGAAAATATAGAAAATGTGAACAGACCCATAGCCAGTGAGGAAATTGAAACAATAATCAGATATTTCCCAACAAACAAGACATCAGGGCCGGATGGCTTCTCAGGGGAATTTTACCAAACATTTAAAGAAGAAATAATACCTATTCTTCTGAAGCTAAAATATAGAAATGGAAAACTTCCAAACTCATTTTATGAGGCCAGCATTACCTTGATCCCAAAACTAGACAAAGACTCCACCAAAAAGGAGAATTACTGAACAATACCCCTGATGAACATGGATACCAAAATTCTCACAAAGACACTAGCCAATAGAATCCAACAGTACATTAGAAGGATTATTCAGCATGATCATGTGGGACTTATTCCTGGACTGCAGGGATGGTTCAATATTCACAAATCAGTCAATGTGATACATCATATTGGACATATGGACAAGAACCATATGACCCTCTCAATTGATTCAGAAAAAGCATTTGACAAAGTGCAACATCCTTTCTGGTTTAAAATTCTCCAAAGTGTAGGGATAGAGGGAACAGACATCAATATCATAAAAGCTATATATGAAAAGCCCACAGTGAATATTAGGGAAAAACAGAGCTTTTTGCCTAAGGTCAGGAATACAACAGGTATGTACACTCTAACCACTGTTGTTTAGCATAGTACTAGAAATCCTAACTTCAGCAATCAGACAACAAAAAGAAAAAAAGGCATTCAGATTAGCAAAGAAAAAGTCAAACTCTCACTCTTCACAGATGACTTGTCCCTTTATGTGGAATACCCAAAAGACTTCACTCCAAAATTGTTAGAATGCATACAGGAATTCAGCCAAGTGACAGGATATAAAAATCAGTGCACGAAATCCATTGCATTTCCATATGCAAACAATGAGACAGAAGAAAGAGAAAATTAAGGAATCAATCCCATTGACAGTGGCACCAAAACCCATAAAATACCTAGGAGTAAACCTAACCAAAGAGGTAAAGCATCTGCACTTTAAAAACTGCAGGATACTTCTGAAAGATATTGAGGAAGACACAAAGAAATGGGAAAACATTCCATGCTTATGGATTGGAGGAATAAATATTGTTAAAATATCTATGCTATTCAGAGCAATCTACACATTCATTGCAATTCCTATCAAAATACCATTGACATTTTTCACAGAACTGGAATAAATAATCCTAAAATTTATATGAACCAGAAAAAAAAAAAAAAAACAAATAAGAGGAGTGTTGAAAAAGAAAACCAAAGCTGATGGCATCAGAATGCCAGACTTCAAGCTATATTATAAAGCTATAATCCTCAAGATAGTGTGTTACTGGCACAGAAGAAGGCACACAGATCAATGGAACAGAATTGATACCCCAGAATGCACCCTAACCTCTATGGTCAACTCATCTTCGACAAAAGCAGGTAAGAATATCCAATGGAAAAGGACGGTTTTCTTCAGTAAATGGTGTTGGGAAAATTGGACAGCCACATGCAGAAGAATGAAACTGGACCATTTTCTTATACCATTTATACCAAATATAAACTCAAAATGGATGAAAGACCTAACTGGAAGCCGGGAAGCCATCAGAATTTTAATGGAGAACACAGGCAACAACCTCTTTGACCTCGGCCACAGCAACTTATTGATATACATTTCTCCAAAGGCAAGGGAAACAAAAGCAGAAGTTAACTGTTGGGATTTCATTAAAATAAAAAGCTTCCTCACACCAAAGGAAAGAGTCAACAAAACTAAAAGGCAGCCTATGGAATGGAAGAAGATATTTGCAAATGATATATCGGATAAAGGGCTACTATCCAAAGTATATAAAGAACTTATAAAACTTGACACCCAAAAAACAAATAATCCAGTCAAGAAATGGGCAAAAGATGTGAACAGCCATTTCTTCAAAGAAGACATCCAAATGGCCAACAGACACATGAAAAAAATGCTCCACATCACTTGGCATCAGAGAAATACAAATCAAAACCACAATGAGATGCCACCTCACACCTGTTAGAATGGCTAATCTTAACAAGTCAGGAAACAACAAATGTCTACAAGGATGTGGAGAGAGTGGAACTCTCTTAACAGTACTGGTGGGAATGCAAGCTGGTACAGGCACTCTGGAAAACAGTATGGAGGTTCCTCAAGAAATTGAAAATAGAGCTACCAAAAGCAGTAATTGCACTACTATAAGTGTAGTGATCCAAAGGGGCACTTGCATCCCAATATTTATAGCAGCAATGTTCACAATAGCCAAACTGTGGAAAGAGCTCAGCTATCAATCAACAGATGAATGGATAAAGAAGATATGGTGCATTGGGGCGCCTGGGTGGCTCAGTGGGTTAAGCCTCTGCCTTCGGCTCAGGTCATGATCTCAGGGTCCTGGGATCAAGCCCTGCATCGGGCTCTCTGCTCAGCAGTAAGCCTGCTTCCCCCTCTCTGCCTACTTGTGATCTCTCTCTCTCTCTGTCAAATAATTAAATAAAATCTTTAAAAAAATAAAAGAAGATATCGTACATATATACAATAGAATATTACTCAGCCATCAGAAAGGATGACTACTTACCATTTACATAGATGTGAATAGAACCTGAGAGTATATGCTGAGTGAAATAAGTCAGTCAGAGAAAGACAGTTATCATAGGGTTTCCCTCATGTGTGGGATATAAGAAGCATCGCAGTGGATCCTAGGAGAGGGGAGGGAAAACTGGATGGGAAATCATTAGAGAGGGAGAAAAACCATGAGAGACTCTTAAGTATAGGAAACAAACATGGTTGTTGGAGGGGAGCTGGAAGGGGGGGGTGTAACTGGGTGATGGGCATTAAAGAGGGCATGTGATGTCATGAGCACTGGGTGTTATATGCAACTGATGAGTTACTTACTGAACTCTTTATCTGAAACTAATGATGTACTATATGTTGGCTAACTGAATTTAAATATTAAAAAAAGGAAAAGAAAAAAGAAAAGAAAAAACAGAATGGGAGCAAAATAGAATTCAGGCATGCTTTTCATCCACCTTCATGTAGTAGGATGGATTAAAACACATTAAGGAAGGAAAAAAAAATGTGTATCTACTTGCTTGACCTGAGTTTTCCTTAGAATGTTGATTCAGCCTATGGCAAATCAATGTTCTAGGTGCCCCATAGCTACCCGTAGGATATAAACATAAATAAATGCATGCCATGGTGCTCAGATTATTTAGGGGCAACTTTCAGTCAGTGAAATGGTCTGAAACATTAGTGTTAATGCTGAGTAACCGGGACCTTCTCTCAATGTGCAGGAAATTATTAAGGAGTACAACTATCTTAATTTTAAGGGTTTCTTTATGATATCTACCATGTCTGATACTTTTCATTTCCTCTCAGGGGTAGCTGACTAAAAAAAAAAAAAAAGAAAAGAGAAAAGAAAAGAAACGAAAAAGTTCTTTGACAAAATACCAAATAAATATTAATAGAAGTTGGGAATTGACCTCCTATATTTACTGGTATAGTTTATACTTTATGTGGACACATGATAAGGATGTGATTTATCTCATCCATTTAGTGCAATCATATTTCCTGCCAATGAAACTACTCTTGTTTTGTTTATGGAATTAATCAATTTATCTGTAAAGAGGACAATGGATATCAGATAATCTGTCAGCAAAACAAGTATGAAAATGACATCCTATTTTAAGAAAGGTGCTTAGTAACAAATAGACTATAAATAAGTTTACCTTCATTAAGCAGTATCATCATCCAAACAGATAAGCACATTTTTATAAATAGTAAGTATTATCATATCCATTTTGTGGATCAACAGAGTGCCAAGGAAATAAAATGATTTTTAAAATATTATGCATTTACTTTGAGAGAGATGTAGAATCTGAACCCAGCCATCCTGAGTAGCTAAATCTAAAATTCTTTATTGTTCATGAGTGTTTCACTTTTCCTTCACAAATTTAAAACAAATTTTAAGATTTTATTTATTTATTTGACAGAGAGAAATCACAAGTAGGCAGAGAGGCAGGCAGAGAGAGAGAGAGGAGGAAGCAGGCTCCCTGCTGAGCAGAGAGCCTGATGCGGGACTCGATCCCAAGACCCTGAGATCATGACCTGAGCCGAAGGCAGCGGCTTAACCACTGAGCCACCCAGGCGCCTTAAAACAAATTTTAATCAACAGAGTAGGAGAGGTTCAAATGAATGTTTTCCTCTAAGTTTTTGGAGAATATACTCAGAATAAATAACCTTCTTTAGAGATGGGAATAATTTGCCAAACATGTATAAGAATTGCTTTAAGAAAGTTGTTCTTAGGAAAATTACTTGCTAGCACTATTCTTGACCAGATACAAAATTTTATTTAAATCTAAATATATGTCAGATACAAATAACTAATTGTTGTTTTTACATTTTTTTCCCCAAATAAGTGATTTGCTTACACAAACGGCCTACATTGATGTTACCCAGGTATGAGTATACAGGTATTTTATTTTATTTATTTTATTTATTTGTCAGAGAGAGAGAGCACCTAAGGAGGGGGAGCAGCAGGCAGAGGGCAGTCTCCCTTGGCTCAGCTGATTAAGCACCTGCCTTCTGCTCAGGTCACAGTCCCAGGGTCCTCACATGAAGCCCTGCACTAAGCCTTGCATTGAGCCCTGCATTGGTCTCCCTGCTCAGCGGGAAGCCTGCTTCTCCTTCTCTTTCTCCCCGCCCCGCTTGTATTCCCTCTCTTGCTGTGTCTTTCTCTGTCAAATAAATAAACCTTAAAAAAAAAAAAGACCAAATAGGAATAAAATATAGTCAATAAAGGAGATTGTTTAAGACTTCAATATTAATGAGTTAGGTCCTGTTTGTAATACTTTGGAGAAAATGACCATCTGTCATATATGTCTATTTTAGTTTGGTTGTTCAGTATATAAAAGTAAGCATTGATCCCAGGTACATGTTTAGAAAAAAAAAAGAACAGAAAATTAATAAACACTGTGAAGGTAGAACTGTTATTATCTCTTACTGACAGTGAAGATAAACTAATGAACTTAAGAAGACTTTGATTCAAATAAATGATTAAAGTTGAAAGTGGAAGTGGAAGTCCCATGCTCAGCATTCAACAAAGCTCTTAACTGAGGAGTGAGTGTGTATAGGAGCTGAGAGGTCTCCATGTCAGAAAGAGAAATTCTTTATTTTGTGATCATCATGTTTCATATGGGACTGAAGATTACATACTTTGAGTTTACAAATTAAATAGTTTATAGGGGAAAAGGTCAGTATGGGAATTAATTATCTTAAATATAAAATATCCCTATATATTCTTCTACTATTTTGAAATGCCTTCCACTGTATCGAACTTTTCAAAGTGGCCAAATCTTATCAGAGACAACTGAAAAATTCAAATAAACTCTAAAAGGCTATTAAACTGCTTGCACTCAAATAATTCACCAGTTATTTTGAGAATTTCTATTCTGTTCAAATACAAAATATCCTCAGTAGAAAGGAGATTAATATGTGCTTGGTTCTTTTCTGATTACTGGGCAATTAAGAAATCAATGAGAGGGAGGTAGTTTTCTATCAGGAGGACAATACCAGTTCCACCTGTCCACCTAGTGGGGTATATCAGAATCTTTTAGGAAGGTATTGTTTGAAAAAATCACATACAGTTTTTAAATTAGAAACAAACAAAAAAAAATCCCCACCATGCTTGGGTACTAAAACTATGCATAGAAAATACAATTTTAAAATTTAACATGGTTGAAAGAGTAGAACTTAAAGTTAAAACAAGACTAGAGGGTAATTTTTGGTTGTATTTTCCAAAGAGGATTATAATAGCATTATGTGTATATATAGTATTATGTCATAAATAGTATTGTGTCTGTATGTCATTATGCCATAAAGAATTTCCTTCTCTTTGAATCTGGCTGAGTCATAAAAGGCAATTAAGTTTCCATGTTGTTCGTTATAGTACTCATGCTTGGAGCCCTGAGCTGCCATATTAGAAGTCTATCTACCTTGAGGTCACCATGTTATGAGGAAGTGAAGCCCCAAAGAGAGTCCATGTATAGGTGCGCTGGTTAACAAATCCCCATTTTTGAGTCATTTCAGCTCAGGCTATAGACAATGAGTGAATGAGCCTTCAGATGATTCCAACCCCCATTCACTTACATTATGTCCATGTAGAAATTCGGTTGGGATAGTCCTTTTTTATTCAAAGAAAGAAATATATTTTAAAGAATTTTATTTAGAGAAAGATGTTATAAAACAGAAGGTGAATGGGTGATCTCACTTTTTCTCTGTAGTTGAGTTAAAGTCCCAGGCATCATGGAGCAGAAACAGCACATTCCCAGTGTGCCTTATCTGAAATCCTGTCCCACAGAGTTTCTGAGCCTAATGAGCATAATGGCATAGTTCTTCTAAGCCACTCAATTGGGGGTAATAAATAAATGCAAGAATAGAAACTGGAATAGCCCCATTTCCATAGACATACATGCAAGGGTTTACTGTGGTACTTATTACTATGGTAATCCTTGAAGAACAATACATTAGAAATGAACTCTGTCTTCCAGAAGCTAGCATTTCAGTAAGGCTCATGATATGGGTAGAATGTTATAAGTGTTGGTTTTTAAGCCAAAATTTTTTCTACCTTTCTCTATTCTTATAAGCATTTCATGTTCACATGAACTAAGATTCAATAAATATAACTTGAAGACTGCATATATCTTTGTGCTCCTTTGAGTAAAATAGTTATTAGTAAGGATTTTTCTTACCTTCAAAACATTATTTGTAAAAATCCTCTGAGCCTTCCCAAACTCCACATCGACCAGATGTCCGTAATACCAAAATGATTTACTGTATAGTTTATGTGAGTCTTAATGGTTACATTATTTGCAATTTTTCTATCATCTAAAAATTATAAAAATCTCAGTGAATTCAGATTTTTGAGAATCAAGACATTAAGCTATTTTATAACTATTTACTATTTAACCTGTCATGTTTAGGCTGTAAGTTTAAATCCAGATGTTTTTGAAAGCTGTTATTGAGCACGGCTGACTGGTGGTCTCCCAAATGTAAAATGAGTTAGCAGCATCTGTTCAATTCCCAGTGGTTTGGAATTCCTGCAATAAAATCCATCCCAGATTCTCCCCTTTTTAACTGATGAGCAAAGGAAGTGGACTTGAATGAAGTAGGTATGGGAACATTCTTTAAATATATGAAGTGCTTTGCTTATTACATTATATATTGGTTGAAACTTATTGGAAAACAACATAGCAGTAAATATAAAGAACATAACTTTTTTTATAAGCTTTTACTCAGTAATCCTACTTATGGGACTCATTCCCAAGGAAATAATACAAAAGTACTAAAAAGCAATATACATGAACATATTCATTGTAGCTATCATAGCAGGAACACTGGAAACAAATATTATTATTTATTTGATATTTATTATGATACCTTGCACCCAAGATCTCTAACCATAAAAAAAGTTTTGAAAGATACACAATATTATCCACAACTTTAAATGAGGAAACCATGCAAAATCTCCCACAAGCAGTAAATAGCAGAACCAGCAGACACTTCAACATAGGATTCTCTGATGAAAAGCCATGTCTTCAGTGACTCCATGACTACATCTGTTAAAAATCGTATTTTGACAGAAAATTCCTACAAAATGTTGAGTGAATATGTATGTATACCTGAATAATTATAACAAAAAAATTTGCTAATATTTTGAGCATGTAGTATATACCACACCTGGGACAGACAATATTAAAAGTATTGGCAAAATTTTAATATCTATCCTGGTACAACTAAAACATTCACAATGATTCCTTTTTAATGGTGCAGTTGACTATTTTTTGTTTTCTCCTTTATGCCCATTGTATTTATTGTACAGTATGAACATGTGCCACTTTTATAATCGAAGTAATTTGAAGTTAATACTTTAAAGAAATATGGGTATATCTAACTGAGGCCAAATGAAGTAGAGATGATGGGAAATTAACCATGTTAAAATTTGCATCCATTTTTAAAATAACTGTTCTCAGGGCGAGATAAATATGGATGAGCCTTTAGAAATAGTAACAGAATAAGTAGGTAAAGAAGAAATATTTTGGACCAGGGTTTCAGTAACTTCCCATCCTCCCCGCTGCCCTCCACCGAGCAGCTAGCTTTCTACAAGATCAGTCTTGAATCCACTCTTACCATACAGTGGTCATTTATTCATTTCTTATCAGTTTCTCTTCTTCCCTTTTCTTTACATTTATGAATAAATTGATGTCAAAAGCTCTGAAAGTAGTGAGTTACATGTAGAAATTCGGTTGGGATAGTCCTTTTTTATTCAAAGAAAGAAATATATTTTAAAGAATTTTATTTAGAGAAAGATGTTATAAAACAGAAGGTGAATGGGTGATCTCACTTTTTCTCTGTGATTCACTATGTTCTAGCCATATCTAAATTCTAGAACTTTTTTTTTTTTAAGAGTTTATTTATTTATTTGACAGAGAGAGATCACAAGGAGGCAGAGAGACAGGGAGAGAGAGAGTGAGGAGGAAGCAGGCTCCCTGCCGAGCAGAGAGCCCGATGCGGGACTCGATCCCAGAACCCTGAGATCATGACCTGAGCTGAAGGCAGCGGCCTAACCCACTGAGCCACCCAGGCGCCCTAAATTCTAGAACTTTTATTACACTATCATGATTTGTTCTTCCTCCTTAATTTTGTGCTACGCTGCAGCAAGTTCCTTGCATCTCTCCGGCCCTATACTCCATGTAGTTTAAATAAATGGATGGATGTTAAGATGGATGGTTGAAGGAATAAATTAGTAAGTAGGTGTGATACTTATTAATAAGTAAGCATGGTAAGTATTGTGACATTGGGACTCACCTTTTAAACAATGGAATTTGATAGGAAGGGTGACTAACAAAATAATTGAAACATACTGCCAAATTTTTAAGAGGCCTAAACAGTAATAATGGTGAGAAAATGGTGTATTCTGCCCTTGCTTTATCAAAGGATGAATGACCAGAGTTGGGTTTGCAGGGAGAGTGGCCTGCACAGCTCTAGTACTTGCCTAAAGTAATAGGGCAATAAGGTAAACAGATGAAAGACTGAGGAAAGCAGTGAGAGAATTAGGTAACAGGTGAAACTATGAGGGGAAAATCATAATAGCACTTAAGTAAATAAAAATAAAACAGAAGTCATCATCAGAGAGAACACTGATATTTTAGAACTGGGGACATGACAAGGATGTTTTTATTCAGGCATTAAGTATTGTGGAAATAGTATTAAATTATGACCAAAAGTGTTTCTGTATTTGTGTCATATGGAGCTGTTTACATCAAATGACTTTAAGAATAATTCTAAAAAAAAAATTAATTCTAAAATACTACATAAGACAAGATTGACTCCACTTCTGTCTTCTCAAATGAGAGGAGGAAAGGACAATCCTAGGGTGCTTTAAGATTTCATAATTCTTGTAGAGGTAAAAAGCCCCAATCTGTCTTCTATTCCTTGGTGTACCCCACACATTTAAAGGTTTTATAATACAGAATGTGTTAGGGAATTGAGTCTAGTTATTCATGAGGTCTGAGGTTAATGAGCTTTACACTGAAGCTTCCAACCACTTAAAAATACATTTATACCATCAGGCTGGGTAGGTATTTACTGCACTGTTCTATATGTGTTATATACAAAGTCACATAAAGGAATGATTGAATTATTTTAAATCTGTTTGGTCCTTGCAAATTAAGTGAATCCCACTGAAAAAATGAAACTTCATCGTTCCATTTTGAAAGTAAAGGCATTAACCATTTCAGTGAAGAATCCATTCCGAGAGATACTAAGGTATATTAAGAGATATTTGCTGAACTGTATTTGTTTGTGTTTGTTTTCTCTTAATGGACCTGAGCCCAACTTTGTGTTTTTAAGTGGGTCATTATATATATATATATATATACATTTTGTAGTAATGAAATGTGAAATGCTCTTGGCATTTACCAAGTAGATCATGCCTTATGATGTATTTCATAACTTTGTATGACACAGAGCGATTCCTGGTTAATATTAGGAATATGTGTGCCCTGATGGTTATGCAGGTTTCAGAATCAATGTTTGAGGAGAAATCTGGTTCTGTAAAAACATAGAAATTCCATGCTTGCTGAGCAAGAATAATGGTCTTGTAAGATGGAACACGTGGATAGTTACGCAAATGCCTATTTTTGCCTAGAAATAAAATGTGCTCACTGGGAAATTGATATCCTCTTAAAAACACATGCTCCTCTTACAATTGTATGACTTTATATCATGGCATCTTATTCACTCAGATAAGTGAAACCTTTAGAGAATTGGACACCTCAAACCAGGTGATGACCAGTTCTAGTGGTAGTAGATATGGAAGTCATTTTTATTCATTATGATGGAAAATGAATGGGGCAAAATTAGAATTGGAAATCTCCAATTAGCCAAGACTTCTCTTCTTTAAGACAAACCAGGGTCTTTGACATGCTTCCTGCCTTTGTTATATATGGGAAGGTGTTATTTCATGATGCATAATGCCTGTGTGCATGTGTGTGTTTTACATGTACATAGTTTCGCTTTCAGTATTTGATGGATTGTGGGTGTGAATTGGGCAGGATGGATTGTGGATGTGAATTACCGCTTTGAAGCAATAATTGCCCTTACTGCCCTATTTTACCTCTCTGAGCTTCAAACTTCTGCATCTATGAAATAATAACAGTAATGCTTTCTTCGTTGTTATGGTGATGATATGAGATAAAATTCACTAAGCACCTAGTAAAGTCTGGCACATAGCATATGTTTAACAAACTACAACTATTCTTTAAATTTTTCAAGTTTTCTTTATAAGCAAAACTAAGTGATTTTCTAATGGCTACGTGGTTTGTTAGTAATCGGATGAGGATTGCTTTAAGATTTCCTTGTTCAAGTCCCAGTGAACAAATCTTCTGTGCAGAAGAATTTAAAATAATTTATATAGATCCTCAGCCCTAAAGGACAGGGAGTGTAACTCCCAACTCCTTAAGCATAGTCTACATAGATTGTCTTCTTTCTAAGGTGTGCAGTATTGAAAGGGAGAAAAGAGAGTAACTTTACCGCTTTGAAGCATGTAATTCCTGTCTAATCATGTCAGAAATGCCAGAAAAATCTCAGTATAGTGGTATTCTACAAACTGTTTGACAAGCAGCCCTCAAAAATGTATAGGTCATTAAAAAAAAACCAAGAATAGCCTAAGGATATGTGATTAATTTATGTTATGGGAAGGGATCCTGGACCAAAGGGGGAAAAAAAGAACATTAGGTAAAACTAAGGAAATCTGCAAGTATGGGCTTTAGCTAATAAAATGAATGAACAAAGAAACGCAGACAAATATTAGTGAAAATGTGTACTGCCTTAGATTTCGTAGACATGCTTGATCGTATTATGCAATGGATTTCTCTAGAGGTTGAGAAGACATACTAGCTCTTTCTGTTATAACATGAATAATTCTCTAAATAAGAACATGAGAGCAGCTCTGCTTGGCAGTGCTGGATCCTTACAGAAAGCTATTTGAAAATAAAAAGAGGTACAGAATAATATATTTCAACTTCTCAGACATGAAGAATCCTTTCTTTAAAAGCGTCCTGAAATAAGAGAAATAAATCTTTTCATAAAAACCTGGTACACATTCTAATGTTTATGGGTGACATGATAGTTATATGCAGGAGAATCGTACTTTTGAGAAACAAAGTCCTACATGGGAATATAAACATGAATTTCCCAGGTCACTAAGGATGCACTGAGTGCAACCTGATGTGTTTTATCACTCTCCTACAATACTGCAAATGAAAAAAATTAGTAAATTCACTAATAGCACATAACATTATAGCCTCTATAAGTGTCTTTATTCCAGTCCCTTGAGATTACAACTTATTCTTCAAGTTAGAAAACTTAGTATATAATTTTTCTTCCAAAAAGTGTATTAGTTTTTTTTTGCCTATCATTAAAAAAGCTACAAGTTGTAACAGAACAAGAAATCAAAGCCATATCACTTAATTGAAGTACTTATTATGAAACAAAATATTCTCAAATTTTTATTATATTACATCAGATCTATAAAATATTCTCATTTCTGAATATGTATATGGTTTTGACTCCTCCATTCTGTAATAGCTATAATGAGCATTACACAGATTGTACACAGATCAACTGTGAAATATTCTCCGTTTATTTTAGCTTATAGAAAGTGGTTAAAGATACCGCTCAAGCAAGCCAACAAAACCTGCATCACGTTATCCTTTTGTATACCTCATGAAAAGGTATTTTTAAGATGTGGTATGGTGTTATCCGTATTGCCTGATGTCAAATCTCATTGCTTGGTAACTCGCGACAAACCTGGTGTGTGTTAGCTAGGAGCTTATGAAGTACAACTTGGAACACCAGAAATCTGGCTTGGCTTTCCAGAACAAAATAGATGCCAGTGATAAAATTGCATAAAGCAGGGATGGAAAAACATTCTAGACTTTGGTCAATTTAAGGCTAACTTATGGGCTGTATTTGTTGTGCTTTTTAGTTTTCAGAGATGATACAATTTATGGTAGTGTTCTCCAACAGTGTGAGAATGCTTTTGCCTTAAACTTTTCTGCAAAGACGTTCCTTGTGGATAATAGTATCTGTCCTGGAGCTTGTGCAAATAACTTATAAAGCCTGCGGTTAATCAAAATTTTCTCTCCAAGGTTGCATTTATTACTTTGTTCATTCACTGGCATCTCTGTGTGTGTGAAATGTAGTGCTGAAACCCTGGGGACCAAGGTGAGCAAAAAAGGACATTATCCCTACACTCATAGAGTGTACAATCTAGTGAAGGAATGGATATTAATCAAATAGTCACACAAATAATTTTAACACAATATGAAGCACTGCATGGGTCAGTGAGGGTGTAATATTAAAGGATTGGACTTAGGATTTGAACTGTTTAGCTACTAACATGCCAGAGACATTATAAAAATTTACCAAAAAAAGAGGAGGGGATAATGACATAAAGAAAGCAAAGAACTAAGTAAATTAGCCCAATATGTCTATATTCTGTGTCTCTCTGTGTATTTACATAAGGGAAGCCCTAGAGTTTTGTGGTTCTAGTCCCATGAGTAACAAATATTTTGCTCTGGGTTCTTCCAGTTTCTCTATTGCTGTTTTGTGCATACAATCCATAGTTACTTTTTTTTCCTACCCCTTGAATCTGACTCTCAACTATCAAGAACTGAGGACAAGGATGGAAATTGGTTATGCACACAAAGCCCACACTTGCCAGTTTGATAGATAACATTCTTTCATGCATATACCTTATAATTTGATCTCAGTTGGAGGGTTTCCTTCCACTTAAAACAGGCCTCATATATTTGAGGAGTCTACATCTCAGGGAGAATGTAGGTTCAAAAATAGTAAAGGATTCTTGTATTCCATTGCCAAACTTTGGCTGAAATTTTCTTTCAGTTATGGCTTTAATATTTATTCAGATCTAACTTGTTAGAGGTTCATCAGCATCAAGCTTCTACAGAGTCTAATGAGGGAAATAAGGGATTTTGAAGTAACTGTATTCTAAAACCTTGTGGTTAAAAGTCTTGAGTTATTTCTGCTACTAGTATTATATATAGGTGATATTCATAAAATTGCTCTTAAAAATTTTAAATCCAAATGAAATGTGACCAGTGACAGAAGTATGTTAAAGGATAGGTCTATACAAATTAATTGGAATAACTATTTTTATTGAAGAGACTTGTCAGGTAGCATAACAACTGCTTTGAATGATTTTTTTTTATTTTGATTTGACCAAGACCAAAAAAAAAAAATAAAAAAAAAAGGTACCGCATTTCTCAAAATCCCAGTCATGGACTTTAATGTTGTAAGGGAACCTGAAGCTCACCTCCCATACAGCACTGACAGATTGCTTTAGGTAGATCATGCGTAGCAAAGAACTTGCTACTAGGCAGGTAGATAATTCCACTCTAATGCAATTATGAATACTAAGAATTTTTCTTTTCTATCAAGTTGTAGCTTCCATTACTTTCCCTAGGCGGGGCGGTGGGGAATGTCTTTCTCATCTACACAAATGCCTTCAAATATATGGTATAAAAAATAATCTTAGACAACTTACTTTTTCTGAGCATCAGATTCTTTATTTGAAAAAAGGAGGGAGCTAACACTATGATCTCCTGGGATTTTTGAAGGAATCAAAGCAAACCTGTTTAAGTGTTTCCAACACACTCCAGCACATAGAAAGCACTACTTTACCAGTGTTGTGATTATTATAGTATCGTTGTTGTTTGGTGGCTGTTTTACTTCCCTAACATTTCTTTTTGCCTAGGTATGCATTATTTGCCTCTTCATCTGTTCTTAATAGACTAAGGTCAATTTTACCTTAACTTGTAGAGCTGAACACAGTATCTACTCGTGGTCCTATAACAGTGCAGAAAAGCTGGGACTATTTGGTTCCTTGGTCTGGACATTCATTTTCTTTTGTTTCAGCCTAGATGTTACCCATTTTTAGTAGCTTTATTCTACCCTTGGATAACACTGTCCCAAATAAGTTCCCAAATAAGTCCCCAAGTTTATCTATATGAACAGCTTTTAAATATGTCCTTTGTCTATCCTTTTTTTTTTTTCCATTTTAAACTAAAAGCAGGACTTTGAATTTACCTATATTAAATTATATTTTCCTTTGGGTGTTCTGATTGTTTTAGCTTGGTAAGAACTTTAAGAATCTTTGGTCTCTTGTTTGACAAATTATATTTTAATTATAACTTTTGGTCATTTGCACATTTGACAAGTCCGTTTGCTAAATCTTTGGTGAAGCCATGATGTTGCCTAAGACATGGATTAGGATTAACATTTCAACATTGTATTTATAATCCAGCAAGAGGAAATGTCCTAATTTAAGGTAGTAATGGTGGGGCTGGAGGATAAGAGATTGAATTTGGATATGTTTTCTTGATTCAGGTAAATGATTAAATCCTTTGGTTTTCTTTGGTTTTAGAAACGGTTCCTTTTTCTTAATTATTTTCTCACTATCGACTACAATGTATGGGACACACTGGGCCTGTCAGGTTTAGGATCAGAGCTAAGGGGAGCAATAAATGACAATAGCCTTCAGTAGAATAAAATCCTACTTTAGTAGGAAAACCGGGGAGGTTCCTCTTTTCAGCTATAGAAACCAGCTTGTCAGTCTCCATGTGCTGGATGACAGAGTCCTTGGAGGCATGTCACTTTAAGAAGGAATTAATATTCTCTAGTGACAGTGGACACTTTTGAGATTCAAAGTGTGCTCTATTACTTATTTTGCCAGGACAGCATGCATAAACAAAACATAAAGCATATTTCTGACTCTTTATATTCAGTACAATGGGTATTTAAGTAATTGGATTGCACTTTAGAATTGACTAGAAATTTAAAGATTTTTTTTTTCAATTTGACAGAGAGCACAAGTAGGCAGAGAGGCAGGCAGAGAGAAGGGGGGGAAGCAGACTCCCAGCTGAGCAGAGAGCCTGATGCGGGGATCGATCCCAGGACCCCGAGATCATGACCTGAGCTGAAGGCAGAGGCTTAACGCACTGAGCCACCCAGGTGCCCCCAAATGTAGAAGTTACTTTGTTCACTTTCTCCCTTCATACAAAAAGCTTCTCATTCACACCAGCCTCTCATAGTCCATACTGTAACACCCTGGAGAGATGAATTTTTAGACTACATGAATGCTTTCAGTGCCTGGAACAGCACTTTTAGGAGGGGTAGTAGAAAGTCTACCAGAGGGTTTGGCTTAGCAGTTCTAAGCAATAGACAGCTCTAGAGGGAAGTCTTTAGAAGAACTTCCCTCACAATGCACATCCTGGTAATGTAGAAGTTAAATTAGTGTCCACTTGGCAGCTTCCCAACTATTTGAAGATAGTTAAGTGAAAAGAGTTAAGTGAGTGATGTGGTGGCCGGAGTACCACAATGGACGCTTGCCCCAAATTGTGCTCAAAATGCTACCAGTTGGATCATTTCTTCCTAGGTGAATAATTTGGTTATCTGGATTGTTTTTCTTTGCATATGAATGCTATGGCAACCTCAACGGCTGCTTCATTGCATTTATTTGGAAATTGCAGTGTATTGTTAATGGACAAATAGTGTGAATTTAGACCCATCAGTCAGTGTGTATTGAAGTAGAGGAAATATTTAATCACTTGCTTATCTTTTAGTAAAATTCTGTAATTTTAAAAAATATTCCGTGTTGAAATATTTAACCAGACTTCTGGTTCTTAAACCACTTCTCTTTGTTCTTTAATATGAGATCAAATATTGACTCTGGGAAACTTTCATGGTTTATTATATTCTAGCTCCTTGTGCTCTGACCCTCCCCAACCCGTTATCATGCTCAGCAAAACGTGTTTATTTTTCCTTTCTTGCTCTTTTCCTGATGATATTAGTAATAATTGCATACTGTATTTTAAGCTCTGTCTACAAGGTTTTACCTGTATTAATTCAGTTAGTCCTTACTACAAACTTATGAGAGTGCCACCATTATCATTCCCATTTCAAAGGAGAGGAAACTGGGGTGTTGAGAGTTAATCAAATTGTCCAAAATTATAAAGCCCTATATCCCAAAAAGTCTGATTTCAAGTTTGGGCTCATAACCATTATCTTAGACTGCTTCTCAGCAACTGGAAGTCAAGATCAAGCTTTTATCTTGGCGTTATCAACATCTAGTATACTGTCTAGTACATAGCAGGGACTAAATAAGTCTGAAATAAATGAACAAAGGAATGACTACCTATTTTCTACTTATTTTAAGTATTTTGAGTGATAGAAGACAAAGATCATCAAGATTTTAAGAAATTTAGAGGACTTTACAAACTTATTTTATGCACGCATTTATTTTGCACCCGGAAAAACCATGATACATAGAGGTAAGTAATATGCATAGGATCACTTGTAGTTTAGCTAATATTTTCTAATCTCCCACTGTATGCTAGAACCAATTTTAGTTGCCTCACATGTATTATCCTGTCTAATCCTCATCTAATTGGATATTCTTATTATTCCATTTTAGAAATGAGGAAACTGAGGCATAGATTATCCAGTGTCTCAGATATGTTAGGTAGCCGAGTAAGAAAAAGAATCCAAGTTGACTGGCTTCAGAATTCATGCTGTTACCTACCACACTAAATTAGCATATCTGATTACTGCCAGATGTAGCCCCAAGTGAATGCTCTCAGTCTTTCCATATTTTATCTGCGTATTGAAAAAAAAAAAAAGCCAACAACAAAACCTATTTTAAACTTTACCTGAATCTTTATCTAAATTTCATAATACATTTAATATTTTATTTTACTTGAGCTTTTTAAAAATTAACATATAATATATCATGTGCCCCAGGGTTATAGGTCTGTGAATCATGAGTCTCACACAATTCACAGCACCCAATGTCCATCACCCAGCCACTCCATCCCTACCCCACTGACCCAGCAGCCTTCAGTTTGTTTCCTAAGATTAAGAGTCTCTTATGGTTTGTCTCTTCCCAAGTCCCATTTTGTTTCATTTTTCCCTCCCTTCCCCCCATGAACCTCCACCCTGCCTCTCAAATTCTTCATATCAGAGAGATCATATGATAATTGTCTTTTTCTGACTGAATTATTTTGCTTAGCATAATACCCTCTAGTTCCATCCATGTCATTGCAAATGGCAAGATTTCGTTTTTTGATGGCTGCATAATATTCCATTGTGTGTACACATATATGTGTGTATATATACACACACACGCATATATATATATACGCATATATATATATATCTTCTTTATCCATTAAGTATCTTGATTTTTAGACTATGTATTACATGTCTACAGATGTTACTGAGAGAAATCCTTATGCTTTTTTTTTTTAAGGTTTTTATTTATTTATTTATTTGACAGAGATCATAAGTTGGCAGAGAGGCAGGCAGAGAGAGAGAGAGAGCAGGCTCCCTGCTGAGCAGAGAGCCCGATGTGGGGCTCGATCCCGGGACCCCGGGGAGAGCACAAGCAGGGAGAATGGCAGGCAGAGGTTGACGCAGGCTCCCTGCTGAGCAAGGATCCTAATGTGGGACTTCATCCCAGGACCTGAGCCAAAGGCAGACACTTAACCAACTGAGCCACCCAGGCATCCCTAGAGAACTTGCATTTTTAAAAAAGGTTTTTTATGAGTACCCTAAAAGTGTCAATTGTCAGCAGCTGTACATAGGAATTGAAATATATATCTATATCTATATATATAGATATATATAGTGTATGCATATGTAATAGTATGTGTGCATGTATACAGATGTGTATATATGCATGTGTATGTGTGTGTATATATACATATATATGTAAAATCTTTAAATATTTGGTCCTTCAAAACAGATTTATGAAATTTGTTCTGCAGCTGCTTGTTTCCATTAAAAACAAAAGATAATAACATAATGACAATGTTGACACCTTTCATTTATTTGCGGTAGTTGTGTTATTATTGAGAGGATGTTGTTAATAGAATTCTTATGGGTCCTAGATGAACTAGAATGCATTATAATTTTCAGGACTTTATTAATTTTTTATACTGTATAATAACTTACTCAGAATTTATTAGCTTATAAGATTTGTTGTCTTATAGGTTTTTGTTTTCAGCAAGCTGTACACAGGTCAGATGAGTCCTCTGCTTCATGGTTCCTCATGAGGCTATAATCAAGATATTGACCATGAGTGTTGTCTCATCTGAATGTTAGATTGAGAATTCACTTCTGTGCTTACCTGGATTCAGTTCTTTGTCAATGGTTGAACTGGGGACCATAGTTCATTGCCACATGGGCCTCTCCAACATGCAACTTAATTCATTAAAGCATGCTTGCTGAAAAGGCAATAGAGAGGGTCTGTTAGGAAGCTAGAAGTCACAGCCTTGCAAACTGATTGCATGAGTGCCATCCCATTAATTTTGCCATAGTTTATTGATTAGAAACAAATCACTCAACCTAGACCATGTTCTAGGGGAAGAAATTACACAAGTTTGAAAGTTTTAGGATGCAGAGAAGATTGGGGTCCATCTTAGAAGACTGCCTATCACAGGGGCAGAAATGCAAACTTTCTTTTATTAGTGTAAGAGAATAAGAGGGAAATATAGCTTATTTTTTGTGTTTATATTTCAATCCTCAATTTATCATTTCCTTATTTATTAACTTTTGGGGGGGGATTAATTGATTGGTTAGTTGGTTGTTTTATGCTTGTTATTAACTTATGGATAGTAAAAAAAAGCTTCATTAAAAGTTTTTCCCTTCTATTGGAGTTGTATTGAATAGTTGAATACCAGCAAGAGATCATTTTTGTGTGTTCTGATTTGTGATTCATAAGCTTTTTACTCTTAAATAACTCTCCAGACCCAAGAGTCGCATTTTATTCCTTTACATGTAGTGCCCCAGCTGTGAAAATCTTATGATCACCTATGAGATTGAGAGCATGTGTGCCAACAGCCTCAGCTGTAAAGATTTTACACATTTAATTCCTCAGTTTCTAAAGTCCTTTCAGCTGTCTGCTCTAACGAGTCCATCTGTAGATATAAATTTTTAAACTAATGCTATAATGTAGTATTTTTATGTGGCTGAACCAGTTATCTAGTCATGTTGATTCTTCCAAGGGAAGCTTAAGTAATGTTCATGCTACCTAGAGCCAACCTGTGCTGCTTAAGAGATGCTTTCAGGAGTTCTAATGGGACCTATTTCAGATTTGGCCTTCAGCTTTGGCTCTGTTTCCTCTCTTTCTTCATATCATCATTGCCAAGGTTATTGCTGTTGTTGTGATCATCTAAAAGCATGTACTTATTTTTCAAATAAGCAGTAAAGGATTTATATTGCACTTAACCCCTAAGAATATGGAGCTAAGACAAGTCTTGCACTATGTTTTTCTGAAGGTTTATTATCCAAGGTAAAGTTCTCATGTTGTCATTATACAGTTTATAAATAAAATGTTGACCACATAAGTGTTCTTAAAGGGTGGTTTGTTTCATAAACGGACTCTTCCTGTAATTGTTTGCTCTGTTCTTCAATAAAAAAATGAATATAAGACATCTATTGACTTGTTTTGAAAATAAAATGGCCTCTAAAACATTTTGTGTGTTTCAGTATGTAGAGAAAGCCCTATCACCAATAAAAATTTATTTGTATTTATTCATTCATTTATTCATGAAAACAGAGCCATCAACAAGCAAAATATAATTAGCATCTGGAATTTATTGGTTGTTTGTGGCATACTTTGGCCACAACATGTATCCTATATGAATATAAGTTAAACGGAAAAGATTTTGAAGGATAGGGTTGTTAACATTAAACCCATCATATAGTGGGGTTGTGCAATGATTTTTTTAAGGCATTGTATTGACTCTAAGACACTAGTGATTATAAGTAGCATTATTATTTTAAATAAAGGAATAAACTACTGCCAATTCAATGATGACACTATAATTTGTATCACTTTGATTATAATATGTATCCTGACTTGGAGAAGTTAAAATGTGGTAGGACCAAGCTAATTAATTCAAGAGAGGAAGAGACACTGAATTGTTTTAAGAACCCACTGCAAATACTGACAAATGGCCTGCTGCTTAGGGTTTTTAATAGTATGGTGCCTTTCACTGAAATTTAATTGAGGTTTGTCTTACTGTAATTAACCACCTGAGTTTCTCAAACTTTCTCACTGAGATGCTCCTAGGCTCCTAGGTAGAGAGAAAAAGAATGAAAACCCAACAGTTTGCAAGTATAGCCTTAAATGATCCAGCCCAATACAAAATTTATAAATATTAATGAGGTAGCAATAAATATGCTGAATTATCTATTTATTATCAATTTTTAATATAAAATACTTACCTTATTTTCACATTTGAAATAAAATTAACCTTCAAAAAGTTGTTTCATATTTTTCCTGTGGTTCTGTGACATAGACATATTGCAGGATACCTGAGGTTTCAAGTATCCTTGGAGACTCAGGCAAGTAGAGGCACTATATAGGCTTATATAGCAAAGATCCTTATAGCAAAGGATTTTCATGATTTTTGAGTGCTCCCCAAAATATGACAAGGCCAAAAATTAATAACTTAGTCTCATTAATGTGCATTAATATAATATTCTTGCATCGGACTCCATTCATACACTACGTTCTTGTGGAGAGTTATGTCTGTTAGGATTTAACAAAATTTTGTGTAAATGAGAGAAAACTGAAATTGCCTCCCTTTATCATAAAAATATAGTATAATTAAGCTGAATGTTAGTTTTCTCCCCTACTCCCATGTACATTCATCAGGTAGCAAGTTGACTAGCACACAGTATTCTCTTTAAATTCTATGTGTGTGTGTGTGCGTGTGTGTGTGTTGCAGAAGTATTCTATTAGAAAGTCTTTAATGTTTTAGCAAGGATTTAAACCAACCCCAGGTGAAAATAGGAAGATCTTACATTAATCCCTGTATTTGTTCATTCGTTCAGCAGCAGAGAAGTGCTTAGTTATGTGTGTACAAATGTGAGTTATAATGCACTGGCTCAATCTATTTAAGAGATATTGATCCAATTTTATCTTTACTTTTACGTTCAACAGCAGAGAAGTGCTTAGTTATGTGTGTACAAATGTGAGTTATAATGCACTGGCTCAATCTATTTAAGAGATATTAATCCAATTTTATCTTTACTTTTATTCACAGAATCCAAATGGGCACTTAGTAGCCCTTTTTTATGTGTCCAAAGACATGATCTACTTAGACAGCTCCTGCTTAAAATCTCCCACCCCTGATCCTATCTCACTCCCACTCCTCAACTTTTCACCCCACCCCAAAAAGGAGGAATTGGGAATCCATTTATGCTATAGAATATGCTTATAGTTACTGATTTAAAAATCAGCACTTCACACTCCACCACACTGAGGAAATGTTGAACAGCTCTTCTTGAAGGGTACCTGGAGCATTTCATTTACAGATCAGACTGCAAAAGACTCAGATGCATCCTTATCCCTTCAATGGCTACATAACACAGAGACATGAATGTTCAAAACAAGTAGAGAAATTATGGTGATGCTTTCAGCATGTTCTCATAGGGCAGGTCAAATCTGAAGATCACTTGGAGTCCATGAAATTTATGACGGGAGTTTTTAGTACTTAGGTACCAATCAGTCCTTTGTTCTCTTTTCACTTATTTCTAAAGCAGAGGGCAGAAAATTGAAAATGAATTTTAGGGTAAATTACCATTTTTATTCAATTCCCTGTATTGTTTATTTGATGTGTCTTTGGAGCCAGCCATTTCTTCCCTACTACAATGACATTCTGCAGAGGCAATCAAGCATGCATTAGAAGGTCTAAGACTAGATGCACGAAATAACTTATTTCATGTAAACTGGCTTGTCCGTGCAACCAAATAAGCTAAAGCTTGTATTGGTTAATGTAAATTGGAAGTAGGCATCTTTGGGTTATGAACACTGAAACTGTTATAAACATTGGTAGTAGCATGCAGTGGAATTTCTTATTTATGCCTGGTTCCCACATACTGTGGGTTGAATTATTCCCAACTTCTCATTTTGTCTTCTTGACTGAAAATTTTCAATTTCATTAAAGTATTTCATATTGTGTCCTCCTATAAGTTGTTGGGCACATGGACAGATTTTCTCTTTAAATATAAAATGAAACAAAAAATTACTCCATACAAGATTTAAGAAAAGAGAGAGAGAGCAAAAAAAAACTGGAATGCAGAGTTATGCATATCTAGAGCTCTTAGATCAACTAAGCATTCAAAGTACAGGAACTTACTGAACAGAGCTCAAATTGTCTTAGACTGAGTTATAAATAACAGCTTTGAAGTCTTGGATTTGAACTTGCTAGTCATGTAATTTTCTGCTAGTTACTTAACGCTTTGGGACCTTGATTTTGTCATATGTCATGTGTAGAGGGAAGATAGTAGAATTTATTTGATGAGATTATTGGGAAGATTAAATGAGATAATACATGCAAAGCAATTAACATGGTATTAGACCTCCTGGACCAATGTTCAATGTGAGCAATATATATTTAGTGAGAGGGAAGGGAAAATAATATTTTATAGACAAAAATTTCTTTCTTTATAGTAAAGATGTTTTACTATTACTATTTACTATTATGTTTGCTGCATGCAAACATAATAGAACATTTTGAAGCATTTGAATCTTTTTAATACTTTTTCACTCCTAAGTTACAATTGGTCCTTTTCGCTCACCAGAAAAAAAAATTATCTACTAGGGATAGGATAGGTATGCTTAATCAAATGTTTAAAAATTGTTTTTTCCTTTGTTTCAGTTTAGAAAATATTTTATATTTTATGACACTTCTGCTTTCTGATTGGAAGCATTTCCAATCTGTAACCAGGTCAGACTTTCTTTTGACATGGACAATTTTAAGAACTTTTGATGAGCTAGTTAATTAAAGTTGCAAGCAGAATTCACAAGTCAGAATTTCCGTTATCACTTTTTTTTTTTTGTAACATGTTGAGATGGAAAAACAGCAGTTATTGGAATAAATAAACTCATTGTTTATCTTTGTATACGTTGTGCATGTTACAGTAGTCATAAAATTCTCAATTAAGTTCAAAGTCCCAGTTAGCAGACCATTGTAATTAATGTCAAAAACATTAATCAAATCTTATTTATCAGTATATACTGGAATTTAAGCTACACATGGACCAGAATGCTTCTAATTCTAGCTTGGCCTTCAGTTGCAGAAACTTGAAGTTCTTATCTGTCAAAATAGAAATCAAATGATCTTCTATTTTATTTTTGGTTTCACATTCAGTATGAACATAACTTTCTGTAAAACAAGCTTTGATATATGAGGAGGGCGCTAAATAGATTTACCTACTTTCACTTAATTCTACAGAGTCATTGTCCAAAAACAATACCCTTAGATATCCTCCCCCTCTCACTTTGGTGTGTATGTGTTTTGTGTATATGTGCATTATGTGTGTGTGATTTTCTAAATCACAAAATTTGTGGGAGGCATAGCGAATGGTTTAAACTTCAGACAATGAAATAGATTACTTGCTTCTCGTAAAGAGCCTTATCCACTTATTATTAGTTTCAGTTGACTAAGACCGGGATATAAACAACTCATCTGGCTAGCTTTAGATTTATCAGTAGAACTGACAGTTGTGTACTTTGAAATTTACCTCTCAAAAAAAGAGATTAGGATTGGCAAAGAGCTATTGTTATTTTAAATTTTGCTTACTGGCACTAGTCTGGAGTGATTAGGATCAGTTTTTACTTCAGCAACTACATAAAAGTCTTACATGGAAATCTAAATTAGCCAATAATCATACTGTAATTTATTCAGTGATGTTTAATTCCCCTTAAAATGGTAGCCTGTTTAGTTGGTTGACTGCCTTACCTCTTAGCATAACTTTGTTGTCTGTTTCTATTATAGCATAATCATTATTATGGTGATTATTATTTCCATACATGTATGGAAATAGCATGTAGCACTTATTTTTTTCTGCTGTCTCTAGATTTTTAGGAGTATCCTACTCAGTGTTTTCAGACTTGTTTATATAACTATGCAGTGATATGTATGTATTAATGTAATTCAAGGTAAAATATATAATAAAACTTTGTGTGAAAATATTATTGTGTAGAATTTTTTATTGTCTGTTATACTAGTAAAGTTGTGATACCCACCACATAGTTAGGTTAATAAAATTAGAAGAGTATGTGATACAGCTGTACTGTATTGAAGAAAAATGACAATCTTAGACACATCTCCCATTTGTTGAAAGCAGAGAACAAAGTCGTTTTTATCCTAAAAATATTGCTTTATTAAATGCTGTCTTGTTCAGTCTCCTGGGATAGTAAGATGTTCAAAATAAGTGTATTCAGAGATTTGCTTTTTACTTTTAGGCTGGGATCTTTAGTTTTCTATTTCCACTTTTTAAAGAATAAATGTCATATCATATACACTTCGAGACTCATATTTTGGAAGAATGCCACAAGAACAGTGCACTACACTTAACACTTTATTTCTAGGCCTTTAGAAAAATTATAAAAGCAAGTTTATTGTGCATTTCATCTTTTCCTCTGCTCAGTGTTGTATATAGTTATTTATCTTATGTGTATAAACCTCAAACATTTGATAAGATTTTGGGGAAGAAATTGGGCTAGATAACTAAAAGTTCAAGTTCAGGGATTTAAGTAAATTTGTATTTGAATCAATGCGGTTTCTAGTCATCCATAAGTGATTTAAAAGAGAAGTAAAAAGCTTATGACCTTCTCTACATCTCAGTTTTTAGAAGAGGACTTTTGACTTGAGAAGCTTTTTATTCAGGCCTTGAACCCAGAATACCACTGAGCATGGAGTTTCTTTTTAAAGAGAAATATGCATGTGGAATGTTGTTGCTACAGAAAAGATTATGCAAACATCTCTGCTTTGCTCAAGACATCCAAGTTCACAGAAAACTATTTGTGACTTCAACTGCTACCCAGCTTTCTGTTTTAATGTTGACCAAGTAATGTTTGGTTGACCTAATTTATAACAGCACATAGAACATTTTTGAACCTTTAATAAGATTTTTAAAAAATTTTTGTTCACTTGAAAGAAAGGCACAGCAAACCCTGTTTTTAATGATGATGCCTGTTCTCACATCAGCTGATGTGCTTGTGCACACACCAGGTCTCAAGAGTACATTCCACATGGTAGGCAGAAAACCAATGAAGATCAACTTTCTGACTTCTTGTTCTTATAAAAACAAGCTTTTTACAGCTTCATTCCAATCCCAAAGTCATGGGTCTTTCTAAGGCTGTTTCCATGCTTGAAGATGTTGACAAAAGAGACTAATGAGAAGGGAGGTTCTCCAACCAGATTCCTTCTTAAAGACGAAAGGCTTGATTGTGAGTTTAGTTAGGTCTTGCTGCCTTACTTATTGGAGATATTTTATTGTAAGTTTGGCAATAGGTAAGGGATATTTAACAACAGCCACAGCAAAATTGTAAACTTTACCCACAATGACTCATGAGGAAAGGGCAGAGATTACCATAAGTATCTATTTTCTTATTTATAAACTCTCCTTTTGAAACATCGTGCCTCATTCCAAACATAAGTTAGTTCACCGATGCAAAGGCTCTTGTATTCTTAGAATGGAAGGCCAGGGTTAAACCACATTGCCAGGGAATTCAGCGATAGTTATTAATCATGGAATGTAGGAAAACAAGAGACACTTGCTGGAAATGTAAGCAGAGACATCTATTAAGACAATTAGCAAATGATATGCAGAGTTTCAGTCACTTACAAAAATCAAAATTACATGTCTCTACATGTCTTGCTACATAGATAGACATACCCTGTACAAGTACACTCTAAATAGGAACTAGTACATTTTCTACACAAAAGAAGTATCACATATTTTGTTAGCCAACCTAAATGATATGTGATTGGATTTCAAAAATTAGAAAAATACTGACTTGTAAGTTTAAATTATAAACCAAAGAAGTGTGCTACAACTTCAAAGTGTTATTTGTAAATAAAGTTATAGAAACCAGTGTTCTACATTTCTGTGATATTCACACAGAGATAAAGAAACAGACCTCCTATGCATGAACTTATTTTGAACCAAAAAAGGGTCCTGTTAAACCCTTCCTGCTATCTTTCCTAATCATACAATCTCAGTAAAGGGGAAAGAGGCTACACAGTGAGGTAGCAAGACATCTGGGAGCTATTTTTAGGTTGAATAACTGGATTCTGAGGGAGTATTTTGAGAAGGTGGGTAGAGAAGAAGACATATGGGGACCAAAGGTCATGGAAAAGAGTTCAGCCTATTTCCAAGTCACTTCATTTTACAATCACAAGCAACATTTTGGGGATGTACACCGTAGACATTTTAGCCTCTTAAATGGTCCTCCTATTGTATGTTCTTTGCCTTCTCAACAGGATATACAAATTATTTTACAGAACACATTAACACTAGTGTAGATTTATTTATTTATTATTTTTTAAAGACAGGAAAATATGAGATTTAGGTAAAGAGTCAGAAATAATGTTAAGCAGGTGAATTTTTATTTTTATTATGTTAGTCACCATACGGTACCTCATTAGTTTTTGAGGTAGTGTTCCAGGATTCATTGTTTGCACATAACACCCAGCGCAGGTGAGTTTTGTAAGAGAAACCTGACATTCCCATCCTGAATTCAAACTCCTTCAGGGTAGTAAATTAGATATGCAGTGTTGTACATTATATCTCAATCCAATCACATATCATTTAGGTTGGCTAACAAAATATGTGATACTTCTTTTGTGTAGAAAATGTACTAGTTCCTATTTAGAGTGTACTTGTACAGGGTATGTCTATCTATGTAGCAAGACATGTAGATAGATATCAGTTTACTCTAATGACTTAAAAAAAAAATGTTGAAGGTTTGTAGCAAGGTGCATGTTAACACTACCAGATACTCCAAAGTGAGAGAAAACTGGCTCAGAACTTGCTCTAAATGACTTGTCTGGAAATTGATTTCTGTTGTAACCAACAGAATGGTCTTGTCTTGAGTCAGAGAAAAGAGATTAAAATCTAAGTGGTGCTGATATCATCTCACTAGCCTAGTCACCCTCTCCATAAAACTTCTCAACTATTGTATTTGAGGTTGTTTAAGGTCACTCAAGTACACCTATTAAAAAAAAAAAAAGGCAGGATTATAGACCATACCATATGAGTAGCATGCTATGCTCATTTCTTTTTTAAACCATTTGCCTTGGAATGCACCACCAGTGAAGCATAGAACAGAAGCTGAGTCAGACTTTAGGCAGTTCTTTGTTGTTCGGCTAATGATTTTTATTACTGTAAGTGGCAGGTGTTCATCACTGAAAAATGAGAGAATACAGATAGGCTAAAGGAAATAAAAGTCACCTGCAATGTTGCAGAAACAACCATAGCCATTTTTCACATCCTTTTGGTGAACTCTCACAGGTTTTCTTTACAGAAGTTTATTCCAAAAATGGGATCAATCTATACATGATATTTCAAGAGCTGGTTTTTTTTTAGTCTCAATGATATACTAAGTACGTCTTTCCATGTCAAGAAATGTATTTTGCCATCTCATTTTATAATAGCCAGTTAGAATTCAATGATCTAAATGTACTCTACTTTACCCAGTCATCTCCTATTGAGCATAGATTTTAAACCAGTTTTTATATATAGATAGTATTTTAATATACATCTTTGTAGATAAATTTCTGTACCTATTCTTAATTATTTTCCATCAAAATTTTTCGAAGTCAAATTTCTGGATCAAAGGTAATAGACAGAAGTTCAAGACCTCTTCAGACAGTCTGTGGCAAATTTATGTATACTCCATTTGCATTACATGAGAGTGACCATGCCTAAAAAGCAGAAACACACACATATGTATATTTTTACAAGCACCGGGCTCAACCATTTAAAAAATTCACTGAACATTTGTCCATTTTGGATGTCAAGTTATAGTAAATTTTTCCCTGTAGAGCCAACTCCAGTAGGGGAAATAGGCCCTATAAGTTCGTTGTAATTTATATATTAAACATTTTCAGAATGTCTAGTGTGTGTTTAGTGAAAATTTAGCAAGTGGAGATTTCCATGAGGAAGACTAAGAACAGAACCAGCATTTCCTTGAGTCTGTATTGTGTGACAAATTTAAATAGAAAATATTTTCTTCAGTTTTGAGATGAGGGAGCTAAAGCTCTTGGAGGTTGGACAGTTCATGCAAATTCACACAGATAGCCCAAGCTAAAATGGAATGGGAATCCACATCTATTTGGCTTGATTGTTCAGTTCTATCCAAGAGACTTTAATTGTGAAAGATAGTAAATTTCATTGCTTTTGTTGTCTTTAATTAAATTTTTTTACTTAGACACAAGAAAATTTGGTGTTTATCTCTATCTATGGAAAATAGTAGGATACATGTTTTTAAAAATATCATATATTATTGTAATTATTGTGTCAGAATGATTGTTGGTTTTATTTTGCAGAATATTATTGCCCTGTCTTACTCTGTCCATTGTATAAGGAACTTGATGTAGCTAAGGTACACACATTCTCAGACTCAAACCCATTCACATACAGATATGTACATATGTAAGCATATACATACAGATATTAAGTATAAAATAAACATTTGGGAATTAGATTAACAGAAAATAAAGATAGCAAAACAGAATAACTATGGTGAAATATACACTATGTAGTCCTTTAAAATTGATAGTGGTGAATTAAAACTTAGATTAAATTTTCTAGCACTCAAAGGAAAAGGCAAACATATCAGGTACAAGAATTTAGGAATTCAGGAGAAACACATTTTTCTTGATGCTCCTAGATCAGTGGTCTAAAAAGAAAGATCTTAGTTTGTTGCTCAACAAAGGATCCCCATAGGCACAGGATGACTTCCACCATAGCATCCCTGTTCTAATGAGATTTTCTTGTCTTTTTCCCCACTAGTCTGTTGTAGTCAGAACGTCTCTCAAATTATTGTCTGCATGATTTATAAAATAACCAGGTCCATATGTAAAAGAGCACCCATTTCAGTCACTTTAAGAAAGTGGGAAATGAATAAATGTTACTCATATAGATATAGATTTTTCTATAGTACTGAGTTATCTACAACATTATTAAAACTAAGTGAGAATCTTCTATTGATAAGAGCTCTCCCCTTATTATAAATAGAGGTCAATATCTGTAAAAGCTGAACTCTTTTAGGACCCAGGGTATTCTTTGGAAGATATTGTGCCTAGTATCATAAGGTTAAAAAAAAAATGGTGTGTGTGTGTAGTATGTGTATATTTGTATATAAATTTGGGGAGAACTGTTTCTCTCATTTTTAAACTCTTTTTATTTTTACTTTTATAGTTTTTAAAGACTTTATTTATATGAGAGAGATACAAAGAGAGTACAAGGAGGAGGAGGGGCAGGAGAGGGAGCGGGACAAGCAGACTTAGGGTTCGATCCCAGGACCCTGAGATCATGACCTGAGCAAAGTCAGACCTACTGAACCGAAGTGTATTTTTTTTTTTATTTAAGAAATACACAAATGAAGACACTTTCTCTGGCCCTAATTGGAGGCATGACCCCCCCCCCCAAAAAAAAAAAGGTGAGGAGGGGAGTTATAGAGTATCAAATAATTTTTACCTAAATGAGATGTGACTTGAAATAATGGTATATTTTCAGGGTATTCTAGTAAATATGCAGAAGGCAGTCAAAAATTTCCTCATCTGTAGCATGATGCTAACTTCATGGTATGATTATGGGGATTAAACAAAGTAAATCAAGGGAAACCATTTATCAGAATGTCAAACAGAGTTAGAGCTCAATAAGTATGATTTATTCTATTGTTACTGGTGTTACCATAGCTTTAGCATCTTTCTATAATTTCCTGCTATAAAATAAGAATACATATATACCTATTCCCATTTTCATATTCTTGGCAGTTCTCTTGGAAATATTTCATTTGGGTCAAGCAATTTTTCAGGATTTTTTTTTTCTTAAAATAATATTAGACTTCGTTTTGTTTGTTTTGGGTGATTTTGCTCTCTTTTGGATGCTCTTGGCAATTTCATGTGTGCTTGTTATTCTGATTCAAACCTGGGAGGAAAATACATCACAACATTGCATGATTTACAAGACCACACAGTAATTTATAAGGGTTTCCTCCCCCCCTCCCCCCCCATAGAGCTTTTAATGGGGAAAACCCATCTATATTGCTGTGTCAAGAAATCACCACCTTTATCACATACCACAGACATAAATGAACCATATAAAAGCAAATAATCCTTAACTCCTCTACAGGAAGCTAGAGCAGAATTTGAGCTTTAGCAGATGCTTCGAATGTGTAACTAGCTGTAGAAACCATGAAATGTGGATACTAACAAGAAGTAAGGCAGATAGTTTATCTAGTACAATGGCTTTAAAAATCGTTTTGAAAAACTGAAGTCTTTTAAACAGTATCTAATATATCATATGGTTCCTCTAAGAACTCAAGTCATTTTTAGTTCTGTACCAACTTTACTTGCATTCAGATAGGACCCTTTTGCCATGCTCACTTAACTTTGTGTTTTTAATCAAACCACTGAGTAATCTAATGCATTTTTAAATTTTAAAAAGTTTAACAATTACTGATTGCTAGATTCACTCTTAAAGCCTGAATTTTAAAATCAGATATTTAACTACTTCTAAACTTTGTGAGTGTATCCACATTAGAACAAATTGAAGTAAGGGAGGCTTGTTTCACCCAAAGAAAATTATTTTATGGATACATTTCACATATATCTACTCATCATCTAGGATAAATATGCAAAAAATTATACCTAATATCACTAGAATTATGTGAGCTAATACATATAAAGAACTGCAGAAAGTTCTTTATACAAACTAAAAAAATCAATAAATATTACAATGTGGTCTAAATTTGAAACACTTTTCGCCTATTTCAAGAAATCATTTGAGTTGAAAATATGTTGATTACAAACTAAGGTATATCTAGTTACATGGTTTAATACAGAAGTAGAGGAATAGAACTTATTTAAATTATGGAATTGATAAAGTATATCCCCTCCAAAAGTGATGCTTACCTGTTATGTCATCTTAGAGCCCCAGCATTTCAAGTGAAACTATAGATACAGATTCAGATACAGATTCAGATACATTTCTCCTTGAGAATATCAAAAGTTTTGTTTTATTTTGTCTTATTAATAAGGAATTTATGAAGACAACAAAAAACTCTACCTATATCCCAGATTGAAATATATAGTAATTTACTAAATGGGTAATCATTTTATGTCATAATATATATATATATATATATTTGTATATTTATATCATATATGTAAATAATAGACCAAAAATATCACCAAGGAGGGAGTCTGTAGTGACACCATAAGTAGAACAATAATTGTCATTGTCATGTGTCATTGTCATTATCACACTGAGCACCACTTATGTTAAATAAAAATATTTCATAAAATTATAGCATATTCATTAGACATCTCCATTCTTCCTACTCTTCTCCATTTACAGCTCACTGCAGGGAAGAAATATGACTTTGTTTTTATTCTCCATTCATACAGGCCCTCTAGAAGTCCCTCGGCTTCCTTCCTTCCTCCCGTGCTCCCGTTTTCCTTCCCTTGTTCCCTCCCTCCTCCTTCTCCTCCCTTTTTTCTCCCTCCCTCCCTTCTCCCTCCTCCTTCCCTCCCTCCCTCTCTCCCTTTCTCTGTTCTTCCTTCTCTTTTCTTTTTCTTTTGTTTTCTTTTCTTTTCCCCCCCTTCCTCTCTGTTTTCCTCCCTTCCTTCCTTCCATCTACTTACCCATGAATATATACATGTATAAGATTTTTCCCTAAACTTTGGAAGGATGTTGAAGACATTGTGTCCTATAACTTCTAAATATTTCAATATGTATTTCCTAAGAATACAGCTATTTTTAAACATAATTGCATTACAGTTATCAAAACCAGGATATTGAATCTTGATATTATACTGTTACCTAGTCCAGAGTGCCTACTCAGAGTTCATCCATTGTCCCATTTTGTCCTTTATAGCTTTTCTTTTTCTTGATCCAGAATTCAGTCCAGCACCCTGTATTGAATTTATTCATGATTTATTTTTTTAATTTTTTTATGTTTCAGGGTTTTATTAATTTTTAGTTAACATATAGTGTAATATTAGTTTCAGGAATAGAATTTGGTGATTCATCACTTACATATAACAACCAGTGCTCATCACAAGTGTCCTCCTTAATACCCATCACCCACGTAGACCATCCCCCTGCTGCTTCCTCTTCAGCCACCTCCAGTGTGTTCTTTATCCATGCATTGAATTTAATGTCAAATTTTACGTGTGTTTCAAGATCCTTGATCTTGACATGCTTGGAGTTCAGGCTAATGGCATTTAATTTTAGATATGCTTTATTTCTTCCTGAATTTAATAAGAATATGAATTTTTTACAAGAAAAATTACTCATTTTTTATAGGTAAACTACTAAAATGATAGTCTTTCTCAATACTTTATATCAGGTGTCAAAAGATGTTAGCATGTTCCAATGTTAGTGTTAGTGTTCCAATCCAGCAGGTTTCTCTGCTGTAAAGGCAACATTTTCATTTTGTAATTAGTAAATATTTGTAAGGAGATACTCTGAGAATATTTATGTATCTGTTCCTCATCAAACTTTAAATTACTACTTTTACATTCACTGATGATTTTCTAAATCCATTATTATATCTACATTTATTGATTGGCATTCTCCTTTAATAAGGAAGGCAATTTCCCTCTACATTTCTTTATTTTTTTCATTCATTTATCTGTCTCAAATGGGCTCATTCTATAGCTAATTCTATGTTCTATGTTATCTTTTTATTGTTATTTCTGTACTTAAATCTGCACCTATCTGTATAATGTGTGTGTGTAAACCATTAGTTTACACGTCTATCTCCCAATTCCTTTATGATACTGGAGGTAGTTTCCATCTAACCTGCCTTCTTCCCAAATATATATCTGTCTTCTTCAAGAGAAGAAACTTGGTTTTTATTATTCTCTACATAATTATTAATTTGATTATGACTCAAGTATTAAAAATATTGTTTCAGAATTAACACTATAAAAAGCAAACCTATTAAATAGAGTTCATTAGTTTCCATTTTTTAAAATTGTTTTCCTCTTTGTCATTAATTTATATACAGTGATATATGCGTATTTTAAATGTACAAATTGATTAATTTTATCACATATGCAAATACTCATAAAACATTTAACCCTAAATGGAACATTTGCATACCCCAGAAAGTTCCCAGAAAGAGGAGAGAGATGAAAGGAGGAGGGGATGTGTGTAGATCATGAAGGGTCTTATAGGGCATTGTTGGGTATATTAGGCAGTTATCACCGTAATTATGATGTATAAGAACAACCCCAAAACTCAATATCTTCAACAAACATTTATTCCTTACTTGGGTCAGCAGGTCACTTGTGACTCTGCTAAATATAAGCTTGGCTTGGATTGATTGGGCTTGGGCTCATGTTTTAAGTTGGGATCAATTTTGTCCCTTGTATCTCCTCATTCTGGGTCCATAGCCATCTGGGCTATGCTCTTCTCATAGTGAATAGCATAGAACAAGAGGAGTGAGTGAAAATACAGGACGTCTCTTGAAGACATGGTTCAGAACTGAAGCATGATCTCTTTTACCTAGTTCGTTGACCAAAGAAAGTCAGTTTGTTCAAGCCCAAAGTCAGAGGGACAGGAATATGAATTCTGTCTACTCTTGTGAAAGATACTAAAGTTCACACGGCAAAGAACATAAATGCATAATTCTATTACAGAGAGCTGATGAGAGTTGGAGACAATCTAATTGACCATATAGGTACTTTGCCTCTGAGTAACATGTGGAACCCCTGAAGAGTTTTAGGACATAATTCAGTTTAAATTTCAAAAGTGCCAGTCTGGTATATATTCTCAGGGACAAGAGTAGGAGCAAAGAGACTTGGTAGGAGTTACCCCAACAATTCAGTGAGGGATGATCATGGTTCAGAGGAGGGTGGTATCAGTAGAAGTAGGGAGTAGTGGTCAATTGTGGATATGTTTTGATGGTAAGTAACGGGATTTCCTGAGGGATCGGATATGGAAGACAATAAGAAAAAGAGGAATGAGAGGTAAGTTTAAAGTTTTCAACCTAAAAGGGCAGTTAGAAGGAAAGAGGGGCATCAATTGAGATGGGGAAGGCTGTATGTAGAGCAGGTCTTAGTAGAAGAGTAGGCGCTGAGTTTTTGTTATTTTATGTCAGAGTTACCTATTATGTATACGAATGGAGAGGTCAAGTATGAAATTATCAGGTCTAGAGTTTAAGTAGGGAAATCTGAGCTGAGGAGTTAAGTTAGGGACACTTAAGTATATAGATGATATTTAAATCCACGTCTCATATTCTTTGCAGTTGCCACATACTTGGACTGTTTGGTTCTATTTTTCCCATTTTCCATTGCATCTTCCATTCTGCCACATTTATGCTTTGAAAGTAAAATTCTGATTCTGTTACGCCTTGCCTTAAAAACTTAGCCATAGCTTAAAGACAAAATCCAAACTTTATATAGAGCTTCACAATCTAGTCATAATATTCCTACTTTACCTAATAAGATCCTCTTTATCTTTACCAGCCAAACTCAAATATCAGCTCTTGTGTTCAGTTTTCCTGATACCCAGGGAGAGTTATTCTTTTTTCCCTCCGTGTTCTCTCAGAACTTTTATGCTTTTTTCTGCATTGTCCAGTATGGTAGTTACTAGCTATGTGTACATCGACATGTGCTGCAAATGTAAAATCCACATCTCATTCCAAGACTTAACACAAAAATTTATAAAATCTACCATCAATAATTTTACATACTTGTGAAATGGTGATATTTTTGAGTAAAATATATCATTAAAATTGATTTTACTTCTTTAGTTTTTACTTTTTAAATGTGGCCTGCTAGAAACTTTAAGTTTATATATGTGAATTCTCATTAGACAGTGATACCTTAGAACATATGTAACACTGTGTGCTGCATATCTGTTTCTTTTTTTTTGAAAGTTTCTGAAAGTTTTGAAAATAGAAATTATGTTTGATTTCTCTTTCCAAGACCTGGTAGGTTTTTGACTACATGCTCAATAAAGTTTATTGATTTCTGATCGATGCTTGTCCTCAGACACTGATCTGCATATAGATTGCTTATAATATAAACCTAAGTAGAATTTGATAAAAAAATCAACTATAGGTGGTCCATAGTATATATTTAAGAAACCCAAGTACTTGCCAAAGTCACCCAGAATTTTAGCTGATCACATTATTTGTATCATTATCTCAGCCTGCTTCCTAAAGGTAGCATATTCAGGATTAAATTACAAATTAAAATTTTGAATTGTTTGTAGTAAAGATTGATAATATCACATATTTTTTAAAGTAAAAATTTAAATTTAACTTTTACAAAGACATTTGGATTATAGCCTCTTTTTAAAGATTTTATTTATTTGAGAGAGAGAGAGTGAGTAAGAGAAGGGTGAGGAACAGAGAGAGAAGCAGACTCTCCACTGAGCAGTGACCCTGATACAGGGCTCTATCCCAGCCTTTGAGATCATGACCTGAGCCAGAGGCAGATGCTTTCCTACCTGACTGAACCACCCAGGCATTCCAAAGATTATAGTTTTTTATGACTTCATATTTGTAAGTGAATTCTTATTACACTGATTTCTACTTTAATGACATTTCCCTATTAAAGAGAATCATGTTTAATTATTCTTAATCTATTATGAAAGACATAAAATATAGTAACATAACTTATATAAACTAAGAATTAAAAGTTTTGAAGGAATTCTGAGGACTCAGACATATCTGCAAGGGGTAAAAATAAGGGTGAATAAGAATATAAATTTTTCTCTTTCACTTCTCCTCCCCATTGTGTCCAAATACTCCTTCTGATTTTGGAAATAAAATTAAATTTAATAAATTAAAATGAAAAATATCCACTGAGCGTAAGATTTGTAAGTATGTAGGATTTGTATGATTTGATGATTTGTCAAAGTGGGTAATCCAGTGAAGAAGACAATGAAATGCTTCTTGAAGCTTTCTGCCTGTGAGAAGACAGATACGAGAGGGGACATGATGTAATTCATTATAGAGAACATGTGTAGGGAAAGTGCTGCTGTAGAAAACACAAAGTTAGAGGTTGCAAATTAGTATGTACTGTCCATTCTGTTCAGGGTAAAGTACATTGATTCTAATGATCAGTCCTAGGTGTCTAGACAGAAATACCCCTGCAGGGAAGAAGAATAACATCTCAAGATATGTTAATTTGATGTAAATCTCCCTTTGACAAGCTGAATTTCCCCTTTATGGTTCACTCAACAGGGTTTTGGTTTGTTATTTGGTCTCAGGAGTGCTCTGCCTTCAGAAAAGGACTAGAGGCACAATTTATCTTCCACAATTTATCTTAAATTAATAGCTGTCCTCTGATCTACAAATCACTGTTCTATGTGCTTGGTTGGGCTAAATGATTTTTCACTCTCATAAATGTTGTAAAGTAACAAGAATAATGCCTGAATCTGAGACTAAGGGGTATTTCTGTTAAACTCATAAATATTAAGGAAACCCTATTTAAGCATAGTCTGTCAGTTTGTATGTCTCTTTCTATTCCATATTAGCTTCACTCAACCAAATTTTAAGGTTTCTTTTAGATATTACTGATGACAAACTCATAAAATTTTATCTCTATATACAAAATATTCAGATATGTTTACAGAGCTATTTCATTTCACTGAGAACAAGAGGTAAGACCTAATGCTAGAATGTTGACACTGAGTACTCAGTAGTATCATTCTACAAACACTTGGGCCAACTGACACACAGAAGGCTTGGCTTATTATCACAAACCAAAAATATATCCTTGGAAAGTGAGTGATATGCTTTTTTCCTCATTAACTATGTCTAGCTTCCACTTGAAAGATAATGATGCTCAAGGTTCAGTTTAATTCTTAAAAACCTCTTCTTTCCACTAGGTATTCTAAGCCAAAATAATGTGTACTTTCAGAACTCCCAGTGTTGCTGAATATCTTGCTCAACACTTAATAGTCTGAGGTTTCGGGGTTTTCTGTTTGGCATTAGGCACTGGTGTCAGTGATTCAGACATGGTATACCCACAAATAACCCACGGACATGCCAAGCCAGATTCTCTCTTCACAGGAGATATTCTAAGAGCAGTTTAAACACATTGAGAATAGGATACTGACTCTTCTTGGACAGTCCTAATGTCATTGCCATCAAACATAGCAAATCATACCCAAATAGTCTGAATCTGTACTTAGAATTTAAGACTTCAACCAGAGTTCATTTTGTGTTCACCTGCATGGTAACTTCATATTCAGTGATACTGGTGATCTAATCTTATTTTATCTTGTTGGTTAGAATGGTGTATTAATATACTGTCAAAGATTTTTTATTACTCCCATACACTATAAATTACAGCATGTAATTACTGAGACTCAGGGAAATATTAAAGATAACTTAGCTCAACTTCCTTATTTTAGGTGCCTCTAGAAGTTATTTAACTTTCTCAAAGACATTGATTAATAATTAATTAAGAGCTAGAACCTGGACTGAAACCCAGGTCTCCTAAATTCTAGTCCCAGTGTTTCCATCATATCATTTTGCCATAATAATTGAACCAAAGAGATTCACTGGAGAGGGAAAAATATGTTGAGATAGTACTGCTCCAGATCATTGGGATGATTAGAACATTTTCTCTACCCTCAGAAATTTTATGCTCTAAAGAGCTAGGTAAATAAATTAGAGCTTTTAAGTTGTATAGATGCTCTCATAGAAGTATATAAAGTAAAAAATGGGAGCAAAAAAATTGTCTATTATGATGGTCAGTGGTTGGAAGATGCTTAATAGGGAATGAGTCTAGAGGGTTTTGAAATAAAGAATGGGCTGGGCATTCTGCATTAGGGAAAGAATATTTAATCATGGTCTCTGACATGAAGACATTGTGCAGATGTTACCAGAAATATGAGTATAGCTGAAAGAATGTTTTCTTATTCGCCCTATGCAGAAAAAATGTGGCAACATCTTATGGGCAGATGCTTAACAGGCTCAATTACTCAGACTCATGAGACAAAGTGAAATTTAGGCACAGTTTCAACAGTACTTCTATACTAAATGGGTGTGTGTGTGTGTGTGTGTGTGTTGAAATGTGGTCATTGCCACCTTTCAAAGCAGTAGGCTGAAATGACTATATTTGGTGATAGGAGAACTAAAGAAGCTAAAAGATAATGGAGTGAGGGTTATCATAGAAGAAATATCAAGTTTACCTAAGACCTATTGTTGTCTTGCAGAAGGAACTCTTAGAAGAGAAGCAGTCCACACTTTGACAATATTTTAAGGGGTTTGGTTTGCTTATTCTTACACTTCTTTGTTGACAGATATATTACCTGATAATAATATACACAATGGCAGATGTGGCACTTACAAAACTCTTAAGATAAACATAAATTAGAATAGAAAGAATAGTACAACTTCAAACCAGGTCAGATGGCAACATTAAAAAAAAATTGGAGTACAATATAACCAATAGCAGTTGTTTTTATTGGTCTATACTACCATTTGCCAGAATGTATTATTTTTCTTTTTCTTTTTGCGTTTTTCCCAATTTATATCGTAAGGATATTTGATGTGAATATATTTTGTGAAGTGTACTCAAGATATCTTTATGGAGGATGTGTGTGTATACACACATGTGAAACATGCAAATATTTAAGGAAATTTTCAATTCTCCTTGGTTTCCAGCTAATACATGGTATATAGGCCTCCGAGGTGATGGGGCTAGAATATGAAATGACCTTTAGGGCTAGAATATGAAATGACACGAATGTTTAAAATTGCAGGGTAACATCATTATATGAAGGAATTTTCCAAAGAGATAAAGATGGACTACACTTGTTTCAAAGCTATCAGTTTTCTGTCATTGGACAGATAGAATCATAGGCTGTGTAAGTATTTGATAGTCTATAACCCCCAAAAAATAATCAAATGTAAGCTTGTAGTTTAATGAATTCTTTGCCTCTACCCCTGCTTTTTTTTTTTTTAATTATTCTCACTACTCAGTTGAGTAAAGGGTACAATTATTATAACTACCAAGAAATTGAGTGATTTTCTGACTAAGCGATGGAAAGCCGACAGCTTAGATTATAGCCATGCTGGGTTTCTGTTAGACTTACTCATTTTTTCCCTTTGGTTTTACCCATTGTATAAAAAGTGACTTTCAATGTTTGCCTTTTTTTTTTCTAGTTTTAAGTGTCTACATTATATATGTCAAATTAAGCATATAACATGGCTGGGATCAATTCTAAAAACTGGTAATCATATGTCATCAAATAGAAGTTTAGAAAGCATCATACATTCCTGTGGGTTATTCTGATTCCACATAGAATGAGGAAGTGTTTCCGAATGTGATTATGTTTCAGTATCATTAGCCTCTTGTTTTTTAAAAGACATACTAATATTTGTATAAAATCTTTGGTTTCCCAATTATGATATCATACATGGCTTTGGGTCAGTCATTTAAAGTATACTTTATACTTACATACTTAGCACAAGTATGACTGAATTACAGTCACAAAGGATTGATGATTTATAAATAGAAATGCATGTCAATATAGAATTTTAAATTATCCCATATTTGCAATCATCTATATCTACATTTTTACTTAATGAGCAAATGGAAACTTATTTGCTTAATAACCTTGAGCATGTCACTTCATATCTTTAGGCTTCTGCCACTCTATTAAATGAAGGAATTGGATCAGAATCTCTCATGGGTCTTTTAACTCTAAATGGTAAAAGTCTTTTAGCTTTAAATTTGGTAACATATTAACCCCCAGGGAGAATCCAGAAATGCTTAAAAAAAAACAAGTGTAATTAAAATAGAAAGTGTTTTTAATAATCCATGGTTTGCAGCTCATGTCCTCTGAGCAAGTCTGGATGTTTGAGCACTCAACTTTATTTACTACCCACCTCTATGCAGACAATTTCCAGATCTTCCTCTTCTGCCCTGACCTTTTATATTCTTCCCAGTTAAGATTTCTTTCTGTTTATGGAACATCTTTACTTAGATCTCCTGCCATCACCTAAATCTAAACATGTTTAAAAAAAAAAAAAAGGAAAAAAAAAAAGACAAAAAAAAAAAAAAAAAGACCGGAATTCATGGTCTCCCTTTAGCCTATCTATTCTTCTTTCCCTGTATCATTTCTAGGCAGAAACCCTGGGTGTTCCCTGCCCATTCCTGTTTACTTACCTATGTCCAGGCTGGTCCCAGATTCTGCTGGTTCCTTCTCAATGTTTTGTTGTGTGGTTGTTTTGTTTGTTTGTTTGTTTGTTTTATTCCTGTACTTCTGCATTCCTCCAGCCTCAGCCTGGTCCATGCCCTTTACACCCCGACTATTTTAAGTGCCTACTGGTGATTCAGCCTCCCTATATTCATTCCTTATTTTAATGGACACTGTGAAGAGCCATAGAATCCTTTACTTAAATACCTTTTGAGCAGAAAGACAAACTTCTTTTCTGACTCAAGTAATTTAGTAGTTATAGGTGTCTTCAGAGTGGTATTTATTTTTGTATATAAATTTCAAATGTAAATGTTTACCTATGTAAGTTTTCTTTCTCATCCTAGATCAGCAGTTGGTTTAGGATTGAGACCAGGTCTTTTCTTCTCTTCTTCCTTCTTTCTGCAGATTCTATTGAATATTTACTTGTGTGAGATGCTTTATCAAGCATTTTCACAGCTATAAACATAGATGGAACATGACTCTTACCTTTGGGAAGAATACTCGCACTTCCTAAAGTAAAGAAACTAACATTTGTTGAGTACATTTAAGTGCCAGGCATAGGCCATAACATAAATCTTCTCATTTAAGTATTGAAAACTTTCTTTTTTCAGCTTTATTGGGATATTATTGCCATATCACATCGTATAAGTTTATACAACATAATGATTTGATATATGTATATATTGTTAAATGATTACTACAATAAGGTCAGTTAACACATCCATCATTTCACCTAGTTACAGTTTTGTGTGTGTGGTGAGGATTTTTAAGATGTACTCTATTAGCAACTCTCAAATATACAATATGGTATTGTTAACTGTGGTCTTAAAACTTTGTTCAGTGAAATTATTATCTCCGTCTTACAGATGAAGACCTAAGGTTGGAAGAGGTGAAGCATCTTACCCCAAGGTTTGGATGGCTCTGAAACCCTAGTTCTTAGTTCCTTTGCTCTGTTGTGAAATCTGTATTTAACAGTTGCTAAATTAATGGCATTAATTCTGGTATTTCAGTAGCCTAGCAGTTTTCTAAATGGTTCCCTGTAAGTCCAATTGATTAATATGCATCTGCACTTTCCTTTATTTCTTATAAATAATGATGCTATGGTTACTGACATAAAAATTTTTTATTTAGATCTTAAACTCTATCGTAAACAGTATTCTATGGTACATGAGAGACCCCATATATGATAAAAACATTATATAATAATATATTGTATTTGAATCCCCCCAAATCATTTCATTTTAAGATTCATTTTAAAATGTGCCCTTTTTATATGGTGACAGATGGTAGCTACACTTGTATAGCGAGCTACACTTGTGATGATTGTAGCGTAACGTATAGCCTTGTCAAATCACTACGTTGTACACATCTGAAACTAATGTCATGTGACAACTATATTTCAGATAAAAAGAAAATTTAAAGATGTATATTTTGTCAATTAAATATCATATGCTGTCTTTTTAAAAGGATATATATATCCTATAACAATTCTCTCATGTTAATTATTTAATTTATCCATCCTGTCCTGCTATGAACTTGGTAACGCTATTTTAGGATGCCCGTTTTTCAGCTAAATAAGACCTTTTTTTTTTTCCCCCTCCAAGACCACACACCACATAAAATGGATTTATGTCGGGAGTGGTTTTTGTCAACAAACTTCAAAAGAACATATTAGATCATTTCTGTGATAGCCATGGCCTAAAATCTTTATCAGGTTGAAAATTATGTAAATAGTAAAGATAACCATGTTTTCCCTCCCTGCCTGCCAATTCACTCTCTTTCAAAATTATTTTAATAAGTAATTAGTGTATGGTAAAAATTCTTCATTTCCCATGTTTAGAGTAAAATCACTGCCTCTCTACTGTGAACTTCATTTGTGAGAACCTGACATTATAAATAAAAATGATCAAATTATTTTCAATAAGTATTTTAAATATGTTTGTCATGGCAAAACAATCTTTATCAAGAAATACCTCCAAAACTATTTAAAATAAAATGAAGTTACCCTACCTCCCACAAATAGATGACATAGAGACAACGAAGAGGAACATGGTGACAGAGAGGAAAAAGAGGAAGGAGCAGTGAGAGGAGAAGGAGGGGAAAGAAAAGAAATGGAGGGAAAGATAAACATTTGGTTTCCACATGGGTCCTTATTGACAGAAGTTTCTATGGTTTCTCGGTTCTTTGTTCTTGCTTTGTAAAATACACCTAAGGATGTCTTGCTTTCCTAGCCTTAGATAGCATTGTGGACGGCTAAGGTGTTATGTACTTTATGAACTTTTCAAGCTCTTAAAGCAACTGAGTTAAGTAGGGATTTAGAGGCTGAATTTCATACCAGCATGGGATTTTCCTGACGGCAAAGAGGGCTAATCATCTAGTTCCAGTGGTGGAAGCATGCTGGAGAGGGTCAGCTTTCAGCAGTTCTCTACACAGGGGCTGGTGTCTGGTAAATAGAAGACTCCAGTCTCCAGTACTATCAGTCCTTTGCTTTTCAGAAACACTTAATTCAACTGAGTTTCTTTTGTTTTGTTTTGTTTTGTTTTTGTCTAAGATAAAAAGATACTTGCCTGTCCCCTTTCTATCTGCTCTAGTCCATTTGCCACCATCTACTATTCCTGGTGATTTATTGCTTCTGTAGCTTGTCAATTAAAAGTGCTCACAAAGACAAAATCTCCTATAATGTTTTTAGCATGTTTAATAGAATCTGGTTAAGTAAACATCCTCAATCAAAGCAGCAAAAGAGAGCTTAAAATAAACAGTGCTACTGTGCCAAATTCATAATTACTTACACATTTAGCACTCTGCCCATCTTCTAAGCATGGCCATTAAAACCATATTTGTGTATTTAATATAATTGTCTTGAAACCATACTAGTATGTTCAAATACTATAGGCCATTTATATACTTGAGTCTTTTTTAAATTCTTTTTTTTTTTTTTTAAATTCTCCTTCAGCTTTATAGAAGCTGGAATTTGTTTCACAAAACTTATTTCAAGGTAGCTACTAACATCTCTTCATCTTTTAGGCCAGATGAAATTACTGGTTCTTATGGAGTCAGCTGTTCCTTGGGGACACATACTCTTGTTCACATTCTCCAAATCATGTTCTTCGGGAGAGTACCGAGAAGTTTCCTGCTAATCCCAAATTAGCAGGATAGCATGGTTTGTTTCTTAATAGGCCAGTTAAGATGACAACCAAAAAATACAAGTATTAATTAAAGCAATTTTTAATGGCAGTATATAATATTAGAAAAATATGAGCTTTGGAAAGACAGTCCTAGAGGTACCATCTCACCTCAGTAGCTCTTAGTGTCAGGCCTGCAAAATAGTGGTGGTGGTGATTATGAGGGTGGGAAATGTAGCTATACTGGAAGATCATTTTTTTAAATTAGAGATACTAATAATATATGATAGACTTATTCATCTTCAATAAATGTTGGCTATTCTAAAAAAATATTTTATTTATTTATTTGACAGAGAATGACAACAAAGAGAGGGAACACAAGCAGGGGGACTGGGAGAGAGAAAAGCAGGTATCTCACTGAGCATGGAGCCCGATGTGGGGCTAGGTCCCAGGACTCTGGGATCATGACCTGAGCTGAAGGCAGACGCTTAACGACTGAGCCACCCAGGTGTCCCAATATTGGCTTTATTGTTCAAATATATACTAGCATATAATTGCCCCTTTTATATTTTCATCATTATTCATATTCATGCAAATAAGTTGTTAAATTTCAAATATTTCTCTAGAAATTTATATCCTGTATAAATGACAGTGGTTTTTTCTCACCCTGGTATGAGCATTTTAAGCTAAGACATTCACTGAAGGACTGGATGATTGACATTAAATGGGCACTGAATCTGAGGAGCTGTCCTCAGTGGGTCAGTTCTGGGTTCTATTTTGTTTAACTAGATCATTAGTGGATTGAAAAAAGGAAGTGAGTAGCATGAGAAGTACATCTGCAGATGATAAATGAAGATAGCTCCAAATTCCCAGGAGAGGAAGAGTATAAATAGATTCTCAGAAGGTTACTGAAATTGGTAGCAAAGAAAAGAAAGAAATGTGGACCTAAATAACAAGTTTCCATATAAGCACAAGAGTGCTTTAATAACGTGAGGCCCAGAAAGAGGAAAGAGCCAAGCTAATAGATTGTACAACTAGCCCAACTTGCCAGGGACACCAAAGTCCAAACAAACATAGATAGCATTCTATGATAGTAAAGACAATCTAAATTTGTCATTTCTTAAATATAACAATGAAATTAAGGAGAATATAGTTTTGCATAATGTTGAGACAAAGTGTTGGTTTTGAGACCTGATATGAAAGTGGTTTGTTCACAACTGTGTCTCCATTACTTATCATGATGCCTGACACATGTTAGGCAGCAAATACAAATATTTTGAAAGGATCCTGAATCATAGAGTTGTTTTCAATGTTATGTAATATATATGAGAAACTATCTTGAGATTTATTTGTTTCCTAGGAAGCCAGCTCCCTGGAAACAAGAAATCCCCTTCCTGTTCCCAACTGTATTCCCAGAACCTGGAACTGTTGGCACTACAGTGTGTTTTTCTGCCAACTTATGGCATCACCTGAAAGTTTGTTAAAGTGGTAGAATTATGGACCCAGATCCAGACCTACTGAATTAGAATCCCTATTTACTATTCACTGGTAATTCTTTTTTTTTTTTTTGAGATTTTATTTGTTTATTTGACAGACAGAGATCACAAGTAGACAGAGAGGCAGGCAGAGAGAGAGGGGGGGGGGGAAGCAGGCTCCCTGCTGAGCAGAGAGCCTGATGCGGGACTCGATCCCAGGACCCTGAGATTATGACCTGAGCCGAAGGCAGCAGCTTAACCCACTGAGCCACCCAGGCGCCCCTCCCTGGTAATTCTTAAACACATTAAATTTTGAGAAACACTTGTTTAGAACATACCTGTTTCTATTAATTTCTCTGTATTATCAAATAAATGACTATAAGTTTTTTTTTTTTGAAAAGGATATTTTTTTTATTCAAGTAACTGCAAATAGGAAACCAAATTGGGGGGGGGGCAGGCTGGGACAAATAATGGCCACCTCCTCCCCTGGAGAACAGGAGAAGAAGGTAGCCTCTACACCCAATGGTCAATACAGGCCCCCACTCTGCTTCAGCATCCTAGGGGCAGGGCCCCACCTTCCCTGGGACTGGGGTGGTCCGTAACCCAGCCTGTGCTGCCCCGGGCCCCTGCCCCTAAGAGTGCCTCAGAGGAGGGGACCGCGGGCAGAACAGGAGGCAACGAGGATGAACATTTGGTGCTGGTCCCAGCAGCAATGACGGATGTCTAAGAATGGAAACATTGAACGAAAACAACACAACTGTCCGGAGGTAGTTTGTGAACAGAGAAAAAGATGGAACTAGAACCTTGTGGGGTGGGGAGGAGCAGAAGGGTGGGAGTGGGTTTTAAATTTTAAATTTAAAAAGAAGATTTTAAAGCCTCCATAGATGTACTCCAATAATGTTTTTAACAGATTTAATGAAGTATAACTTATATACCATAAAATTCACCCATTTTAAATGTATAGTTCAATGACTTTCAGTAAATTTGCAGAGTTGTGCAACCAGCATCACAATTTAATTTCGGAATATTTCCATCACTCCAAAAAGATCCCTGTGCCCATTTGCAGTCATTCCTTATTTTTAACCCCAGCCACTATAATTTTTTTTTTTTAATATCCACCTGCCACTCCCCATTGTAGATAGAGAGTAACTAAAGGACAAACTAATATATCTCCTTCATACACACTGAGTAAATAAAAGTGATTCTTGAATGAATTTCATTGTGGTTTAACTTGGCATTCACCACAACTAAGTGGATTTACTAAACAACTGAGAGTTCAAATATGATTCAAGGGAAATATTTACAACTTTGGGGGAAACAAAACATTTTCAAATAGCTTATTTTCTAAACTAACTGGGGACACATTACAAGTAAACATTATCAGTCTAACAAGAACAGAAGCCATAAGGGTTTAGTTTTTAACTTTCGTACACTAATTACAAATCATTTCCATTTAATCTGGGCCAATCCTAGGCCAGCCTACAACCTTTAATTTAGATTGCTCTTTGAGGTTTTGTATCTCCTTAGAAGTTCGTTAGTTGAGTTGACTTTCTCTTGGATTTTCTGAGTAGACCAATAAATAATTTCATTGGCCTCAATCATGTTATAGCCTTATCCCTGCATTCTCCCTTCCCAACTCCAAGAAGAGTTATTTCAAATCCTCTGCTTAAAAACCTTCCATGATTTCAAATTGACCATGTAATGAAGTCCAAACTCTCTAGCATGAATTTAGTCCAGCATATTTTTCTGTCTCCTTGCTTGTCCCTCTCACATTCCCACCTGGCCTGTGAGACATGCTACTCTTCTCACTGTTGTCAAAACCTGCCAGGCATATCACACATCCATGTCTTTCCTAAGGCTGTTCCTTCCCTGTGTGGTGCTATCCCATCTTCTCCTACTTAGACATGAAATCTTATTATTTGGACAATCACTTAAATGCTTCTGTGACCCTTCTCCAATATTCACCCCTTTCCTCAGTCAGGTTTCCTCTTTTTCCATTTGTACTCATTAATATCTCATTTTTTATTCAAATTGATTATATAGAAGGATGAGAACTCTGTCATAGTTGGTTATATGCTCCTATCACCTTTCACTGTATCTGTGATATAGTAGGAGTTTAATAAGAATATATAAGTTTATGAATGATTACGGGAATCTTTGAAATTCTCCCTTTGAAGAGCTGGACCTGGAATCACTCTGACATCTGTCTAGATGAAACACATTCCCAGCTCTCCAGTCTGGAGTACTTGGTATTTGTGTGTGTGTGTGTGTGTGTGTGTGTGTGTGTGTGTGTTTCTTTTGTACAAAGATATACATTGAAACTTTTAAGCTTCCTGTTTGAGATAAAAGCATTAACAAGATGAGATTTTTTTTTTTATAGACTTGGTTCTAGAAGCCTGGCTTATGATGGAAGTTAATATGCTGTTCATCCATTTAAAATATAAACTGTAGGGGCGCCTGGGTGGCTCAGTGGGTTAAGCCGCTGCCTTCGGCTCAGGTCATGATCTCAGGGTCCTGGGATCGAGTCCCGCCTCGGGCTCTCTGCTCAGCAGGGAGCCTGCTTCCTTCTCTCTCTCTCTCTCTCTCTGCCTGCCTCTCAGTGTACTTGTAATTTCTCTCTGTGAAATAAATAAATAAAATCTTAAAAAAATTTATAAAAAAAATATAAACTCTAATAGAGGAAAATAATTAAAAGATAATTTTTCCAATCCACTGTTTTCCAGATTAAGAAAATATTGCTCAGTGTATTTATTTGTATAATTTTCTTTTTCATCTCACATGACAGAGGATTGAGACAATCTTTTCATTTTTAATCCTTTACATCTTTTTATTAATAACCTAGTTAAATGCTGTGCCTAGAATATGTCCTTTCTCTGCACAGGATTTTGAAAGCCACAGAACTATTTCATAAGGCAGATCCGGTTTCTTGGGGAAGAATGCAGGGAAGAATTCACCATTCCAACCCACTTGTAATAGAATATTCCTCCCCCAACATTTATTTGCCACTTGGTAGCCATTGGGTTTTTGTGTGTAACGAAAAAAAAAAATCATGTGGCACTAGATGGAAGGTCTTAAATTCATTTTTGGCTATTTTTACCCCCTATGTATCAGCTCTGTATTTTGGAAATCATCAAGGAAAAAAAAAAACCTTTAACTTCCCCCACACTCCCATCAACTAAGTAGTACTCAAACACTATTTAAGAATAGCCAATGCTTTTTAAAAAGTTTCTTAAAAAATGGAGAGAAAAATAGAACTATTTCACATGAATGTGAAATATTAATATTTATTAAATAAAAGTTTTTTAAACAAATAAATACATTATTGTTTTTGTAAGACCTCTCTTTGTAAGGACAAGAATTCTAAATTACAGTGTGTAAGAGATGCCTATGGAAATAAATGCCTACATAAAAATTACAGATAAAGCAGGAGATTCCATAAAGCACATAGATAGTGAAATATAACAATTCTCATCTTTCTCTCTATAAAGACATATATCTTCTTTGAAATAAATAATCGTCATTAACAGTATTACGAGATGTCTAATGCATACTAAACACTTCATTTAAAATCTGACAGGTGAGTTAAACATTTGTGCAGACACCCCTTGCTTTCCTTAGAAAGCTCTATTTCAGAAAATTTGGCAGGCAAGCAAATCCTGTTGCCTCACCTGACTTCCATTATAGCATCATTGTAGAATGGGCATATTCCCAAATAATATATTTAGAATTAGGCTTATTTATATCTTATAACATCCCTGGGGAAAGTGAAATTGATTTCTGTTTTTAAAGGTTTTATAGTTAAGTTATTGTTTTAATTGTATAACCTTACTGTAAATTTAGAAAATACAAAATCTTAAACATCATTACATCTATCACGCAGTAAAAAGTTTTCATACTATGCTGCTACTATAATTCATTGTTTTATTTGAGAGGTACTGTGATTTTTTTTTCTCGAGTCAACATCTGTGTTCAGTTGATTTGTCAGAGTTTGCTAAAAGATGTACCATATAATTCCTCTTCTGAATTAAAATATTGGGGCTGAGAAAGTTTAAGACAAATTTATCATGAGTTAATTGTAATTGGGGAGGGGTATTATGTTTAAAGTAACTTAAATCATTAGATCACCTTCAAAGACTGATTGATCAGATATTCTAGTTTTTGAATTTCTTGAATTATATCCTTGCCTAGCATGAGATAAAAAAGAGCAGTTTCCTTGAAGAATTAGTAGGAATGTAGATGCATCCTTTAAGGGGATTCTTATGAAAGTATATTGGGAAAATTAAGAGATCATAGCTAGGAGCTTGAGGAGTCCGGGAAGACTTCATAGAGACTGTAGATTCTTGCTCAGGGATGGAGAGGTAGTTGTAAGATGGAGGAGGACATTCCTGGCAGAGGGTGTGTGGTATGCGTAAGGCTCCAGGGGCCTGGGAGAATATGCTATGTAAAGAAAACTTCATGTACACAGTAAAACTGCATTCATCTTGCCCTACTTTACCTATTTTCTGCATATGTCCTCAGTTCCTAAGGCCATCAGAAAACTGAACACTCAGAAAATTCCTCTCACATATGCTTTGTAGACAAACCAACAAGTGACTTCTAACTAGAATCTCTGTTTTTCTGGTATTTAGGCAGTCAGTATTTATATACTTATATTTTCTACTAAAAAACAAGATCACTGACCGATTACTAATAATATGCTACATGCACACACACATACACACACAAAACCTTATTTCTCAGAGGAAGCCTATGCCTGGGATGTAAGAACTACTGTTATCCCCATTTTACCAATGAGGAGACTGAGATTTTGAGAGGTAAAGGAAATTGAGGTCAGATAGCTAATTAGTACAGAGCTGAGATTTGAACCCAGGAAGTTTGAGCTTAGAGCGTAAGAGTTTTCACCTCTCATTTTCTGCCTCTTCTAAGAACATGTAACAGCACAAGGTTCATCAAAGGGGAATTCACAGAGAATAGACAGTTTTAATATACCAAATCATAACAGACTATATTAGTTTCATATTGCTACTATATCAAAATACTTGAAACCTAGTCAAGATTTTGGCCAATCTGGTTTCTTCTGGAGGACCTAAGGTGAGAATCCATTCTCTTGCCTTTTTCAGCTTCTGGAGGCCACCTGGAATTCTTGTCTTGTTTACTACTTCATCTTATCACTCCAACCTCTTGCTTCCATGGTTACATCTTTTCCTACTGGTGCTGTGCTTCCTGCCTCCCTCTTCTTAGGTCCTTGTGATTACACTGGGTCCACCCTGATAATTCAGGATAAAAGACTCCATCCCAAGATTCTTATTTAATTAAATTAATTTTGAATTAATTTCAATTTTAATACATTTTCAAAATTTATTCTACCATGTAAGGTAACATACTCAGATCCTGAGGTTTAAGATGTGGACATCTTTAGAGAGACCATTATTTAGCTTGCCACAAAGACTGATGCAATCTAGGAAAAATATTTGAGCTCTAGACAAGGAAGTGTGAATAAGCATGAGCTCTGCCCTCAAGGGGCATAGTCTAGTGGAAACTGAGACCAGTCAACATGAGGCATGTCAAAAGTAATAATAAGATGGGGAAGGTCCTACAAAATACACAGTAAATACTTAACAATTAACCTGAGGATGTTACAGAGAAGAGCACATAGCATTCTTTGAAATATTATCAGGACCCCATAAAGACCACTGTCTAAAATAGATTTTCTATTGAGAAAATAGTAAATTAATTTTAATTAATTATCACATTAACAACTTTTGTGAAATCTCCAAAAACATTAAGTATTACCTTAAGAGTTAAAATTTCTTCAAGGATTTTTTTCTATATATTAAAGTTAAAAATTTTAATTCTAAAACAAACAAAAAAGGGACACAAATTCTTTCAGTAGATTCCTGAAGCAAGAGTCCAACCCAAGGAGTTGATTTATATGTAGGCCACTACTGAGCCTATCACTTTATTTATTTATTTATTTATTTATTTATTTATTATTTTTTTAAAGATTTTATTTATTCATCTGACAGAGAGATAAGAGAAACAGTAAGAGAGGGAACACAAGCAGGGGAAGCCAGGAGAGGGAGAAGCAGGCTTCCCGTCGAGCAGAGAACCCGATATAGGGTTTGATCCCAGGACTAGTCCTAGGATCATGACTTGAGCCGAAGGCAGACACTAACAACTGAGCCACCCAGGCATCCTAGTGTATTATCTTAAATGAAAAATAATCCACATGCCAAATGGACTTTTTTTCTCCAGAAATGAAATGTAACCCAGTTATTGACCCAGGTGTGTGGTTTATATTTTTGTTACCTCTTTATTGTTTTTACTTTTATGTAGATCTTAACAAATTACTATTTTGTCCTAGTGTCCTAAAACAAAAGATCTCTGAAGGCCTGCATTTCAAAAATAATATAATCTATAGAAAACTCCTTTACACTATAAAACAATGACTATCCTTTGACCATACCCCAGCAATTTTTCCCTTACCAAGACAAAAGCAATCCAAAACCCAACTAGCTGCTGGGAATCCAGCAGAGTTGATTCTTTTTGCCCTCTTGGAATTCAGCATTAGGCTTTCATACTTTCTTGCCACTCCCATTGGCTTTGAGGGGAAAAGACAAATAATTAACCCTGAAGTAAGAAGCATTTCATTGCAGACTCTTCCTGCTGGGTTAACATACATCTCTAAGAAAGAGAGCTCCTTGGGAGTGCCTCACTCAGTGTCATTATTGATTAGTGACACCCATTCTCTTAGCAAAGCCTTTGGGAACTTAAGCTTCAAGGGGGGTTGATAATTAGAGATGAAGTTTTCAGTTGCTTTTTGGTCCAAATTTGTTAACCGAACTGTTAAGTGATGAGATGCTGATTAGAAAGCCTCCCTGGTAAATCCTGGTTTCACTCATGGCAGTAACCGGCTGCACCTTATTTGAGGCTCACTGTGTTCCTTCACACTTTAAATGATTCCTCCTCTACTTTCCCTCGTGGCCCTGGAAGGGGTACCATAGCATCTCACAGCTTGAAGTTGTAACATATAAGCATCTATTAATTAGAGTAATAAACAGCTAGTTATCCTTAAATAACCTGATTATCCATTCTCTAAAACAGCTTCAATATTAAAATGGTTTTTTTGCCTTTTGTTTTTGTTTTTAATAACTCTAAGACCATGAAAAATGACCTGATATGTTTGATTTAACATAGAAAAATTCTATTACAATTTTTTCTGGCATATTTGGAAATGAAGTCAGATTTTCAAAGTACATAAAAGGCAAAAAAAAAAAAAAAAAAAAAGTACATGAAAGGCAACATTGAATAACTTTTCCTTAGCTTTACCTGAGGATTTAAAGGCAGACACTTAGTAATATAATGAATACTTTCTAAAATGCCTCTGTGTGGGTTCAGAATTTTGCCAACTTGTTTAGAGAATGAGCTAAGAAGTCAAAATGACAAATGTGATTCTTACAAGAGTTAGCTGTTACTGGTGACATGGCTATTGTCAGTCACTGTCAGAATGTGTGCCCTTGCTTAAAGATGCATCTGACAGGTGCTGTGATTGTTCTTGTTCAGTGTCAGTGCTAGAAAAAGCGAAAGAAAACAACTCCCAGCATCACCACAGTACAAAAGTCCACGAGAGGCCTGAACTAGAAACTAGGATATCCTTAAAAAAAGAGGGGTGGAATGACCAAAGAAGAGGAGCTGAAGATGGAATCTTGGGAAAGACCTGTGTTTTCTCTGACATATGTGATGATAGCACCATTTTGTCTGTTTTTGTTTTGACTGGTTTTTTAATATAGGATATTACACCACGCAAAGCTTATTGCTGCATTTAAAAGTCTCATGGTAGGGGCGCCTGGGTGGCTCAGTGGGTTAAGCTGCTGCCTTCGGCTCAGGTCATGATCTCAGGGTCCTGGGATCGAGTCCCACATCGGGCTCTCTGCTCAGCGGGGAGCCTGCTTCCTTCTCTCTCTCTGCCTGCCTCACTGCCTACTTGTGATCTCTGTCAAATAAATAAATAAAATCTTAAAAAAAAAAAAAGTCTCATGGTAATAAGTGCCACAGGGAAAAAGTGGAAAAAGGCCACAGGGAAAAACAAAAACAAAAACAAATGGAAAGTATAGTCCTGCCTGGTCCTTAAAAATTCACCTACTGGACAAGTTGGCTTTCAAAATGTGGCTTCTTGAATTGGCGGTGTGAGGATCTCTTTTTTGGATCTATTTTCTGGGTAGAGTTAGGCAGCTTAACCCTAATGCCTACCTTTATTTCGGTTTTCCCAATTCCAGTTTCCTATCTTGGGAACTGCATCTTCTCAATATATGACATTGTGGATAAGAACCCATTTCCCCTTGCCCTCCTTTTGGGAGAAGATGCTGACTCCTTCACATAGGGATTTGCCCTTACTGTAGGCCACAATGGGGCACAATACCAGCAGAGAGTCCGAAATAAGTCAACATTCATACAGTTTCAGAAATTCAGTAGCAGAGAGATCTTCATTGGCAATTACAGTTACTCTAGAAAAATCTTACCTCAACAAGGGGAGTATCAAAGAGAAAAATGTTGACCAGGGGGACATTTTTGAGGACACAGAACACTGGACATTGACCTCAGGACAGGCCAGCCAGGTGTGATCATGCATCCTGAGTAGATAGGAGCACTTTCAGGATGGTGTCTACAAGTGAAGGAGGAAGCAGTGCTTCAACAGATATTTAGAATAGTACAGAATGGATACGGAGGTTCTGCAGGCATCAACTTCTGCTTCACAAATGCCTCAGAGCTGGCTCTCTGATATTTGAACTGAGATCACAGTTTGATTGGGCCGGATGTCTGGTAGGGTACTTACAGTCTAAAAATGAGATGTGGGAATTGTTACAGGATCCTAAACCCTCCTGCTATAGAAATTTCAAAGCAAAATTCAACCCTGGAACTTACACAGACTAGTTACCCCAACTCCCATTCCTCCAGAATACACATAAATGTCCCCTTCACAGTTCTAGAAACCAGGAACCAACGCTTTTTCTTTAGTTTAACCTGTATTATTGACTAAAGCAGACTGGTTCTGACTAGAGTTACCAGGAACCACTGTATCTACAATTTGTTTGTTTGTTTATTTTGTTTCATTTCTGTGAATCAGGAAAGGAGAGTGGATGGGCAGAAGAGTTTGGACTCACATTCCTTTCCAATATTGGAATTGTGTAAATTCTGTGAAAAGTTGAGCTTACTTGATTTTAATTTTTTAAAAAAATATGGAATGTCATTTTCCTCCTCTTAAAAAATTTTCTCTGATTTTCTACTGCACTCTATCTAGCACCATGTTGGTGAAATTTTGGTAACATAGATACCATATGGAAAAGGTAACATTTGTTATATTAAATTAGTTTATTAAGTTTTAACTTATTAAATAAGAAACTTAAGAGTTTCTTAATATCTTAAGGGTCTTGGTTTAAAGGAGAAAAGATTGGCCATTTACAATTCTGCTCCTTTTTTTCTCTCCCTTTTTGGGTGTTATATTTATTTCATTTTATCTATTATTAAAATATTTTATTTATTTGAGAGAGAGAGAGCGCGCAGAGAGTGGCATGAGCAGGGTGAAGGGCAGAAGGAGAAGCAGACTGCTGAGCAGGGAGCCTGACATTGATCCCGGAACCCTGGGATCATGACCTAAGCTGAAGGTGAATGCTTAACTGACTGAGCCACCCAGGCACCCGTTGTATTATGTTTACTTTAAAGGCAAGGACAAAATATTGTGTTTTGATGAAATGTAGAAAGTAGAAAGCAGATGCTGTCTGTAAAAATTCTGGAAGCTGGCCTTTGTATCCTGCCTCCTAGAAGCTGGGAGGCCAAGGAAGTAAAAAGGAAGAGGAAGAGCGGAAATGGAAGGAAAAATACATAATAGGCACATTCTAGTGTGGAGGGATTCTCCAACTTGACACCCCCATATCACCTTTTCTTCACATTTAAATAAGCTTTCCTTAACACGTTATTATTCCTTGACACCATAACATAGGGCAAAGAGCTCATACAGCCTTTGCCCCACCCACTTCCATTGTTCTAGAAAGCTGATTAATCATCCTGTGAGAGCTGACCTCTGTGGGAAAGCTGTCTCAGTACCCAGGGCTACCCTTTCTGTCTTTATTATCCCACTGTACTTTAGACACACGTGACATTACAGGCAGATTTATCCTGAAGCTTGTAAAGCCTGAGCATCAGGCTTGCACCTGCCTCTATCCTAGTAGTGGCTGGATGTTGTAGAGAATTCTTTATAGGAGGCCAATTTGCAAGTAGGAAGCAATTCTGTGTAAGCAATGTCTGGTAAATTATCAAAGAGGTAGCTCTCTAAGAATCCAATAACTTGGTGTATTTTCTTTTTTATTTGAAATAATCATGTTTTCCCTGATTGTGCATTTATAATTTTATATTCTTTTTCTTTTTTAGTTTGAATAAAAATTTTAAAGATTAAAAAAGATTATTGATTTGAGATAGAAAACATGGATACTCCAATAGCATTAGACAAGTCAACAGTTTTATGATCCTCTTTCTTAGTTATAAGACATTATTTTAGTAACTCTTCGGTTTACCTCTTAGGGTGTTACAAAACTCAATATCTGTAAAGGTAAAATTAATGAGGTTTGAGGATATGATGTAATTTGTAAACCAATACTTTCAGTAAGGAATTTGTTTCTAAAAGCCTATATGGTTAATTCAAACTGAAAGTTTCATTTCTTTTTTTGTTGTTGCTATTGTTTTATTATTTATTTATTTATATTTAAATTCCACTAATTAACATATAATATTAGTTTCAGAAGTAGAGTTCAGTGATTTATCAGTCGTATATAACACCCAGTGCTCATCACATCATGTGCCCTCCTTAATGCCCATCACCCATTGTCCCATCTCCCCAACTCCTTCCCCTCTAGCAATCCTCAGTTTGTTTCCTAGAGTAAGAGTCTCTTATGGCTTGTCTCCCTCTCTGAGTTTGTTTTGTTTTATTTTTCTCTCCCTTTCTCTATAATCCTCTGTTTTTGTTTTAAATTCCACATTTTCTAAGAGAACTCCCAAATGGTTTTAGACATCATAAAACCTGGAACCACTCCTGGTACCTGCATAGCAAGCACTTCTTGTTGAGATTTGGAAAAACTCTGATTCAAGATACCCAGATTGCTTCCAGGATCAGTGATAGAAACCAATTCTTGGCATCTTATGGATGAAAGCATGGGACTGATTTCATCTCTTTTTGCCTTGGCTTTATTATTCACCTACTAGGAAAATAACTGCCTATAGCTTCCCCTCCAGATCCAAAAGGTAGGAAACCTTGGTTGAGATAATCCCTGATAGACCTCTCATAGATTCAGTTTGAGACTGATGTGTCCAGAAATTTAGATCTGTGACTGGTAACCTTCAACAGAGAAGGCTGGGACCTGGAGTGGCTAATGGAGATAAAAGTTCTAGGGGAGCAGGGTGATATTATCTACAAAAGCAAGTAAAACATCTAGTAAATTACCTCTGCTTGGAATTGAATTTATTTCTTCCATGTGTGTCTCTTCTTTAAAACTATGGGATCTGTAAAAGGGATAACCTTTCTCATTTATCTCATTATCCTCAGTGCCTTCTGTAATATATTGTCTAGAGTTGTCTGAGTAAACTAATAAATTGGCAAATAAATAGGAAAAAATCAAGATTGTATCCTCCTATAAAAGCAGGTAGCCAATATATTGTTAACTGAGCTTGAATGCCATACTAGAAATCAATGCCAAACAATATTCCTTTAATGTGATTTCTCAATGAATGGAAATTTTTAAAATGGTCTTTCTAATGTGTCAGAGAATTTTATTTTAATATATGACCAATATGTGAATTATTATGGCTTAATTTTGTTAAGATCCTCACAGAGTTCTAAGAAGTATTATGACTAAATAAAGTAATTAGTCCCTTTGTGGTCATCATGATATTCAGGCATAACCAAGAATGTACACAGAATATTATTTTACTGGATGCCTGTGAATGGCTCCCCAATGTTTTCGAGCTGTGGTTTGCATTGAATTCTCCTTAGGGATTCATTATGCTTTGGTCCTGTGCAGTCTCTGGAGGGGAATAATGTGGTCATCACATTCAATTTTTTCTTTGAAATTGATCAAAGAAGACTTTTATCAGCTAATCAGATTACTGAAGAAACTGTTCCTTAGTCATCCTTTTCGGAAATGTGCTGTTATGAAATTTGCATTCTTATTATAGTTAAAGACTCCTGAGTGTGGTTAGCTTAAAAGTACCATATGCTTAAGATTCAGCAATCTAAATTTGATGAACTTCTAAAATTATTTTATTAGTTTAATCAAATTTTGCCATTTTTTTTCTGACTCTTAAGAGATTTTTACCATATATAATCTCTAAAGAATCCACCCTATTTGTAGGGGTTGACTTAGAAATGTAGGTGTCCAAATGTATATACTTCATTCAGATCCATCATTTTGAAGAGTTAACTAAGATTATAGAAAACCACTATTTTGTTGAGAGTTTATTTTTGTCCATAGCAGATAACGAGGGAGACATACCTAAAACCATTTTCCCCTATCTCTACCAACTAGATTAGGACCTAAGGTATAATGGAAGAATGGTTACAAATATATTTTTAACAACTGACATTTATTAAACACTTCCTTTGTGCCAGGTAATGTCACATTTATGTTTCACGTCAGAGTCTCTGGGAAATAGTCACTAGGAGATTTTTGTGCAGTTTCAGGAGCCTTGCTCTCAGAAGCAACGCTTGTAAAGGAGAGAGAGCAGCACGCCTGGGCTAAGGGAGAAGTTCAACTGTGATGCAGTTGAAACAGTGACCTTAGCAGATCTCACAAAAGGCTTTGGACTTGGAATGGCTTTTTGAGGCTCAGGTCTCTGTATCCCCACATCAACCAGGTTATCCAGTGAAGAAGGGGTATAGTCTTGTGTGGGACAGCTCCCTTCAGCTAAGGGCAGTTCACAGAGGGGTACAGCTGAGATCCATCAACAGCCAATACTTCCTGCACCTGGAGGAATGAAGGCACACTTCATATTGACTGTTATGTATTATCTCACTTCATCAGTGTGTGCTGGTAAATATTTCCCACTGGCTTGTAGTGGGGGACCGGACAAGACTGGCTACGTTTGACGCCTTTGTCGTTTTCCATGGGGTAAGTACTCCCACCATGACCAGTTTCAAGTTAACAGCTTAATGGTAGTCACACAGACTTGAGAAGAGGAGTGTACAACCTGTTCACAGACATGCAAGCAGGCTCCAGAACATCCACTTTAAGCAGTGTGTAAAGCCTATGGCAAAAATAATATTATTATTTCCACTTGTGAAATGGGAAGAACATATGAGAAATGCATGGCTCAATTCTTCTAGATATGTATGCAGCCCTCAAGCTTCCCTGCAAAAGTATTTAGTGTAGAATTTTTCACCATGACATTTAGAATTGCCTGCATATTCAGTTTCTTAAGTATGTGTATTTGAATAAAACCATGCTTTCACAGTTTTCCAAGTAATAGCTAAATGCTAATTTGAGGAGTTAATTTAGTGATTTCTTCGGTCTAAATTAGACTAAGGAAACTCTAGATGTAAAACTTATGTCATAAAACCCAAGTGTTTCTAATCCAAGTGTGGCATTTAGAGGTTTCCGAATGTTTGAGACTGAAAACAGATTAACAAATGCAGGTAATTATGTTAAAATCTTTTATAAGAAGCTCCTGGAAGTCATTCTAGAGTGGTGAATCAAGATTTCTGAGGCCTGACCAAGAAAACAAGATCACCATGAGCTATTCTCTGAATTTGGCCATAATAGGTTTAATGGTTCCTAGAAATATGTCTATTCTTTTGTGTAAGGTTATTTTAAAAATCTGAGGTTGGTTTTTAGGGCAATGAAAACATTTTGTGTGATACTGTAATGATAGATGCGTCATTATACATGTCCAAGCTTATGTAAACACCAAAAGTGATCCTGAATGTAAACTATGGACTTTGGGTGTTGACGATGTGTCAATATGTGTTCATCAGTTGTAACATATACACCAGTCTGCTGGGGGATATTGATAATAGAAGAGGTTATGAATGTGTAGGGGTAGAGGGATAATGGATACATGGGAAATCTTTATGCCTTCCTCTCCATCTTGCTGTGAACCTAAAACTGTCCTATAAAATATTTGAAGAAAAAAGCTGTTTTATGTACATTGTGAAGCAACTATGATACAGTATAATGAGAGAGCCTGAACTTTATAGAGAAAAAGATTCATGTTGAAATTATAACTACACATCCTTGGGCAAGTGCTCAAATTCTCTGGTTCCTAGTTTTCCCATCCATAAAAGAGAAAGTAATACCTCCTTGCAGGTTGTTGACAAGTTTAAATGGTGCACATCAGATTGCCTGTCATACAAGTGCATAATAAATTGTAGCAGTTGGAATTAATGTTGGAAGTTGAGTGTTTGAAACTGAATATGGAGTTTTCAGTAGACCAAAGTAGTTGTTTTATGTTTCTTGGAATTGCTCTTAAGAACTCGTATAAATTATTTTCATTTGTAGTCGGGAATATTAGTAAACTCTGGGAGTATGTACGGGCTTACTCCCTACAGAATGATTCTGAAAGAATGAATTTTAATAGGTATTTAACATGGAACTCATTAAAATTCTATAGTGGTGGCCCACAAATGGAACACAAACAATGAATAGAAGCCAATACAAATAAGAATGGCCCAGAGAAAAATAAGATGACTGGAAAAAAAATATGAATTATCAAGCCTATGGACAATGTATAGAAAACTATTTCAATCATTTTCAATGCAAACACTCAAGTATAATAATAAAGCTTCTATTTCATACTTTCCACTTCTTGCTTACTGAAACTAACCTCCTTCCTATCTAAAATAATCCATATGCCGTATTGTGTTCCTTGTGAAACGCCAAGCTGCAGATACACTCCATTCACTGGGAGATCTCATTAAGCAAACAATTCAAAGAGCAGCTTTGCTATTGTACCATGCCTGATATTGACAGATGCTAACCTTACCAGCAAGACTCCTCTTTTGTACACTTATGATGGGGAAGGAGGTTTTCTTTCCTTTTCGTAGCTCAAGAGAGGATTGACAGAGACACTGAAGTCACATTTTGCTTATTCTTCAACATGGCTTTAGGATACTTGTAAGTGGTACAGAAAAAGTGAGACTTTACTGTCTGTTTCTCTGCTTTCCTCCAATTTTACTTTGTTTTAGCGGGTATCTGGAGTCATACTTTATGTCCTCACAAAAGGCCACAGGACATTTTTATTAGACATGGAAGAAATGTTACTTAGCTTTCTTTTATTGGCAGATTTCCATGCAAACTGTGACTAATACTGCTTCCATTGTTGTTTGACAAGAAAAGAAAAGACAATTTTTTTTACTCACAGTTAGAAATTCTGGAAGCTACTAGATAAATAAGGGATATACTCTTTACCTTTCCATACATTTCTAAGATTCTTGATATATAATAGAAAAATTTTAAAAATTATATCCAATAATATGTAACATCATATTGTCCCTATCAAAATAAAGTAAATCATTGTCTTGCTATTTCTATAAGCATTAACAAAATAGAAATGTCAGAATTTATGACTATCTTTAGAAAAATTCCAAATGGAAGAAATATTCTGGTGGGATGTGAAAAATTAAACATTCAAAGATAATTTTTACATGTTCTCATTTATGTATTAATAAGTATAAATGTTAGAAGGAATATGAATAAATAAATATAATTTACATATTAGATCTGTTTTTTTAAATGATTGGTTTCCTAGGGGTTTGGTACATATCTGTATGTTTTTACTTTGATGGGCATATTTCTAGAGCTAAAAAGTATTAAGACAAAGAAACTTAAATTGTGGTCTACTTGTGTGCTCTTATGTAATGAAAGGACATTTCTAAACCAAATATCTAGTGATTCATTCCCCATGGACCACGTATGAATGATGATGTAAGTGACAGATTGATAACAAAAGTTTTGGGCCAATTCCCAGTTCCTCCAGAGTTGACAAGAACAGTTTTAGGCATCTGAAAGTGTGTGAAACCGAGGCTTTTCTTCTCCACCTGATTGTACATGGCTTTAACAATGTACTGTACCAAGTTTATGAATGGAAAGTCAAGTAAATGGAGGAGACACTAATAACTAACAGTGAACTTGTGATGTTTGCTTGGACAGAGGCAATCATAGTATTAAAACTTGCTGATTTCTTTCCCCAACAAAACGTTGGCAACCTGCTTCCTTCCTTGCTTGCTCCCTTTTTTTTTTTTTTTTTTCCTTTCTCTCTCTACCTGTTTATCCATTCATTCATTAAGAACTCATGGGTTATACCATTTATAGTTCATGACTAATTCTGCCAGGGATTAAAAACTTTTTTATATATTTGGACTGGGACTAAGCAAAGCCCAGGTGTTTTCCTTTGACTGCTTATCACAGGCATTATGGCCAGTGTTAGCAATCAGAGGAAAAAGTCCTTTTTTTGCCTATGAATAATTGTAGACAAATAATTTCAGCTGCCAAGTCAGGTGAATAATTGCTTATGAAATAAACTACTAGAAGCCATGAGCGATAATCAATATGCAAAACCAATTAAGGTATGAATTCTGTAAAAGCTTCATGGTTAATGGCACTTGGAATATGAGTCAAACAAACCAATTTGAAATTTTGGCTCCCATTTTATCCTATCTAAACCTAAGATTCTTCTTCATCTGTAAAATGGGTACATATTAGCACATAAATTTGTTGCAGATAATAAACCTAGTCATGCATGTGAAGTACTTAGCATAGTGGTTGACATAGAAGTGGAAAGCATGGCATGCTTATAATGGCAACTAAGAAACTTTTCCCTATGAACCTTCTGAAATTAACTAAACCTAGATATTTGATCTTTTCCATTCCCAAGAAAAGGTTTGAAATAACCTAAAACTTTGGTTATGTTAAAGTTCTCTTCCAGGGTCTTTGCATATTTTCTCTCTCTCCCTCTATTTTCACTTACATCCATGGCAGAATGAGGGTGGGGGACTGATTTTTTGACCTAGAAAATATATTAATAATTAATTTATGAATTACTTCTGGCTTACGATACTTACTAAACCTTCCATGTTAGAAGAGAAGTAAAAGATATGTATTTTCCTTTAGTACAAAGAATTGAATACATCACGTAATTCCAGAAGCAGGATTCTTTTCCCTTCATTTTGAGAGAACTGTTATCTTCAGGCAGTTTTACAGCTTTGTCTGATAGAAACAAAGCTCTATTAATTCAGGAGCTCTGAAGGAAGAGCTAGAACTCCAAAGAAGAAGTTTTATGGTTAGTGACAGAGTCCAGTATTTTATCCCTGTCTGGCCTCAACTGTCTGTTGTTAGGTAAACAGAATGCAAGCTTCTAGACTGGATCCCAAGTTCCTAGTTTGTATGAGCCACATGTCATTTCATCTTTTCTTCCTATGCCATGTACATATGGACTGCTATTTTATTTATACCCTCAAAAGCCTTTAGTCTTTTTAATTTTAACTTTTGTACTGAATATTTAAGTAATTTTGTTATGTATCAGTAAGTATTGCACTATGTTTTTATTATTTTCTTCAAGTCACTAAATAGAGAAGCATGGAAATTGCCACTCCAGATTAGCTCATTGTGTCATCAAATCCATTGGTTCATCCTAGGCCAATACCAGATTCAGTTGAATGTCATGTAATTACTAAGCAACTTGGTATCATCACAAACAAGAGAACACAGACACTCATGTGCCCATTTTTTCGAGTTCTTTCATCAGATTTTGTTGATGTTGTCTAAAGAAAGCAGCTGTAGTTCTTTTAGTTTGAAAAGCTTACATTATGCTCAACTAAATACACTTGTCATGGAAAATGATAAAATTGTGGAAAGGGAGTTACCTAGAGAAGATAGAATAATCACTATTTTCCATCAGATTTGATTTAATAATTCTTGCTGCATATTTTGCTTTATGTTCTCTGACTTAAAAAAAAAAAAGTCTAAACCTTCCTTCTTATATTAAAAACAAGTATCTGTTTCATTCACATCTCACATAAAAAGGGAAGTGTTTGGGTGCCTGGCTGGATTACTTGGTAGAACATGCAACTCTTGATCTCAGGGTTTTAAGCTCAAGCCCCTTGTTGAGTGTGGAGATTGGTTAAAAATAATATATATATATATATATATATATATATATATATATATATTTTTTTTTTAAAGGAAAATTGTGTTGTGGTGTTTCAGTCTTTTGAAGATGCTGTGAAGTTGAAATTGCTAGTAAATGACCTGAGGTCAGAAGGTAAACATCTACATACCACTTTGCAGAGACAGAACAATTTTATTCACCTTGCTGGATGTAATTATCATTTTTACAAGATTCTAGGGAAAACTGTCTTTCTCAACACCCCACTCCACCAAGGCCCTCCCTTCCCACTATAGAATAATATAATTTAAAATGCTGCTGTTGTTTAAATAGCTTATGTTTAAGTAGTTTAGGATTGAAACCACCTGATCAAATTCACAGTCACAGACCATATCTGCTCCATCTCCTAACTTTTCTCATCTTGTTGAACAGAGAAAATAACATGTCCTTCAGATATTTCCTGGTCAGACTTGATTCCCCTGAATGATTTGGAGCTTTTCTTTGATGAGGTAAGATACACTCTGGCTGCCAGCAGCCCCCTTTATCTCAGTTGCGCAGAGGATGTTCACAATATGTTTGAGGAAATGTAACATTTACATGTGGACAGATACTAAATTCTCTTCCTGGGAGCAGAAATGATGGGGGGTAGGAAAAAATTGATCTGGAGAGATTTCTAGATTGAAGAACGCTTGAATTAGAATACTAAGGTTGGAAGCCATACTTCCAAAGAGAAGAGATTTGGCAAAGGTGAATACTGCCCTTTTCTCAATTGTCTCAGTTCTGCATGAATAACCAGGATGTTCCTGGTGTTGTAGCATGTGTTTAACAATGGCCTCTAAATCCTTTCTTTCCAATCTACCTGACACCCTGATGCTAGATTATTCTCCCCAAAGTCCAGATCTGCCATGGCTTCCTCTTCACAAAAATCTATAATGGCTACCTCTTGATTATAAGTTAAGTAATTTTCCTCACTCCCTCATCATGTGTATGGTAGCAACTTACCTGTCCATCCTTTCTTCACTTTGCTCCTTCCCGTACTGTATGGGCAAAGAACCTGTCAACTTACTATATCTTAAATAGATCCCTCCTTTCCCCATCTTACAGAATCCCCCTAAAGCCCTTCTTCCTGTGTCTACCTACCATTGAAGATATTTTTTCAAATGCTGCCTTCATCTTACGAGCTTTTTTACTTATTTTAAAATGTGATCTTTCCTCATTTAGCTTTTTATTGTCGCATTAGTTATAGGGATTTTGAGTCAGAATTGTTGTATTTTCTAGTTGTACTCCTTCCTGTCCTGAACTGTTAGCTCTTTAAAAATAGGGATTACATCTTATTCATTTATGTCTCCCTCAGTGCTTAGTACACTGTTGCACACAATTGTTAAATAACTCTAATAATTACATTGAACGGAGAACCCACCATGGCTACTCAGTACTGTGTATGTGGACGGGTTGGCTTTAAATTTCTAAAGAGATTTGATGTGTTAAAATTAAAATAAGCTAGATTATTGATGCTACATAATATAGGAGAAGAAAAGGGGTTTTTTTTGTTGTTGTTTTTTGTTTTTTGGGGTTTTTTTGTTTTGTTTTTGGCTTTTTTTTTTTTTTGCTTTTTCTCCCCATTATCTAGAAAGGGCTAAGTCATGACCCTTTACTGGATCACCTTCACTTTATCAGTGATATACTCTATTTCATCTATTGAGAAAGTTTTTAACTTTCTGGTTTAAAGCAAAGCATGGACATTTTCAGACTTAAATTATATCATGTAACAGGACACACAGGATATTTGATACTCATTTGAGTGGGGTTTTAATGGGTAAAGTAAACCTTTTCTGGCAATGGAAAATACCTTAATAAACTCACACACTTGATCTGATATACAAAACTCTATGATGGGAAATTTGAGTATGGTCTTTGAAAGGTTTCAAGTTCATTTTATAAAATAATCAATGGTTTTCACTTAGACTGGAATGTCACTAAAAGAAATCTTAGTTGACTCTACACCCAAGCCTAGATAGTGTTAGAAGTTATTGGGTTCTTTCACTGCATATCATTCAAAATGAATAGTCTTGTTCTAAAGTTTTAGACTCTGAGAAAACCCTTTCACTTAGACATAACCCCTCCTGTAGGACATGTCAATGTATACTTTACCATATAATCATGGTAAACAGTATCACACACAAGCAACTAATTTTAGTACTGCTGCTTTTGTAGTATGTCTTTAAATTATGCTAGTTTGCAATGGTGCAACTACATTCCTTATCAAGGCAGTGAAAACTAGATTTGACAACCATGTAGTTTAGCAACCACTCAGAGGTTAGAAGCAGTATATTTTAGGCCTGTACTCTATGATTATCTCCTTAGGGTGTTCAAAGATGTTTATAATATGAACTGTAACCAGTTTGATAAAATATAAAGAATGGCAGCTCTGTGGAAAATGACCATCATACCTTTTACTTTCTTCAAATCTCCTCTCATATCCAGTGGCTAGTCATAGACTTCTCTTCCATTAGCAAATAAGGTAGCCAAAAACTTTCTAAGATTTAAGTTTGTATTTGCAGTTGAATTATACTTCCTTTGCAATTTAGTGGTCAGATGGGCACTTGGGGTGGGAAGCATTGTATGCCACCTCAGAGGTCAATGTTAAGATGCTCTTATGGTTGCTTTATGTGAATGAGACTGCTAATTATCTACCCCAGTAACCCACTTTCTCTGAATTACAATCTTCATTTTTTTTTTCTTTTTTTGCTGGATTCCTAGCTGTCCTATAAGAAATACAAAACAAAGAAAAGTTTATATTTTTCAGTCTCTTTTTCAGACAAAACAAGCTCTGTAGCTAAATTCTGATGAATGGGAAGCTAGTAAGAAACATGATGTAGCAGCTTCTGGGAATAGTTTTTTAAGACTTTAGACTTGTGCTTTCTGTTTTTTCTTCCCTTCCTTCTCTATCTTCTTTGAAATTTATATGTGATAGCTAGAGCTCTAAGACCATGAAAAAAGAGGGTTATTTAAAAAGAATGATGGGGCAGAAAACTGTAAACAGTCTGGATTCTTAAGACCTTGTTGAGCAGAGCTTCCTTTAGTGATCTACGCAGCTGTGTCTGGACTTCTATGTGCAAAAGAAATAACATCCTTTGTTGTTTATGCCCCTATTATTTCTGGTCTCTGCTATCTTTATTCATACAGAGGTCTCATAGAGCAGTACGGCACTTAGTGGAGAACTAATAGTGAATCACAGAATAGAGAAGCTTAAAGACAAGAGGATTCTTAGTCCTTATCTGTCAAATTTATCATTGTATTTCCATCAGCTTGAACAGTGCCTGAAACAGTCAGTATGAATGAATGAATTTCTGAACAGTTTGCAAACAGTAACTTTATCTTACCCCATTCAAGAGTTCTACTTCTTATTTCTGTTTTACATCTTACTTTACTGGCCAGAATATCTAAGTCAGTGTGGATTTTGGTTTTCATTTCCTACTCACAAAAAAGGGGTTTCTAGAACATTCTCCTTTTGAAGAGAATGTTGATGTTTGGGTTGAAGGATTACCTAAATACTAATACTTTTCCATAAATTTTACATGATTGTGTTAGATTTTTCAAGTTCAGAGGTTTGCTATAATCTTGTGATAATCAGTACTTCATCTTAGTTATATGGATTTATGAGTTGAAAATTTTCCATTCTAAAACTGCCCTTCCAATATATATTTTATGTATTATTGGGAAATAAATTGCTTTTGAATCACTAAGAGTCAGTTCAAAGTGCCTCACATATCGCTTATTATTCACAGCCTGAAAATATTTAAATATTGAAAAGACAATCTAAAAAAGATTTGACAAAGAGATTAACAAAGGAAATTGCTTAAAAAAGCTAACAGTTCTTTTGGAAAATTACCTTTAATGCAGGTACTTGACACTAAGCAAAACAGTAACTTTCCAAAGAAATAATTCATCTGCGAATTCATCTCTGTGGTTCATTAATTAATGTGTATGGTAATTAAAATCTGTAGTTCAACACCAAATGCTAATAGGGCCAATAAAAATATTGAAAGAGGTTTTATTTGACTTTTAATTATATTGAGAGTTTATACCCCTAGAGGTATAAAGAAAAGAATTAAAAGTTGTTAGTCACATCTTCCCAGTTATGAGACTTTAAACAAGCCATGATGAAGATTAGCTTTTGATATAATTATTAATTATTTGTGATACAGTGATATCACATTGCATCTCAAGTAAATTTGTGATCATTTATACATTAATTTATATAATCTATAAAAATTGCAAAGGAAAAATCAAACTACAAATAATTTCTGAAACTGATTGATGTTTTAAGATGTTGATTTTATCACTTTTAAAATGTGTGTCTCCTCCCTGATATGCCCTGATTCATGATTTATGCATGAATTTTTGTTATTAATTTATCATCAATTAGAGCTTCTGTTACCTAACAGTTGTCAGATAGAATGGCTTAAGATCGATTTCTGTAAAACAGAATTCTTTACACTATTTCCAATAAATTTAATTTACTATCACATATCTTGTCTGTATATTTAGTAAATCCATTTAGTACTTTACGACATATTGCAACGAACTCTCTTAAGGGTGCGCTGCTTTCATCATTGTCTATAACCAGGTATTTTGTTGTTAAGAGAATTGCGATTTTTCTTTAGTCATGAGAGAGAAAACTCTCTCACTTGTTTAAAAATTTTGCAACGAAATGTATCACAGCCATAGCTACCTCACTATCTATTCATATGAGAGCCTTGGCAAGAAGTTTAGTTAGACTCCGGTAACGTTTAAAAAAAGAAACCAAAAACAAAAACTGTCTAGTCATTTGATTTTTCTCTCTGCCTGTAATCTGCAACGCAAATGCCTGAACTCTCACCCTGTTCCAAAGGTGATAACCTCAACCTATCTCCTGTTTAATTTTGGTCAAAGGGTTGCTTGAATGAAACAGTCTGAATGGGAAATAATTGTAAAGACATGTAGTCCATTCATTTCTTTACCTAGTCTGTTTTTTAATCTGAATTTTAATCTGCTTTTTAGTCTGAATCAAAGTGGACTCCCAGAAGCTTTGTAATTGGATTCCATTGTTTTGGGGCCTCCCTTACTTCTTCCCACCAGATCCTGAAGAATTGACCCTATTGACTATTCTCCCTTTAGAGTCTATTGAGGGTTCCCGACAGAGCAATTAATGCTTTTAAGGATATTATCATAAGCCCTATACCCATGTATCAAGGCTGTTTTGGGCATCCTGATCAGATGGAACATTTTCAGGTCCTATAATTTCAACTTGACTATTATTTTTTTTTTCTGAATTAACTTTCACTACCAAACCTGCTTATCCTTCTGCATTCCTTTCCCCAAAATTGGAGTCACTATATATCTCACCACATCTAGTTAATCCCCAATCACCACTATTCTACATACAAGATACACCTAAAATTTATCCATCTTTCACAAGACTCACTGCCCTGACTGAACATTACTAATAATTTTCTTTTTTCCATAGGCTCCAGCATGGTTCACCAAGGCACTATCACCAATACTATCTTTATTTAAAATTTTTTCTTTGTTGATGATACTTTGTTCATCATTGATTTTTAAAAATTATTTTTGATTTAAAAATATTTTGTTGGGTGCCTGGGTGGCTCAGTTGATTAAGCAACTGCCTTCAGCTCAGGTCATGATCCTGGAGTCCCAGGATCAAGTCCTGCATCGGGCTCCCTGCTCAGTGGGGAGTCTGCTTCTCCCTCTGATACTCTCTCTCTCCTGCTCTCCCCTCTCATACTCTCTCTTTCAAGTAAATAAAGTCTTTAAAAACAATAAAAATAAAAACATAAAAATATTTTGTTAAAATAATTTCACATTAATATTAGCATAATATTTAATAACACTGCTATAATTAATATTTATTACTCACTAAATGTTATTTATCTTGCTTCCTGTGTTTTTGTTTTAATTTTGCATCTGAGGCAAATACCTCACTCACTTCACTCTAGTCCCAACAATGTTCCACAGACATTCATCTTTGTTAGTTTTTACTTTTACCTGAGTCAGGGACAAGATAGCTACAAAGAATCACAGGACGGGAGGTAGGGAAAGCAGAGGAATCAGGACTTTGCCTTCCAGCCTGAAGTTGTTCTGAGGGAGGCAGCGGAGAAGAGTTCATGCTAAGTCAAATTTCAAGTTTCAGTAATTACCTTAAACTGATCCCGCTATGCTTGGGTTAAAACTCTATTCACAGCTTAAAGTCACCATAGGCTGAATTACCTGAGTAAATGGAAGGGTCATATGCTGCGTCATCCAGGCTGGCTGAACTTTCCTTCTTCCATTACATAAAGAAGGAGGAGTGAAACAGAAAAATACTTATATTCTTAGTTACGGCACAGGCCACACTGGTTTTACACATTGGCCACATCTATTTATCTGATTGTTGTCTCTTACTTTTCACTAATTTGTTCACTGCTTTATCCATAAAACTTAGAACAGTGCCTGATGCAGAGTAGGATCTTAACATTTTGGCATCTATTTATTCATTAATTCAATAAATATTTATAAGAATCTGCTATGAGCCATCCAATTTCCCATCCACTGGGAGTAGAGTGAATAAGGCAGGCAAACCTTAGAAAGGCCGCCATTCTTTCTTAGGAAGTGTGGGTAATAATCTCATCGTATCTGATGGCAATACTTACATAATTTTTGTAATGACCTCTCTTAAGTGTGTCTTCCATTAAGTGTCATGGAGGCAGGAAATCCATCTTGTTTATCACCTTATCACGTGTGCCTAGTGGCCTAGCATTTAAATAAAGATTTAAATAAATGTTTTAACCACAATTCTCAGTATTTTGTCTATGAAGATCTACCTGAATGATTTCTTTTAATGTACATATCAGAGTCAGTATTGTTTGTTCTGAGAAACTGTTTTGTGAATGTTGTTGATTGCCTACTCTGAATCCTTTATTTCTCACTAATGGAATTCTGGTTTTGTTTAGGAATCCATCTTCCCTTATATAGCCCCCAGGATTGCAGGGAAACTGACTTCTTTTCTGTTACTATGAATTTGACCCAATTAGTCCCCATGAGAGTATTTCTTTTTTTCACCCTTTCCCCCAGCTTTTTCTGAGATATAATTCTAATGAAAATTTTCCTAATCTTCATGATTGGCTTAGATATGGCCATGTAATTTATGTCAGTTTAGTCTGAGACAATGTTTCCCAAGGGCTTCTGGAAAAATTTCCCCCATAATCACCTAGAGAGCCTTTCCCTATAGCAGTGGTTCTTAACTGTGGGCGATTTTGCCTCTCAAGGGATGTTTGACCATGTCTGGAGACATTGTCGATTGTTACAGCTTGGGGAATACTACTGGCATCTAGTGAGCAGAGGCCAAGGATGATGCTAAACACTCTAGGGGAAACAGGACAGCACAAGAATTATTTGGCCCAAAATGATTTTGGTCTCTGTAATGTCAAGGTGGGGAATTTCTGATCTAACATATACGAGGAAGCATGTAGTTCTCTCTAGTGACTCTCACCACCAGACGACCAAGGAAAACTAGCTTTAGGATGAAGTCTAACTGTAAATGTGAGAAAGAAGAGAGAAAATGATTATGGGATCTTGATTACATATCCAAGTAGTTGTATCTAGTAATATTGAAGTTGGTCTTGGCTTTGAACTTTGAATCATCTGAGCTGATGTATTTCCTAATTGCTTTTACCAATTTGAGTTAGATTATTTTAAAACAGACATTAAAAGCATCATAACAAAAAAAAAGCATGATAACATATATAAACTGGTATATATTTCTTTATTATTCAGTAGGAATCCACTTGCTGATTCCATTGTGCTTTGATTTTCATTCAAAAGATTGTTCAAATCTCGGGGCGCCTGGGTGGCTCAGTTGTTTAAGCGACTGCCTTTGGCTCAGGTCATGATCCTGGAGTCCTGGGATCGAGTCCCACATCAGGCTCCCAGCTCTATGGGGAGTCTGCCTCTCCCTCTGTCCTCCCCTCTCATGCTCTCTCACTGTGTCTCTCTCTCAAAAAAAAAAAAAAAAAAAAAAAAAAAAAAGATTGTTCAAATCTTAACTATACTTTTTCTTTCACTTGCATATCTGCATTCAAATTTTTACATAGTTTTTCATTTTCATCTGTTTTATATTTTTATGTACTTTATACTTTACATAGTTTTATATTTTTTGTACTGAATATATGTGGTACATATTTTTTAAAAACCTATCACTTTAATTGAATAATATTTAGGTGAGATAATACCTAAGAAGTTAAAGAAATTCTTGTTGAATTTAGAATAAATGCATACCAAACAGTGCTTTTTAAAATATTAATATGACTTATATTTAATTGTTTTTTATGACTTTTGAAAATCACACAGCAGCACTTGAAATAACTTGGAGACAACATAAGAATCAAACTCCAACAATGAACCATTTTTTAAAGATTGAAACCTATAGATTAGCCTCCTTTCTTTTTCACCACTGACATATCTAGACACTTTCTCTTTGGGCAAAAACAAATGGTAGAATTATATGAGTTTTGTTGCATTATGCATGCTATAAAAAAGATCTTTACATATTTGGTGAGTAGTTGAATCAAGACTTCAGGATTTGGGGGTCTTAAGCTTTGTTTACCAAATTTATATTCTGTAATTTCATTCAAATCTATTAAAACAGTTTTGTTTCTCTCATTGTATCTCTAAAATGAGAATAGTTGTATAGGGGTACAAAAAATTAAAATGAGAATTAATTGGTACAAACAGCTACATAACATTTTATGAAGCTGAAAAGCTTAGTAATACTTTCTAAGAGATAAATGATAACTGACATAGTTTCTGAGAATTATAGCTAAAGTTTCATTTAAAAAATAAGGTATCACCTTGGTTAATATGTAACAATTAAACTTATTTTATGCTGAATATATTTAATTGTACTAGCAGGGGAAACTAGCACATTTTATATTTTTCACTGTGTCAAATCATTTGATATTCTGGTACATAACCTGAAAGCCACTGTTGTGTATAAGTAACATAGCATGAGAAGATGTTAGTTAATTTAATCTCTCTCTTTTTTATAGTTTCTTTTTCTAGCTTGTCCTAAGGTTGAAATTAGCACTTAGATTTTTAGACAGGACACTTTCCAGCTATTAAAGCAGTTATAGCCCAGTTGCAGAAAGAGGGAAAGACAAGCCTGGAAAACAGTGAAGTTTTGGGTATTCATCTGTCACTGATGGACTGCAGTAGGAAAGGGGGCTCTTTTGGCATGTTGCCCTGTGTAGAAGAAAGTAGAGCTTGGGTGGGAGGTAATTCCAGAGCCTTAGGACACTGACCTGGGGACTTTCTCCCCAGTTTCTAGACCATCAATCCCAAGATCTGCCAATTGCTCTGAATCGAGGGGGGAAGAAGTTACAGGGTTAGAGTGTCAAAAGACTTCTTAGCAGGGTGAGTACTAGAGCCTTGAAATTGAAGGTAACAGTTTTAAAGGATTTCAGAGTTGTTCAAGTGTCAGGAGCCAATGATTTGTGAGTTCTGTCCTTGCTCATGCTTCACCCCTCTAACCTTTATCCAGGGCTAGCCTGCACAAGTGGTGTAAGCTGCTGCCAGTGAAGTGTGATTTGAAGGACATCAAGAGGCCCACTTGGCCCTAATTATTTTCCCCTGGGTCTGTCATAACTTCTCTCTTACCTAGCACAACATTTGGCTCAATAATTCTTGGATGGATGGATGGATGGATACATGGTTGGATGGGTGAATGAACAAATGAATTTATTTAGCACATATATATTTAACAGTTATTGCATGCCAGGAACTATGCAAAATGCAGAGGATCCAAAAGTAAATACAATCAGTATGTTCCCACTTTTCATGAGGCCCAAAGTCTATTTAGACAGCAAAAAAGGTAAAAATAAATACTACAATTATGAGTGAGGGTTCTGAAAGTTTAGAAGTAAATAAATAGGGTGTTAAGGGAAATGGACAATAGGTCTTCAAAAGAAGGCATCTCTGGTATGAAAAATGACCCTGGTTGAGAAATTAGAAGGAAGAAATACAATCTCATTGGCCCTGGTTATATGTTAAGAGAGTTTGCCCATGAAAGAGTAAAAGTAGGGCACTGAGAGTATCAGAAACTTTTGATGGAGGAAACCCATTTCTAGGAAGGAGAAAGCCAGATTGCTGTCCGTGCAGCACTGAGCTGAGTGTAGACTAGAACAGAAAGGGCTTAACAGGGCAGGACAGAGTCTCTGAGCCAGGTTGGGGGACCAAGGAGCCTGAAGGGTGGTGTCCAGAACCAACAGGTCAGAGTCCCATTGGCAAAGCTGGTGGGATGCTGTGTCCTGGGAATCCAAGTTGAGCAGATGAGCAGCGGTAACAAAATCTGACTTGTGAAAAATATTGAGAACTCCATAAAAGAGTGATTTATTGATTGATTGATTGATGGAAGGGTGAAATGTTATATCAATCAGAGATGAAAGAATTGGCTTTGGGCCACTGGTTTAGCTACAAGAAAATGTGGGGCTATTTATTTATTTATTTTTACCATATATATGTATGTATGTATATTTTAATTGTAGTATAGTTAACATACACTGTTATATTACTTTCAGGTATACAGTACAGTGATTTAACAGTTTCATACATCACCCAGTGCTCATCATGACAAACATGAGTGAGTGGATGAAGGAATTAATGGATGGAGTATGATTTATCATTCTGCGATCCATGACCCATGTATGTGTTCCTCTCACCTCTTTCCCTCATTTACCTGACACTGAGCTTCTGGGAAAAATAAAAATAAAAATCATCATCATCATCATCATCATTACTTCAAAGTCCTTGTTTTTATAGAAAATGCTGTAAGTTTTATTTTTATATGTGATTAACCAGGCTTCTAAAGCTCTGTTATATATTCCTGAAACACATAAGCACAGACTGACTTATAAAAGATGAAAGTTCAGCTTTGGGGGTAAGCCTTAAACTAAATTTGCACTGCTTCCTGGTGTCTACTTCAAAATTCCAAAGATAAGAGTCCCTTTATTTGCAATCCATTATCACTATTTAAACATCTTTCATTGCTGAAGCAGTGCTTTAAAGGAGTTGGATGGGTTGATTTTGAACAGTAGCAGTTCATAAAGACAGCAGAGCCCTCACCTCCCAACCCTATCTCCTGCTCTGTTTCTCTATTTTGAGCATGAAGAATCTTTTCAGTATCAGAGAGAGGAATACGTTTTTTTCTCTAAAAGACATCAAGGGGAAGGAAGTGAAGCAAAACCCCAAAAGCAATCTTTTCAAACTTGTAAAAGTTCCCTCTACAAATCATGATTTCTGCTTTCTAACAACAACAAAAAAGCCTTCTTGAACATCAAATAGCTCTTACAAAATGGCAGTTTTGAAATATTCAATGTACACAAACTAGAAACATATGGATAACATAGCAAACTTTTAGAAGTTAGTGCATTAAATGGAAAATCACCTCTGAACACACATTTTATATGGTCATTCCAAAACCACAATGTTACTAATGTTGGATAAATCCTGAAAACAGCTAGACTTCGGCTTTCCCTAATTGTGTCTGACCCATTGCTGGGTTTTTTGTTGTTGTTGTTTTTAAGAGAATAGTATTTCTGTACGTTACTTTACTTCCAGAGTTGTGAATTCTGGACTATATGGGAATGCTTACTGAATTCACATTCCCCATGTGCATGAAAAAAATAGAGTCAGTCTGCGCCCACTGTTGAGTTTTCATAATAATGGAGGAACAATGGTTTTTGAAAGTCACAGATAATCCCTAATCCTCATTGTCTTCTGTTTTAATGTAACCTTTCTCTAAGTGACTAGTAAGATACAAAATTGACTGATGATCCTCTCCCTTCCCCTGTCTGACCCTACACACACACCCCCTCTCTTAGAGGTGCCAAGGAGCAAAGAACTGACCAAAAGACAGGCAGTAGGAGGGAGAGGAAAGAAAAACAAACCAAGTGATCAACCCCAAGCCTCTGACTGTTGGCTGTTTTCTATTATTCACTCATTTGAGCTTTCTCAGATGTGTTTTTTGAGAAGACTTTCATGTTGTGTTTTCTTTCCTCTCTTCAAGCTAACTACCTTCTTCCATGTAATGGACTGGGGAAGCAGAGCACTTGAAAGTCTAGGTAGGCTGCCAGATTCTCAAGCATGATGCTTCCATCCTCTTTTTCTTCTGAAAACATGATTTTAAATTGTGCGTGAAGCCTTGTCAGTTATGAACAGAAACGAAACTTACAAAGTAGTGGTGGAAATTCAAAAGCAGTTCATTAACCTTTGGTATTTGTGTACAGCTCTAAATATGAGGATTTTTTTAATTATGCATTTTGGTATTTTGTGTATCAACTTTCTAAGGGGCAATCTTCAGTTTATAGAAATATGGTCCTCCTTATGTTTTGATCTACCCTATCAATGTGCTTTTAAATTCTTGCGTCATGAATTAAACATAGAACAATCTCATTCATTTAAATAAAATCCGCCTACTGGGAGCCATATGCATGGCCTGGGTCAAATCCATGGAAGCACCATTGTGGAAAAGAATGCCCTCAGGCCATGTCTTTTCTGTTTCAATTGTCCAAGGGCTAAGAATGAACACCAAAGAGGAAGAAACACATCAATCTGAGTCACCAACACTTCAAAGATAACTCGGGTTTTCTCCAAAGACCAATACACTGCAGGCTTTCATCAAACATAAACTGACTTAAAGGAGTTTCCCAAAGAAGCTAGGCTATGTAAAACTGCTTTTTGTTTGTTATAATATTTAATGATAGAGAAATTCATTTTTAAGTTTTAAAAATAATTCTAAAGTAGTTATTATTATGATCCTATGGAGTAACAGTTTTATTCTGACTTAGCATAATGCTAAGTGCTTTACATAAATACATAATTTAATTATTTTTAAAACCCTATAAGATAGGTAGCATTATTACTCATCTCTATTACTATAATTGAGGAAAAGGAAGCACAGAATACTTAACTATCTTGTTGAAGTCCAAAAAAGCATCATTTGAATATTCTTACTCTGGAACTTAAACTTCAGGCTTAAAAGAATATATACTCATATATTTCATTAATATACTGAAAACTTTCTTACAGAGCTTCCTAATACTAATGTAACTTGATTCTGGGACATTCAAAAAGGAATTTTTTTTATAATTTTGGCTATTGATGGTCATTTCTAATAATTTGAAAATGCCACAATAGAATGCATATTGCTCATTTATATTTCAAAATTTCTAAAGTAGGTCATTTTTTTCAATATTTGTTTTCCAGTTATATTGTCACATGGTTTGCTTAAGTTAAATCTGTACATTATATGTATGGCAGATTTATTAAAGAAATAAATGTCAAAAAATAAAAGAAACCAGAGATAAATATCACTCTTTATAAAGATTTTATAAATCAGTATGCAAATGTAGGCAACTGAATTGAAAAGTGGACAGAGAATATTTTAGGGAATTCAGTGAAGAATAAATACAAATGATTAAGCTCTAACACATATGATAAAATGTCCAAAATCAGTTGTAGTTATAGGAATGCCAATTAAACAACAGTTTTGATCTGTTAAATTATAAAAGATTAAACCATGTTTTATACCTATTATTTCACGGATATATAAATATGAGCACTCTAAAACATCACTAGTGGGAGTAATAATTATTAAAACATGGATACATATGCACATAGTTTAAAGTATAAATAGAAATCCCCATACTTAAAAATTTTTGTTTATACCCTAGCCAACAATTTCTCTTATCATAATTTATATGAGGGAAATGGGGAGGAATATAAAATTTTACCTATAAGGATATTTAGCAGTTCTTATTTTAAATTTAAAAATAATTAAATAATTTATAAGTTCAACATAAAATAAAGGCCTGCCTCCTAAATTTGTGATACCACATGACAGCCATAATTTGAAGACTAATTAATATAAAAACATCATATAGTATTTATAATATACAAAACAAAGAATATGAAATATATACAGTACGATCTCAATTTTAAAAACAAATGTCTTCTCTCCAGATATACATATAAGGTAGTTATTTTATATACTACATATACATGTTATATACATATGCAATTGTATATCATAGAACATGAAAAAGTAATCTGTTGTCTAAAGGTGGTAGGGTTATAGGTTATTTTTCCCTTACTCTTTATGCTTCTGCACTTCAAAATTTACTACCATTAATATACAATTTTTTTTTAAGATTTTATTTATTTATTTATTTATTTATTTGACATAGAGGGAGAGATCACAAGTAGGCAGAGTGGCAGGCAGAGAGGGAAAGCAGGCTCCCCGCTGATCAAAGAGCCCGATGTGGGGCTCTATCCCAGACCCTGGGATCATGACCTGAGCTGAAGGCAGAGTTTTTAACCCATTGAGCCACCTGGGCACCCCCCAAATTTTTTTTTTTATAATTAAAAAATATAAAATACCTGAGAGAGCATATTTCTATAAAGTAAAGATGAACATGGCTAATATAATTAGGGATCAACCCATGTGTTCTCAGGAAATAATAACCCAATATAAATCCAAGGTATTGTTATTAGTATGTGTTTATCTCAGTAAACATGTAGAGAAATTTAACCTATTACTCACAGAAATATGAATTTATATAAGCAACAATGATATTATCCTACATATGTTGATGTTAAGTGCTGCTGAAAATGAGAAAGAATAGGCATTTTCAAACCCCACTGGTGAGAGTGTGAAATTGGTACAGACTTTTTGGAGGGCAGTGTGTCATTATCTTCAAATTTAAAATATATATATGTTTAAAGTTAGCAATTTTACTTCTATGAGTTGATACTATGAACAGAATTGATACTATGAACAGAAACAAAATTGGGTGTACAAAATGTTCAATGCAGCAGTTTTTTTAAATAAAAACAAAGTACTGGGGATAATCAAAATGTCCATCAAAAGAAAACTGTTTAAATAGTTTGGTTAGTTGATTTAAAAAAATTTGAGACCTAATATAATAACGTAGACATATACACGAGACATATTATGTTTTTAAAAACTCCTGACATAATAATATGTATTAGCATGGTTTAATTGAGGTTTTAAAAAATCTGAATATATAGAAAATAGCTGAAGATATAAATCCCAAATTTAACAGTGGTTATCTCTTTGGAGAGGAAAAAAAAAAAGGCCAGGATTATTGGAGGCAATGAAACGGGAATTTCATTTTGACTTTTATTCTTGGTGGTTTGAAGTTCTTGCAGTGAGAAGTATTTATACATAAAATTTATATGATTAAATAATTTGAAAGGTTCAAAGAATCAAGAAAATTGTTAGCCATTTGTTTTAACCAAACATGAAAATATTGGCAGATATCATCATGCTGTTAAAACTGTGAATTACTTTCTCCAAAATAAGAATATTTTCCTTCTTCCCTTAGACTATTTTAATTTTTGTGGCCAGCATAAAGCTGATCTTGGCAAGAGTGAAAGGCATTCTCATAAGTGAAGAAATCCGTAGAGCAATACCTCTAGTATATTAAGTTGCAACAGCCCTTTCTTTAATGCTTTTGGTTGTATCATCATCTCTTAACAAAACATTTTTATTTTTCCAGTTTAAAGTCCTCCAGTGACCGTTTTGCTTGATTTCTGTTTTGTCTCTCTCTTTCTCTTTTTCCCCCCTTCTTTATGACAGTAATGCAAAGTAAATTTGGATTAAAATGTCTTGTTCATTTTTTGACTGCTCAGTTTTCTTCTTCCAACCTGAGCCAAAGAATATTAATATTTTCATAGGATGTAATGTTTCTCTTTAAATTATATCATTTTTAAAAACTGAAAACAGTCACTTACTATATAAACCATTTGTTAATTAAAAATAGTAGATAATACAAAAATACAAAGAAGGTAAAAATACCTCTCTAATCCTGTCCCCAAAGAGATAACCATAGTTAAAATTTGGTGTATATTCTTTGTGTATCAAACTTTATAATATAAACTTTGTGTATCAAATCAAAAGTTTGTATATCAAACTTTTTGTGCCTTTTTTCCCCCTCTCATATAATGTACCTTTTACCCATATTATCATTTACATTAGCAGCACAGGATTATACTAGATGGATATTCTATTTTGAGACATTGAGGTTTCTGGCAGACCCAACTGGTTACCAGTTCAATAGCCTCTCTTTCCTCCTCCTTAGCAAATACTGCCTCCCATAATAGAGGCTGAAAATGCCAGTTACTCAGTTTCTTAGTCTCTCAGCTAAGGCATAGGGCACAAGGCCCAAAACTGGTCAAAGAGGCTAAGTAAAATTTCTGGAATAGGTTTTCTTCCTTAGAGAAACTTCCTCTTGTTGACTTAAAAAAAAAAAATTATTGAAATAGTTGAAATACAAGGTTATATTAGTTTCAGGTGTGCAACATAGTGATTCCTGATACATCATTCAGTGCTTACCATATTAAATGTAGTTGCCATCTTTCACCATACAATATTAATAACTATTCTCTGTGCTGTACTTTTCATCTCTGTGACTGACTGACTTTTTAATTGCAAGTGTGTACCTCTTAATCCTCTTCACCTGTTTCACACATACACATTCTCTCATTCTACCGTCTCTCCTCCGGCAACCGTTAATTTTGTTCTCTGCATTTATGACTCTGTTTCTGTTTTTGTTTGTTTTTTGAGATTCCACATGTAAGTGAAGTCACGGTACTTGTCTTTCTCTGCCTGACTTCTTTCACTTAATACCCTCTAGGTCCATCCATGCTGTTGCAAATGGCAAGCTCTTACTCTTTTTCTATGGCTGAGTAGTATTTCATTGCACACACACACACGCATCTTTTTATTCACCTGTCAATGGGCACTTGGGTTCCTTCCATGTCTTGGCTACTGTCTATATGCTGCAGCGAACATAGGGGTGCATATATCTTTCTGAATTAATGTTTTGTTTTCTTTGGGTAAATACCCAACGGTGTAATTACTGGATCATAAAGTATTTCTATTTTAAATTTTTTGAGGAGCCTCCATACTGTTTTCCATAGTGGCTGCACCAGTTTGCATTCCCACCAAGAGTACATGAGGCTGCTCTCTTCTCCACATGCCTGCCAACACTTGTTATTTCTTATCCTTTTGATACGAGTAGCCATTCTGACTGGTATGAGGTGATAGCTTCTTGTTGGGACTTGTATTTCCCTGATCATTAATGGTGTTGAGCATCTTTGCTTGTATCTGTTGGCCATTTGTGTATCTTTTTTTGAAAAATGTTTATACAAGTCTTCTGACCATTTTAATCAGGTTGTTTTTTGGTGTTGAGTTATATGAGTTCTTTATATATTTTGTATATTAACCCCTTATTGGATAAATCATTTGCAAATATCTTCTCTCATTCAGTAGGTTGTCTTTTTTTTTTCATTTTGTTGATGGTTTCCTTTACTATGCAAAAGCTTTTTATTTTGGTATAGTCCCATTAATTTGTTTTCGCTTTTGTATTTGCCAGAGGACATGTATCTATAACATGTTGCTAAAGCCAGTGTCCAAGAGATTACTGCCTATGTTTTCTTTTAGGTATTTTGTGGTTTCAGGTTTCACATTTAAAGCCTTAATCCATTTTGAGTTTATTTTTGTATATGACATAAGAAAGTGGCCCAGTTCCTTTTCTCCTCCTCTCCTCCTCCCCCTCCTCTTTTCTCTTCCCCCTTCTCCTCCTCCTCTGATTTCTTCTTATGTAGCTATTTTTCTCAGTGCCATGTATTGAAGAGACTGTCTTTTCCCCATGACATATTCTTGCCTCCTTTGTTGTAGATTAATTGGCCATATAAGCATGGGTTGATTTCTGGACTTTCTGTTACTCTCTCTGACTTTGGATGTGATAGTATGAGGTAGGATGTCTAGAACTACAGGAGCTTTCAGGTCACCATGAGGAGTAAAGACTAAGAATAAGACCATGCCGAGGATAATAGGATGTAAAGATTAAGATTCTCAATCTTTGATGACACTCCTAAATTGCTGAATTAATGCTGGAAACTACACACCCCCAAGGAATTAAGGAATTCTTAGGGGCTAATAAATTATTATTGTTTAAGCCTCCTTAGTCAGGTAGTCTGTTACTTGCAGCTAAAAGCAAGCCAGCAGATATAGGGCTGTTTCCAGTTTTTCACCATTTCAAACAAAACTGAAATGTTCATTGTTAAACATATAATTTTGTAAATCTGTCCAGGTGTCCCAAGATAAATTCTTTTTTTTTTTTTTTAAAGATTTTATTTGTTTGACACAGAGAGAGATCACAAGTAGGCAGAGAGGCAGGCAGAGAGAGAGGAAGGGAAGCAGTCTCCCTGCTGAGCAGAGCGCCCAATACGGGGCTTGATCCCAGGACCCTGAGATCATGACCTGAGCTAAAGGCAGAGGCTTTAACCCACTGAGCCATACAGGCGCCTCACTGAGATAAATTCTTAATAGTGGAATCTCCATAGCATCCCAAGTAAATAGTTACTCAATGTCTGATTGAATCTTTTCATTATTATTTCAAAATCCTAGATGTGGAGAGGATGGAGGAGCAAAGTTAGGATACCATTGATAGAATGTTGTTTTATCCAACATAAGCATTAAGGCAAAGCAAAGACAACACATTTCTTGGATGTTGTAGGTTTAAACATTAATTGTAAACTGCTTTTTTAAAAGATCTTTCCAAACTGATTTTTCAGAGAACTAGAATCCATACAATGAACAATGAGCATAAACATGACTTTATATGTAAACATGTATGTTAGTTTTTGTGTATATACAAATCTGAATTCTACAATGAATTTTACCATATTATTAAGTGCACATAGAATAATCCTGCATCAAAGGACTATTGAACTAATGGAAGTTTTATGTGAAGTTCAACTATCTTACCCTTTGGCTAACGACTATCAATCAACCCACTCATTGCCCTCAGTTATGTATTATCCTTTTGAGGAGTTAAAAGCAGGTCGCTTCAGATCTTTAGTGCATTATCTCATCTCTCTAATCTACTGAACAGTATGTAGGGCTCCCAAAATGAAATGACTGTTCCAACCTGTAGAAATAGCCAAGATTGTTACAGTGGTTCTTTGATAACTCCTGCATTTTAGTGGTTTTGCAAGATTGGTTTTATTTGGAAAGAGAAAAAAAAGGGAAGAGGCGAGTTTTATCTGAATATTAAGCTTTTTAAAAATATAACTGATGACAAGAAAAGGAAAAGAAATGCGTATTTCACGTTTATTATAGTGACAGATGATCAGTTAATATTAAATGATTACCCAGAATGAACTGCTGAACAGTAGAACAATTGCATATCAACCACAAGAGCTTAAAATAAAGACTTTTTTGGATAAGTTATCTATGACATGGTCCCCAAAAAGCAAAGTTTATGGACTCAGAATCTTGTGGCAGTCAGCAAGCCACAAAACAATTTGCAGAAGGCCCAGAAACACATTTCAAAGCAACACTTTACAGCAGGATTAAAGGTTAGAAACTGGCATTTGATGCTAAAACCAATCATATATTGGCAGTGGGGGTAAGATGTACATTTATGGGTTTTTGAAGATGATGATCAGCCATTTTCTAGGAGGACTTTTTGTAAATGTGTATACTGCCAAGTTATTTTTAAAAGAAATTTGAAATGAGAAGAGCATATTAACACTGTCCCCTGCTTACAAAGCTGTGATTTGACATTTACTGTTTTTCAGACAACTGTGATGCTTGATGTCCACTGCTATAAAAAAAAAAAAAACACTTTGACTCATTTATTCATTAACTGCTTACCAAGGACCTGTATGTGCTAGGCACTGTTGAAGGCATTCAGAATATGGCAGAGAACAGATCAGGCAAAACATTTTGCTTTCATGGAGCATTAACAAAAAACAAAATCAAAACCAAACCAGAGTACTATTGAGTTTGTATAATTTGTCTGAAGGATCATAATATGTTTAGTAGTAATCATGAGGCAAACTTTTTGGGAGGGGGACTTAATTTATTAAGTGTATTTTGAAATATATTTGCATAGGGAGACTGGGTGGCTTAGTCAGTTAAGCATCTGCCTCGGATTCAGGTCATGATTTTGGAGTGCCAGGATCAGCCCCAAGTCTGGCTCCCTGTTGAGCAGGGAGTCTGCTTTTCCCTGTTCCTCTGCCCCACCCCCACACCAGCTTGTGTTCTCTCTCTCTCTCTCCAATAAATAAATAAAATCTTTGAAATATATTTGATGAATTTGAAAGGAACAAACTCCCCTCCTTCCCAGTTTGACATTCTGCAATGGGGGTTAGACTCTCAAGTGTCCTACCTTAGAAAGGGACTTAGAAGATAAACTGTCCCTTAGAAAGGGACTTGTAGATAAACTGTAAGAGTAGTGGATGAGCAGTAATTAGTGTGTATTTAATAAATATTTACATGTTTTAGAAAGTCCCATTCCTCTCCTAATGATGTACAGATGGCTCTACTGTGTTTTGAGCAAAGTTGGGAGTCTGGAAGGAGAGAAAAGACCTTCTACTTGAAATCCTCCTTTTTGTGCTGGACCGTTCACTGAAGAGGGCCAGTCTGTGTGTGTCTACATCTCAGCTTCCCTGACATTTCCTAAGTCCTTTCTACCCCACAAGTGTGGTACCTATCATCTTACATTATCTTTGGGGTCGCTTCTCAAAGCTATGGTGGTATCGGTTCATGTGTCTGACCACTGTGCTGACTCTTTCATGTCAGTTTACCTTATAGGTTTCAGGATTCACATTCTTATGGTGGTGGAGTGGAAAAAGTTTAGAACTCTCCATGGAGAGAGACTTAGTGAGACTGGAGCCTGACCCAGGCAATTGCTGGAACAGACTTTTGGGCCAGGGATTGTCTACAAAAGATCTTGAAAGCCTTTTACTATTTCACCTCTAGGAGTCAATCCATTACCTATATTTGAAATGGTGACCTTGTTAATGAGACAGAATTAAAAGCCTGGATAAACACAACTAATTTGGAGAAAGAAGTGCTTATTTCTTCATGCTGATTAATACGCAAAGCAACAAGTGGTTTTTTATATACAATAAAAGTTATGATCACTTGTTTTGATAACTTCTTTGCCTAACATATTATAACATCATTTGAATTGAATCTTGTTTTCAGGGAAAATTTTTAGAATATCAAATATTGCCCTCTTTTAAACATTTTGCCCTAAGTCTATCACAGTCCTTACTGTCACTGATCTTCTAAAAGTTTGCTATTGGTGATGGAGAAGGTACAGGTCAGAGAGAAAGTCGGAGAACATGGGGAGAAGCTTCTGGAATAGAAGATGAAATAAAAGCTTCATCCACGAAGTTGTGTCCCCTCCTCTCTCTCCAGTAGTTACTGTTCTGTGTGAACGTTGGTCCCTACTTATAGCCACTGATATAACACTAACATACTGTGTTACGTATTTGTCAAAACTTTAAAGTTAATTTCATCCAAACTAAAATTGACCTGGATATTTTGGGATGGATGTCAATGGAGGCTTTGAAAAGTATATGGGGTTTTTGTGTGTGTGTGTGTGTGTGTGTGTGTGTTTTTGTAAATTTGTGTGTTTTAAATATATATTCTAATTTCTATTGCCTATTGTCTGATCTTGTTACTTCCTAATTTGGTTAAATACTACAGCTGTTGAAATAACTCTGAAAGAATCTTTCTTGTTATTTTCCCAGAACAGTTAGCATTATCAAAAACTGAAAATGCCCCAGTGTCTTCTCAGACTATTTCTTTATGGAATAAAGATTACGTTTCTTTCTAATTGTAATCTCTTCTCTCTTTTTTCTATTCCATTTCTCTAGATATGAACCTAAATTAAGAAACATTGTTTTCTATAATAATACATGAATTATATTAGCTTCCCCTGAAATTATTTTTTTAATTTGAAAGCTAAGGGAAAAAAAAACAACAACAACAACAACAAAAACACAACACAAAGCAAAACCTAGGTATCACCCTCTCCAGAACAGTTTTAATTAAAATCTGCTTTGAGAGCAGAAAATGGATTATGTGAACCCTCAAAAGACTTTTCATGCTTGTGAATACTACAAAAGATAGAAAATCTTTTTCTCTTTGGCTCAAAAGGAATTTTTACAATTTTAAACTGGTGAAGAGTTTTAAAGCTTATAGGTCATTTGCTTTTGCAATCAAGTCCATCTTTGAGTTAAGTCCTAATACCTCCCTTGAAATAATTGGGTTTAAAAACAATTTACAAAAACAAATTTAAATTATACTTTTAACTATATGGAAGTTCTCACACACACCCAAAAGTGGAACACATAGCATAATGAATCTTCATGTACAAATTGCTTAGTCTCAACAACTGTTAAAATGAGCTAAACTACATTTGAGCTCATAAGCTAAACTATAACTAAAAAGTGATACTTGGAGGCAGTAAGCACAGGCAGTCTAAAATCATTTACTTGGATAAAGGAAAGTTTCCATTGCCATGTCAAATTCGGGCAGTTCATGAGAAGATGAAACGGGTTATTAATGGGTCATCACAATTAATTAGTATGTTAGGTTGTGTTTTATGTTGTATATATCTTATGATCAATAAACAGTTGTAAAACTAAACAATCTTTAATGGAATCAAAGCTCTGGCATAAAATAAGAACTAAATTTGTGAAAACTATTTCTCTTCTTTTGGACATATTAAGCTATGGGTATTCAGGTAGCTGCATGCCTAAAATATATATAAATCCTTCAGGGATGCTTAACACTTCCCAATCCCTCCTGTAATAGAGTTCTTGTCAGCACTTGGTAGCAAGCCAGTTCAGAATTCATCTGTCTCATGATGAAGGGCAAAGAATCAGCCAAACCCTGATAATCTGATAATAATTCGATTTAGTTTCATTTCAACTTTAGTATATGATCATAGCAAACCAAAGCCCTCCCATGCATGGGCAAGTTGGCCAATTAGGGCATTTGGTGGGTTCGTTGAACAGAATGAAGTGTTTTGAGAGTGAAAATACAACTCTGCTAACTGGGCTTGCATGTGGCCTTTGAGGACTGGTACTATGACCTCAACAAAGCAAGATCATAGAACTGGAATGAGGTAAGGACAATGAGGGCAAATAAGAAACTTCCAAGGGGAATGGTTGGTTCTGAGACATAACTCATTCTTTGATAACCTTGCTCAGTGTTCCTGGACCTAACTTTAGGTGGGAAGAAGGTAGTGCTGCCTGGCTTTTGTAGTAGAGCTTCAGAGATCTGGAAGCAGTAAAAGAAGTGGTCCTTGGGAACCATGTTAATGATAAAGTCATGTTCCTGAAACACCTGGTATTTTTGTGAGTTATCACAGACTTGTGACTCATAGAAAGAGGGGATAAAGTGAAATTTGTTAAGGCAGAGAGCCCCTCACGTCACCATCAGACAAAGGAAATGTTTGTATGGGTCAGAAGCATCTGGCTTTATTTTGTTTGAGCCTAAAATTTTCCATCATTTTCATATTGCTTGCCATAGGCCTTTCAGATGTCCCTGGCCCATTGCCCTTATGGGTGTTTCCAGAGGACAGGGAGGTGAAAAACAGCATAGGCATGCATAGTTCTTCTAGGAAAGATGCTTTTATGGTACCCTTCTTCTAAATTAAAACAAAACAAAAAAAGACAGGAACAAAAAAGAAACAGAAAGTTACATATTCCTTCTACAAAAAACTAATACCATTATTGAATAAGTTGAAATCAAATGATGGAAATTGCCTCATTGAGCTTTTAAATACTCCTTTAAGGTAGAGCAGCATTATAGTTCCCAATGAGAGACCAGTGATTCACTTCTCCGGCCAGAGTCCCTTCCTTCCCTCTGATACTAGCATTTATTTATCAGCTTGCCTGACAGTCCTCACTACCCAGTAAACAGGAGAGATGCTCAACTGCCAATCAGCCTCTTCTGTCTCCTTTTAGTTTATCTTATAGAATATTTAGAAGGGAATAAAGCTGTAAGCAATGGCTGTGCATAGTCAGTGTTTGGAAAAAATCTTTAAAAGGGCTATTTTCAGTTTGGATTTAATTTCTTGACATATCTCCATCATCTGCCATTTGTAAAGGTAATGATGGCTTGCCTAGTATACTCATTTTAAATTATTGTTTTATGGTTGAAAACCTAGACTTCAGTGTCTACAAGGGGCAAAATGTGGAGATGAATGAAAAATAATTCAGCTAATCTAGGATAAATAGGCCTAAATAAACAAACACCTATCCTGAACCTCCCAGCATGATATTTGGTCAATCTCTGATCTTCCCATTATGCTTCCCAAAGTAGCCCTAGCTGCTACTACTAACTGATGTTCTTTTCAGGTTACCTTCCCTATTTGTTCTATTAGTACCTTTGGTATAAACAGATCATGGTCTCTCTCAAATACAAACTCCAGAGATGATTTTTTCTCTCTGCTATTCAGATGCTGAAGTGCTTTCTAACCCAATAATCAAATCCTTTTCCTTAAAGCATATCAGCACCAAAGCTTCTGTTCTAATGCTAGAGAATGAGATCGCTTGCCAAAGAATGAGGAAGCAAAAGACACTGATACCCTCCTTGAGGCCAATTATTTTACTCTCGGTTTCTCACTCTGGGCACACAATAATTAAAAAGTGCATCCTGGCTTATTTATTTATTTATTTATTTATATTTTGTCAACTCTTCTTGCTAAGTATCCAATTCCATATGCCTTTTAACGGTATACCCTGACACAGAGTTAAATTTGTATGTTTCAAGGAAACACATTTTGTAAAGCATAGAAGTGACAATAGTTTGTAGATGTTATACAATATCCTGACTTACAGTTCAAGCCAGAGTAAAATACTGCAGTAGATGTTTACATTTGCCACTTTTTGTTACGACTTTCATAGATCAGAGCAGACTTGTAACAGTGTTTAATGTTATCTTTAATTGGCAAAGATATAGTGGGAAATTATTCAGCGATAGAAGGTGAACTTATGAAACCAGTGAATTATATACATGGCCTGATGTTTTCCTTTGGAAATACTGAATGCATATGTGGAAACTTGGAATTAAAAAGCATGGAAATGGAAGAAACCCTATAGGTCATTGAGTTCAGACCCATCCAGACCCAGTCCAGACCCATCCCCCACCATGAAATCTTTTAGCCACTTGCCTTATAAGAGTCTCCAAGTGCTCAATAAAGGAAAGTTGAAGGAACAAAAAGAAAACAATCCAGGTTCAGCTTGGACATTTCTAGGTATTCCTTTTTGAAGGCAGCTCACTCCTGTCGAACATTTCCAACATTTAGAGTGCTCTTTTCTATGCTACTTGATAGCATCTATTACTTTATTATTTATTAGTATTAATATTAGTATTACCTTAATAGTCTCCAATCTACAGAGAGAGACCCCACTTGAAAGAAATACCAGAGCACTCTGCCAAACTTGATCACCTTTGGGCTTTTCAAGGGGGAAAAAGATCCATAAGAAAGCTCTAGGAAGAGCCATTTAGTTTGTAGTGGTTATTAATATTTCATATGGTTTGAATATGCTGAGTTATCCTGTCCAAATAATGAATATGAAATTAATGTAATAAAATATAAATATAAACACAGAAGGAAAGGCTTAGCAAAATCCTCTGAAAAGTAGAATGGTGCTGGGAATAAAAATCACATAAGTTTACTCTGTAGTTTTATATAGGTGGCTAAAAGGTATTAGTGGTAATCTGTTAATTCAAGATGGCTTCTATCAGTTTACCTCCAGATAGCCTACATTTTCACAAGTGAGAAAAAGCAGACACATTGTCACGATATCTCTTAAACCTACCCTCATCCCCCTCTCCTCCTCCTTATTCTGACTCTGAAAACTAACTCCTCTAGGATAAACCCTGATAACATTAAATCTGGAGCTACCATCAGGGCTGTTTCAATGGATTACCAAACTGAACCTCCTGGCCTTCTGTCTGGGACTGAGACTGGGGCTAGCTCTCAGCACAAATGCTCATCAATCTTCTCTTGCTTTTGGCCTCTGGTTTCTAAGTAATGGTCTAGTTTCTTGCTTGTGTATTCTAGTAAGAGTCAGCTGGGAGAAGAGTTTTCCCTAAATGCGCTGACAAAAGTAGAGAAAGTGGGAATGAGAACACTGTAATTCTACCAACCCTAACCTCATTCTGCCTCAGTTTCCTTAAGTGGAAACTTACTGCTTAGAAGCTACTAAGAACCAGACCTCCAGCCCTAACCCCAAGCATTAGAAAAATATCAGTACCTTTCACAGGTCATGGAATGCTTGTTGGAAACTCTAATAACTTCTATGAATCTACATAAAAGAGTGAGTTGTTTCCGCAGGATGAATGGTCTCCACAAATTGCTGTGGAGTTAAAAACGGTTCAAATGTAACTTTCTTCAAAAGACAGAAAGTCTAAATGCAGCAGTGACTTCATTAAGATTCTACATTCGTTTTGTTACAGGGGGTTGAAACAAAGTCATAATTGGATTCTAACTTTGTGAATTGCAAAAAGTAGGTAGGGTTTTATCCCCCAAATATAGAAAAAAATGATGTATTTCCCATTCAAACATAGAAGTCAAATCTATTGAGTATACAATTAAATCAGTATACAATTAAATGCACATTTTAAAAATGTACTGTTTGTTGAGCTCCACCAAATGTGTCCGGTCATTTAACCACCATCACACTCAATATATAGAACATTTCCGTAGTCCAAAGAAGTACCCTCATCCTCCTTTGCGGGCAGCCTCCTCTCCCCACTTGAAATCCTGGGAAGTCACTGATCTATTATAGAGTGTTCACTGTCAGGTTCAAATACTAGTAATAAATACTTATAGGTAGAAAGTAAAGACATCGGCAAGCTCTGATGGAAAAAAATTAGAAAGTAACATGTAATTTGTGTGGAAATTTCAGGATATAATTTTTGTTGTGAACACTAATTTTTTTCTTCTACACTGTGCATGTCATGTTCAAACATTCATTGATTATCTGGTATTAGGCCCTATTCAATAAATAATAAGACTGATGCTGCCATCATAATCAAAACAATGCAGTTTGGCTTAGAAATGGACAAAGAGCTCAATGGAATGAATAAAGAGACAAAAAATAGATCCACATAGATGTAGGAACTTAATATAAGGCAAAAGTGGCATTTTGTTCCAATGAGAAAAAAGATCATTTATTAAATGGACAGTTTGGCAAAACCAGAACTCCTTCTGGAAGGGAATAAAATTACCTCACACCACACATGAAATTAATTCTAAGTAGATTGAAAAAATATAATGTAAATAATACTATTAAAATATTATAAAATGGATTTGGAGAAGAATAGGAGTAGGGGAGATATTCGTAAGAGAAATGGAATACCCGAAGGCCACATGCTTAAACATAGACCTGTTTTTGTGGCAAAAGGTGATAGAAACTAGACAAAAAAGAGATTGATTTACAAAAATTGCTTGAAAACTGATTAAAAAAAATAATGAAAAGAACAACATATCAGTAAATTTGTAACTGCAGTGACTCCTAAATTAAAAAGGTGTTTATCCTCATTATTAGTCAAATAAAAATTAAAAGTACAGTAAAATATAAAGTTTTTCTCCTGTTATATTGTCACAATATTTTTAAAGACTTTATGTATTTATTTGACAGACAGAGATCACAAGTAGGCAGAGAGACAGGCAAAAAGAGAGGAAGGAAAACAGGCTCTCTGCTGAGCTCAATCCCAGGACCCTGGGATCATGACCTGAGCCGAAGGCAGAGGCTTTAACCCACTGAGCCACCCAGGCGCCCCGATATATTGTCACAATTTTAAAGCAGAATGATACCCAATACTTTTGAGGATGTAGGAGAAGAGATATTCTAACATATTGAAGTGAACAAATTACTTCCATCATTCTGAAAAGAATTGGCAAAAATGACATTTTATATACCATTTTGGGAATTTTTCCTACTGAAATAAATGTACCAGTAATCATATGATTATATACAAGACTGTTTTCAAGGATATTTTGTATTCATGTCTAAGGGACTAGAGAGAGGCTGAAGTTCTTTCAAGAGTAAAATAGTTGAAAAAATTTCAACACGTCTACATTTTAAAATATAATGTAGCTATTAAAACAAATGAGTTATATTTCTCCGTTGACTCAGATGGATATCCATTGTGGTTTTCTTTTGAGAAAGTACATTGTGCGGTAATGTGTATAGTGTGACCCCACTTTTGTGAAACAGTGTGCGTATGTTTTAAAGCAAACACATATGCATATGTTTATATATATTAACTTAGAGAAGGCTGTGAAGTTATGCATACCAGAACGTCAGGCTATTAACCCAGGAGTGTCAACGTGGAAGAGATAATTATTTTTAGAAAATATGCCTTTACATTATTGTACCTATTATAATAAACACATGCATTTTTAAATTAATAAAAAAATAAGTGAGAAAATAAAAAGATTAAGTGAGGCTTCTAGATGAACTGGGGCCAGGGACAGAGACACTAATTAGACTGTCGTATATACAGTGAAAGTTGCTCCCCAGTGCTCAGGAGACCAAGCCCACATTATGATGGGAGCCAGAGCTGTGAAGACACACATCATCTGAGGCCATAGTCATGGACAGAAATCTGCACTTGGGCTTGGGTAAGTATATTTATGAGTTAAAATAATTTTTGATTAGTAGTTAATTTTTCAATTAAATTTTCATTTCAGTGGTACCTGGCAACTGATATGCCAATTGGAAAATGTGACCATTTTTAAGTTTAATGACAGCAAATATTACAGATTAGAAATCTGAGTCAAAGGAGCTCTTTGTTAACCCCAGCTGTTTTGATAGTGCAGAGAATAAAAAGCAGAGACATCAACCTCTTTCAGTGCCTTCCTTAGCTTCTCAGTCTACAAAATGGGCATAATAAATGTGCCTACCTCAGAAGGTTGTTCTAAGAATTACATCAGTTATTATCTATAAAACATTTGAAGGGCACCTGGATGGCTCAGTTGGTTAAGTGGCTGCCTTTGGCCTGGGTTATGATCCCAGGGTCCTGGGATCGAGCCCCACATCGGGCTCCCTGCTCAGTGGGGAGTCTGCTTCTCCCTCTCCCTCTGCCTACTACTCTGCCTATTTGTACTCTCTATTTCTCTGTCAAATAAATAAATAAAATCTTAAAAAAATTTGAAATAATACCAAATACGAATTGCTGTTGATGTGTTCATTAAATAAATGAAAAGTAAAGGCCTCTTTCTATTCTTCTGATCATTCTGCACCATTTTTTAAGCAATTCTTTGGGGATTTAATCTGGTTTCTTTTCAGGATCTTCAAACGATAGATTCTCTGATGATTTAATCTCACATCATAATTTTGGTTACCTCGCTTTGGATAGTAACAACAATACTGACCATTTTGTGAACTTCCTAGAGATGGTAAGGAGCAGATATCACTAAGTATCTTCTGTACTAAGCATAGGACAAGCTTCAGAGCATTCAGTTCGATGATGTTGTGACCCAAAAGTGAACTGAATTGTCAAACCTTCTTGATCATAATGAATTAGATTCTGCTTTCTAATCATAAGTGTATGTTGTTGTTTACTATATGGTCAATGTTAGGTTGCAGTTTGTTCAGTTTCATAAAGCTTAAGTCTGAGTTTGGCAGATCTCTCTTCCAATAGGCAGACATGTATTAAGTGGGTGTGTTGATAATAGAAATAAGTTTTCTGAGCATGAGATTTAAAATAAGGAACTCTTGAAATCATTGAAGAGCAGATGATGTGGTAAAAATTATTATGGGTAGTTTACCTTATGGTGTATTTGACCTGTTGGCCTTAAAGGGAACACAGTTATTGAATGTAGGTATAAGCCTTTGAAATGTAATTTACAACACATTTTGAAAAGGAAGTAGGAAGCATGAGATGCTGATTTTGTACTCTCAAAGTGCTTGCTGCAACAAGATTTTTTTTTTAAGAAAAACTATGTTTCAATATTTCTGGCATGTAAAAATGTGCAAGAGAAGATTACAGCACCCTTACCACATTGCCTAGGTTGAAATTATTTTTAGATGAAGGCAGTAGCCACAACTATTTTCTGCAGTTCTGTTGTTTGGATTTGCTCTGTACATTATATATATATATATATATATATATATATATATACACACACACACACACATATATATATATATATATATATATATATATATATATTCCTAATTATATTTAAATGTTTCTAAAGCACTACAAACCTCCTCTTTTGCACAGAGGTTTACTTTGGCAGTATGTGATTGTTTTTATTATATGTTATCCTCTGTTTGGTCTTACTGTAAGCTAAAACAGACAAAAGATGTCCAGGAAAATTAAGCCAATTCTCAAATCTGGACATGGAGGAGTCTCCAGAGAAGGATTTGCAATGGAACTAACATAGAGTAGGATCGTCTTTAATTTGCTATCCTGTCAAGGTTCTGCCACATCCATTATTATGAAGTGTAATTGCCTTATATATCAAATTTACCTCTCCCAGACCCCTGCGGAATTATTCTTTTCTTCAATTCCCAGGCTAACCTGACTTTGGATAACTGAAGTCCAATATGTTATGAAAGATAGACTTATATATGCCCAAAGAAAACCAAGGACTAATGCTGGGTATTCAAACAGCATATATAGGCCTAGCCATGTTCAGAACAAACCCATGAGGAAGGTAGAAGACATGTTTGCACCATTTTATACATAAGAAAACTGAAGACCCAAAGTCACAGTCCCAGGTAGTGGCCAAGTCATGGTTAGAATCTCGCTCGCTAGGCGGAATAATTCTCCATTTTTAAGTCACCACATTTTTATTCAGAAAGTCATATTTATGCTGGGCCATCATGACTATAAACTGTAGGGAATTTAAATAGTAGGCATATTTTACCTATCTGAATCCAAAAAGACTGTCTTAGTCATATGCATGATTATATTGCCACTCTGTGGGCTGTCATTTAGACCTGTATCTGCAAATTAAATAGATACAAAAGAATTATTACATAGATTACAATTAAATAGATTACAGTAGAATTTTGCAGCCACGTCTGAACCAATGTCTGTAATGACCTTTGAAAGTGCTCTACCTGCTAATGTTTCACAATTTCAGACCACAGAAATTAAAGATGCACTTTCTTTTTTTTTCCCCCCTTTGTTCCTGGCATATACATCATGTCCACTCTAATTTAGCTTGTTCAGTTTTTCTATCTGTAAAATGGGAATAATAATAGTACCAACCTCATAAAACCATCATAAACAGAGTAAACGTAAGTAAAGTGCTCAATGAATATTCTCCTCGCTCCACTTCTTCTTCCACCTCTTCCTCCTTGTTTTTATATAACCCACCTCTTAAAGTAACACATGATAATTTTTACTTTTCCATTTTATCTCTTCCTCTTTCCCATAAAAATACTCATTTTATACACCATTTAAAAAATTTAAAGAGGAAGTATGTATCACTCTTCATATAGTCTCTATTAAATTACATAGGAACTTTCCAGTTTCTTCCTAGTACTCTATAGGAGTACTTTCTAGGACTAATATGATCCATATGAAACAGAAAGAGTTATTGGCGTGCTTCACACTTTCAACTGGTCAACTTAGGTGTACCACCAAGTTCTTCCAGGACGCAGCCTCAGTCTCTTTTCAGATTAAAGAATGTGCATTAAAACTTCTGCAATAAGGCAGGTCCATTCTAGAGATTATGCTTTATAAAGTCCATTAGGATGGTATAATCAGGCAGCCTTTTTTATTCAAATGATAGTGGACTACCACGAAGCTTTGTAAAAAAAAGGCTCAGAATGAATTTCTGTTTGCATAATGGAACTTTACTCCTTTTGGGTCTATTGGTCATTAATCAAGACATTTTGTATAATATATTCTTTCAAGACCCATGGCCAAAATTGTTGAGGTCAGCATATATTCTTCATAATTATGATTGTGATATATTAATAATCAACTAAGAGAACCTCCTTATATGACTGGCAGTTGTTGCTCGCTATTACCCAGGGACTCAGCTAGGTCTAATGACCAGAGAAACCACACTCAATCTTTCCATGTGGCTGCTTTCCTAGTATCCTAAGAATGAACATTCCAAGATACTCAGGTAGAAGATGTAAGTCTTCTTAAAACCTGGCTTGGAAATCCCACAATGTCACTTCTACCACATTGCACTGGTAAAGCCAGGTCAAAAGGCCACTCCAGATTAAAGGACAAAGGGAGCAGACTCCCACCTCTTGATGTTAGAAACAGCATGCACTTAAAGGGAGAGAAGGGATTAATGGAAACCATCAATGAAGGTCTGTCAAACAGTTCAACATACCCCTTTTTTTAACCCCTAAATCATATCTTTTTGGAACAGTAGGTCTAGATCAGAGGTTTTGAAACCTTTTGATATCAGAGCTCTTTTACATCTTAAAAATTACTGAGGCCCAATTGTCTGCATGGATACTATCTATTGATACTTATTACATTAGAAATTAAAATGGAGACATTTTTAAAATATGTATTTCTTTATTTTTTAAAATCACTACAGTAAACCTCCTTGCTAACATAAACATAGTTCAACAAAAACTATACTTATTAATAAAACAAAAATTTTTAGAGAAAGGAGAGGCATTATTTTACATTTTTGCAAATCTTTGTAACTGAAGACAACTGGCTACCCATATCTCCTTCTGCAATATGTTGTTTTGCTGAAATACATGAAGAAAATACAGGGTTATAGAGGTATGTTGGAAAAGGGAAGAGTATTTTAATAACCTCTTCAGATAATTATGAATATTCTTCTTTGGTACTACCCCCCCAAACTTGTGGAAGTTTCTTTAATGTTCATTCAAATGTGCAATCTAAATCCATGTTAACAAATTTGTATACAATATTATATTAAAACACATTGGTCTTGCACTTTGAATAGATCTTCCATCCATATGATCTTATAACATTAGACATTAGCCATATGGAAGATATTGATTCATTGAATTAAACAAATCATCCAAACATGATATATTTCATTATAAAGTATTTAAAAATCAACTTTTAATATTAACACTTAACACATTAGAAGAGTCTTTATATATTGGAAAGATGTCTGGCTTACAGTGGTGAACACAATGTTTTTAATACTTTTATTTTCTCTTGGAAACTTGCATTAAAAAAAAAAGAAGCAAGTCTGAAGTCTGTATTTCACAACAAATACTTCTAGCTGTTTTCCTTAAAATGACACATTTTATTCATTTTGAGAAATGGCTACCAGATACCCAACTCTGAATAACTATAGCTTGTCTGTCAGTCAGTCACTGAAATGAACTTGGTGCTCCATAAATAGAAAGGCAGAGTCAGTCTGAACATCACACAGCTTATGAGGTCTTTTCTTGGAGATGACCATTACACTTAAGTGTGCAGCATAAATATTTTATGCATACTTCTGTGTATTCATAGAGAATATTAAAAATGTGAATTCAAGAATTAAGATTTAATAAAATTAATAATTTTTACTGCTTCACCACTGAGTACATTGAAAAGGGAAACTTTTTATGCAAATTTGTGGTGGTGAAAAATACCATGATAACCAATATTGATGGGTAACATTGCTTTGTTTTGCTGTGGGTCATCTGCAGTGTTATCCATATTGCTTTTGCACCAAGGACAATCTCAACATCATGAGAAAGCCCAATGATGTTTTAATATTATTATAAAAATAATTTTGACCTTGTAGACTCCTTCAAAGTGACTCAGGGAATCTTCAAGTACCTGCAGAACATGTTTTGCGAATCACTGATCTAGATCAAAGTATGAAGGGGCCATATGTCTGTTGTCACTAAAATAAAGTGCCTCATATTGATCTGAGAAGTTCCACATCAAAAATTCTGGTGGAGTACTGTAGTTAGACAAAGAGAAGTCTGGAGTTTAGTTCCCTGAGCAGCAATTAGTTCCTGTATGGTATGGATTTGAAATCAGAAATTTCCAAATGACGTGGATCAAAGATATGGGAGGAGTGTACAATGGAAAGAAGTAAGGATGGTTTTTAGTAAGCACCAGTGCCTCCAGCAATATATTTGCTTCTATTATTTTCTTTATATTTAAAAATATAACCACTCATTGTTATCTTTTATTATTGTTCAGACCAAAATATAAAGATCCACAAGCAGATTTCATCAGATTTCATTCGTTATATTTTAGTGTAGTAGAAAGGGGTCTGAACTGGAAATAAGGTAGGATATCTATTCTAAATTTAGCAACTCTTGCTTGGTTTGACATAAAATACTCCACCTTGAAGCCTGTTTCCTACTTGAAAAATTAGGGGGTTCGGGGTAGAAGATTTCTGTGTTACCTCCTATTTCCAAGTATATCTACGTATCTATGTACAGACTGTCCCTCAGACTTGAGGACTCCTAAATGTCTATCCTCTAAGTCTTAAAGTGTTTTTGACCACCCAGATGTAGAGCAGAAAAAGAGCAGGAATAAATGGTGGAACAAGCAGAGAAGCAGCATTATTTTAATCAACCTAGAAACTTTTGCTAGTTTTAAAGATTAATACCCTGTAGGACATATTTTGTCTTTTGGACAAATACCTTCCATCTCCCATTCCTGTCATGCTCACAGTGTCTGTAGCCAGTTGTCATAACGTCCCCAGTCTGATGTTGAAAAATGCTACCGTTTGCTTTTGGAAATGTGATTCAGTCTTGCTGGCATGGATTCCTTTGAAAGATCCTTGACCCATTCTCAGGATGCTCTCAGTTTGCCAGAAGCAAGCAACAAAGGGGATGGGGTTTCACAAAGAGAGAATTCAGGGGACTTCGTGAGTGTAATTCCTCTTCAGGGCTGCCCTCACATTTCTGCCAAGACCCAGCAAGGCGCCTTCATGAGGGCACCTAATCTTCTCTTTCAAAGATATCCAATTACTCAGGCTCCAAGCTATGAAGTAGAGCTTCAGCAAGCATGAAGTGGTTCCTGGGAACCTCTGGAGAAACAAACATTGACAGGTAATGTCACAGCTGCCTATCACTATCCAACTGGGTTGATCTTTGGGCAAGTTCCCGGCACACACAGTGTTGCTTTTAAGTCCTGCTGATTTGGATTCAGGTTTTTCCCTTTTAGCATTTTGCCTGAAATTTCTGTTTGACTTGGAACTCCCCAACCAGCAAATTAAATGAAATGAGCATGATAAAAAAAAGTTCATTGAAATTTACCACAGCCATTTGAAGAAACTTCCAATAAAACCAGAAAAGAGAGCCAATGGCCATCTGCCCAGTGACATAAAACAAAAAGCTGCCCACTAGGAGATGAAATTAAAACACTAAGAAAACTAGGAACAGGAAGAATCCAAACTTTTCTACAGTCTCCACTTATCTAAACTTCAGGCCTTCCCAAGAATTAGCTAAATCCATCTGGAAGAGTACTTAATACACTTCCAACTTGCTTTTCTTTTGCCAATGACAAAGTATTAAACCAACATACACATGAGCAAAACACCTTAAACGTGAGTGACTGAATGGTGGAGTCCATTGGGGCACTCTGCCTTACGCAGTGATCACTGTGGTGAGTAAAACTCATTTTTAGGCACTTTGGCTCTGAACCAGGTTAGTAGAGGAGATATGTAGATAAGATGAATGTGATACAGGGTGGAAAAGATTTTTCTTTCAGAATAATGATATGTCTATTTTTGAGATACATTTTCTGTTTGATAAAATGAGAAAGGATAGGCATGCCACCATGAGGTTTGGTTAAAAAATAATCTCCCAATAGCGGGAGCTACAGTTCATAGAACATGAACTCACACTGACTGTATCTAAATCACCTATTTAAAAAAATTACCAGAAAACACACACACACATACACAATTACCAGATAAGTTCTGGAAATCTAATGTACAGCAAACAAAAGGAAACAAAAAACAAAAAAAAACTCACTTTAAGAAAGGACCTAAAAAACACAAAAAGGTGAATTGAGTGAAAACAAAATCAGAATAGTTAAAATGGCATCTAGTTTCTAGTGTGTGTATGTGTATGTATTTTTTTCTTACATGCATAATAAATACATCTGTATATAGTAAAGTACTCTGCACATAATAAACACTCAATAAACATTTGATGACAAATAACTGGCTGATGAATATACCATATAGCCTTTAAATGCTGCTTTTTCAAATACAATCAAAGATTGAACACTTCATTACTATACACAGACTTTAAGTCCCTGGCACATGTGTCTAATAGACTTTAGATATCTGGCATTCCCTTTCCATATTCCACCTAATTATTGCATTAACATTGTACTAGTAATATTTCTTAGTTATTTGTGTTTTTCTTCTCTTTTAAACCATATTTTCAAAACTAAGGTATTCCAGGGTTCTGATATTTGATGATAAAGCACATTTGCTAAATTTTTTTGCAAAAAATATTCATAGTTATAAAATATGTGTGTACTTTCTTAGATTTTTTGTGTGGAAGGAGCTCTTTCATCATTTTTTTTTTAAACCAGTTTCCCTTTGGGATATCTCAAGACCCCAACATCTGGTTAGTGGTTTCTTGGAAAGGCACTTTTTTTTCAATACAAAATGTTCTTTTTCTTAAAATAACAAAACAACCTAATTTGCATGCTTTTAGTAGCTTAAAAGGTTGAGTGAAATTTACTTTTCCTTAATAAATATCAGCTTTTACCTTATCATACTTCAGTGCACTTATTCCAGCAATAACATGAAACTTTAGATTAAAAATATATATGCAAATTAATAATTTGGGAAGTCAATATGCAAAATATCTGCCATACTCAATGATAAGTTAAAGAACTGATCTGTTCCTAGAAACATGAGTAACATAAAACACCTGTTGTGTGTAGAAGAGATAGAGTAAGTATGGGTATAGTATCTGTGGACCTGAATTTAAGCCATGATTTCATCACTTTGACATTGAATACATTTTTTAACTCCCTCTGAGACTCAGTTTCCTGATCAATAAAACTGGCAGACTCAGAACTTGGGCTTTTTGTAAATATTATTTATTTCAGCAAACAGTGTTATAATGCTTACTCTCTATAAATCACTATTCTAAACACTTTCCATATTGTAATTGATTTAATTTTCGTGTCAGGCTTCTGCAGTAAGCGCTTTTAGTTTCACTTTAAAGATGAGGAAACAAGACATTTAAATAAGGTGATTTTCACCTAGAAGGCCTTAAGTCAGTGGCATTCCCAAGGCAAATCAATTGAGCTGGTTTACTCCAAGTGCCTTTTAGTAGATAATTTAAAATTAGTTAGAAAACCAACTAAAATTTGGTCTACATCATACCATCATGAGGCAATAACAATTTTAAACAATGTCAGTGATCAAATACCCTTGTTCTCAGGGTGGACCACTCCCATCCTTCATACCTAAGTACACATTGGCCTCAGCATTTATTTATAACATTGTTTTTATAATTAAAATAAAAAGTTACAGGGGTTGGAAAATCTAAAAAAAATGAATAATTTCTAGAATTAAACATGGCCTTGAGTGAATTAATATATATATATACAGTTTAGATGTACACAGACATGTGTATACATATATACATACATGTGCACGCACATAAACACACCTTTTTTCTCTTAGGATAACTAACATCAGTGGCATCTGAAGTTTGCTTTACACTATACATATGATATTCACTGGATATTTAAGTTTGGTAAAATTTTCAGCTGTGCTTTCCTTACCTCATACTTTCTTTTCAAAACATGTAAATAGTTTTAGAGGAAGTTGCAGGTTAAAATATGTAATTCCTAAAATAACAATAATGAAAATGACAACAACAAAAACAAAAATAAGTAACACTGCTTTCCATTATTTTTTAAATAAAAAATTCAAGGGTGTTTAAGCCCTATAAAGTGAATCTATCTCAATTCACTTTCAAACTTCATATGGAAGTTTGAACTATTTTATAGTAAGCAGTATTTTATAGTGCAGATTATCAAGATTGACTAGTTACCATTACAAGTCCAGTGGATCATTTCTCAATTACCTACTCGGCCAGGCTCCTGGGTCAGTTGGGACATCTTAAGCAGCAGGGTATACCAATGTAACAGTCAATTTTGACAACAAATACAATTTTTTAAAAAGAACAACATCAATTTTTTAAAAAGAACAACAACATTGTTTTGGATGGATATACCCTCTGATGATTAAATCAATTTAACAAAAATATTAACAAAAGTACTAGTTTGGGTTTACAAATATTAATCTTTGTGTCATTTTTCTTCTGTAAAATCCACTTATCTGTTTTTATATTCTTGACAAGATTGTGTAATTGAAAGTTTTGGCCTTTGAGTCACGATTTTTCAGGTTCAAATCTTATCTCTACCACGTGTTATATAACATTGGCTTTCACACATATGAGCTTTGGTTTCCTACTCTGGAAACAGGTTGAACAACACATCACGGGGTATGCTCTGAAGGGTAAATGGATTAAATTGGTGAAGCCTAGCTTTGTCCCTGAATATATGATCAGTGCTCAAAAATACTAGTTTCTTCCCTCACATCTTCCTACTTTTCCCACTTCTCCAAAGATGAGAATACCTACAATAGTCCCCTGAGTAGCAGTCCTTCAATTTCTCCTCCAGTGGGTTGCTAACTTTAGGAATCCCCAGATGGATTAAGTTTCAGTACCTGCAGGTGAAGGCTGACCTGGCTAGCACACATAGCAGATTCATCCAGATGAGATTATGACTGGGAGTTTGTAAATTTCCTGCTGTGCTTATGCCAATGTCATGAGGCATCCGGTGAGGAAATTCAGCCTGTTCACTTCTGAACAAGGCACCCAAAAATTTCCAGTATGTTTATTATATGGTTATTTTGGAATAAATGACAAACAAAAGCTATATTTCGACATTAGAAAGATGTTGATGTATACTTAGAATTTTTTGTGTGTGCCAAAAGAAATAGAACATTCCCTTGCAAAAGTGTGTATTGAAGTGAAATGAAACAAATGCTCCTTTATTTATTTATGTAAGGCTAGACATTGGATATATTGCATCATTTAAACTTCATCCTTACACTTCATTACCCACTAAAAATGAGCCCTGCTTATAAGAATTTGTGTGGTCAGTGATAAGCTGTACTTTGAAACTGAGTGCTGTAGATTAAACATTAGAAAGGAAAAGAGAAAGGAAAGGAGAGGAGGGAGGGAGAGAAGGAAGGGAGGTAAGGAGGGATGAAAGGAAGGAAGAAAAGAAGGGAGGGAAGGAGGGAAGGAAGGAAGGAACGAGAGAGGTGGGGGAAGAGTGAGAGGAAAGGAATTGTAATTGATCTTTGGGAACAGTGGAGAATAGTACTTCAAGATTGGAAATTTCCTAAACTCTACGTTAAAAAATCGTAGAAATACTTTTTTCCCCATAATATACTAATTCACAAATCATGTGTCAATAGCTTGGAAATGAACTTTTTGGCTGTTATAACAGACTTCTTAAAATTTTGCCATTTAGTGAGGACCCAAAGTCAGATTTGAAAGCCTGTATCCTCAGATTTTCCCTTTTTCAGTGGGATGAAATTCAGATTTCTTTTAGCCCAACACTAATTACCCTCCACAGTTTGTGTTCTTCTCTTTGTTTCTTTCTACTCTTCCTTTTTTCCCTATATTTTACCGTCTGTATTTTAGAGCTAGTATTATAAAGTAATTAATAACATGACATGTAGATAGCCTACATGTTTAGCACTTCAACTTACAGAAGTTAGCATTCTATGAAGTTTTTATAGTCATTAATTTAATTTTTTTCATCATGGTAAGTGTACTTTTTAATCCCCATTCCTATTTCCCTAATCCCTCCCTGCCCCTACCTTACCTCTGATAATCATGTTTGTTCTCTATAGATAAGAGTCTGTTTCTCGGTCTCTCTCTCTTTCCCCTGCCTCTCTTTTTACCCTTTGCTCATTTGTTTCTTAATGTGATCATATGGTTATTTGTCTTTGTCTCTAACTCCATCCACGCTATTGCTAATGACAAGATTTCATTCTTTTTTTTTTTTTTTTTAATGGCTGAATAATGTTCCAGTATACGTGTATACTACATCTTCTTTATCCATTCATCTATTGATGGACACGTTTGGTCTGCTTCCATAGTTTGTCTACTGTAAATAATACTGCAACAAATATAGAGGTGCATGTATCTCTTTGGATTAGTATTTTTGTATTTTGGGGGTAAATACCCAGGACTGTGATTGCTGCATTATAGGGTAGCTCTATTTTTTAAAGATTTTATTTATTTATTTGAGAGAGAGAGAACACAAGCAGGGACAGAGGAAAAGGGAGAAGTAGGCTCCCTGCCCAGCAGGGACTAGATCCCAGGAACCTTGGATCATGACCTTAACAGACTGAGCCACCCAAGGGCCCCTAGGGTAGTTCTATTTTAAATTTTCTTTAAGAACCTCCATAGTGCTTTCCACAGAGGCTGTATATCAATTTGCATTCCCACCAACAGTGCATGAGGGTTCCTTTTTCTTCACATCCTTGTCAGCACTTGCTGTTTCTTGTATTTTTGATTTAAGCCATTCTGACAGGTGTGAGGTGATATCTCACTGTGGTTTTGATTTACATTTCCCTGATGTTGAGTGATGTTGAGCATCTTTTCAAGAATCTACTAGCTAATTATATGTCTTCTTTGAAAAATGTCTATTAAATTCCTCTACCCATTTCTTAATTGGATTACTTGTTTTTTGGATATTGAGTTTTATAATTTCTTTCTATATTTTGAATACTAACCCTTTATTGGATAGGTTATTTCCAAATATCTTCTCCCATTCAATAGGTTGCCTTTAAGTCTTATTGATTATTTCCTTTGCTGTGCATAAACTTTTTATTTTGATGTAGTCCCAGTAATTTATTTTTGCTTTTATTTCCCTTGCCTCAGGAGACATATCTAGAAAAATGTTGCTATGCTCAATGTCAGAGAGATTATTGATAGCGTGTTATTTAACTTCAATGTATCTGTGGTCTTTCCAGATATTTTCCTGTGGTTAATTTCTAATTCCATAGCATTGTGTTCAGAAAAGATGGTATGACTTTGATCTTCTTGAATTTGTTGAGGCTTGTTTTGTGGCCTAATATATGATCTGTTCTGGAGAATGTTCCATGCGTACTTGAAAATAATGTGTATTCTGCTGTTTTAGGGTGAAATGTTCTGAATATGTTTGTTAAATCCCTACAGTCCAGTGTGTCGTTCACAGCCACTATTTTCTTGTTGATTTTCTAGTTGGATGATCTGCTCATTGATGTAAGTGGGGTGCTGTTAAAGTCCCCTACTATTATTGTATTACTATCAATTATTTCTTTTATGTTTGTTATTAACTGTTTTATGTATTTGGGTACTCCCATGTTGGGTGTATAAACATTTACAAGTATTATATTCCCTTGTTCGATTATCCCTTCAATTATTATATAGTGTCCTTCTTTGTCTCTTGTTACAGTCTTTGTTTTAAAGTCCATTTTGGCTTTGGACTAGGCAAAAGATGGATTTAAGTATTTTCTTACTCTCATAGCTACATATCTTCTGATGCCCAATTTCTACCAGAATTTCTAACAGTGAAGAATAGGTTTCCCCAGTCCTTTTTGGAGTCTGAGTGTCAGGTTGGGAAATGCATGTCAATTATTTGGCCTAGAGACATGAGCTTCCCTTTTCTCTGATAGCATTGTTAAAAAGGAAAAATTTGACCTCATTAGATGAAAGGCCATTTGGGACCTTAAATAGTCCAGAAGGGACCATCACTAACCCATCTAATGTGTCTGAGAACATTGGAAAACACCTCAGTCCTGCACCATGCACACCAAAGTTTACACAGCTAAACGTGGATTGATTTTGGCCTCCACCCACACCAGTGGCTGAGTGCCCCTGGGCATGACAGAACCTGTCCAACTACTGTGGTGACCTCAGCCAGAATATACAGTGCATGTGAGCATGTTGGCTTAATTTGTTTGTCTTTTTTTAAACGTATATTTCCTCATGAGAACTGCAATTGTGTAAATTATAATTAAATGCAAATATTATACTTTATAATCTTATAATAATTTCCTGATAAATATACCCGATAATCTAGTCTGTAGCGTCATATTACAGTCTATTGCAGTTGGCTCTCTTGGTCTCCTTTTTGCTTCCCACAACTATATCTGATCACACTTTTAGGATGGAAATAATCTTGTCTTAATCCTTTCAATAAAAAAAAAGGCTGGCAAATTTCTTTTATGAGTAAACAGAAAGGGTTTTATAAGGCAGCATATATAAAAAAGGAAACATTAATCCTAACCCTTTACTTTCTTAAATAGGAATTAAGGTCAGCATTCTTAAAGCAGTCAACTGAAGTGGTGCTAAGTTCAGAAATTCTTTGGAAAGAGAACTAAACAGCTGAATGTCACTAGAAAAAAAGGCATTTCAGGAGTTGGGTGCTAAGCACTGGTGGTGTCTTTCCAAGTCATTTCTCTTTAACTAGGTCATCTCTTTTAAAAGAATGAGAGACAATAAAAAATAATCACTATGCTCATCTATTTCTTTATTCTTAATTAAGTCCTTTAGCACATTATAAGATACAGTAAATCAGATTTTCTCCCAAATCAGATTTTCTCCGAAAATCTAGTCTGTTTCCTAAGGAAAGTGAGGCATTTAGAGAAATCTAACAAATCTTTCAGTCCATCAGAAATTAATGACGTACTAAAGAATATATTTAAGAGCCTCCAGAAAAGAAAGCTTCCGTCAGAGTAGAACATATCAAACTTTTTTTTCAGATTCATGTGGTAAACAGTACCTTGTTGGAGAAGAATTGCTTCCATGAACTATCTCTTGTGAACAACATCATTTCACCCCTTAAATCTGTGTCTCATTTCATCCTCCAAAACAGCAAACATAATTATACTCAGACACAGCATCACTGCATCTGCTGTCCAGTTCCCACAGTGGTCAATTGTCTATTTTTCATGTTCTAGCATATTTCAGAATTCAACCTCTGGATTTTAAATATGATGTTGTGACTTACAGACACATTGGCAAAAAGACAGTGTTCCTTCAAAATTCACATACTTTCTGCAGATGCAGTTTCCTATTCATGAAGAAAATCTATTTTGTACTTGACTAAAAATAGTGTTGAAGTTAATTCCCACTTAAGAGAGTAGGGAATTGAGATACTGAAAAGAATAGTTAGGAAATGGAAAAGGATTTACGCTTTGTCAAAGAGGCCATTTTTAGCACCTTATCACAGCAATAGCAGAAGCACTTTGTAAATTTAGTTTGGACAGCATTGGGATTATCACTTTTTCAATCTAAGACAAACTTTAGTATGCATTCACATTACCATATGTATAAATATCGCCAACATTTTAGCATTACAATAAGGTAATTCACATTGAAACCACGTGATAGTTTATAAAGCAGCCTTTGCAATACTTTGGTATTATCCCCATGTTAAAGTTGAGGAATCCTGCACCTGGGTGGCTCAGTTGGTTGAGCGACTGCCTTCCGCTAGGGTCTCATGATCCTGGAGTACTGGGCTCGGTCTTGCCATCGGGCTCCCAGCTCCACGGGGAGCTTCCTCTGACCTTCTCCTCTCATGCTCTCTCACTGTCTCTCTCTCAAATAAATAGATAAAATCTTTTTTTAAAAAAAGGATGAGGAAACCGAGGCTAAGAAATTGAGCCTTAGCCCTGGGTCAAGCAAATACTTGGCAGGGTTCACAGTTCAAGCCCATGTCTTTTGGTTGGTGCCCCAAAGTATGTGTATATAACAAACACAGGAGCACAGAGAAAATTATGTGTAGTGTTGGTGAGCTGCTAGCCAGATGAAAGTATATTTTGTGTTTCCACCTCACTGAAGGGCAGTTGAGGGTCAGAGACTTGGATTCTAATCCTTACAGAATGATTGAATCTCTGTGAGGCCTTCTTTTCTCTGGGCCCTCGTCTTTAAAGAGAGGACATTTCAGGAGAGACAGCCTTGACGCTTTCCAGATCTTGCAGTGTATGTGAATGTCTGTTTGTGTTCTGTAAATATGGCCAAATTTCAGTTATCGGATAAATTAAATAATAGAATTTAAAAGTTTAAAATAAAATTAGTTGTTTCAATATCTGCCTTTTACTCAAGAATGTGGGATAAGAATTAGACAAACACATTTGGCTTTATGGTATGATTGCAATTTTAGAAGTACTGGGAAAGTAGTCACCTCCTGAATAAGCCCACAGCATTTCCGGAAATTACTTTCTTATATCCCCTTAGTAAACTCACATGCATACTTGCTCAAAAACATAGCAATTATTTTTATTAGTGGTTCTCAACTGGGCATAATCTTGGCAACATTTGGCAATGTCTGGAGACATTTTTGATTATCACAGCTGGAGTGCTACTAGCATCTAGTGGGTAGAGGTCAGCCATGCTGCTAGAGATCCCTTAATTTACAAGATGCTCTCCTAAAAACTCACACACAACAAAATGTTATGCTTCCCTCAATGTCAACAGTACTGAAGTTTAAAAACTGTATTCAAGGGATGCCTGGGTGGCTCAGTTGGTTGGACAACTTCCTTCGGCTCAGGTCATGATCCCAGAGTCCCAGGATCAAGTCCCACATCGGGCTCCCAGCTCCACGGGGAGTCTGCTTCTCCCTCTGACCTTCTCCTCGCTCATGCTCTCTCACTGTCTCTCTCTCAAATAAATAAATAAAAATCTTTAAAAAAAATTGTATTCAAAATTATAGGTAATTGAATGACAATTCTACCATCATAAAGCAAGTTAATTTTTTTTTTCTAAGAATTTCAGTTTTGGTCCATATGGCATAGGTAAGATAGATGTATTTTCAATTACAAAATCTTCATTCAGTTTATAATGATCCCTGTAATCCCAAAAGGCAGGATTTACTTGTGTAAACAAGTATCATTTAAAAAATTTGAATAACCAGAGAGTGGTAAGTTGGAAATCATTCATTCATCCTTTTGTGTAAATTAATGCAACGAGAAGTTATTGTGAGGAAAAGCAGACCTGGGTGAATACTGTAGTAGAAGGGGTTAGGAAGCTGGAAGATAGCATAAGAATCCTAGGCACCAGAGGGAGAGGTAAGAAGAATAATGGTACCCACTTTGTCTACTTTTCAAATTTCAGAGTAGCCGCACCATAAGCTACAAATAGTAACAGAACTCAACATATGTGAGTTTCAGTTCTTTTTTTCTAATTCAGCTTTAAATGGGACGTGCCAGTGATTTTGAAATAATCAGTGATTGAAAAGAATAAAGAGGATGCCAATTAATAGATTGGCTGACATTGTTATATTAACTTGGGATTTAGAAATCTCAGTGATTAATAAATTATATCACTAGCTTTTATTCTAGACTGTATAGTTTGCCTTTAAAACATAATAATGAACTATTTCCTACACCATTTGTGATTTAGTTTATTTACTTAATTTTTGCAATTTGAGTATCTTGTTACGTTTGGACTGCTTTTTTTGGTATTAAAAGTCTTATATAATGTAGGTACACAAAAATTCTGTTGAGATAGTATCCTACAAAGCTTAAGCTCTGTTGTATTAATTATTGTTGCTTAACAAATTAGGCCGAAATTTAGTAACTTAAAATATCAAACTTCTGGGGCACCTGGGTGGCTCAGTGGGTTAAGGCCTTTGCCTTCGGCTCAGGTCATGGTCTCAGGGTCCTGGGATCAAGCCTCACATTGGACTCTCTGCTCAGCGGGGAGCCTGCTTCCTCCTCTCTCTCTGCCTGCCTCTCTGCCTACTTGTGATCTTTGTCCAAAAAATAAGTAAAAATCTTAAAAAAATATATCAAACATTTATCATGTCATGTAGTTTCTGAGAATCAAGGATCTGGGGACATCTTAGCTGAGTGATTCTGGCTCTGGGTTCCTGGTGAGGGTATAGTCAAACTATTGGCTGGGCCCATGGTTTCCAAATACCTGACTACAGCTAGAGAATCCATTCCAAGGTCATTCATTTGGCTGTTAGTCAAAGTCTTCAGAGCCTCACCATGTGGCCCTTTGCATTAGACTGCTTATGTCTATGGCTTCCCCCAGAGTGATGAGAGAGAGAAAGTAAGAGAAGCAGTGGTGTCTTTTGTCGAAGTGACATATCTCTTCTGCTATATTCTTTTGGGAACCAGACAACTCCAGTAGAATGCAGGATGGGGACTGGGCAAGGATATGAATACCAGAAGGGGGGAATCATTGGACTATTTTAGAGGCTGATTACCATGCTAAAGTGCCTTTAAATTCTGTAACCAGCTAGAATTCATCCTACTGGAGTGTCTAAATATAACCATACACAGTAAGCTCTGCAATTGGTCACTTATAGTAATAACAGCGAGATTTGTTAGGAAAAAAAAAAAAAAAGAACCCCTGTTCTAAGAAAATCTGTATTGAGTGTATGTTAGATACACACAATGATCTTAAAAACAAAATGGAACATGCATTAGGTTCTGCTATAATATATATATATATTATATATATATATGTATATATACATATATATATATATATTTTTTTTTTTGCTGTACAGAAACAGCTTTTTGTGCCACTCTAGTCAGAATTCTTTGGCTTTTTGGTAGTATAAGAAGTATAATTCTGAGTATGATTTGGAAAGAATTGACTGCTAGTCTCTGCTCTCCCATTTCTTGGCTGCACAACCAGAGCCAAGTTCTCATTTCAGATGCCTCATCTGTGAAATAGCTATGACAACATTCATCTCTGATGGTTGCTTTGAGGTCTAAATGCTATGATGTGAGCAAACTACTCAGCACATTGCCTCATTCACAGTGGGAATATAATAAATAGTAATTATGAATATCGGCTATAACCCAGTGTTTATAAATTGAAATCATGATTCAGGTTGTGAACCAAAAACTTGGTTCGAATCAAATCTTCCTGTAGAAATGAAATAAAATACCCAAGTTTCAGAGGGTCAGTATCCTGGATTCATGAAACTTTTGTTTCTTATTTGAGTGCACATTCAAGCTTTGTGTGTGTGTGTATGTGTGTGTGTGTGTGTGTGTGTGTGTGTGTGTACTGTATTTGTTTCTTGTCCAGATTAAAACTATTCCCCTTACTAGGGGTTACAGTTAAAAAAAAAAAAAAAAGAAAGAAAGAAAAGAAAACAAACAAACAAACAAACAAACAAAAACACAGAGAGAGAGAAAATGGCATTATTCTAACCTCACTTTTTGTTTTCACCTGAGGAGAACTAATCTTACTCTGTTCTTGTGATTGTCTCTCTCCAAAATGTCTTGGAAACTGGAGTATTTTAATGCCTTTGTGTGAGAGAGTCTTTTCCTGTCTAGAATCCCATTTAAAGGGATGAAATCCCAAAGTGCACAGTGCCATGACCTTCCCGTGTTATATCATTAGACACGCCCCAGGCAAGGACAAAGCTCAGTGCTTCATGTCCAGTAGCACAGTGGTTTTCAGATGCATTAATGGTAAGTGACACGGGCAGCTCAGAAATCCCAGTGGACTGACTTGCCTGGAATCTTTTATATAGCAAGCATCCATAAGGACCTTTTTAGTTGTGTGATTAAATAAAGAAGTTCTAAGCCCCTGAGGTTTTTGAAATTCTAAACATTAATCTATCTAACAAGTTACTGCTTCTCATGGAGAAAAGAACCATTGACACTGTCAAATATGCCAATGTCCAGTAGTGAAACATACAAGTAAATTTGTTTTTGTTGCTTTAATGGCATATTTTCTTTGCCTTAAATTTTTATTGAGAGTTATCATCAGTAACTTGAAATTCTTTGTCTTTATCAGTCAATTTCAGAAAACAAAACAGTATTGTTACTCTCCAGGTTCCCGTTATCCTAAGTAGTGTGATGAATACTTTTATAATGTGAATAATTTCATACTTTATCTGCTTTTAAGTCAGATGTTCAGCAAGTTACTGTGACTATAATGTTTAAAATGTTAAAGAAAAGAAGCTGTCTCTTTTTTTTCTCCCATTTTACAATCTTCCCCCAATCCCTCCCCCCTTTCCCACCACACACAGATTTTTATGAAGGATCTGGGAACTTAATTCACTGTAGTCTTTCACTTTATTCATTGTTGGCCTAGCAATTCATAGTCTAATCATCATCAAAATCATAATTATAGATATTTCTGGGTTATAATGGCTCAAGGAGAAAGTTTCTTCTGAAGCTTTGCAAGAACTAGCATGTGTTGTATAGGAGGTTACTCTATACCCTGTGGCTATAAAGTATGGAAGAATTAGTGAATATATATAATAAATGGCTTTCTGACATTATATTAAAATACAATAAAATACAATTATTTGTTCCCAGACATTTTGTCCACCATTTAGTGCATAGATTCCCGAGAGTATAAAATAAGAAAGATACTTCACAGTTCTTTAAGAATGAAGGTTGGCTTGGGGAGGGTATGCGCTTTGGTGAGTGCTGTGAAGTGTGTAAACCTGGTGATTCACAGACCTGTACCCCTGAGGATAAAAATACATGTTTATAAAAAATAAAAATAAATAAAAAAAAAAAAGAATGAAGGTTGGCAAAACGCTAACATTAGGTAGGCAGTAGTATCAGGAATCGACAACATGGTGTTGTAAATCCTTTATCTTTATATGGCTATTGTTTACAAAGTATTTTCATTTTAACTTTACAAAATTTCTTTGACATAAGTAACATTACCTTTACTTTACAGATGGGGAAACCAAGGCTTAGAATAGTTAAGTGATTTCTTCATAGTCACAAAGTAAGAGGAAGCTAGGCTTTTAAGAATGGATCTCTTGTGATTTTTCTTTAGTCCTTAAACAATTCTGTGATGTCAGTATATTATTATTCCCATTTTCTTGATCCAGAAGCTGAAGCACAGAGAAGGAAGACAACTTGCTCAAAATCATACAGCTAGTCACTGGTCAGCCCCGAGCTGTAAGAGTCCATCCAATGCATTCTCTTTTTTTTTCACTTTTCTCTGCTGCTTTTCATATGCTGCTTTTTATATGGCTCTAAATCTGCCTTTGGTAAAAGAAAAAATCTGATGGCTAATTTTAACTGTTAATTTTCTTCTTCTTGAATATATATGACAACAGAGAATTCACACTTCTTTTAATAGATTTCCAAACAGCTTCTCCCAGCCTGGCTCCAGATCAAAATACAAGTACCTGTCATTTGCATAGCATCTTGTAGATGGCCAAATGTTTTCACACACTTCATTTGATTGTTACAACAAACCTATGAGATACTTAGGATAGGTAGAATTAGCAGGATGATTTTTACTGATGGAGTAAGTAAGACTTTAAAGTTTAGATGGCTGATAAAGTGGGGAAAAAAAAAAACACCTCTCAATCTCCTGATGACATATTCTGGGAGCACTCCACAATGCTACTCTAAAGACAGCCGGGCATCCTGCAAGATTCTGCCCACCTATGGCTTCACCAAGATCTTTCTCCCACTTTGAAAGGGATCAAGTGGACCATAGCAAATCTTAACATTTGCACTAAGAGATTCTTGCAACTGGGATGATGGGCATGGAGTATGGTAGCACAATCGCAAGCTCTAGGTTCAGGCAAGGTGGGTGAGAATTCTGGCTCTGCACTGAGCTCTATTTAACTGCATTTTGAGGAAAATTATCTGTCCTCGCTAACTCTCCATTTTTTGTAATGAAAAAGTTGTAAGAAAGCAAATGTGTGATTTCCTGATACCGTGGTGACTTTTCAACAAACTCACCTGACTTCTTAAATGTAACATATCTCATGCTCTGGCATGAGAATCCTTGGCTTTAAGAAGTCAAGAATGTGAAAGCTGCAGGTGGAATCCTAGGATATATAAAGTTCGGGCTTCATGGTTCCCTAAAAATGATAATGTTGATATAATTTTAAGTAAAAAAGGTCATGATGAAATTGAATGCTAAAAGCAACCAGCCCTTTGTGGGAATGCATATCAGGACAGACAAGAAGCTGAGAAGTATGTGCTTTCTCTAAGTTATGTTTGTGCTCAGTCATGTTGAGTTAACTGAGAGGATCTACCAAACTCTTTAGTCCTTCTCTATGAGTGTATGGAACAAAATGTCATGGATTTCATAAACTTGGGGTATCTCCTTCATAATCTTTTGCAAGCTCTTTCTATTCTAATAGCTACCACATTATAATGATGTTATCTATTAATATACTTGGCTTTCTCACTAAGACAGGGACTATGTAAGAACTGTATCTTTTGCATCATTTTAGCTCCATGGCACAAACTGTGCTCATCCCATATAAGAAAATATATGTGTATATATTATATAAACATGCATAATTACACTCTCACATCTGTGTGTGTACCTGTATGTCTTTGTCATTATCTGATCTTCTGTTCTGTAATCTTACACTGACTTGATAAAACATAGAATTTTCAAGGGGCAACAATTACAGTCTATTATTTTATCACATATATGTGTATGTATATGTATTTATATATAGGTATGTATGTATTCATGTATTCCAATTCAATATTCTATATAAATATATATATCTGCAAAACTTATGTAAGTATATTTAGCTGTAAGTACAACTTTGGACAACCTAAATTTTTTTTTAATTTTTTATAAACATATATTTTTATCCCCAGGGGTACAGGACAACCTAAATTTTTTGAGCAAAAATTATATCAGTTTAGCAGTTTCAATTTAGATATAGCTCAATGTGTTTTAACCTAGAGAACACTTACTTAGTAACCTAGAAAACACTTATTTCAAAAAGAAAAAAAAATGTTCATTTGAAGATTATTGATAAAATGTTGTTGGTAAGCTTTTTTTTTTACGTCATAATGTTAGAGTACACTCCATGAGAATAAGTTTTCAAAGTGAGTGTACAAACAGAATAAGGATTCACCTGACATTTATGTTGGTTTGAAAGGATGATAGTATAGTGAATAGGAGAACAAGAATAATACTAATCCATATGCCATATGATGATGCTATCTCTGTTTTGGTTGAGTAAATGAAAGAAAATACTTTTCAGCAAGGATAATTAATAAGGCTATAAATAACATATCATCATGAGCTAAGGAAAGAATAGGTCACCTTGTCATATAAAATAATTACTTTATGCTCAGTTTAGGAAGGCCTCCAAGGGCCCATTACATATTGACTTAATCATTCTGTTGATATTCCTAAGCATGATAGTGGTGAAAGTGATTTTTCATTGATTTTAAAAAGGGAAAACAAGTGAATGCAGAGTTTTTGCATGATTGGTTTTTGTTTGTTTTTAACCGTTGGAAAGTGATAGGCAAATGTTAGGTGCCTTCTTCCCTCTCCCCCGCCCCCAAACTGGTGGCAATGCCTTTGGGATCAAGACAGCTTACTTTAATAGTAAAAGGGCCGGGAGTTTCACCCATCCTGGCTGAAGGCTTGAAGCTGTACTTGAAATGATGGGTTAGCCAAACAAAATATTTCAGCTAGACAGATTTGGGCAGGAAATGGCCCTTTGGGAGCCTTGCACTAACAAGATGCTGAGGCAAACTTTAGTGGAAGGAGAGTGGACCTGCGAATCAGACCAAAGTTTTAATACCAGCTGTAGCGCTTGGGCTCTGTGACCCTGATCACATTATTTAATTTCTCAGCACTTCGACCATTTTATCGGTATGAAATGGTAACAATATCTATTCCAAAGGACAGCTGTGAGGAATTTAAGGAAAGTATATAAAGACCGTGGCTCATTGGCTGACACATAGGAAGCCTCAGTAGATAATGGCTATTATTAGAGGCTTTCCACCAAACTTTCCCCATCAGAAGAGACTCTTTGAGGCTGTTTCTGCTCTTTGTTTTCTCCTGTTTATTAGTTTTCTTTGGTTCTCATAAAGGCAGGCATAAAGGACAGGACTAGAGGAGATAAACCAGTGGAACCAAAGGGGCATAGTCTGTTTTCCAGGTTTGCTCTGACCACACCACTACTAAATTGCCAGGTGTTTCGAAGTTTCCCACAGACTGAATGCATTCTAAGCACATTTTTGTCTTTCTCTCCTTCTTTTGTTGTTGTTGTTTTTTCCTGAATATAAAATTAAATTCTCATTCTTTTTAAACAAAGTGGAAAATATCAACTATTTCAAGAAGAAAATAAAATTCACCTGTATTCCCATCAGCCATAGATAGGCACTGTTCACAATTCAGTGTTTCTTTTCTTTTTCCAGTGCATACAAATGTGTTTGAATACATTTATCATAATTGGGAACGTATTAAATAAATATATCATTTTGTATACTGCTTACTATGTTGAGCAAGAAAGGTTTTTGTATTGTTTTGTTTTGTTTTTAAGCCATGAAAAGCTGGTTCTTTTTAGTCACTTTGTGCCGTAAAGTCTAGACTATACAGTCTCTACAATGGAAGCCTGCCTAGAAAGTTGGAAGGGCTGCCTTTATGATTGTGGTCATGGTTATTTTAAAATTTTAACATAGTAATTTATGTTTGAAAAGACTATAGAATTAATTTTTCGTTCTGGTAACTTGATTTCTTGTTTCTCTTTCTTTCTCAGCCCCCTAATTGCTCTCTCTGGGAAATAACTATTTGTTAAAGATAAAAATTATTTGTACAAATTCTTGAAATATATTCTATAAATGGGACAAGATTCATCACACAGCTTTCCTTCCGCCCCTTAGAGAAGAAGTGCTAAGGGTTTACTGAGATGTTGAGAAACAATTTGCCTCTTCTTCGTACTCAGGGTAATAGGTCTAAATAGTTTGTACTCCTGTCTTCAGAGTAAGTCAGGCCTTGGGGTACAAGACTATTTTTATTATCAGTTAAAATTATGAAATCTTATTCAGTCCCATAATGCATAATAAGACTATACTGCTAATACACATCTCAGTCTCAAAAACCTAATGTTGATTAAAAAGTGAAAGAGTTGAAGGAGCCATACAATAAGGTAACATTTTTGTAAATCTTGAAAATATAATGAAAAATAAAATGACATGGTTTATTATTTTGTGTATATACCTATGTAGTATAAGTCCATATCAATTTCAGGATAATGACTAATTCTTGTGTGTATGTAGAAGGGGTACTTAGTTCATCTATGCAACATTTTATTTCTTACTAAAAAAAGAATTCAAAGCAAAGGTCAAAATGTGATATCTGCTAAATCTTAATGGGAGCTTAGTAATGTCTAGTATTTCTAAGATTCCAAGATTTTAGAATTTATTATAAATCAGATCAGCCTTTCTTCAGTTAGTGAAAAATAGAAGGTTTTGAGTGATCATTGCTTGTTGGGGTTGGGGATGAAATCAGGAAGAAAACTGTGAGGTGACCTACAGCTCTCCAAACTAGATCAGTCGGTCATTAAAAAGGCCTTTTACATGAGGCACCTGGGTGGCTCAGTGGGTTAAGCCTCTGCCTTCAGCTCAGGTCATGACTTCTGGGTCCTGGGATCGAACCCTGCATCGGGCTCTCTGCCAGGCGGGGAGCCTGCTTCCCCCTCTCCCTCTGCCTGCCTCTCTGCCTACTTGTGATCTCTCTCTCTCTCTCTCTCTCTCTCTCAAATAAATAAATAAAAAAATTTAAAAAGGGGCTTTTACAAAATTCCTCTGGCAGTACATGTGGTAATGAGAGCAGGTATTTTAATAGTTACTTATGCTTCATTTCATTCTCATGGTGTGCAGTTAATTCTAAGAGGGACTATTCACTGTAATGGTAATTTGGGCTCCCTTCCAATAGCACTGGAGATGTAACAAGCATCGCCAAGGCACCAATATGGTCTTTGTGAAAGAAGAAACAATGCCGAGTGTCTGTAGTCCTTTGATGAAAATGAAGAAAAAGAGGGATTTCATATCACTTCTAAAATGTTAGCAATCACTGTCCCTTTCTTAGACTTCGAATAACTGTCTTCATCCTCATAATCTTTCTAGTTCTTGGACCAAGGGTAATTTAAATAAGAACTACTTCAAATATTATTCAGGAAAAGTTAGACCTCACATAATACTTTGGAATGTTTATTATGCAATGACGTTGACAGCTTTATGCCTATACAAACTTACTGTATGTTCCATTGAGTAATCCCACATTGTAGGAGAAAACACCCATACACACACACACACACACACACACACACACACACATGCACATGCACACACACACACACACACATATATAATTTAAGAAGAGAAGGAAGATGACTAGATCACTTTTATTTCAAGGGAAGAAGTAGGATGTATGGAAAGATAATAGCCTAAAAAGTCAGAATGTTGAACAGGTTAGATTTTAAGTGCAATACCTTGCAATTTCATATGAAATACCAGAGTAAAATGATAGCAGTTTTCTACCTTGTAGTGGGAATTCCTGAAAAATCTATGAATCTCTTAATTATTTAGGCTTTTATACTTATGTTTAAACTCATCTGCTAAGTATTTAAATTGCATGACCTGGCCTACAGTGTTTTAATGCAGGAGTTTTTCCTTAAAGATGAATAACATAAGCTGCTTGTTTGCATCACTGTCATTTGTCATAGGAGAAAAAGAACAGAGTTTGCAGAAGATGTTTCTTAGTATTATCCTGTAGATAGTCTCTTATATTCATCAACCCCCCACAGTTACTGTCTGCTGGGGTGCTCACTAGTTCAAATATCAAAGCTTTCTTTTTTAAGTGAATCGGAATGTCTTTTATGTAGCATACAAGGGGATAAGTGTTATTCCAGATAAACTAGAAACTAAAACAAAACAAAACCACCACAACAACAAAACCACTCAATTAAAGGAAGATAAATGTTTACAATTTTCTGTTTCAAACAGTATCTTCTTTTTTTGTAAATTATCACTTTTGATTGGTATAAAAACAATGTGTATAAAGTTGCTTTGTGTTTCATCCATTTTCTCTATCATCTAAGTGTAAATTCAGAATTTAGGAAAAAAGTTTCTCAAATGTTAGACAGTATACTGTAGCTGTCCATGACTGTTAAACAGGTATTATCTATAGTGATTAAATTTGACATAAAATATAACTCATCCACAGAAAAGTAATGCATTGGTGATTTTAAATTGGACATTAATGAAATTAACTATAGTGAAATGAGCAGAACCTCAAGATATAATGAAGAATCTGACACACATATGTTGGGAGTAGCGGGATATGTGTGTATGAGAGCACATGTGCACAAGTAAATACACACACATATACATACATATACTTATATGTGTTATTAAGTAGGTGAATTTATACTTAGTATATTTGAAAATATGGTAAAGTATGAAGAAATTATCTGCCTGAGCCTACTAAATGAATTTCGTATTAAAATCTGAAGGTATGCTTTTGCTCTGTGTGGGGCCACAAAGGCATGATCTTGATTCTGACCAGAGAATTCTTCATTTCCTGAATAGCATATTCCGGGAGGTGGTCAGGACCATCATCTTGCCTAAGCCAGCATAGCTTCTTGCATGTTGTCATAGTCCTGCCTACTTCTTTATCCTCTAGCCTCCAGGTTTTTCAGGCTCCATTTTTTTGTGTTAAGGCAGACATAAGAAATGTATGCCCCCTCTGCCGTACTCATTTAGGACTGACTCTAGGAAGACCTCCTTGATTCCTGCATTTAGAGGTTTCATTTATTCCTTCACCCTCCCCCACCAAACAGGCAGGTAGGCAAACATTTGTACCTTCATTCTAGCACTTGTAATATACTTGTATTATAGATAGTCTTAATAATCAGAATCAAGTTTTACTCATTCTTTTGCTTTCATTGTGTAGCGCAGTAATTAAAACATGGTTAGTTTTCAGTGTGTTTGCTGGATTTAACTTAATTTAAATAATTACCTATAACTAGATGACTGAAAAAAGAAGAAAGGTACAGTTAAGACAAAGTGGGTTATGTGGTCCAGTAAGTGAGAATATATGCCTTCAAACCTATCTACTTTTGCATCTTTACTTTGTTCCCGTTGACATTCAGAAAGGCATCATCAGTAATTGGTTATGTGATATTTTATTCTTTCAGAAACAAATGTAAGCTCACAATTGGAGTCTGTTAGTCATTGATTCATTGCATTGATTCATGCATTATTTGAATTTATTTAAATTTATGAAGAGCGGGGTGCCCAGATGGCTCAGTTTGTTAAGTGTCTGTGTCTGCCTTTGGCTCAGGTCATGATCTCAAGGTCCTGGGATCGAGCCCCATATCAGGCTCTCAGTTCAGCATGCAGTCTGCTTCTCCCTCTCCCTCTGTGAGCTCACTCTCTCATCCTTGCTGAAATAAATAAAATCTTTAAAAAATAAAATAAGATAAAATAAATTTACAAGAGGCACCTGGCTGGCTCAGGTAGTAGAGTATGCAGCTCCCGATTTTAGGGCGGTGAGTTCAAGCCCAATGTTGGGTATAGAACTCACCTTAAAAAAAAAAAAATGTAATATTACTCTAACTTATTTATTTACTTCGGGCCAGGTATTAAGTGATACCAGGAAGAATAGTTGTTTGCCTTCAAGGAGCTTGTAGTGTACTGAAAACGATGGTGTTATTAAAAAAAAAAAAAAAAAAAAAAAAAGAAGGCATAGGATGCTCTAGAAGTACAAAGGAAGGAAGAGGGCATGTGGGTGACTCAGTCAGTTAAGCTTCAGACTCTTGATTTTGGCTCAAGTCATGATCTTGGGGTTGTGAAATCAAGCCCCACAATGGGAGTCTTCTTGGGATTCTCTCCCTCCCACTCCCTTTACCCCTCTGTACTTCATTGTCTCTCTCTAAAATAAATAAATAAATATTCAAAAGGAAGAAGAAGAAAAGAAAGATATTATAGAGAGGGGAGTCATGAAAAGTTTCCTTTAGGAGGAAGAACTTGAACTTAGTTTTGGAAAACAGGACCTAGCCAATGAAAAGATAGATAGAAAAGAAACATTCCAATCAGAGCAAAGCCTTGTGCATTTTTTATTAAAAAAATAATGTGTATTTAGAAAAATAATTCGGTATGACTGGAGCATAAATTACAAGTAGGGAAAAGGAGGCCAGATACAGCTCATAAAGATTCTTTTATGCTGATTAAGGAGTCATGACTTTATCTGAAGGTACTGGAAGCCACTGAAAGTCAAATTTAAGCAGTAGTGTGACGAGGACAAATTTATGTTTTAGATAGACCCTCTGGTTATGCCATGGATGATGGACTGGAGGATGTCTGGAGTCAGGAGAGCAGTTATAGGGCCAAAACAAATCCAGGAGAAAAATGGCAAAATCTGAGCTAAGTCAGTGCCCATGAGAATAAAGAGATGTGGTAGGGGTAAAGGGAAGCAGGGAGAGGGATGGACCTAGGCACTCTTCAGGAGACAGAAGCAACAGTCTGGGGCTGACTGAATGTTGAAAACAAAGGCAAAGAATAAAAAGGTGACTCCCTGTGGCTTGGATGAATGGGTCGGTGATAGTGGCGTCATTCATTAATATAAGAAACATAAGGAGAAAGCCAGGACATGTTGGTGAAAGACAAGAAATATATTTTGGACAGAATGGTGTCTGGGAATTAAGGAAACCAGAAATTCTAGCTTGCTTTGGAAACTTGATCTAAGGCTTTTATATAGTGTTCCTGTGCATTTTTTTCCTAATTGCCTTTAAAGATATGTATTATATATGTTATAGACATAAATATATACATCCATATTTCAATTTTCTATAATAAATTAAAATCTTTCATACTCTAATACTTTAAAAGAGAATTTTTAAATCAAGTAATTTGAGAGCTTCAAGCATTAAAAATAATCTAATCCAGACCTTCATTTCATAGGTCAAGATCTGAAACCCAAATTATTTAAGTAACTTGCCCAAGTTTGTTGAATAAATCAGTAATAGTACCTGGATTAAAATTCAGATAACCTGACTCCTGCCTGACTGTGCTTTTTATATACCATCTCCCTTTAAAAACACGTAAAGCAGGGAAAAACATATAAGGGGAAAAATTAAGCAGATACTTATATTTTAAAATTTCATGACTCTGAATTTTTTTTGGTTGTCAGGTGAGTATAAGTGAAGGTTAATATAAAAGAGAGCTTCCAGGATAATAGGGTATATTTTGGCATAGGAAACATCTCATTCATTTAGGTGGAGAGAGAATGACTTTCCTGGGTCTTGACCCAACTCTGGGTTGTATATGTGACAGACCACTTTCAATAGCCACAAAAATGTGGTCTTAAAAGAATCAAAACCAAGAAAAATTATTGCAGGATTTGTTCATGGAGGATATTCTGGCAGGCCCTTGATAGCTTAGCTTCTCTCTGTGCCTCAGTGGGGGTATTGCTATTAGTCTTTTGGAGGTGATATCATAAAGTCCCACTCACCTTATTGTCAATAGCTGAGAGCTTCTCCCTATCAAACAGGAATAATATTTACAGGAAGAAATGAAGTCAGAGGTAAACGAGTATTTACCAATGTTGTTGATTCATCTAGGGATGCCTGGGTGGCACAGTTGTTAAGCGTCTGCCTGCAGCTCGGGTCATTTTCCTGGAGTCCTGGGATCAAGCCCTGTATCAGGCTCTCTGCTCAGCAGGAAGCCTTCTTCTCCCTCCCCCACTCCCCCTGCTTGTGTTCCCTCTCTCACTGTGTCTCTCTCTCTCAAATAAATGAATAAAATCTTAAAAAAAAAAAATTCATCTCTACATATCTATGTCTTGCAAGACTCAACTCTTTGTACATATTATATCTGGTACCAGACTTAATACATACAATGCATTTATCATATATTTGCTAGGACTAAATTGACATGATGCATGGTTAATAAGCCTGAACTAATTTTAGAATCTGGCTCTGGTTTTTGCCACTTGTGTGGCAATGCATAGAAAGAATAAAATCAGGGGGATGCTTAGGCTCTGTGACTGAGGAACAACTAGCTGGTGGACATCAGTGCTGGGAGGGAAGATAGAGTGCAGAAAGCCGAGTCAACACCCCAAAAACTGATGGAGCATGAATTGGTATTATCAAAAGGGCACCTCAAACCAGGAGTCCGGAGAAATGAAGCAAACAGCAGGAAGCAAGGAATAAGGAAATGTGGGGTGGGCCAACAACACTGGCAACCATTGTTGCTGGCTCAGCTTGATGATGTAAGTCTGAGTTTCCCACACACTGAGTGAACACAGCCTGACATCTGACATCAATTAGTTGTTTCACCTTGCTTTCTAGAACCTCTCTGAATCTCAGTCACCACATCTATAAAATGAGATTTTGGGAGCCCATAATTTTTAATGTCTCTTCTAGCTTGCTTAGTCTAATGGTTTTCTTTCTTCCATAAATAGTAAGTGCTCCTTCAGCTACCAAAAGGAGAAATGGGATTCATTCATGCGTATCAGTACAGAAACTATTTCAAATGTCAGCTAAATAGATCTGTTGTCTAAAAAGACAATTTTAGTTTGCCATTTGGTAAAAGAAATAGTATACTGGGAGATATAATAATAGAAATTCTTGCAAATAGTTTATTTGGCCTAAGCCATCTTTTTATAAAACCATAAACCTAGAGGTAGTTGTATTTTCAGTATTGCCACTGATTTATGAAACAAGGATATTAGATAAAACTATCAACATTTAAGGCATTTTTTGCATTGTTTTACCTTTTTATTGCTTTCCCATATTTACCCTTTTACTTTATTTCACGGTTGTTTTGCCATAACTGAGTAGTACCATATGCACCAACATTCAATAAGAGTCCACTTAATCTACAACATATTTTAAGTGAACAATGCCTTTGTCAATTTTTATAGAGCTTAAAATTTTTTTTTCTTAATAATTACATGGATAAATTCTATTCTTTGTGCTTTAAGATATGCTCTTGTTTAAGAGAGGCCTTGAAGTGAAATGATAAAGAATGAATTTCATATGCAAGACATGTCATAGTATCACACAGGTTTTGGTTCTCATGAATTCGAAGCAGCAAGAATCTTGAAGGCCCAGTAAGAAAGCTCTCTCAAAACTGTTGTCTCATCTTGGAAAGTCATAGTACTCATTGGGCAAAAGACATGGGCAAATGATTTGTGAGTGAACTGCAAATGACTGATAATCTTGACTTCTTAAAAATATTTTTTCTCTACTTAATAATGCAGCTTGTCACACAGTTGACTATATATGTGCTTTCTTACATGAACATTTCCCAGGACCTTATAGCCATCAATCTGTATGAAAATGATTAAATTTAAAAAATGAAAAATTATCTATCTTTAAACAAGTTTCTCCTCATCTTTTCTGTAGCCTTCACTTTATGTATTTACTGCATGAATATTATGTGTTACCAGTATTTGTCTATGACATTAGTGGTGGTGTGCTTGTGCTTGATGACTGTCTTTAGAATGGAGCACAACCTGCAGGGTCTCCTAGCCTCTTTCAAAGCAACATACCAGCTCTTTCACCCACTCCTGTGTGATGGTAGATAATTTACACTAACTTCCTGTTTCCTTATCAGCGAAATGAGGAAGCAGTACAGTGCCTAGACTGTTAAAAAGAAGATACTTAACCTTAGTAGAGGCTTAGTGTGTTCTTGTTGTTATTTTCTTTGTTATTATTTTAGAATAGCTTGCAAGAAATAGAATGGGTAGAAGAAAACAAATATGTTATAAATCTCATACTAAGCAAAAAAGGTAGGAATTGATGAAAGAACTTTTAATGGCCCACTGCATTAAAAGTGATAGCAAAGTGAACTTTCCACATAACTGGCCCTAGAACCTCTTACCTCCCTTCAAATTAACTTGGCATCCAGTATGATGAAGCAGAATAAAGTAATCACTCTCCAATGATGCATGTTTTTCTCGAAGAAGTGCATAAATTAGTTCTCAGTGAACTGGCTAAAAAGGAAATCACTCCTTCATTAATCAATCAACCAACCAGTCCATAACAGAGCAGTTCTCCTAAATCTGAAGCTAGTGGAAGGAACATCAGAAGGTAGTGTTGAGTCCTTTCTTTCATCTCTATTAAGTCACCTGAGGCCTCTGAGCACCATCTCTTAAATACATCAGAAAATAGAGCCAATACTCCCCATGTAGGGTTGGTGTTTGTATCCAGTCAATGTGTATGAAAGCTTTTTTAAACACTGAATCACTACAAATTTAACATTATTTCTTTGCTTTAAACATCATTAATTGTTCATTATCTCATTTCAGCTGGCATCCTCCCTTCTCTTGCTGGTCTTTTGGCCAGTTTATCTCGAGTCAGACACTGAGAGTGGCAGAACAGTCAAATTATTTGATGCTTCCCGTTGGGAGGCTCTTGCTTTGTAATCTCTCAGGTCTGCACCTTAGAGGCTTCTAAAATATTAAAACTTGAAGTAGCCATCATATTTTGCAAACAAATTTTTAAAACCAGTAGGGAATATATGAGGACAATTGAATTTGTTACAAATTTTTCCTGAACCTGGCTGATAGGACACATCAAGATGTATTTCACAGTTCCACATCTACGGAGGAATGTTTAGAGATAAGATGAAAGTAGCCCTCCTTATTAATCACACATTGTATATTGACTTCTGCCTCCCTCCTCAGCCTTTAAATCAACTACATCTGGTTTTTGCTCCTTAACTGTGCCATTATCTTTTGCATTAAAAGGCAGTTACTCCTAGAGAGAGCAGCCCCACTTGATTAAAAAATAATTGACTGGAGTTATATACATGTTACTAATCATGGCAGCCCAAATAAGAATTTTAGTATAGGTTGGAGACCTACTATATTTCTACAGCAGGGTTAGCAGAATTGGGAGGATCTTTGTGATGAATGCCTATGTAAAGCAGTTATGTTGCTTTGCTGGTGTTAACTTTTTTTTTTTTTTTTTTTAATTTTTTTTTTTTTTTTAAATTTTTTATTTTTATAAACATATATTTTTATCCCCAGGGGTACAGGTCTGTGAATCACCAGGTGTTAACTTTTAAAGTTAAGAAAAGCCATAATAATACAGAATAAATAGATAGGAATGGACAAAGAGAGGATCAGAAAGCAGCTGAGCCTTGATGTACTAACTCTTTGCCAGAAGGTGTCTTCCTTTATGGAGACTGAAATGATTATATTATACCCAGAGCAAGCTAAGCTCTGAGAAATAACTCCCAGTAACCAGCTGCATAAGAAATTGATGTAGGGTGCCTGGCTGGTTCAGCTGGTCAAGCATGCATCTTTTGATTTTTGGGTTATGAGTTCAAGCCTCACATTGGGCATAGAGCCTACTTTTAAAAAAATAACGTTTAAATATCAAGTAGATCTGTATTGGAGCTCCCTGATTAGTGAATTCTCTCTCACTAGACGAATCTACGTGGGAAACCAGGTTGTTATTTGAACTTTCTTGGTAAGCAGTGAATGTGACATTGAATAAATATAGTGTTCTAAATCAATGCTACTCAATGAAATTGTTGTCATTTTGCAAACAAGGTAAGAAGTTTTCTCCAGAATGTAAATTAAAGCATTAGAGCATGACTTTCTTCACTGACAGAGTCTTGCTACTACACACACACACACACACACACACACACACACTATATTTGTAGTAGTGCTTAGTGACAAAGGTAATTTGCATTCTACTACAGTTTCTTCATTTCGTGACAGACTGTTGAAAAACAGGTCTCATATAGACAGTTATTCTGTGGACCACACTTTGAGAAGCATTGGTCTTTGCCTAAATCAGAATTGTACTGGGAAGCTTTTAAAAATAAAGTTGTCCAGTATATACCCTTGAAAATTCCGATTCAGAGTTCCAGTGTGTTGCACATTCATCTGCATTTTTAAAATGCTTCTCATGAGGTTTTGATAAATATACAAGGTTGAGGCTCTACATAGTAAAATCACAGAGTAATTAAATAGTGTTAAATTGAAAAGGTTAGAGATTGAGAATGTGGGTTTTGGCATTGGGGGTACTTACTGTTTCTCTTGGGCAAATTGCTGTGGATTTTCTAGGCCTCAATAGTCTCACTTTTAAAGCAGCTATAGCAATACCCACCACATAAACTTGTAAAGGTTAAGTACTCTTATAAAAAGAAAGCACTTAGTTCAGTGCCAACCACACAATTAATGAGTGCCAGTTGTATACATCTCCATGATGGAGATTGTCCTCCCACTTTTAAGAATATACCCTTTTATAACTCCCCCCTCAAAAGTCAAAGGATGTTATGAGAGAAGGGGAAATATGATGCAGAATCCAAAACAACAGATGTCTGATGCTCTGGCCTACCTTCCTTTCCATTACCTTTCTATTATTTTTTAAATGTTTTGTCAAGATAATTTCTAGATATTTATTCTAACCTGTGTTATATTTGTTTTATAACAGATGTTTGTAGGTTGATTTTTCCCCCTCTCTTCTAACTTCAGAATAAAGAATGAAGGGGAGTTACTTGATATTACCAAGGACATAGTCAGAATTTATTAATAACAGTATGAGTTTGATTCTAACCTCTCATTTTCTTTCACTTGGGGCAGACTTATGTTTGATAAATAGAAATAAGCAAGAGATGGTGTTAGAAAGTGAGCTGCCAAGGTTTCACAAAGGGGAATTTAGCTTTAGACTGTATTTATTACATGACAATAATGTTACTATGGATTATAAAATAGTGGATGTATTATGGTCCACTAAATCAGTAAAAATCACGTAGCTGTTAATGATTTGGAACCCGGTTTGTGGAGCACAACTTGGCAGAGCTATCAAGTGGTTGAGAGTGTTGGTATGAAAGTTAAGGACTTTAGTACTCAAATCCAAGTCTGGCTGTTTTTGTGGTGTGTGGCCTTGGACCTGACTTCTCTGGGATGCAGTTTCCCCATATGTGTAATTGGGTAATAAAATGTAGTCACCACAGGGTGGTGGGGGAGAAGTAAGTGCACCGACAGGGAGTTGTGGGCTTCTTCTGTATTTTTCAAGCAGTGCTTATGCTCGGCTTTACTCTCTGCAGTGCCTAGCACCCTCCCTTCCAGTAAGTCACTTAATAATTCTTCCTGGCCCCCATGGTACAATTTATTTTACAACCATAGTATTCTCCAAGATGGCACCATAGAGGACGAAATGTTACCCAAGGCGGGGAGCGCAAATGCTGCTTTATGGGTTATACATTCATTGCCTTTTTATTTTATTTTATTTTATTTTATTTAAATAAATCAAAGGAGCACTGAGAATGGTTTTCGCTGCCTCTGCAGCTCATTCCGTATACTGTTGTCTGAACTTTACTAAAAGCTTGTGTTTTGGGCATCTGTCTTCCTCCTACTCCTTGTGTAATTATCTAACCCAGCATGCTCTTTTCATTACAGAAATGAAAGTGGGAGACTGAGTTTTTTTCAGAGATTAGTGGGCAATATGGTATAATGAAAAGACCAGAGAACCAAGATAGAGATTTAAAGGATCATACGAACACTGCTGCATTCTTGCTGGGTGACTGTGGGCTCCTCATTGACCTTTGTCTTATTCTGTTTCCTCAGCTACAAATAAAAACAAACAAACAAACAAACAATAAACCCACAAAAACCAATGAGGCCATCAGTGCCTAACTCACAGCTTTTTGTGAGGGTTGAAGGAGTTGTAGAAAATAAGAAAGCACTACCCAAGTACAAATACTTGTTACGATTGTGATGATTATATGCATGTATTGGTATATTAGGAGTTTACTAGCAACTGGGTTCCTGTGTGCTCTGCTCCCATTTCCCCAGCTCCCAGAAATTCAGAGGATCCCTGCCAGATGGCTGATTTGCCAGCTGTGTCTTGTTTTGTCATTGTAAATATTCCACGCTCCGAGAGACTTTGCTTATGATGTAGTATGTTTTGTCCTTTATCTCCTGCAGATTGAGAACTACATTGTGGAAAATATGAAGTCGGAGATGGCCCAGATACAGCAGAATGCAGTTCAGAACCACACGGCCACCATGCTCGAGATAGGAACCAGCCTCCTCTCTCAAACCGCAGAGCAGACCAGAAAGCTGACAGATGTTGAGACCCAGGTACACCCCTGGGCCAGAGTCGACAAACTCTTCACTAAGAAAATTTTTTTCCCTTTTAGCTTACTCCATAAACACAGAGCACATTTCACTACCGAGACTGGGGAAACATATACATTTTTGTTTATTGGTAATAACAACAGTGACTGCCTGACACGCTGTGCATGTTTCTTTTGATTTAACAAGGGTTGGTGTATTTAGCTTTGCATGTGTTTGCAAAAACAGGACTGGCAAAGGGCTTAATCAGCATTGAAATTTAAATAAACACTGCAGCTACCAACTGTGATATGATATGTGTCAAACAGAATAGCCATTTGGGTCAAATTGGTGCCTTTGATGTGCATTTCTGATGTGTCCTGCTTCGTCTCTGGTAATGCACCAGCCACCAGGGCACCTGCAGAGGTTTGGTGCAACAGTAGACAGGCAGGAAAACAAAGTGAACTGATCAGCAATGTGTAGATTTTTTTATTTAGCATGATTTTATAATGAGGAGTCAATTACAACTCTCCACATAATATCTGTATCATCCTACCATGGACAATGACAGACTTTTTTTTAATGTACAGTCATACTTATTTCAGTACAAATCAGTAAAATGCCCCTTAATCATCAGTCACAAACCCACTATTACAGTTGAGTGAAAATATTTTTGGTGATTTGAAGATGATCTCTTGGTCTCCTTTTCACCACGGAAATGGTTATCCCATTTACCATTCTGAAACTCAGAGGATGAGTCTATCTCAAGGTAATTGGTTTCTGGAAACAAAGCTGAAATATATTTTAAAAAATAAACTGAAGCTTACGAAATTTTCAAGAATTTATTTGGCCACGCATCAACTCAAGTTGAGCAGTGCTTAGCTGAATGTGGTTAGGAATAGTCTAATGTGTGAGCTAAGAGAAAGGTTTAAACAGAGGAGATGCAGAAGCAAAGCAAGGAAATTATTTGATTGACTGTAGCCTCAGCAGTTGCCTTATTTGGGGGAGCCTTGTTGGCTGTAATTGAGTTCCTAACTTTCATTTTCTGGGATTGAAGTGCACTGACTCTGGCTGAGGCTTTGACTTACTTCTATAGGTTACCAAGGCATTAGAGCCATCTCAGTTTAAGGGCTTCCTTGTTTAAATATTTTAGCAATATAAATTCAAAAACAAGATGTAACTTCATTTCTGCTTTATTTTATTTCTGTTAATGGCATCATAGATCATATGATATTTAAAGATAAAGAACAATGACCGTTTATATGGACAGAGAATTATATATTACACAGACAACTTTCCCAGATACAAATGATTTTTATGGAAACCATTTAAAGCAGACAGAGGTCAGAAAAGTTTGAGCAGTTATCCCATATTGATACAGCTGGTCAATTGAATCTTGCACTCAAATGGAGGCATTCTCATTTCTTTCCTTTTCTATCCCTCTTGATTAGCAATGCTAATCATTAAAATAAATAAGAACTTAAATGAGGATTACACTGGAGCAGTAAATCACATGGCTTTGGCAAATATTTTTTTCTGCACACCATCATCAATAACCACAGGCAATGGGGAAGGGAAGACTACGTATTATAACTAAAAAGTTTGAAACATTACTTAATCATTTATCATCATACCAGGCGAGCTTGGTCTTCTGCACTTATTGACTTCTGGTAGTATAAATAATATGAGTGTATTTTTTCTTGTTTTTGTAAGAACAGAACACTCACCATCTTCATCTTCTACATAGAATTCTATATATTCAAAAACTGGAACAACACAATTAATACTACCATACCTGGGTGAACATTTGAAATTTTTATGTATTTACGTTACAAGTTTTAATGACCTACCTGGCAGCGCTTTGTTTTTTTCTACCCCCAAAATCCTTTAATCCTTTTTTTTTTTTTTTTGTAAGAGATAACTTGTTCTACATCTGTAAGGTTAAGAAATATGTACTTTATGGAAAATGGTAGAGAAAATTCATAAGATAAAAAAAAAAAACCCTTCTCTCAATGGGGAACAGCTAAAACTAAATACTCCTTAAAGGCCAATGAAAGTTTATTGGATGCACCAAGAAGAATTTTAAGATAGCTAAAACCTAGAAAACATCTAAAAAAATCACACATCTAACTGAACTGGCAATGAGAGGGAGGTAGAGAAGGAAGACAGTGGCTCAGACCAGCTATGTCCTACCTTATGAAGTAAATCCTGGGTGTTCTTTTCATCTTTATCTTAATGTCTTCCAACTGTCTATGCTGTCTGTTAATCTGTGTTGCTCCAGAACATTTTCACGTGAATGTATATACACATGATGTTTAGTTGAACCTTTGTAAGAGAACACGTTCTACTTAGTCATAACTACTCTAGTTCACTCAAGTACAGATGCAGGAACAAGTGACAAACTAAATTTTAAATTATCCCTTAATATAAATGCATTCTATTCTTGTATATTAAGTGTTTTTGTAAAGAAAGACCAGTAGATCCTTTTGTGCTATGAAAGCCTGCCCATAGGTTTTTGCTCCCATATTACTCCTCCTTTGTTTCACACAGTATGTGTTGCTTTTCCTAAACTGAATTCAGGCTCTCAGTTATTTTAGTAACTTAGAACAATGGATTTGCACTACATTTCCATGTGCTAACTTTTACATGATGATGTTATAAAGATAAGTAACTTATTTCTTTTTGGTCCTTTCTCTAGACCTTCTAGACTTGAATTTAACAAAAGGTGGCAGAAACATTGTTTTACTGCAATGCCATTTTAAAATACTTGTGTGTTCAATAACCATCATAATCAGAAAAGAAACAGATAATGAGCACATCTAGATAACCCTGCTAGACAAGGCACTGAGCGTCAGGCGCCAGCACCATGCCCATACCTTCCTCCTTAGTCTCACTTGCGGTGTTTTTCTCACTCTGTTATCAGTTGGTGCCAAAATGTTCTTTACTTCCAGTTCCTCTTTCTGAGTGTGCACTATAAAGGGGTTAGTTACAAACATTATTCATGTCCCTTCCTTCCTGTGAGTCCATTTCTGGCTTCTACCACAGGCCAGTTTTGATTAGAGGTACACTAGTAGACAAACTACATTAAAATCCATCTCTAATAATTAGTGTTCAGCTCTGTTCTAAGCAATTTTACAAATGTTAACTATTTAATAATTTAATAAAACTCTTAGAGGGCAGGTACCATCATCATCCCTCAGTTAAAGATGTGAAAACTGAAATCTAGAGAGGAGAAACAACTTGTCCTGGGTGAGACAACTAATAGTAAATGTTAGAGCAAAGATTTGTCCCCCGGAAGTCTGACATCAGAGTCTACATGCTTTTTATACTGGCTCTCTTTTTCCTCCTGCCTTTCTCAGAATTCCTTTCTCTATTTAGGGCTGTAGACACTAAAAGGGTCCAGGCAGAAGAGAAGATGGAAATTAGATAGAACAAAAGTAATGTGAACCTAATAGTAAGCCTGAGTGTTTTCTATAAATGATAAAGTCGCTGCTGCTGCTGCTGTTGCTGTTGTGCCGATGGTGCCATCAGCTGTCGTCATGTTACCATGTACCTTGAAGTGGTCTCGTGTAATCCTAGAATCTCATTGTCCTTACCACTTGCTGGCTGTGTAACTATGGGGTAGTTCCTTAGACACTTGGGCTGAGTTTCCCCTAATATCCAATTATTTATATAGAAACCATTGTGTTAGGAATGGAATTTAACTAAATCTTAAAAGGAAAATTTTGGGTATCTCCTTGCTGCAAGAGATTTTAAGAGGTACAGTATAGAATACAGCCATAAGTAAAGCAATCCTTATCCTCAGCGAGCATAATTGAATTAATGTGGCAAAACTTGTTTAAACCATTTCTATCTTAACTTTCCATCAAGTTAATTAGCTGTGGAGCCTTTTCATATATCCATAAGAAATGCATCCTTCCAATCTCCTACTGTGGGTGTTTCATTGAGCAATGGCTCCAGCTGCTATGCTTTGAAATCACTGTGTAGTGCAGAGGGCACAATTCCCAGTGGCCACTTGTAGCTAATGACACATTGAGGTAGTGATACTTAGTCATTCCTGCTCCTGGAAACTGTTAGAATCCACTGACACATGACTTTGGCTAAGGGCTCTCCTTTAGCCTTGCTAACTTTCTCACAACTTCCCTGGAGGCTAAGACTTTCACTCAATCTCCTTTCCTTCCCTTTCTTCTTTACTGTGATTAGACCTACATCCTAGCCAGAAGGTACTCCTAGACTATTCTGTCTTCTTTCCAATTTTCCCTTAAGTTAGGTATTTCCCCTAATAAATGTCTTGCATATCTAATCTCATTTTATCATCTGCTTCTCAGAGGTCGTGAACTATCACACCTGTTATTTGGACTTCAATTGGACAATTACAACCTTAAGCCAGTTCAGGAACAATTTATTCAATGAGCATCAATCTCTAGACCGAAATAGATTTGAAAGGGCAGCTCTCAAAGTTGAGCCACTGGCTCTCTTTAACTTGAAGAGAGAAGAGCTGAATAAATATTTAACCTTGGCGTAGTTAAAATGGCAGTAAAATAAATTTGTTAATGGGTCATCCAAAGAAAATACCATGGTAATTAACTTTCTCACAAGGTCTGGAAAAAGTGTTTGATGACCCATTCAGAGAGGTCTCCATGAACTGTGACCCACAGGTCAAATTTGAATTGCAATCTTTTTTTGTAAATAAAGTTTTTATTGAACACAGCTATACTCATTCATTTATATGTTGTGTATGGCTGCTTTCCCAATAAAAAGGCAGAGTTGAGTAGTTATACCGGAAAACATATGGCCCACCAATCTATCTACTATCTGGCCCTTTATAGAAAAAGCTGGCCAACACTTGTACTAGGATGCAAACTTCAAGAGAGCAGGGATTTTGTCTGTCTTGTTCACTGTGCTATCCTTAGAATTTGGCACATGGTAAGCTCTTAATAAATCCTTGTCAAATGATTACATGAACTAATATTATTAGACCCTAAATTTCTGTAGATTTCAGCTCGATGCTCCCAAGACCAAAAGTAGCATCCTAAAGATTGTATGTTTATTGTTACGTATACCAATAAATAACTGATGGGTCAGAGTAGGACTTTGAACAGAAACACTCTGCTGCAAAGTTGTTCTGACCAACTAAGAACATTAGATGACAGCGTATTCTCTGTACTCTAAGAAGCAAGAGAAATTTGGCCACTTTCTTGCTTCATAGTGCTAGTTTAGTGTTGGAGTGGAGAGGGAAGTTGGATGTCATTAGCTGCAACAAGCAGATGGCATGGTGATACGAAAGAAACCATTTTGATAGCAGTTGTTATTGACTGAAGGCAGGTCCCCAGAGAGAAGCTGCTTGTGTATAGCTACACGAGCCTATAGGAAAGAAGTCAGATGCAGAGACAGACTGCCTGGGTTCCCATCTTATTCCTTTGTGGATTAGCTCTGTAATATAAGTACTGTCTCTACTAAACTCCATAACCCAATTAGATTTTCATGTTATAAATATAATATATAGTATATAATATAAATAAAATATTAATATTACATACAGTAATTATGTACTATTAATTCTATAACACTATCATGATTAAGATTAACAGTAATTCTCTCAGACTACATAATTTTCACATTCAGATTTCCTCAATTGTTCTCCCAAAATTTTATAGACATTTTAGTTTTTAAGACATAATAGTCCCTTTTAAGTTAGAGCAATCCTCCATTTTTTTTTTCCTTGAGGTTTTTAAGAAACTGGACCAATTGTTTTTGTATACTGTCCCATATTCCTGAACTTTTCTGAGTATTTCCTTCTGATGCATTTTAATTTACTCATTCCTCAGGGTTTTTCTTTAAACTGGAATTGTAAGGTCTCAATTAGATTGACTTGAACATGGTGGTGGTAGTACTTTATAAAATTACTCGTTATTTCCTACTACATCTCATCAGGAAGCACAAAAAGCCAGCTTGCCATACTCTCAGTGATTTTTTTTTCCCCCTTGAGATTTTACTTATTTATTTGTTTGTTTGATTGTGTGTGTAAGAGAGAGTGCATGTGAGCCAGGGGAGAAACAGAGGGAGGGAGCAAAGAGACCCGGAACTGAGCATGGGTACAACTTGGTATCCATGTGGGGGTTTGGGGGCTGATCCCATGACCCTGAGATCATGACCTGAGCCACAATCAAGAGTCAGACACTTAACTGATTTGGCCATCCAGTCACCGCCTCAGTGACACTGTTTTAACTTGGTTAGGAGAGAAGCCTCCAAGTATCTCCCTCTTACTTGTCCACCTTCCTCTTGGAAATTAACCTGGAATGTGGTACTTTGTCTCACTGCCCATCACTGACCAAATAAATTATTTCACCAACTTTGTAAAATAATGATCTTCTGATTCTTTGAACACATACCTTGTATTATATTTTTCATTTGAAAAGCATAATTAAAGTGAAAGGAAGTATAAACTACAAACAAGGCTGATTTCAAAGTTAATAAGCTGGTGAAAAAGTTTCTTTTGAGGGAGATTTTCCTTTTAAGGAAGATCAGAGGCACTCTTTAAATTATTAAAGGGAAGCTGGCCGAAATTCTCTACCTCACTTGTTTGAGAAACTAGTCATTTTTATGTTTAAATTTTAGTTTATTTTTTTAAGATTTATTTATTTATTTGAGAGACAGCAGGGTAGAGACAGGAGGAAAGGGAGAGAAAGTCTTAAGCAAACTCCACAATGAGCATCGAGCCCATCAGTGTCACAACCCTGAAATCATGACCTAAGTCGAAACCAAAAGTTGAAGGTTTAACCAACTGTACCACCCAGGTACCCCAATTTTAGTTTTTTTTTTTTTTTAATTAAGACTAACATTTTAGATTCTATAAATCCTCAGTTTCAAGTTTTATGTCCTCCTTGCTTTGTGCTTTATGCTGCAAAATTTAAGGTTTGAAATGGTTACTTGGGAGCTTTTTGCACATACTCTTTGCTTTCCTTTTTTTTTTTTTCCCTTTCACTACCCTTCCCTTCACTTCTCTTCCTTTCCTCTCCCTCCTTTTCTTTTCCTTTCCTTTCCTAGTTCATTCGTTTGTTCTTTCTCTCTCTCTCTCTCTCTGTCTCTTTCTCTCAGAGATGTGCTTTGGAATATGTTTAGGCTAAAGAATAAAATTCCTTTTGTCATTTTAATGGGACACTTAGATTATTGCTAAGCAGCAAGTTTCATAGACACATGGCAAGGAAGTGGTCAGTTTATCATAGTTTCCTATACAATTCTCTCAGTTCTTCATTTTTAAACCTCAGGCCTATTTTAATACAACAGCAGAGAGATCATTGAAATAAAGCAGCTAATTAGACAAGGGGACAGAGAAAGAAGAGAAAGATTCGAGATTTGTGTACAAAAGTGGCCAGAGATGACCTGACACTGATGCTTGACGAAATGAGATTTTGGATTTGTCTCCTTCCTTTTCCCACATTCAGATGCTGCTTTAGAGTTGGATTTTTAGATTGCTATCACTGAAGTCCCACTTAACCTTCATCTGGCCTGCTACCTTATCTCTGACAGTGACCCAACTTGAAAAAAACTCACTGTCCATTGTCTAGCATATCATTCAACAATTAACTCTGTGCCCTTGTGGACCCCATGCTGAGCATTGGCAATTTGGAGAGCTCCATGTGGAAGAGGCAGGACTCTGCAACTGAAATCCTCATGGGGTAGAGAAACAGCACATGAGTGAGCAGACAAGATAATTTCCAATAGTGATGATTTTTTAAAAAAGATTTTATTTTTTTATTTGACACAGAGAGAAAGACAGATCACAAGTAGGCAAAGAGGCAGGTAAAGGAGAAGGAGTAGGCAGGTTCCCCACTGAGCAGAAAGTCCGATGTGGGGCTCAGTTCCAGGACCCTGGGATCATGATCTAAGCCAAAGGCAGAGGCCTAACCGACTGAGCCACACAGGCAACCCCAATAGTGATGATTTTTTAAAGACAATACAACAGGATGACTTGATGGAAGATAGTGAGAAGTTGTATTACAAACAGTGACCAGGAAGGGCCTCCCTATGCAAGAATTGGCTAAGAAATCACCCATGCATCAGGGAAGGTATGGGCAACTACAAGTGCAAAGGTCCTGAGGTAGAAATGAATTTGGCATGTTAGGGTGGCACAAAAGGAGGACAGTGTAATTAGAGCATAATAAACAAGGACTAGATTTGCTGGATGAGATCTGAGACATAAGCAGGGTTCTGATCATGTAGGACCTTGTTGGCCAGGCTAAGAACTTTGGAATTTTTTCTGACTGCCAAGAGAAGCCGTTAACATTTTTAATATTAGTGATGTCATATGGCATTTATATTTCATTTTTTTAAAGATTTATTTATTTGAGAGAGAGAGAGCATGAGCAGGGAGAGGGGCAGAGAGAAAGAATCTCAAGCAGACTCCCCGTTGAGTGGAGAGCTGAGGCAGGGCTGGATCCCTTGACCCTGAGATCATGATCTGAGATGAAATCTAGAGTTGATCGCTCAACCAACTGAGCTACCCAGGAGCCTGTGGTTTATGTTTTCAAAAAGATCATTCTGGTGTTATGTAGCAAACAGACTGGAGGTAGGACAAAGTGGAGAAAAATTAGGAGCTGTTGAAGTCTCTGAACTTAGATATAAACAGCTTCGATTTCAGTTTTAGATAGTTCCATTCTGTTCTCAGTATTCTCTCATTTTCTTCTCAGACATGGAGAAGAATAGTTTTTGTTCTTTGTAAAATAAAAATTTTGATATTTGAGGATCTCAGAAAGTGTGATGAGAGAATGTGATGAATAAGAGAGAAAAGAGATATAGATAAACTGCTTATAATATGTCCGATTCAGTGAGACAAAATACCTTTTGTTCATTCAATCAATACTGAGTGTCTTCTCTGTGCCAAGCACTATTCTCAGTGTCACCAAAAGATCCAGATGCCTCATGCCCTATTTAATTATTTTATGAATTGTAATTCTAGTTAATAAACAAACAAAAAACTTCCCTGGACAAAAAAGTATGTTTAACAGTTCAAAGTCACCTCTTGTGTATCCCTAATCTTTATGTTCTCTACCATTTTGTCTTCTGAGCGATTCCTAATTCCGTCTTCAAATCCCAGTTCCTCTTGCTCGAATCGCTTCTTTTTTTTTTTTTTTTTCCATCTTTACATTCTTTTTTTTTTTTTTTTTTTTATTTTTTATTTTTTATAAACATATATTTTTATCCCCAGGGGTACAGGAATCGCTTCTTTTGAGGAAAAACAGGAGCAAGAGGAACTGGGAAAAGAAGCGATTCAGAATAGGAAATTATTTTTTTAAATCTCTAAACCGCTCCGCAAATCTAAGTATTGATTAGTAGTAGTAACTTTTAGACTGGTTTTCAGATCTTTATTTATGACAATTGTAAAAATGAAGCCTAGAGCTTTAAAATTTTTTTAAAGCACTAATGAATGCCCCATCTCACCATTCTGTGCCCCGCTCCTTCACCCTCTGCCTCATACCCCTACAACAGGGTTGAGACTTGGGTGACAAGTCACAAAAAACTAAATAATACATGTGCAGAAGTAGATCCTATATTTATTTTAAAATTATGCTGTGTTCAATATGGATTATTTTGCACTAATTTTGATCTTTTAAAATGTTGCATTAAAATATTATAATATTTTTATATATAATTTTTTATTTGTTATAAACATATATTTTTATCCCCAGGGGTATTTTTGGGCGCCTGGGTGGCTCAGTGGGTTAAGCCTCTGCCTTCGGCTCAGGTCATGATCTCAGGGTCCTGGGATCGAGTCCCACATCAGGCTCTCTGCTCTATGGGGAGCCTGCTTCCTCCTCTTCTCTCTCTGCCTGCGTCTCTGCCTACTTATGATCTCGCTCTGTCAAATAAATAAATAAAATCTTTTAAAAAATTATAATATTTTTAATATTATATTTTAATTTATTTTATATAATTATTTTATTTATACATTCGTATACTTGTCTAAGTATATAAATATATAAATGTAAATAACAATTTAATTTAATAGTAATAAAATAAAATATATTTAAAATATAATATTTTTGACGCCTCCTTAAATTTTGCAATTGAGACAATTTCCTCTCTCATCTCACCCTAGCCTTTGTCCTGGTTCCTTGAAAATACATCCCCTTCCCCTACAGCCTCTTGTAATCCAAGTCCAGCCCTAGTCATACCAGTGTGTTTTGAAAAGGTATGTGCATCTGATATAATCCGAGGTTTCGACATGCTGCAGAAAAGGCAGAAAGCTCTAATGACGTCATTTTTAGAGGGGGTCTTTTAGATTGATATTGACTCTCCAGAAGGTTTTCCAGATCTCTTTCAATAAGTAGTTCTAAGAAAAGTGTGGTGGTATAGAAGTCTTCAAATGACATAGGAAGCTTTAAAGCTAATTACACTTTTTTCCTTGCCCTTTTCACCTCCCTTAAAGAAGAGCAGGGTAGAGGTTAGATAGAACAGAGGCAGGGAGAAACAAAGACATCGAACAGTTTGAAAGTATCTCTCAGATTACAGTTTGCAATGTTTGCTTGGAGGATGTGTAGGTTTGGGTTCATGGCTCACAGACCATGTTGTATTAAAGCCTGGCCGGCAGCATGAGTCTTCATGATTCAAGATTAATTGCACATTTACTGCTTCTAGAGCACCCAGTGTAGCTCAGTTGAAAGGATAACTATAATCTGTCTTCAGTGAGATCTGGGTTCCTGGTCACTTCGTTTTCTCAGATTAAGAACCAAGACAGTCTAACTAACTCTTTTAGTTTTTGGTATAGAGCATTAAAATTGAGTCACACTGTCTGGGTTCAAAAACCCGGTTCTTCCCTTGGTTCCTGTGTGGATTTGGGGCTCTGTCTAATCTCCATTTCTTCATTTATAAAGTGACGGTAGCAATTCCTCCATTAACATGTGCCCATGTCTGTGAAATGATACGATATTTGGAAGGGCTGGTGTGACCTAATATGATAGGTATTCAATAACTCTGTGGTCATGAATCTGCCTAAACTATGTCAAGAGTTTTTTGCACATTTATAATTGATTTTTATAAGGTGAGGGATCAAAGTGAGCATATTTTACTTGCCTGTTAGTTATTAGTTATATACAATAGCAAAGACCTTGTACTACTTCCTATCTCAGAGATAACATGTATAGAATATCAATATTGGGGATAATGCATACATAAAACAACTATCAGAGTTGAATATCTTAGGGGTTCAAGACATGAAAATTTAAATATGAAAATGGATTTAACAACTTAATTTTCTCATTCAGTTGCAACCTCAGCCTCAAATAAATGGCATGTTTAAGATTCATTGCAAAGCTCTACATTCTAATTAGTAGAATGTAGGTCATTTAATTAATTATTCCAGAAGAAATACTATTTTAAAGAAAACACAGCTAAATTAAAAAAACAAAAATTCTTCTCACTCTTTGTGATTAAAGTTTGAAATGTTTTTATCTTTTATCTTTTATCTTGAGGTACTAAATCAAACTTCTCGACTTGAAATACAACTGCTAGAGAACTCATTATCAACATACAAGCTAGAGAAGCAGCTTCTTCAACAGACAAATGAAATCCTAAAGATTCATGAGAAAAACAGGTGAGGCTTGTCGTATTCCAATTATTTACATATGTACTTATTTTTATCGTTCATCTCTCTGTCAGCTCTTAAAATATTGAAGTGGTTCATAAAAAGAAAAGAGCTATAGAGACAATTTAATATGATACAAATAATACAGTTGCTTACAGTCTTAAAGTATATGCTTTTTAAAAAACTTTTAACACTAATTTATCTAATATTTAGTTGTTCGAATCCCACCATATCTATAAGAATTGATTCTGAGAATAAATTCACTGACACAAAATATTGACAGTTTTCAGCAGAATGACATCTATAGCAATAAAAAAGAAAAAGTAATCTCCAAAACTCTGTAATTTGAATTGTCACTCTACCTGCCCTTAAGCTTCTACGGAGTTATGAGATTGTTGAATTCAAAGATCTTGCACCAGAGAAACAAATTTTGTTTTTCCCAGAAAATTATTTACCTGTAAAGCTGATTGAGGAGTTGCTCACCAACCCCTTTCCCACATTTAAAGACGTTTACTCTGGATAAAATAAATTTCTTTGTTTAGTTTTATGGATGTGTTTTATGAATCTTCTCAGGTAAGTTAAGTGGGACTTAGAGATCTTGAGATGATATATGGACTATATCATTTTGAAGTCTTGATATTTATGATAGCCAGTTCAGTCAAAGCACTGGCCTCTGTAGGAGAAATGTATTGCTTATTAACTGACCATTGGCCATTGGGATGGCTTGAAGCAGTTCCATTTCTTATACATTATATGGATTTAAAGAGCATTGTGTTGCTAGAAACTAGTTAAATACCTTGTGTCATTGGAACTAGAGTTTCCACCATATTCCAAACCAGGAAGGCATAAAGAGGACTTCTAGTGCTCTTTATAAATGAGGGGAAGAGACTCGGTAGAAGTGAGTGATTTGTCCCAGGTCACACAGCTTGCTAGTGGTACAACTGGGAATATAACCCAGGCTTCCTTCATCCTCGTCTTGCTCTTGGCACTGTAGCACATCATCTCTCAATACTACTATCTGTAACCTAAAAGGATTCCCCAACTTTACACTAAAAGTGGCCCTTAATGACAGCAATTATAATGGAAGCTTTTCCATGAAGAAGATAAACCTGTTGATTTAGAGTCTGAAAGGGGTCATGCATGCTCCATGACTTGTATTTCTAAGTTTTACATTTATTTATCTTTGTACTGTGTCACGGGGTAAACTGTATAACTATAAATAAACTTGACAGGACTTGACCCTGAACTGGTTGCATAATGAAATGTTTTGGAATTGAAAATCCTGCTGAAAAGTACCATTTATCCTACTGCTGTTTCACAGTAACCAGACATGTACATGGTGCAGGTATACTTTACATCAACCATCCCTTGGTTTTCGGATCCCACTATGCTTTAACACTGGTGCTATAAGTGAAGCCCTTTACAGTTATATATTTCAAGATGCTATTGTGAAAGCCCTGTCAAGGAATAAATAAGTAAATATTGTCAACTGTGCCTTATTTTTTAGATTGTTTGTTTTCATAATTACCTAAATAACACACACTTATTGGAGAAAAAGGAGAAAGTAACAAAATTGAACTAAAACTCACAATCCCGTCACATTGAGAAAGCTGCAGGTATCACTGTGTATTATATATAAATATATTTTTTATGGAAAGCTGTGTCATGCTATCCAAACTGTTCTGCAGGCTGCCTTCTTCGGAAATAGATATCATTTCTCATGAATAAATACCCTTCTAATGTCGTTCTGAATAACTGTGTGGCATTTCATTTTAAGGTATAACCTAGAGTGGTTTCAGTCTCTAAGTATGTTGCCACATATGATTTATCTTTTAAAAAGTTGTCAGCATGAATCTACATTCTTCAGTTCTTCCCCTGCTGATATGTGTATTATCTCTTGGTCCACATCTGACACTTGAGCTGTCAGGATACCATAAAAAACCTGGGAGGACTGAAAGGTCTCACTCTTAACTACAAAAACAAATGCTGTCCTTAAGTGTCACTTGTACTCAGCTCGCTCTCTCTCTTTCCCGCCATGTCTGTCTTTCTTTCTCTTTGCCTCCTTCCTTGTTATATTCATTCTTTCTTTTGTTTTCTTTCTTCCTTCTCTTTCTTTTCTTAAAAATATATCCCCTCTACCTTATTTTGTGATTATTTGGGGTTATTTGGTTTTCCATCATAATTCTTGATATGACACCTAGTACCATTTCTACTATGGCATGCCCACCATGAAATTGTTTGTTTGTTTAAGGGAAACTCTTAAAAGATGTTTTAGACAATACTCATGTGTATGGGCAAAAAAACTTGAGGACTGTATTTGTGACTAATTGTATAACAGGTTATTTTAGTTTCTGTTCTGTGGAAAGTGTAAAGCATTCCAACAAAGGGTTTTAATGTAGATTTTTTTTTTTTTTGCACCCATGCTGTTGATTGCTAAATGTAATAGTCTGATCATGATGCTGAATAAATGTGTCTTTAAAAAAAAAAAAAAAAAGTTGCTCTGTCTGTTCCAGCGGCAAAGCTGAGCGAAGGTTCACACCCTCAAAAGAGCTCTGTCAAGCAGGTCAAGTAGAGAAGGTTTTTCCATGTGCCATGGCCATTCAGAGGTGTCTCATCCCTAATCCCAGCACATACATGCCTCCTGCTGATGAATTTTTTTCCCTTTATTAAGTTCTAATTTCTAAGGAAAATTCAGGTCTCTGGGTATACAAGTCACAATGCTTATTGCTAGTGGTAATTTTTTCAGACTTCTAACAATTCCCTTTGCCAGAAATACAGGTATTTTACAAAGACTTCAGGGATTTATGTTTCAACTTGAAATTTATCTCTGTGCTTACACTGACAAAAACTTACACGCATCTTACACTTGTCCTCTACACTCCTTTCTTTATTGACGCTCAAGTGTAGCATTACTTCAACAGTGGTTTCTGGGGATATTTTTCAATCAAGATGCTGTATCTCCTGACATTACTGTATCTCTGTAGTTATCTGTGTCTTCCTGTGGAAGGGTCTGATGTGTTTAATGAAGTGTTGGTGGAACATTTATTCTTTAACCAGGCATATTCTTCTATGAACCACTTAGAAAAAAGTGTTTTACTTTATACAGAAAATAAGAATATCCTTTTGTGATGTACAGCATACTTACCCTACTCTTTATTGTTATTGTTTACTTCCATATGTGAAATGGAGTTCAGGAACTCTGCCAAGCACTTTCTAGAGCAACAAAGAAATCCACCCCCACCCCCCGCCCAATAGCATTTAAGTGGATAGAAAGTCAAAGTCAAACACCAAACTGTTTATATATATTTTTAAAGAAGTGTATTGATTATCCCTACCTGTTCCTTAAATGAACCTTAATCCTCCAAATGTAGCAAGAAGCTATTTCTACATTAGGCATCTCTGAAATGTAGGAACAACATGCCTTTAGTTGGCCAGGTCTGGTTTGGATCAGCTAATACACTTTGCAAAGGGGATTATCTAAATTAAGCTTTGCTTCCTCCCCATGGAATGTCAGGGATTGTGTCTGGGTGTGTGACTTACCAGGTTTGAGTATGATGGGGTCTCAGCTGCCAAATCAGTGAGCTGGCCCTTAGTAGGGTCCACCACTTCTTTGGCAGAACAAGGAGGAATATTTTATAGACAGAATTTTAATTTTTATTTTTTATAAACGGAAGGGGGTGGGATTATAGACAGAATTTTATAGACAGGATTATACTCAGTCATGCTGAGAGGTCCTGCTGATTTACATCCTGACAAATTAAATGCATCACTTGCAGGGTTGAAAAAGGATTTTGGGCCTCATTAGATTCACCTCTTTATCCCCTAAATGGCCAAAGGCACAAAGCAAGAATAGGATTAGCAACATTTACTCTACTGTTTGTTTTCCTAACAATCTAGTGGGGGGTGACTCCAAGAAGCTTCCAGTTTGCTTTCTTTAGGAAATGTTTTTTGTTCCTTTTTTTTTCTTTTGTTGGATACTATCCTAATGTCAAAATGGTTTCATTTCTTATCTCAAGGAAGAGCATTTGGAAGTACAAGATCAGTATTTGGCCCACGTAACTGAAATTATCAACCAAGATCTCAAGAAATGGGAAGCATTAATATTTCCCTTGCACATAGGCACTTGGATCACAAAGTGGAACATGTAATTGTCAACTTTTATTAGATTCTTTGAGTATGTTTCCTGCCAGGTCAGCTCAAGACAATAGAAAAAAAGGAGAAGGACAGGGAAAGATGTTATAATGCAAATCCCTTGAGTTGAATCTTTTCATCTAAAAGTTTGGTGAACTGATGAAGGCACCTGCCCATCTCTGACTTAACCCCAGCATTTCCCAAGGTGGGGGCATAGCGGGGTAAAAAAATACTCCAGAAGAAATTCTTCTGCCTCAACAGGGTATACAGGAAGGGAAGTGAGCATCTTACATATACAAAGATGGAACACTTGGGCTTTCCTGACACTTGGGTTGAATATGTAGCATGAAGATTAGGGAAATTTTCAGTAAGGCCATTCAGAGGGAAGTGAAACTACATATGTGATGGCCACTTCAATGTAGTTTTATCAAAACTGTCTGCTACCTGCCTACCTAATACCAGGTAAACATGTATGCCAGGTGCCTTGCATACATTACTGCTAATCCTCCAACCATTCCTGCAGAGTATCTATTCTTATTCCTATTTCATGTATAAAGAAAATGAAATTCACAAAGTTCGAGTTTACTCGTCCATGACTAAAAAGCTAGTTTATGGCAAAATTAGGGTTCTAGTCCATAATGATTCTCTGTCTTAATTATTATAAAAATATTTTTCCAGCGTGATGTAGCCTCAAGATTAATTGATGTGGCTGTCAAGTTATCCTCTTAATACAAACAAACAGAAGTTTGAAGAAAGGGGTCGGCCAGTTGTTTTTGGCCTGTTCCTATATAGATCATTATTTATTCCTGCTAATACTGGGGTAGGAAATATAAACTATTTATTTTACCTTGGGAACTCACTGAGGTTTTTTGACAAGCCTCATCTATCTTCTAGCTGGAGTTTATGGGAAGTTATTAAGTTAATTAATTTTAACTGATCAAAATTTGTGTAATTTCAAGATACTAAATTATACCTTACAAAAAAATTATTATAATGGTATCATAGAAATATTGATTTTTAATACTTAAGATGCCTAAAGAAATGAAAAGTTAAGTCACAGTCATTAAATTAAATTTCTTTTCCACTTAAAAAGTTCTTTACAAAATACTAAAGTGAAATCCTGCTACCTGCTAGCATTAGATTAGGCTATATTATGTTAGTTGTGTATAGTAGGAATAAATTAAAAAGTTTTTAAATTTACAGTACTCTCTTCTATACTTTGAAAATGGAATACCTGCAGACTGATTTAATAGAACGTTTTTTTTTCTCATGTATTTTAAGAATAAATTTAATGGCATATAGCATTTTTAAATTTCAATTTCATTAATCTTAGGATTTTAGACTGGAAAAGATTATGCTGAGTGAAATAAGTCAAACAGAGAATTCCAAATCAAACTAAAAATCCAAGGGTAATCTTATTTTTTCCTTTCCCTGATTCCTCACAACTCACAGTGACGTTGAGGCTGTCAGTTCCATCTCCTAAATTCTTTCTCAATCTGTCCTGTTCATTTTATTTCCACTATGTCTTAGGTCAAACTCCCATTAATTCTTATCTCAGCCATTGCAGTGACCTCTGTGCTTTGAACCCTGTGTCTCTCAAACTGATCATCCAGAGCTCTGCCAGAGTCTTCTTTTTAAAATGCAAATCAAAGTATTTTTTCACTTTTGTTTAGATCCCTAACACTAATTCAGCCCCACTTTTCAATCTCTTGACAGCATTTGCCTAATCCCCAAATGATTCTCTGTAACTAACTCAAGAAAGTTCAAGTCTTTTAAGCATTGAACACAGTCAGTGATCATTATAATCCTAATTTGGTAGCCTTACTTATACAAGTCTTCTTATATTTTAGAAAGTATAGTCTGATAGCTAAGAACATGAGTTCTGACTCATGTTCAGTTCTGCCTAGAGTTCAGACTGCCTAGGGTTTACTTTTCCCTTATCCTGCTGTAACCAGCTCTGCGACTTTGGACAAGTTACTTAAACTCACTGTAATTTGGTTTCCTAATTCCTAAAACTGGGATGATGATAATAGTAGTGCCTGGAGTTTATGTGAGGATTAATTGAGTTACTGCATGTAAAACACTGAGAACAGTGCCCAACACACATAACAAGTGTTTAATCGTGCTAGTTGTTAGTATCACACTGAACACTTGACATTGTTTCAGGCATATTTGATGTTTGACTTGTCTGAAAGGCCCTCTAGTTCTTTATTCAACTGACAAACTCCTGTTCACCCTTCAAAACTCAGTGCAGATGTTAACCTCTCTAAGAACCTTTCTCTGACTCTGCCCAATAGATTTGGTCATTACCAAATGATAATACTGTACGTCTTTGCCCCCATTGTTTTATTTATCCCATCACATTCTAATATGTGTGTGTGCTTCTGAGTGTTCTGTGTATGTTTATGTGTGTTTGTGTGTGTGTGTTTATCTATTTCTCTACTATTGGGCTGTGACCTTCTGGAACACAAAGACTGTGTTTTATTTATCTTTGTCTTCATGCTCCCAGGCACAATTCTCTACACATTGTATATATAGTATTAAGTGCTTTTTGAATGTTGAATGAATGATGAACTGGCAAATGTCCCAGAAGCTCTATCCCAACAAATGTCATTTATCTCTGTATACACACAGACACAGACAACTGAAACATATTTTTTAATGGAAAACACAAACCGCATAGTTTACATGAAATATTATAAATATATTAATTGTTCTTAACATAAATACAATAGAGATGGTGTTTACACTGCCATTCTGTATCCCCAAAAGTGCTCTGCATCACTCCCAAGATTATCAGTTCACATTTTGAATTTCAATTCAATTCAATTGAATTCAATTCAATTCCGCCCAATTAAAAATTTCTAGGTAGCATCTTCCCAGACTATTCTAGACTCATGATCACCTAACACATCTCCGATTAATAAAAAAATAACACAAACTTGATCTAAACATTAAAGTATATAAAAGTATATACAACTGTAGGACAAAGTCTTCTTAATGCCATACTCCTCCATTACCACAACCCCCCGCAGAGAATCATCATTAACAGATAAAGTTTGTTGCTTATTCTTCCAGACGTTTTCTATGAATATACTAAGACATATATCTGTGTAGTGTGTGTATTGTATAGATTATAACTATTCATTACATTTTGGGTTTATTTCTGTTTCATAAAAATTTTTCATGGATATTTTATACATAACTATATACATATATCTCTCATTCCTAGGATTAGATAGACTATAATTTAGAATTTATCAGAATTTTTATGTGATTATTTGTTTTCATACATATTGACAAACTATCTCCAAATTTTATATTTCTCCCCAAGTATCCATGGGCTTTCTAATTTCCCTAAACCTTGCTAACCATTTTATTAATGTTGTCTACTTGAAAAGTTAGGTTGTACATCTTATTTGTGTTTGTTGACCGTTTGCATTTCTTCTTCTGTGACTAGCCTATTCATGGGTGTTTCTCATCTTTCTATTACATTGTTTATCTTTGTTTTATTAACTCATATATACTCTTCAATGTCATATATGCTGCAGATATGCATTTCTGTAGTTTACCATTTATGGTGCAACTTTTTTGTACAAGTATTACATTTTTATGTTTTGAAGTGTATTTTTTTTTCTTTCTGGCTTCCATAGCATACTTAGTTTATTCTTATTTACCCCAAACTATTAAAAAAAAGTATTTGCCAATGTTTACTTGTAGTAATCTATGCTTCTGCTCCACATTTGAATCATAAAACTATTTAGCTATAAATTTTAAATTTGCTGTGTTCAAATTAGAATATCAAAGTATAAATTTAACCCGAAGTTACTATAACCTTGTTTGAAGGGGGAAAAAATGAAGCCCTAAAACCCATATCTGCAACACATGTTGACACCTTACATATTAAAAATAATTAAAAAATGGAAGCATCTGTAAGCAGTTTCAGACAGATAAAATTGAGAAGCTTTCTATATTTTCAACATCTTCTTCCTTGTTTAAGGGCTATCTTTACACACATATTGCTTAGGAAACTGTCACCACTGTGAATTCATTGGCTGCTATGTTAAGAACTCTATTGTGGGAAACAATTTGAAAGGGAGAGCTTTTTCTGTGAAAGTTTCAAGATGTGTTCAATGATCTGAAATATTTCCAATAAGATATGTTTGAGGAGGCAGACTGTGAAAATGGGGAAAGAAGTCAACCAAAAACTTCAAATAAGGTTTTGTATATACTCAATTAGAACCTTTTACTGAAGCTCAAGGCCTAGATTATTTTGTTTATTTTATTCTTCATTAAAGTGCACCTCTGCCTCAAACTAGAAGTTAAGTGCCAAAATTCTATGCATGTCTCTTCTCAAAATGTTTCCAGAAAGATGGGAAACAGGAAGTATTTGGAATCCTGTGAGAAATTCTGTCTTCAGATTTCTAACTCCATTTGTGTAGATTTAGGTACACAGTTTTATAAATTGTTGTTCCATGGTACACTAATCCTAAAAGATGCATCATGATAAAAACTGGTTATTTAATGTCAGCTTCCCAAAAACTTAAGAGTGGGACTCTAAATACATGAACACCTGATAAAAAATATATGGAATGCACTCTAGAAAACAGTGCACTGGAGCTTGGAATCAGCATCCGCATTTTGGATTATGTATTTAAGTCTAAACTAAACTTACTGCTGCAGGGCATCATAAGGGAAAATATAACTACTATCTTTGTCTATCTAATTTTAGGATGCTGAAGCTGTAATGTTGTCCTTTAGATCAGCATTTACTTATAGGTCTCTGTATCTAGCTGAGGTGGCTTCTCCCAACTGATCTGGATAGGGAGAATGTAAGAGAACCAATGAAAGACTTCAGGACAAAATGGGATAAAATTACATTTAATGCCAGAGGGGTTAAGACAGAGTGGTGCTTAAGAAAATCTCGATTCAGATTAAAAAAAAAAAAATTGGCTTGACAAACTGTAAAAGATCAATAGGCTAAAATATTACCAAAGATAAGCTCCCAGAATAACCAGATGGAGAACAATTACTAAGGAGATGTTAAAGTGATTCCTTGCTTCCTGACAGAATATAAATGGGTGGAAGAACAAAGTAGAAGATATATTACACTAAATCAAAGAGGAAAGACTCTCATGCTAGTGTTCATAGCACTGGGTTGTCATGGGCACATTTCTAGACTAACAAGTTAGAAGACATGGCTTTTTATCTTGGTTCTGACACAATGAATGCATGAGTTTTGGACAAGATACTTAGATTCTTATTAAGTGAGGCTTGTGATATCTACTCAGTCTGTATCTCTCTATTGCTTTAAGAATCAAAGGAGATAAGGGCTTTAAAGGACTATGTAATTATGATGACATATTGCAACAAAGTGATTAATGGAGATAACATTTGCATTTTTTCTGGCAAGAAAGTTTTTGATTCAAACCATTTTAGAGTAATGAGAAAGAAGGTCTGACTTCCCAAGTAGATAATAACCAATGGATGAGAAGTATCTAAGGAAAGAGAATAGTTTGCTTGTTTTTTTAAGCCAAGTTTGAAGAGAAGATGGAAGTAAGGGATGAGCAATTTTGGAGAAAATGGAAGGGCCAAGAAGAGATCAGTCTTGCCTGAAGAAGTCTAAAAAGTTACGATTAATATAATGGATATATGTTAACATTCCAAACCCTACGAAGTGTCTGTGATGTAGAAGACAGATTTTAATTCTGTGGGTAGTCCCTTCTTTACTTTGCATAAATATCTATTTTAAGATGATAGGCTCTTTGGATTTCTTTTGTTACCTGGTGGTCACAGTGCATTAAATGTTGTTCAGTAAATTATGAAAATTAATGGTCTTTTCATCATGTTAAGTGCATATTCCTTTTACTCGGAACATGCAGACTTTTCTTCTGTAAGCCAGTACCAAGGTGTTTCCCTTGACATCAGGGAATTCTTTGATCATCTTTAAATTCTCAGCTCTTTCCAAATTATTCTGAAAACTAAACTAAGCAAACAAGCAAAATCCCTTTATTGACATCACAGTAGCAGCTGTGTTTAAGCATATACCCTTTTGAACAGGGAGTACATCAAAGAAGTGGAAAAACATTGGTTTAAAATATTTTTTTTTAAATAGCATTATATCTGAAACAAAAGTTTCTTAAAGCTGCTATTGTTTTATTTGAGGTTGTTCATTCAAAATAAATTCTTAAAGTAGAAATGGTATTTTATATTTTACATTGTGCTAAGAACACTATTGGCACTTAGCAAGTAATAAATATGAGTTATAGCTATAGCATGGTATTTTCTAAATCAGAATGTTACCTAGTGATGAGGAAAACTGAAAGGCCAGTGCTCATCTTTTTGTAGAAACAAATTGATAAATCAGATTTCTGTCCAGCATTATATGACTATTTCACCCTAATTTTGATCTTTACAATATTATCATTTTAACAGTTAATTCTAAGTTTTCTTGGAAGTATACTATAACTCTTGTGAATTTAAAAGAGGTGTTTTTGTAAATTAACTGACTTATTTTATGGGTATCTTACATCTGATCATTAGGAGGAAAAACAAAAAAATCAAAAAGTAAACTGAGAATGAGCTAAGGCATCAGTTGTGGTTAGTTCTCAGATCCAAAGGCCAACAATTACAAGACACAGAGAAAACCTGTTTTGACTCCATAGCAAGTGCACTAATCATTTAACCAGTGGTTGGATAAACTTTTTAACTGAGAAGGGCTTTTTCTGTTTGTTTTGTTTATTTTTTAACCTCTAACTTCAGCAGGAAATTATTGACACAGAAGAAAACACTAAAAGATGGTGAATCGCACCTACTCTTTACAGATGTTGTCTCTTATCATACTCTGACTTCCATGCCTAAGATTTTCGTTTCCAAAAGATGGCTTCAGAAATTAGATAGCCATCACAAATTTCTCTAATCGCTCTACCTAGGTTCTATCCAAATTGACCTTGCTTAACAATCAGGGCAGGTCTTCTTTCATTATTGGTGTCCCACAGAGTGAGAGCAAGCCAAAGTAGAGGCATGGCTTCTGTTATCTTGTACAAGTCACAGAGCTGCCCCTGACAGGTCTCAGTGGAAATGAGAAATGGGAATCTGGACACGCCACGCAAGGTGTTGTAAATTAGTAAGGTAACATGAATAGGAGCATCCCAGTGTTTTTCAGGTGTGGTTCAACAGTCAACTTTCTTGCCATATTCTGAGCCACATTTTCTTGAGGACAGATCTTTCTTGGCAAAGATCTTTGCCAGATCTTTCTTGGCAAAGATCCAGAATGCTCATGGGCGGTTCTCTGCACACTTCTTAATCTGTGTAAAGGACAATCAGATATTCCAGCTCGTCCCCCAGTAAGTCAGATAGGAAAATTTGGCTCTTCTAACATGCTCTATTTTATGATTTAAGTATTAAATTTAAAATATTCCCTGGAGTCCCCTCATGACAAACTTAAAGGGATGATTCAGTGCTATATTTCTCCAAGGTAAATTAAGTGCCCAGTCTGGTATGTTACATTTGAATAACACCTTGTAAACTAAGGACTGGTTGAACCTTCTGAAAATGGAATTGAGGAAACTGAATCAGGCTTTCCTCTGAGGAATCTTAGTATATTATACACTCTATAAAATGTAAATACTTTTTATTTACAGTCAGTTGCTAGGATCCAAGAGTGCTTCTGCATCCCCTATCAATTTTAATGTGCAATATGCAAGGGGAGTATCTTCTGAAGAGTTGTGAGAAAAGGAAGGTTCTCAGCTGAAGATTACATCACCCTGAGCAAAATCCCATGTCTTTTTGTAAGACCACACCACCAGCCTGTGGTCTTCCTGTGCAGAACCATCTGTGCACTGATATGGAAGCTTGTGGTGCAGTTAGGCCTCATTCTGAAACTTAGGTTGAGAGACAAAGTAAGCGATAGTTATGATACAAGATCAGCCATCAGAAATGCCAAGAAATCTAATTTTCTGTGATTTTGCATAGCTTACTTTTTGGTCCTGTGGGTTATGCTTCAGTATACTATTAACTGACCCCACAGAACTATTGTGAAATTTAATCACTGTTAATGTTTTGAGAATCCCAAATGAATGCAACATACATTTAAAAAAAATAGTCTTTATATTATGTTTGTATTTTTCCTGGACTATGCTATCAGTTTCTTACTGGACCTATTTCCTTAATGAAAGTTATATTATAACTTTTACAGACTCAAATTATTTGGGTCCAAGTCAGCTACCTTGGATATGAAATGTACCCCATGAAAAAAAATTATGTTTAGGAAATAAATATTACTCTGACACCAAATGTTCTAATTATTCTTTATTTGATATGTTATATATGTAACTCCTATATTAATATATGTATTAAATAATCATATAAATTATAATTATAATGTTATAATATATAATGTATAATATATACATTATAACATGTATATTAGGGTGTGTTATGTATATATTCTGAAATCATGACATAATATATATTTACATTGTAACATACTAACTAAAATTTCTAACTCTAAATGAACTCAGGATCTAGTTGAGTCATATATTTCTGTATAGCATTTTTTAAATAGTCTTGTCTTTATTTTCTTGTAGTTTATTAGAACATAAAATCTTAGAAATGGAGGGAAAGCACAAGGAAGAGTTGGACACCTTAAAAGAAGAGAGAGAGAATCTTCAAATCTTGGTTACTCGTCAAACATATATAATCCAGGAGCTGGAGAAACAATTGAACAGGGCCACTAACAATAATAGTGTCCTTCAGAAGCAGCAGTTGGAGCTGATGGATACAGTACACAACCTTGTCAACCTTTGCACTAAAGAAGGTGGTAAGAATTTCTTCAATTTGGCATAGTAGATATTTTATTTAACATGCAGAAAGTAAATATTCAATACTACTTTCTAGATTGTATTGATTGTTGCATAAGAGCAGCAAAATAACTTTATTCTTAGAGGCATTGCATGAAGTTTGTACTCACAGTTTTCTCATGTTTTTAATGTCAGAGAATGTATTCATAAGCTTGAATTTGTGAATTCACAATATCTTTCTAAAAGAACTTTCTGGTTTCTTCTCTCTTGCTTGCTCTTTGTAGCCTTAGATAAAACCTGCAATACTGTCATGGATAAATATTTGATGTTATGATATTAGGCATTTTAATATAGAAGACAGAAATTAACCAGTTAAAGATTAATTCAGAGTCCTGGGAGAGTTTCAGTAAGATTCTTGTTTTAAAACTAATATTAATTATTTCTTTTGTAGAGGGAGAGAAGGAAGAGTTGGTTACAGAGAAAAGGAGATATAGAAGCTCCCAATAACTATTATAAAGGAGAAAGAATCTTTGATATTAAAAGTCTTTATAAAGATCACTTATGTTTAGTCCTGTGTGGAGAGGACCTAACCAGGGCATCCAGACATATTTATTCTGGACTGTCGTGGTGACAGTGGAAAAATACATGTTTTTAAAATTCTAGTATAGATAACATACAGTGTTATATTAGTTTCAGGTGTTGGAAATTCAAATTTTTAACATGACTAGAATATCTGGAGCCACTTAACCACTGAAAATATTGTAGGTCCCTGTCTCTTTAGAAGATATTTATCCATCTGCCCATTCCCACCCAACAATTATTGAATGAGTGCCCCTGCAAACACTTGTCCACTTCAAGTAGATTGTCTCCCTAGCCTCTGGAGAGCTCTTCAAAGTTTGGAGCTTAAAGGCGTCTTCTGTAGTTCCGGTCACTAATCAACCTTTCTCTGAGTGAGGATGCAATGAACATAAATTGTGATGAGTGAAAGAGAGCACCATTTACGTCTGAAAGCTATGGTTGTCTCTAAGCTGTGGTTTATGTGACCATTCATGCGGTGGTTCCATGTGCATATGCAATATACATACCACAGAGGCTTCTTTAATAATGGACTTGAAGTCTATAAAAAATGAGCTCAATTCCATTCTTTCATGTATAGATATGAGTATAGATGATAATTCTATACGAAGTGATCTTGTTTTAAAGACATTTCACATTTTTCTATTACACTCCATTACCTTGAGTTATATCTTCTTTAGTCTAAACAAGTCCTTAATATACTTTGTAAAGAATATTTTTTAAACAGTAAGTTCCCAGAGCTCCATTTGGGTGTGCTCCGAAATGTGATTGGGAAGGAAAAAACCTGCTAATCAGTCAGCGCCTGCCAAAACCTTGGGTTAGAGTCCACTGGAAGGAAAGCTTGGTATGATTTTGCCAGAGAATTTTAATGGAGCTCATGAGTATTTAGAAATTAAGTATTAATATGAGACATATCTATTCTCATATTGAACTGAATACATTAGGGGAACATTGAAAACACATTTTTCTTATCATCTTTAGACTTAAAGCACATGGAGTTGAGTATTTCTTTTTTCTTTTTTTTTCCTTCATGATGTTAGAAATCAAGCCCTGGTGATTCTCACAGAGCTCATATGTCTGCCTACTTATCATAATTTCACTTCTTCTCTGAATATTTGTCCAATAAATATGTCTATAAACTTTTAGAGGCAGAGGTGGGAGTGACTGCAAAAGGAAAATTCTTGGCTAGGTTTGGAATTTGGGTGCAATAGCAGGCAACCAAACATCTGTTTAAGAAACATTTATTGAACAATTATGAACCTGATAGATGCTACCCATAAGTAACATCTCAGGGTATGTGAAAAGTAACTGTGTCTCTTTTGTGATATAGTCTATCCAAAACAAACAAAAATAAGAGAGACAAATTGTCTAATACTTCAGGCCTCTTGATATTTCTTTTTAATGATACAATCCTAAAATAAATTCTGATTTAATTGCAGGACTTGTGATCATCATGTTAAGTCTATTACCCCATTTTCCAGTGGGTTCCGTGCTCTCATAACCATAGGTTTTATTTGCTTCTTGTGAATTGTTGTTTTCTTTAATTCTATAGTTATTATTCTGACCAAATATTTGATCACTTAAGGACTCACAAAAGACACAAGAATAGAAAATTCCTCTTACTAAGGTTTCCATCAAGATTTTAATTCTCTGCATATCTTCATTTTCACTGGTGTCATAGTCTTTAGTTATGGTGAATTTGAAATTTTAAATAACTCATACCATAATATGGCTTAAAATCAGTTACTAAAATGAACTTATTTCATCCTAATTCTAAAACATATAAGTAAAACATTTTCCTACTTTTGTGACTAAAACTCATTTATTAAATGGATTTATTATTGATCAAGAGGTTTATGCAAATATCTCTTATATTTAAATTTATGCAAAGATGCCTAAAATCAATATACCACAATAAGTGCATCAGTTTTTTTTTTAAATATGTATTTTAAGAACTCCAAGAGTAATCTTCTAAAATATTTTCCAAAATCTTCATGAGCTATGTTACAATACAAAAGCCAAAAATGTTTAATTGTTTAATGTTTAATTTAATTTAACATTAAGCATCCACCATTTCCAACTTGACCCAATCACTTACGGAGACAGTCTGAATGTAACACTACAAAGTAACACTACAAAGAGAAAAGATTTTTTAGTGAGTTTTCTCTGTTACCAGCAATATAATTTAACCTTTATGAAGCTGTTTCATCATTTTATAAAGTCAGGATAATTGTGTCTACTTCTCAGTGACAGGGAAAGGATTAAATTAGGTACTGCCTATAAAAGCAAGCAACACATGACATAATTGACTCGTTAAACTCTAGTTCCTTCTTTCTCCTCCAAGTGACTAGTTTCAATTAAACACAAATTTATTAAGTGTTTTCTATAAGCAAACTTTCTTTCATGGAAAGTGTCTGAAGACAAGGCTCAAGAGTGTTTAATTGTGGACAATCATCCAAGCAGTTTCTTTTAGCCTCAGTTTTCTTATCTAAAGTGGGATCATAATACATGCCTGATGAGTTTGTAGTAAATTAAAAGAAGTTTTTATAAAACATATAGCATCAGTGCCTACCATAGTAAATGCTGAAAAAATTGTAGTTAATTTACTTTTATGCCTTCTAAAGTGTTTATAACTTACTAATGTTACATGATAAAAGAATTCCCACAAGTGTTAGCTGGAAATTTATCCTTTCTCTAACGTGTGTTTGGTCCAGGAATTGTAAACCATCTTTGCATGTAGGGATTATTTCTGTTTAGTTTCACAGAACTTTTCCTACTAAAATATCTAATGTCATAAGATATATTTAAAGCTAAGTACAATTTTTAATAAACACACTTTCTAAATAATTGACCAACCTGTCCTCTTTTCCAAACAGGAAGTAGTGGTGTTTTAGACAAATAATCATTTCAAACTGAATTGCATCCATTTTGTGAGGCTTCTGGGTAACACAATTTTTTGGTCTAACCTTTGTCTGCAAATATTTGGCCACACTTATTCTTAGAAACATTACCCACTAAAAAAATATTGCCCTCAATGTTATCATAGTGTCAAAATTTAGCTGTTTGCTTCATTTTTATGGCAATTTACAATTATTGCTGGAATTAAATAGTTTATATTGATAATGGCATGGATACAAGGCATGGAATTCTTCCAAGAAGGATAATCAGGTACTGTGACCATCAGACATTCACCAGTCATCTTTATGTTCAGAGGCGATGAAGCCATCACCACATACATTGAACACACATGAGGCAAACATCATATTATGTGATCAAGAATTTAATTAGTAACAAAGCATTAAAAAAGAAGAAACACAATAATATTTAGCTTCCACTCTCTACCATAGGCTGGTTTTCTTACTGTCTAAATCACCTTGGAACATACTTCTGCTATACCAAGGTATGACTAATAAATTTATCCATTCATTCAAAAATAGTTATACAACAACTGTTCTGTTTCATATTCTCTTCTGGGGGATAAGAATATTCATCCATTTTTATTTAATAAATATTTCTTGAGTTCTGGTAATATAGCAGATGGAGTTCAGGCCACTGGGTAGAGAGAGAAGTTGTATATTAGTTTGTAGCTTCAAGGAAACTGGAACTTGGTGGGCAGAGAGACAGATAAATACACAATTATATTTCATATTTTGTATTTTGCTACATGTGAGGCTAAGATGCCAGGGCACTAGTAAAATACAGAAGACAAATATTAAAAGAATGGCAGGGACAGGATGAGGGCAAAATACATCATCTGCCATCCTCTTAAGGATTTTGTTGAATGCTTGCTATAATTCAGGCATTGTTTAAGCTTTATGTGTATTAACTTAGTCCCAACAATAACAATATGAGGTAAATACTATGGCTAGTCCCATTTTATAAATTCTACAGAGAACTTGAGTAATTTGCCCAAGGTTATACATAGCTGATAAAAGTTGATCCATAATTAAAACATAGACAGGATGCTTCTAATGGGATAATAATGGCTAAGCCTTCAAAATGAAGAAAGTGGAGGATACTCCAGACAGCTCAGAGAATATGTATATTTGCCAGGAGTCATGGCAGGGCGTGGGATATACCTAAATGCATAGCCTAAGTCTCAGAATTAAAACCAGGAGAACCGTAAAAGATGGAGTTAGAGAGGTAAACTGAAGGAGACCAAGGAAGTTGCATTTTTATCTGAAAGCAAACAGTAAGGCGTCCTGTCAATGTATGAGGACCATACCGACATTTGCATTTTAGGAAAAAATTGCCCCAGTCACAATGTAGAAAGAATGTACTGGAAATTTGATAAGCTTGGAAGCAGAGGGACCAGATGGGTGTTTTGCCATTATTATTTAAATATTAGCAAATACTTGAGAGTAAAAAGCCAGTCTTCTGAGCCCTTTGCACATATTAACTCATTCAGTTCTAATAACAACTCTGTAAGCTGGGTGCTCTCATTAGCTTCCTGTGACAGAGAAGGAAACTAAGCATAGAGAAGTAAATCATTTGCAAATACCACACTGCTAGCAAATGAGCAAGGTGAGATTTGAACCCAGAATCTGATTCTGGAGTCTGTACATTATCCACTGTACTATGATGGGGAGGGAAGGTAGAGTTGGTGGTGGTTTTCATCTGATTCTCGAAAGGATCTCCTAGGAGAGAAATAATGAGGTTGGGACCAAAGAGGGATAAATAAAAAGGCAGATACAGGGAAATTTCATGAACTAAGAGAATTAAAATCAACAAGAAATAATGACCTATTAGAAAGTGAGTCAAATATAACTCTTAATTTTCTGGATTCAGTAACTGAGGGGATATTGATGACATTACTTAAAATCACCAACATTTAAAATTAATCAGGTTTAAGTGGGAAAGATAATGAGTAGTTTGGGGCATATTGATTGAGGTGACAATGGGAAAATTCAAATCTGGAAGTCAGAGAAATAGGAATTTGTAATTCAAGAGTGAAATCTGGAGGACCACGTGCATTGTTGTGTCCTCAGAGGAGACAAGTGGTAAATCCAGGAGCAAATGAAATGAATTGGAAGTGCATATAAAGCAGTGACTCAGCGATTGGGGGTTATCTATTTGAGAATCTGATAAAAACTAGCCTACCTTTCCTTCTCGCTTAGTGCAAACACTCAGGCACAGGTTTATGTGCAATTTCAGAGAATTTACATACTAAGATTATGAACCCATTTAAAAATAATAAGAATGTAAAATCCAAGAAAGAAAATTGAGAGTTCTTTATGGGATAGTTTAAAGGAGACTGGAAACAAAACAGAATTAGGAGGAAAAACCAGTAGTAAGAAGTGTTACAGCATAGAGAAAAAACTTCTATGAAACATCTAATCTCCATGGCAATAAGCAGAAAGGAAAAAAAAAAGAGAGAAAGAGAGAGAGAGAGGAAGGGAGGGAGGGAGGAAGGAAAAAAGAAAGAGAAAACTTCTTTTACATCATCGGAAAAATGTAATGACTGATAATATAAATTTTTAAGTGATCTAAATTATTTGGTTGAAAATGTCTTTCCCAGGGGCTGATGGCAGTGGTATGGAACTTCTGATCATTATTTTCAGTCCTCTGGCCTTCTGAAAAGGGGAAATGAGGCATTTGTTTCTTTCCCAGTGCTGAGGAGACATTTGGTTCTGTTCTCAGAATAATTCTACCATCTGAAAGGAATTTACCTCCCGTGCAGTGTCTATTGAGTTTGTGAAGTAAATCATTCAGTCAAGGGATGAGATAGTTTGAACTCCTGGAAGTCCCTTGAGTTAAGAATGATTCTAAAAACATCACAAGCAATGGGAGGAAATTAAAACTTTTTGAATGTCACTTATATAAACATTGATAAAAATAGAATATATCATTTTCATTGACTGAGTAAAATATTTGGGTTTTCGTTGACTACTTGTAATGCACAATTTAACATTAGGTAGAAAGAGAAAGAAAAATACAGGAAGTCATCTGCTGCACAGTACAGTGAGCACTTGTTCCCATTTAATGAGGGAAATGCTTTATCTTGACAGAAAATTATATGTCAAACATTTACAATTTCCTTAAAACGAACCACACTTTCTAGCACTTCCTTTCATAAAACCCAATGGTTTTTTTAGGGGAAAGTGACTGTTTATTTTTGGAAATGGTATATTTCTTCTTTTTGATGGAGCATGTTATCTGCCTTTTGAAAAGTTATAATTTCTCTAAAAAAATTGTGTGAATAGCAGATAGCCAAACTAATGATAACAAAATAAGAAATAGTATAGCCTTTAACCTCTCCCATGAATTATTTCTAAGCCACATCTTTTGGGAGATTTGAAACTTTGTGGTTAATCTCTTTTGGAATTTGAGTTTCAGTTTAGGAAACTAAACTATCTGAAAAGGGATATCTCCTGCTTCTAGCTGGGCCTGGAAGTTACCAGGTGAAAGGCCGCAAAAAAAAAAAAAAAAAAAAAAAAGAACAAAAAAGAAAAAAAAGAAAGAAAAAGGGTTGCATTTCTGTGAGCAAATTCCATTTCTTTTTCTCTTGTGCTTTCATGGTCTGGTTGGTTAAAGCAAAGAAGCACAAAATATTTTTAATACAATTTCAATTAAGTCATTTCCTAGACACATCCACACTCAAGTTGAACTGAAGATATATTTTCTAAGTCCAAGGACATAATGAAACACTGATTACTTACAGATAAGCTCTGCTACTTTACACTGAGTTCAAATGACACCTCTAATTCCTTGAAGGGAAAGTAAGAAAAAAAACACATTTCATTAATCTTATTCAATTATTTATGCATCACATCAACCATAAACCCTCATGAAATGTCTTCTACTTTTTGGGAGAAAAATGAAACAAAACCTGAGAAATTTTATAATCATACAGTTAGGCTTAAATACATATAATAATACTGATTTTTAACATTTTTCTCAAAGTTGATTATAAAGAACCTTTAAAACTATTGATAAAAAACATTTTTTTTAAGATTTTATTTATTTATTAGAGAGGGGGGGGGAGAGAGTGAGCACAGGCAGATAGAGTGGCAGCAGAGGCAGAGGGAGAAGCAGGCTCCCTGCTGAGCAAGGAGCCCGATGTGGGACTCGATCCCAGGACACTGGGATCACGACCGAGCCGAAGGCAGCTGCTTAACCAACTGAGCCACCCAGGCGTCCCGATAAAAAACATTTTTAGTTTTCTATTAGGAATCACCATTTATTTTCAATTAAAGAGTATCAACATCATAACTAAAGACACTGGAATCTCAACCTACCATTGGCTTAGATGTTCACATTCTGAGTGGGACCAGCTCCAGTAAGGAATCACATTAAGATGTGATCTACTAAGAACAAGTTACCTTTTTAATGAATTTATGATGAAATTAAATTATTAAATGAAATACCATTTAAGCCATACCTCTTTTAATTGCATTTTTCTATTGTGTCTTTGCATATATCCATAATTATTTTTAGGTAAGAACATTCTGTTTTCATAGCCACATGAGTTCCTTTAAAGTAGTGAATTTGAACTTTGGGTTTAATTTTAAGTGGAGATTTGGTTCTAAAGGAAGTTTGACCAGTTGTTTTGGCCTCATGTACACATACTTACAAATGCACAAAAAACTTCTATGAAACATCTAATTCAAGAGTGAAATCTGGATGACCACCTGCATTGTTGTGTCCTCAGAGGAGACAAGTGGTAAATCTTGGCCATAATTAATTCTCCAGCTCATCACCCTAAAGCTAAGACCTAGACTGAGATGTCACCTAATCAGCATCTTGGAACAACTATGACATATGCCATCTAGAGGGCAAGGCCTGATGGTCTAGCAGGAATAGGAATCAAGGGCATCTGAGTTCTAGTCCCAGGCTGTTTAACATAAAACTACCGCACACCTTAGAGTTTGTCTGGTGTCCTAGACAAATCCATACATTTTATGACTCATCAATCATTCCATCTCTTCTCTTCATTTTGTATCACTTCTTTTTTTTTTTTAAGATTTTAATTAATTTTTTATTTTTTATAAACATATATTTTTATCCCCAGGGGTACAGGTCTGTGAATCACCAGGTTTACACACTTCACAGCACTCACCAAATCACATACCCTCCCCAATGTCCATAATCCCACCCCCTTCTCCCAAACCCCCTCCCCCCGGCAACCCTCAGTTTGTTTTGTGAGATTAAGAGTCACTTATGGTTTGTCTCCCTCCCAATCCCAATCCCATCTTGTTTCATTTATTCTTCTTCTACCCACTTAAACCTCCATGTTGCATCAGCACTTCCTCATATCAGGGAGATCATATGATAGTTGTCTTTCTCTGCTTGACTTATTTCGCTAAGCATGATACGCTCTAGTTCCATCCATGTTGTTGCAAATGGCAAGATTTCATTTCTTTTGATGGCTGCATAGTATTCCATTGTGTATATATACCACATCTTCTTGATCCATTCATCTGTTGATGGACATCTAGGTTCTTTCCATAGTTTGGCTATTGTGGACATTGCTGCTATAAACATTCGGGTGCATGTGCCGATATCCTTGATGAACACAGATGCGAAAATACTCAACAAAATACTAGCCAATAGGATTCAACAGTACATTAAAAAGATTATTCACCACGACCAAGTGGGATTTATTCCAGGGCTGCAAGGTTGGTTCAACATCCGCAAATCAGTCAATGTGATACAACACATCAATAAAAGAAAGAACAAGAACCATATGATACTCTCAATAGATGCTGAAAAAGCATTTGACAAAGTACAACATCCCTTCCTGATCAAAACTCTTCAAAGTGTAGGGATAGAGGGCACATACCTCAATATCATCAAAGCCATCTATGAAAAACCCACTGCAAATATCATTCTCAATGGAGAAAAACTGAAAGCTTTTCCGCTAAGGTCAGGAACACGGCAGGGATGTCCATTTTGTATCACTTCTAATGACTAGGAAATCGCCAAGTTCAGATGAACCTCAGCATAATAATCAAGTGTTATTCTTCAAAATTTTTACCACATATTTTACCACAAGATTAAGAATCAAAGTGACATACCTATGGTGACAGGCTTTATTTATTTAAAACTTCAAAATGAATGTTTTGGTTTTGGTTGGGGGCTTTTGGGAGTTTGAGGGTTTTTTGGTTTGTTTTTTGGGTTTTTTGGTCAGTTTTGAAAAGCATCTGGCAACAGCTTTCCATTTATATCATTGCCCAAGGACTTTCATTTCATTTTTAATGGCTTTTGCTGAAATCAATTATTTGTCTACTTACAACAAAGCACAAAATATACCTTTTGAGCTTTCCCACAAACATGGGAAATCTTTTGTTCAAAATCAATATATTCCAGTCAGGCCAAAACATATTACATGGGAAATTAACACACATGAAACACCTGAAATATTTTTGTTAATGAAATGACCTTCTGAACAAATGGCAAGGGTCATGTAACACTCATAACTGCCCATCAGGGTGTCCAAAAGGAAAACACGAAAATAAATTTTGTGAAAAATGAGTATTACTTGATTAAACAAAGGTTATATGTAAATCCATTTTCTTTTTTTTTTTTTTTTTTTTTTTTAAAGATTTTATTTATTTATTTATTTGACAGAGTGAGATTACAGGTAGGTAGAGAGGTTGGCAGAGAGATAGAGAGAGAGAGAGAAAGAAGGAAGCAGGCTCCCCGCCGAGCAGAGAGCCCGATGTGGGACTCGATCCCAGGACCCTGAGATCATGACCTGAGCCGAAGGCAGCGGCTTAACCCACTGAGCCACCCAGGTGTCCCTGTAAATCCATTTTCAACTTTCAATTCTTTTTTGGCATCCTTTGTTGCTTTAAGTGTAATAGGTATTAAATATACATTCAGTTATATATATGAGTCATTTCACCTTAGAGGAGCACTGGAAATTTTATTTGAATACACTAATCAAACTAAAGTGGAGTTATGTAAAATTACATGATGTTTCATTATGCTACACTTAAAAAAATAGCTTAAAATTAGTAATCTACTAATGGGGTTTGTTGCACGTGCACATAGATTTAACAGTTTATGTACCTTATACATACGTCTCACTATTACTAAAAGTGTATACTCCTTAAATTATATATATGGGTCATATATTCTCCAGATAATTAAAATGTATCTCTTTAAATAGTAAAATGTTAAGAAAATTTAAAAATACTGAGATAGTATGTTTTCTGCATTGTTTTTATCTTCTTTTCCAGAAAGGAAGATTAAATAAAATTGAAGCTTTTTGTAATACTTTAATTCACTATCCTCAACATGACTTAATTTGCATCAGAATACTACAATGCCTTTGAAAAAATATATGATTTATCCCTTATATCTGCCCCAACTGTTCTCATTTCTTATTTTTGTCTACTTCTAAGATTACTGTCTCCTCCTCACACACACAAAAAAACCTTTTGATTATCATTTTGTTGTTGTTGTTGTCTTCATGCCCATTCTAAAGGTGAACCCACACACACACACACACACACACACACACACACTTCCACGCAAATACCCACACATATGTTCACCCCCCCTACTCCCACCAGCACTTCCTCTAAACTTGTAGCTTCAGCATATAGTCCAGAGGCTGGGATGTCAAATAATTAGGCTTGTGAGAATATTACCCATGATTAATGAGGACAAATTTTGGTCAGCATGATATTTAGGATGTATTCAGTAAGAAATCCAATATAGCTGCTCAGACATCTCTTATTTCCTAATGCTCTGTTAGCTTTTGAAGTTGCAGGCCACCAGTGCTCCACATTTCTGCTGAGAGTTCCCACCTCAGATAATTCTGCTGTCTGTGGCTCTCATCTATCCTCAACATTTTTCTTCTTTATCTTTTCTAACCCCTGTCACTCTTCCAATACTTCCTGCTTCTGAAAGATGAGGTCGTAACCATTCTGAATTAAGACCTGTCCTGATTCACCCAAGACCCTGGGTATGACCTTGTCATCTGAGATAAGTATTGCTGGGGACTCTGTGACAGATGAGTCATTGGAGTCCTGTTTGGATTTGACTTCACTCCAGGGACCAGTAAGAAATAGTTAAGATTCTTGGCTTTATAGGCAAAAGAGTTCCAGCACTTAGACATTTTGGTGAAGTTAGAAAGCATCTCCGAACCTCCAATTCCTCATATATACAATATATTGATAACAATATTTCATAAGGTATTTGTGAGGACTATATGAAACAAGGCATATATAACATACTTGGCTCACAAAATTCTGAGTTGAACACATGGTAAGTGTGCTAATTTCTAATGCTGACTGTGCCAATTGATTTTATTATGATCATAATTATTATAGTTCCACCAAGAAGATAATGGGTAGTTAATATTTTAAGTATCATGTATAAACTATGGTCACACAAAGAACAGTTCCTTTTACAAAAATTTAATGAAAGTAATAATGTAGCAAGCAAATGATTTTTAACTGGGGTTAGGGGGACTATGGGGAAAAGAATAGTAGATCTTTAAAAAAAGAAGCTTTTAGCTACTTACCCAAAGACTTCAGATTTAAGGTATTTACAAATAGAATATGTGTTTTTCTACTGTGATACAGCAATCTGCACTATTTTATATATAATACATATATACACATTAACATATATATGTACAAATATGTTACATCAAACTGTATATAGTTGCCCTTTTTGTGGGTTAAAAACAATCATGCTGAGATATCAATCCCTAGATGTTCAGTTCAAATGCATATGTTTTATATGAAATAAAATACTAACTTTGAAATTTTCATGTATTTATATAGTTACGTATTTTGTGTATTTTATGTATTTATATAGTTATACATATGTAATATGTATTTATAAAGTCATTGGTGAATCTCCCTCACTCTCATTCTTACACACATAATCTAAAATGAATATTGCCTATAAACCTTTTAATTTTCCACACTCATGACATCCAAGGCATTGCCTTTTCCACTTTTAAAAGTCCTTTCAAATAAATTAGGAATCTAGGGAGTGTCTTCAAATGGCTTTTCCATGAGATGCCCACACATGTGGCTGAAAAGTATAGAATCTTATCAGGTGTTTGCATGTTTGCACTTTATCAGATATGATGACTTACTTATCCATACGCTCAGTTAACTTCAGTGCCCTGTTGAGGTAAAAAATTACAGATTTATGGTCAACTCCTGTACTATGATCTACATAGTGATGATGGTACAGTAAGTAACACAGGATTATCCTTAAAGCAATAACTTGATCCACATATATTGTGATGCTAGCTAAATACTAGAAAGATAGGAACCATTAGCCACATCTAAGATTTAAAAAGAATATTTGAGTTGACCTCTTTATGGCTTATTATTGGGAATTAAGTAGGATCAAGGACTTTGGCTTTTTACATTGTCTCTGTTATAGCAAAGACTAATTGCCTTCTGTGTTCTGTACTAGATTTGCTACAACTCAGAATTACCAATTCCACATTCCAGGAAGTTTTCTCTTGAGGGTTCATCTGAGTTGAAGTGACCCTCTGCCTCAGCTTTATGGTTCTTCCTTCAAGTCAACCCAGTGGCAGACATGCCATCTGGATTGAAATTGGCGGGGCAAATAAAAGGGAGAGCCAGAAAAAGTCAACAGTTACTGCAATCAGGGTCTCAGGTTGCTTTTTGACTGAATGTTGGCTGGTGAAAGACAGACATGCACCTGCTTGTGTCCCTATTCTTTCCCTTTAGATCATGATGATTTGGTTATAGAGACAAGGCTAAATGATAAGAATGAATAATGGTTCTTTCTTAAGGCTTTCTAGATTTATTTGCTGATATCGGTGTGCACATAGTCTTTGAATTGCCAAACCACAATTTTAAGATTTAGTTCAGATAAACTGCTTTACTTTTTTTTTTTTTTCCATTCAACTGCTCTCTCTTCTGGGCAGCCTTCCCCAGGTTTACCTGGCAGATAGAATATACTCTCCCTGAATATTCTCAGTGAACTTGATACATATCCGAAAATAACAATCTCTGTTTGATGCTATATTCAAGCTGGTAATATTATAGCTCTAGAAGCTGTTGCTAGTCTCTTGAGACCAGGTAGAGAGTCATCAACTGTGTCAAAAAAAGGTAAAGAAACCTATTCCCATTCACACTCTTTGAAATCTGATTATGATTTACCTAAAATTCTATTCTACTTTGTTTATGATTGAGTAAATTATCTTTTTTCTTAAGCTAGCTTGAGTTTTTCTCTATCATGGAAGATATTAATTATGGATATAGCTATCTTGAGTTATCATAGAAGACCCACTAATATAGTAGGACTTTCTCCCATCAGACTGTGATTATGTTAAGAGCAAACTGTGGTTTTCTTATGTCTGTATCTTCACCATCTAGGAAAAGTCATGCATGTAGAAGATACTCAATCAATATTTGTTGATGGGGCACCTGGGTGGTTCAATGGGTTAAGCCTCTGCCTTTGGCTCAGGTCATGATCCCAGGGTCTTGGGATCAAGCCTCACATCGGCTCTCTGCTCAGCAGGGGGCCTGCTTCCTCCTCTCTCTCTCTCTGCCTGCTTCTATGCCTACTTGTGATCTCTCTCTGTCAAATAAATAAATAAAATTTTAAAAAAATTGTTGAATTAATAAATATAGCATAGATTTTTTAAAGTTTTATTTATTTATTTGTTGCAGGGGGGAAGCACACAAGAAAGGGAACAGCAGGCAGAGAGAGAGCAGCAAGCTTCCCACTGAGAAGGGAAACTGATGAAATACTCTATCCCAGGACCTTAGGATCATGACCTGAGCCAAAGGCAGATGCTTAACTGACTGAGCCACCCAGGTGTTTCAGTATAGTGTGGATTAAATTAAGAGGAGACAGGAGACAGCCCATTAAATTGAGAAACTAATAAAAAAAAGTCTGTCTTATATTTGGGTCATCATTATTTTTTAACTAATGGCAACTGACAAGTATAGTGGAACCAGTGGGACTGTAAGAGAAAGAACACAGAATTTGAAAGGAAAGATTAGATAATATTAAGCAAATGAAAGTTGAGGTAGAAGTAAGAGCTGTCCAACAGAAAAATAGAAATATGAATCAGGAGGTCAAGAGTGAAGCAAACATATACAGTATCAAAAATGCTTATATCAGAAACCTAATGTGTAGAACTTTGAAGGCATGATAGTTTGCAAAAAGTGCAATGTATAAGGAATAGAGATCTGAGAATCAAGCCAGCATCCATATGGTAGGTGAGGAGAGAAAGAGAACCCAATGAAGATGAAAGAGAAAAGAGAAAAGGGACCAAGAGAAGTCAACACAAAAGGCAAGGGGAAAGATAGGCAAGGCCAACTTCAGTAGTACGGGGGAATAAGGTGGAAGAGGTACTAAATGGCTTTGATCTTCATAGTAAACCATAAAACAAGGTCATATATAAAGAATGAGAGATGATAGGATTAAGATTTAGCCTTGAAAACTTTTTAGGAAATGTAAAAGAAAATCTAGGGGCACCTGGGTGGCTCAGTCAGTTAAGCATCTGACTCTTGATTTCATCTCAAGTTGTGATCTCAGGGCAGTGAAATTGACCCCTGTATGGGGTTCCATGCTGGGGTCTGCTTGAGATTCTCTCTCCCTCTCCTTTTGCCCCTCCCCTGCTCATGTTCCCTTGCTGTCTCTCTCTAAAATTAAAAAAAAAAAATCTTTAAAAAAATCTAATAGTAATGACCAAAGGTTTGACTGAACAGCATGAAGAACCTAGCTGTGTTTAGAAAACATGCATTTGGATGGCGTTAAAAAGCCTCTCTTCAGTATTTGCAATCTGGAAGGAGGGGTGAGAAAATGAATAAATGTCCTTCTTTGAGTTGGGTTTTACCCATGCAAGGGGTTTGTAGATGAAAGAACAGTGGGTGGAGAGCACCAGGAATTCCACCTGAACTGTCCTTTAACCCCACTGCCTGACAGTGAGATAGAAGTTAGGAAGAAAGGAAAGGGAAGCTAATGAGGGACTAATAGTAATGGTGGGGAATCCAGATTCTCAATTAGAGGAAAGACTAATTCATTAAGAACTAAAGGGAGAGGAAAAAACGAGTATAATGTCAAAGAAGGAACTTTTAGATATAAAGATCAATTTTTTAATTCATGCTTTTTAACCAGTTTATCATTATAAGAAGTCTGAGCTGCTTTGACAGATAAAACACCTCAATCAGCTGTCCATTTCCCCTGGCTCTGTCCAGTTGATGCTTCTTTTACCCTCTCTCATCACATTTTCCATGTCGGTATCTTATCATTCACTATACCTTCCTCTAGATATTATCTTCCAGTTTACTGAATCTCAAGCCCTCCTACAAAAATGTATCCTTAGTTCTGACACTTTTAATGGTCAGTAAATCATCTTTTTATTATCCTTGTTTTAAAATGTTTATTATGTGTCTAGTTTTACAGTATGTAACCATAATATCTCTAATACATGACAAAGAAAATAATTAGTCATGCATATTAAAGTTATGAGATAAAACTTCTGCAATCAATGTGTTGTTATGTACATCATATGTCATTTCATCTGAAATTATCTTTAAACTATTCAGATTAAGTTTATATATGCAGCAAGATTAGATTACTTGGATTTTTTTAGATTTAAACAATTGTATGATATGATATAGTCAATGAACAAAATAAACCAGTTAGCTAACTTTGATAAGGAGAGGCCTTTTCAATATAATCCTAAATATAACCAGTCAAATGTAACTGCCCTAACATTTGGTCAGCTATAATACTGGATTTGAGGGTGGAAGATCTACGATTCCATTGACTGGACTTGCTGGCCTTCTCCAGCCTACTAGTGTCACTTCTGGAAGAAAGAATAATAATATAATCTTTCCATTAATAATAATAATATTACTATTACTATAGCAATAACTACCATTTCTTGAGTTATTTTACTTAAGTCACTCTGCTTTGTTACATAATCTATACACTTGCCTCAGAGATATGTTTAACTGCCCTGCTTTGTAGATTGAAAAAAGAAAAACTAAAGATCAGTCTACTTTTGTGGAAGGGCCTTTTTCAAACCATGGTATATAATACAAATGTCAAAGGTAAGCTGGGAATGGATCTTTTATACTGATCTTAAGTGCTTTAATACTGTAATATATAGCCCGGATCAATCTTTCAGACATAATGTTTACTGATTAATAAGTAGCTAAATAGAAGCACTCCAGTCTTTCTGGAAAGAATGACCATTTCTTTTGGAAAGAATGTGTTTCTATTTTTTAGAAATGCCAAACTATATTTCAAGAAAATGAAATATCTTCATCTACCTTTTATGATGGAAACTGTAAACCATTTTTCCAGTTATAAGACTTAACATTCATGGCTTGAACATCATTTTTATACAGTTAGTTTCCATAAAAGTAAGCTAATACTCAAGTTCTTTTCTTTTTCTGTTATTAAAAATGTGTGTGGGTTTCCCTCTTCCCACACAACAGCCTTTCACCAGCATCTTCCTGAGTAAGAAAGGAAAGAGAATAGGAGGTGACAGAAGTGGGAATGGAGTATATTCTCACTGCATAACTAAATAAGGAAGAGCAGGAAGTGGTATATTCAGTAAGAGAAGCATTTTCTCCTTAGATAAGTGACTTTCTCCATTTCTTACCCAAAAAAGAAAAATGGGTTTACCGTTGAATTCCTCTTTGATCACATCTTCCTGTGTTCATCCTCTCAAGGGATCATAATTTTGGCATTTCTTCACATTCCCCCTCTTTCTTTTGCATCTAATTTTGGTTATTTTCAACTTGTTTCAATAGAAGATTAAACATATAGAATTTAGGAAGGTTTTATTCAAAAATAGCAGTCCATTCACTTAAAATAAGCAAGCACAAATGAACTGTGTTGATGTTTTTCAGACCAATACCCTTACATAACCCATCAACACACCCATTGCATTTAAAGATGGCTTTTGAATAAGCATTTATATATTCATTTTTAAATTCCTATTTGCATAACTTCTATGCCATGCTTCTTCACTATCATATGAATGCATAGTCCTCTGATTACTTATTCTGTATTGATATTGTAACTGCAGTGGTGGTGTTTAGGTGTAATTATTAATATAAGTAGGCAAAACCATCAGTGCACACTTGAAATATAGAAAATATAGAAAACCATGATACTATTAAAAGTTATAATTCTATATTTTTGTTATGACAGTATAGCTGAGTGGATATTTCATTTTCTTGAAACATCATTATTTTTGAAAATTTGAAGTATTTATATTGAAATAGTCATTCTTTTCATCAGCTTACTAATTTATAGATAATTAAAAATAAATAGTCTAAACTCATGCTTCTTAAGTTTAATTTGGGCTAGTGCTTTAGATTATTAGAGCATGTAAAATCTATTTAAAAGCATCATTTAATATTTAATATTTAATTTGATATTCTTATTATAAAAGGCCATCCTAATTCAAAGTGATCGGAAGCAGGTATTTATTAAATAACATAAGACTTTAAGGGCAAGGTCATAACATAATCTTAAAAAGTCTTCTTGAAAGGATTAATTAAACCAGTTACTAAACTATATATTTTTTAGAAGATACTAATCATAAATATTTTGAAAATGTGCCATGTATACATTTAGTAAGGAACTACTAAATATGAGTCATTTTTGTATTTTGATCTCAGTAATAAGAATTTCATAATAGATGAAGGTCAGTGTATAAAATTAAGTTCTCATTAGAGCCTATCTAATTAAATTTCCTTTTTCATTTGGCTTACCCTCTTTACTGAACTCTTCCCCTATAGAAGTTAATTTCAAATCTTATTCATATTCTTTTATTTGTATACTATCTGCCTGATAGTTTAACTTCAGGCATTCAGTAAAAAAAAAAAAAGTTCAGTTCCCTTTTCTTTCTGGGTAAATTAGGTCAGAGGCTCTTTTCTACTTTCTAAATCTAATTATTTTGAGGTTTTTTTTTTTTTTTTCAAATAAAAATTTCTAGGAGCTTACCAGTCCAAATGGTATTTTGATGTTTGAATTTGTTATCATTATCTCTTCTTCCTCCAAAAATGTTTTAGCAGTTTTTGAACGTTTCCATTGAAGTGTAGGTAAGAACATTTTAGAAATTTTGCAGAAAAGTTGCCATAATTATTACAAGTTGGAAGTGTTACACTATCAGGTCATTTGTGCCTTGAGTTGATGTTCTGGAAATTATAGACAAAAACAAAATTTAAGTAAACAAAATATAAGAAGTATTCAGTTAGAAATTGCTCTACAGATTTTTCCATTAGTTTTGTAATTTTGTGAGTCAGCTCAAATTTAGTATTGTCTTTATGATTAATTTGTCAGTAAATGCAACATTGGCATTTGTTTTGAGGAAATAAAGACTTGCTTAGCTATACTTGGAGTCCATTTGGGTACTAATGGTACTGATATTCTTGTTCACATATTGCAATTTTTTTTTTTTTGCAGTTTTACTAAAGGGAGGAAAAAAAGAGGAAGAGAAACCATTTAGAGACTGTGCAGATGTATATCAAGCTGGTTTTAATAAAAGTGGAATCTACACTATTTATATTAATAATATGCCAGAACCCAAAAAGGTAAAACCAGAAGTGTTTGTTTACGAGATGTAAAGCAGATCCTAGTTGAATTGCTGAATAATCAGATTGATTTGTGAGCTTGTTAAGCTGAAAATATATATGCCTGAGCTCTCGTCTCCCAAAGATACTGTTTGCCAGGTCCATAAAAGATGAAAACCCTATTGCATAGACGTCCCCGAGACCCATACCTCCCAACCCTCTTTCACAAAATTCTGTTTATTCTCCGCTCATTCTAGGGATGTCCTATTGCCCATAAATGCTTGCCTTGTATAGATTATGTGTTGAGGTGATATGTACCTCAAGTACATGGAGAAGAGGTAGAAGCAATCTTTCAATGTCTCCAGGACCCAGATGGCACACATCATGTATAGTCTAAATACTGTGGAGAGGGTGCCATGGACATATTGCTATTTGCAGAATCACTGTTCCTATTAGGGTGAGAAAAACATATTCTCTCTTGACTCATCATCTTGATAGGGTTTGCTTTTCATGTTTACCTAAAAGAGTGCGTTAGAGGCTAGGATTCCTCAGTATGTTGAACAGGATCCAAAGTAAACTTTGAAGTAAGCAAACACTATATTCTTGCTGTTACATCTCTTTTTCTCTACATTTCTCTACATTTCTCACATTAAGTCATCCATCCATTACTTCACTCAATTCACATTAAGTGGACGTCATTTGTCAGTCACTTCCTAGGGACACAATATAGAACACACAGACCCCACCATGGCAGTGAAGACAGACAATTACACAGATAGTTACAATAGACTGTAGAAGGGTAGTGATTGAGACAGTCTGTTTGAAGCAGGATTTATAGAGACGTGAGGAGAGCCCTGCACTTTAGCATGTTAAAGTTTTTGCCAGGAGGACAAGAGAGAACCAAGACTCCAAGAAGACCACCTGTCTTTGTAATGCTCCATTCTCAAAGAATGAAACAACTTTCCTCTCCTCTTTGCCCCACTTAAATTACCAATCCTGTGTCCTCATTTCCTGTGGCTACTGAACAAGTGCTCTTGGAAGGCCTTCCTTAATTCCCTTAAATAGCTTTGCATGACTTTTTCACTAGCAAAGTTCTACAAGGCAAGGATTGTGCCTTTTTGTCTTTGGTTTCCTGGGACCTCGCATAGTTTTTGGCACATCACAGGTCTTCAATAAATATGTGTTTAAATGAGTTAATGAACTTCTGACAATAATATCACCATTTCCATGTAGTATATAGTAATTTTGCCTAACTTAGTCTTCTTGATTATTAGTCTCCTTTGATGGATGAGGGAAATGAATCTTCGAGAGTAGTTTGCCAAATGTGACATCATGGGCAGAGGAGAATCTGGACTCTACCAGCGTCCTCTCTCTCCTGACTTCAGTAAGGATTAGTGGTTTAAGTTAACTCAGTGTTTGATTCCATTTGGTGGGACAATTTTTTTTTTTTTTTCTAGAAGAAGGCATTTAGTGCTCTATAATAGGGAAGGAGGGAGAAAAAGCACCAGCCACCATTCCATACATTGCTACCTGGGCCACCTACCACAGAGGTTCAGTTTCACCTGTTTTTTATTTTGGGCTTCTGTGCAAAATCTCAATTAAGTGTTCCATGACTTAAAACAACAACAACAACAACAACAAAAACTATGAGGGTACAATGGTAAATCTAGGAATAAAAAGAAGAGGGTAACTCATTGTAAGGGGGGAACTTTTGGTTCCTTGGATCTTACGATATGTAGCTTTCCTACTCTACTTGCTGATATCTTAGAATCATACTTAAGCTTAAATTCAGTTGGCATACACATGGGCATGTGTACACACCCACATTCTCATACACCATACATCTAGCATCTAAAGTATATGAAAACCTATCCTGGGGGAGAGGAGCAGAGCTAACATAAATACTCTATAATTTACCTACAGTATTCCCAATGACCTGAAAGAACCCCCAAATTATTGTCAGTTTCACTAAAATATAACTTGGCTATAACAACAGAAGTTAGTTAAAAATATTAAGTGACCCTCCTTTTAGACACTTAATGATTCTATGATATAATAGAACAATTTTTAAGGATTTGAAGTTAACATTCACACTTTCACAATCTTTTTCACTCCATCATCCAGTCCTGCCATGTGGCTCCAGGTTTTGGCAAAGGGAACATTACAAATAAGTTTTGATCATTCCATGAATTTTAATTCATAATTCAATAACCATAACCATCATTTTGAACTATGCTAGCTCAAAACATTTTGAGATACAAATGATGCACAGGTTCTTTGCAGACCTACTGCTCCTGTTAGGATGGAAGAAAGGATATACTACCTTAAGTCATAATCTTGAATAAATTTGCTTTTAATACTTACATAAAAAAGTGGGTTAGAGGATCCCGTTCACTAGTTCAGTAGCTGACTCTGGGTTGGTTTCATCAGGATAGCATTATTTAAACTTATACCTCTGCAAAATGATGGATTTTGCATGTGGTGGAGCTTCAGAGTTGTTCTTAAATAAATGAAATCTAAAATACTAAATTCACAAATGTCAGCTATCTACTCAGTTAAACGTCAAGGTTTGGGCCTAAGAAAAAATAGTAGCCTGAGCAGGTAAGAAGCTTTTCAGAGGATAAAAGCTCATGTGGCAGCTGGTCAGGACCATCATTAGATTTTAGTTTTATTGGCAATAGAGCATGGTGAGAGGGAGAGATCATTGAGTAGAAGGGAGTAAGACTTATTAGGCTTTCCTAATTTAGGTGTTCCTTCCTGGTTTTATTCTTTCCCCTTTATGATCACGGCTCCTCCCACAAGTAGTAATGTTCTATTCTGGGAACTTTAGACTGATAAACCTGCACTTTTCATAGATAGCAGTTTTTAAAATATCTCATTTAGCATGGCACTAGTAAGAAAAATGATTGTGCGAATTTTTCCTGGTATAATTTAGAAGCTAGTTAATACAGTAGTTCAAATGCATTTATAGTTTTCCAGGTATATTCTAAGCACTTTAGATGTAAAAACTCACTTGTTTACTATTTTCAGTAACTCTATCAGATAGGTGTTCCCATTATCCTCATTTTAGAAACATTACTTGCCCAAGTCACATAGTAGATATTGAACACAGGCTTTGTAATAATGGCATCAACTCCAGACTGTATCTCTTAGGGTACTAAATGATATAAATACATTAGTGATGACTAAAGTTGCACCACTTACAATTTCTTTAATCTGAACCTATATGAATGACACAGGAAAGAGCTTATAATCAGAAAATTATGTAAGATTGATTCATGTTCTGATTATAAACCACCCTGGTCCCTTCTACCTTGTAATCTCATTTTCTTCTTCTGCGTTGATATAAATCATTGGAATTCTCTGAATCCTGTAAAAAGAAATGCTTGGAAAATGCATTTTTATGTTCATCACTCTTCCAAGTAGATTGTGTTTTGTAGATATAAAATTTGGTGCTACCTTTGGATATGTTTAGCAAAAGCTTTGCTTGCTGTTATGCTTGGAGAAGTTCTTGAGAGGGTATGAAACTCAAGGCAAGCCTACAAAAAATAAAACAAGTTCAAATATGTAAGATATGGGCTATGGACCAATCAATAAAATTGGACTATTTAGGCAGTTAACAAAGAGTATTAGGAAGTATTCATCTTGTAGGCAGAGTAAAAGTTGCATGTATACAGAATTGGTATACATTCATTTTTCTAACCGACATCATTCCCTTCCCAGAAATGATGTCTGAAAATAACAGTGTTACCTTTTCAAGTGAAATGAAAGCAGTTTTCTAAGACTATTTAATTTTTCAAGCAGATCAAAAATAAGAATTAAATCATTTATGTATTTGTTTTTTACCTTTATATTACTAATGGCTGTGGTTATTTTCTTTCTGAATTCCCTTCAATGCATAGTAGTAGGAGATAGGATTTTTCCTTTTATCTCATAAGTTTCATCCAAAAATTCAAGCCATTAAATAAAAACTCTGCTTATTATAAAACATTAAAAAAATTTTTCTGAATTGTGAGTCCCCTAATTCTTGGGAAAGGACCATAACAAATGTGTTGAGCCTTTTTTTTTACTTAAGGTTATGGAAAAATAATTAACATCCTCCAGCCTAATCATTCCAACTTGTATGGCGCATAAAACCGTAAGAACTATGTGAATCAAATTTCCCCTTTTTGTTTGGGTTTAAATCTCTGTATTATGTTAAAAGGTATTTAATGCTTGAAAGCTTTGACCTTGCCTGGGATAGGAGCCAGTTCAATCTTTTCTTGGATAGAGTTAAGCTCAAGTCATATGATCAATAAATGCAACAGGCATAGTAAATGTAGCAGGGCCCTTGTCTCCAGGAAGGACACCGCCAGATAGCACAGACCACACAGTACTGGCGAATGAACTTTTCAAGTCCTTTCATGTCTCAGATCTTTTGAAACCAACCACCTATTTTCTTAAACTTCCTTCATCTGTTAAGCTTAGGCTTTTTAAAATTTTTCTTCTGACTAGAAATAACATGTTTTTTTTTTTTTTGGTTTTTGTTTTGTTTTGTTTTGTTTTTGGCTAACATGAATCCAACTTCTTAAATAGATATATGATAAAAAGAGGCATGCTCAAAGATTGATGTTGGTATTTTTATATTATTTATTATTATATCAATCATAAATATAGAAAATACATATATAAAATATGTTATATAAAATATATTAATAAATATTATTAAGCTAGTGATCTTAAGGGCAATTTATTGAACTACTACATTTTTTTAATTTTGTACATTCTGTATTATTCTTATTATAAATGATAAATTATATGCCATAGTAAATATAATAGTAAAATATGCTACAATGTATAAGATATTATATAGAGAGGATATAATGCATAATGTAATACTTACTATCTCGTATGTAAAATACATCTAAGAAATAAGAGTCATGATAAAGCCTATTATGTACCAAGCACTATTCTAAAAATTCTACATGCATTGACTCATTTAGTCCTTGCAAAGACCTAAGTGATAGAACAGAGTTGTGATTTGAACACTGATAATTTGGTACCCAGGTCCATGCCCCTAAACAATATGTCCTTCAGCTCTATTGTGACCATATTCCACAATGGCAGCTATTATTATTACTGCTATTAGTGAGTCACAATAGGAACTGTGGAGCATATGTCCGACTTCTTACCTTCACTGTACCCCCACTTCCAACACCATAATCCTCCGGGGGAACTTCTGCCTCCCCATGTAGCTCCAACTCTCTCTTACTTTTTTTTTTTTAAGATTTTATTTATTTATTTGAAAGAGATCACAAGTAATCAGAGAGGCAGGCAGAGAGAGAGAGGGGGAAGCAGCCTCCCTGGGCTTGATCCCAGGACCCTGAGATGATGACCTGAGCTGAAGACAGAGGTTTTAACCCACTGAGCCACCCAGGCGCCCCTCTCTCTCAGTTTTTATCTAAGAAATGTTCTTAGTATGTCTTAACATTCTCAAGTCACTGGATATGTTTGTTTAAAAGGAAATTGGCCTTTTTCTAAAATTTGTGAATGATTTTAAAACTTTAAGTGCATATAATTTGAATAATATAGATAATAGTAATAATAAAACTGTGAAGAATAGTTTCTTCTGCACATTAGATATTTATAAATGTAGTTATTCCTTTCCCTGAGGATGTAAGTGATCTCTATAGTTTTATAAACTCAGGTTAGCAAAGTTCCGGGTAATTAGTGTCCATTAAGAAAAATCTGGGGAAAGAATTCTGAATTAACCAGTCAAGACGGGGTAAAAATATAAGAATCAAGTGACACTTGTTACCTCTAGCAAAATGTTTCCTTGACATTTTCACTGACTCTTATTTAAGTATCACCAGTAAAGTTCCGCCTTGGTCTCTTATCTTGGATCACCACCTATGTCCTCTTTAAACTGTGCCATCTGGGTTTTGTTCTCATAGGAATCCTGCAGTCTGTCTCCTCAAGGTCACTAACGACTCCTTCATTTCAAAATTTAGTGTATATTTTCTTAATCTTTATTTGTGTTGACTTCTATGGAATATTTGATTAAGTGGATCATTTCCCCAAATCAAAGTCATCCTCAGCTTCAATTTTATTAATCAGGTTTTCCTATTTTATGTTTCCTTCTTGCATTTCTGCTTATTTATCAAATATTCATTTAGTACCAACTATAGGCTAGGCACGGTTCTAGGCACTGGGGACAGTGACAAACAAAATATAAGGCCCTGCCTACCTAAAGGTTATTGATGTATTTTACCTCCATCAGTTTACTAAAGTCCATTTTTGGATCCTCCTCCTTCCTGCACATACACATCTCTTACCACTTTTTTTTTAGTTCTTTAAATAATCCATTTTCATGTTATCAACTAACTGCTCTCAAACAGGTTACTCCTAATACAGTTTTTAATTCAGGATTCAAATCCTGGATCCAGGATTTGTTATTAATAATAACCATTGGTAAGATACTTAAACACTCTAAGAATTGTTTTTCTCATCTGAAAAATGGGGATAATAATCATACATACATCACTGTCATGAAACAAGTTAGAAAATACATATGAAGAGTTTAAATTATCTGGCACTTAACAGCAAGCATGCTGTTGTTAATGGTGATTCCTTTCTTATTCCTTTATTATCCACATTCTTATCCTTGGTCTATGCCTATTAGATCATCTCCAGTTGATTGATGAATCCCCCTTTTGGATGACTACACTACCTCAAATTCTGTGTGTCCAAAACTATGATCATTTTTTTTTCTCGTTTGTTAGATTTTTTTCCTTAAGTTTTTCATTTAGATTACTGTCTATATCATTCTTCAGGTCACTGGAGCTAAAAATTATGAACTCCTACATCTCCTTACGCCTACAGGAACAGTCACTATTGAAACTTTCAGGCATTTTGAGGCCAAGATCCTTATTTTGTTCATCATAGTATCCCTAATTGTAACAGAATCAGTGCCCAACAATGCTAATTGAGTAAAAAACAAATGAATGAATCAATTAGAATTGAGGAGGAAGAAATACTACAGATTGTGTTGAAGGCAGAGAAGGGGTACAAAATGTTTTAGGGATTAGTGAAGGGGGACCTTGGAACAAAGAGTGGAATTTCAATTTATAATCTTGGAGGTGAGTTAATTCCTAGGCACAATAAAGACACACTGGTGGGTGACTGTTGTCAAAGTAGAGGAAGAGCCCTCTAGAGAGCAGCTTGCCTAATTTATATGCTCACAAATAGGCATGGATCTCCTAGTTCCTTTCACTCTGAGGAAGTACATGGACAATTTGTTCTCTGAATGACAGTTGTTGCCACTGTTTTCATACCTGTTAGCCATTTGTGCTCCCAATTGAGGGCTTCAGGGAAAACACTTGAGATTTTTCCCTTAATCAGAGCTGAGCTCTGTGCCCGCACAGCCTGTCTGCTGCTGTTGCATCATATCTACACCTTTAGCCAGCCTTTGAAATGCTTTAGTCATCAACTCCCTAAGGAATGGTGTTCTCCATAGCTGGGACCTTGAATAGTCAAACTGCCATATCCATGCTATGTCAATTACAGTGATTACTCTCTAAAGATAATCCCATTACAGATATGTTTCTCTCCTTGGGTGGACTCTGGGGGAAATGAATCAATTTCTAAATAAATACTATTGTTTTAGAATAATTGAAATGAGCATAAGTCTTTGAAAGCATTAGATAACTTTCCACATGGGGAAGAAATGCTTGTTGCAGTCAAAGGAAATACAGTATGTCATATTCTCCTGTTATTATTCTTGATGAAAATTCAAGCAAATAATATGTTCTCCATATGCTGTGGACCAAATTTTGCCTCTAATCTAATAGTGAGCCATCAAGAATAATTATTGTAGTTTGTAAATGTGTAGGAGTTAATGTGCAATGAAATATGTAATAGCTAAATATATATGATTTTTTTAAAAATTATTTTTCCAAAACCTTTATTATTATTATACCACCATTTTAATTAATTAAAACTTAAGAATTCTGAGTTTTATGCTTTGGCAATACAATGGTCTATAGTTTTAGAAACCTAGATAGCATTTTGAAAAAAATGAACATACATAACTGCCTATTACCATTTAGACACAGATTTTTTAAAAATTTTTTATGATCTGACACTAAGGCAATTTTCAGCTAATTTAAATTTTTACAAGTAATTTAAGTTACATGATGGAATTAAACAGAAACAATTCTAATGTTAAAGCAAAATAACTGGTATCTAAATTAGCATTTTTCAACATGGTAATTTTTATTCAGTTTATCTATAGGCCTACCCATAGTCTGATATTTGTTTCTTTAAAACAGATATAATTTTCACTTGATTTTATTTTCCCTGTGTCTATCAGGTATTTTGCAATATGGATCTTAATGGAGGAGGTTGGACTGTAATACAACATCGTGAAGATGGAAGTCTAGATTTCCAAAGAGGTTGGAAAGAATATAAAATGGTAAAATGGAATAATTTACATAGTTTTTGATGTTTTATCATGAGGTTATCTTCACCAGACTATGTGATAAGCCCTTGTATTTTTAGGTGTTTTTCAGCTATTTTAAAAATAAAATGATACATTAGTCACATTATTTTTATTAAACACAAAACACTCATAAATCATTTTCAGTAAATGATTTCCATATGTGCATCAGAAAGAAAAATATATTACTGAAATTATTTGGTGAACTGTTATGTATTATCTGGATTTGTTCCTGGTTGAATTAGGGTGGGGGAAGCTAGAACTCAGACCCAGGCTGGGCACATGAAGCAGGACAAGGGTGGTGTGGATTATGGAGAGGTACTGACGTATCTCACGTAGCTGGCGAGTTGTTGCTGGGTGTTGACTAAGAGCTCCTCCATGTGGCTGGGTTGGGCTTCTCTCTGATGATTCAGGGACATCAGACGTCTTACGTGGTAGGTGACATCCCTCACGCACAAAAATGGAAGCCTCCATACCTTTTTAAGATTTATTAGACTGAGAATTGCTCTGTATCACTTCCACTGCGTTCTTTGGTTTAAGTTACAATGCCCAGTCCACATTCAAGATGAGAGGAGTATACAAGGGTATGAACTGTGAGGGATGGTTCCTTAGGGGGTCTCCAAAATAATACCAGACATCATGGTTACCATCATTATCATCATAGCTGAAGTTTCCAATGGTTATTATGAGCCAGCCCTAGCTGTAAATTCTTACTCATTTTTATATCAAGCCTATTAGCTGTCTCCATTTTAAGAGGAAAGTGAGCAAGATGGGAGATCAACTTTTCTAAGGTAATACATTAAATGGTTTAACTAATGCATAATACAATAATCATATCATCAATGCCTACAGTATTAACTATTAAAATCTGACAGAATGTCAAGATACAGTAATATAAAAGGCTTCCATTTATGGATTTATTCTCATATTTTACATCTAAATGTTCTGGATAATTATTGTCTTGACCAATTTTTGACAAATTTCCCCCTCAGAAGGTAAAGAAAAAGGTGAAGAGTCCTGTTGTACTAATCTAAGTTCAGTCTTGATATTCTTTTAGAAAATATGCAAAAACTGTAGTTAATCAGCATCCCAGTTTATACATTAGTAGGTTCGTAGTTGGCCAAATGACAGTTAAGAGGATTTTAATAAATGAAGGTGGGGGTCTCTTGTGGTGTCTCTGTGTCTACAATTTTTTTTTTTCAGATACCCAGTTGAACACTGTGAATGTAGGTTAATAAAGTTTGAAGTTATACAAAGTTGGATTCTGATGTCTCCAATAAACCATAAAATTTCAGGTAGAAAAAAAGGCTATAGCGAACAAGATTGAATTCTACAGAGATAAATGTAGTATTTCACCTAGACCAAAAATACACAAAATTAAGTAAGAATATAGGATAAAAGTGACAAATTAGCTTAAGTACCTGGTTTTGAAAGTCTGGATAGGGGCGCCTGGGTAGCTCAGTCATTAAGGGTCTGCCTTCGAGCTCAGGTCATTATCCCAGGTCTTGGAATCGAGCTCTACATTGGGCTCCCTGCTTGGTGGGAGGCCTTCTTCTCCTTCTCCCTCTCTCCCTGCTTGCATTCCCTCTCTTGCTCTCTCTCTCTCTCTCTCTCTCAATCTCTGCATAAAATAAATAAATAAATAAAATCTTAAAAAAAAAAAAAACAGGCAATTCTGGATAGATTTACTTGACTATAAGCTCATTTCATGTTGTTGGCTACTAACAACAAAGACCAGGCTACTCAGGCTATACTAATAGTTTATGGTCTCAAAAAATGCAGAACTCACTGGTGTCTGCCATAGTCTGGTTACATCAAAAATATGCCTTGGGGCGCCTAGGTAGGTCAGTGGGTTAAAGCCTCTGCCTTCGGCTCGGGTCATGATCCCCTGGGGTCCTGGGATCGAGCCCCGCATCGGGCTCTTTGCTTGGCCGGGAGCCTGCTTCCCTTCCTCTCTCTCTGCCTCTCTCTCTGCCTGTCTCTCTGCCTACTTGTGATCTCTGTCTGTCAAATAAATAAATGAAGTTTAAATATATATATATATATATATATATATATATATATGCTTTAAATTCTGATAGATTTCCAACAAATGAACTTATCTTATGAGGTACAAATAGGATGAATCAATGGTGCCCTAACTTGGAGAGAAAAAAAAGGAATTAAATATAAACCTGTCTGATGGCTCTCTAAAGTGACTGGATAGAGGTAGATGTACTAGAACCTGCTTCTCACAGTGCAGTCCAGAAACCAGCAGCACTAGCTTTGAGAGCTTTTGAGAAATACAACACCTCAAGGTACATCATAGACTTCCTGAATTAGAATTTGCATTTTAACACTGCTTTAAAGAGGGAAGCTCCATAATGCATGGAAGAACATTCAAGAGAGGCAAAATTGACTGCTATGGACAAAACTCTCTAAGGATTCTTTCTAATATGAATGGACTGTCTATTAAGTGATGAGGCCCTCTCTTCCGTGGAAAAACCCCAGTAGAAAGTAAATCACCAGGACTGTTACAGAGAATATTGGTTTTACTCTAAGGTCTCTTTTTGCTTATGTGATTCTAAGAGCATATGGGAAGAATTTAATCTAAGTTCTAAAAAAGGACCCTGCATCATGTCTATATCAGCAGTTTGAGTCTTCACTCTTCCATTTACCAATGGAGTGGTTTTTAGCAAATCATTTAACCTATACCATCACTTCCTCACTAGTTAAAAGGGGGCATTGATGAGAATACCTTACGTGCCTGCAGGGATGTTGTGAGGGTTAGATATAAATAAAGTACGTGGCACACTAAATTTTCAATAAACAGTAGTTATTACCCAAGATTAAGACATCAAAGACTCCAAAAGTTTTACTTAACTCTGCCAAAAATATTATTTTGCAAACTACCTTAACTCACGATTATTTTCAACATTAAAATGGAATGTGAAGAAGTCATATGAGAATCAGACTATAGATATCTGTTCAGGCAAACCTGAAATACATTATTATTAATACCAGTGATAATAGAAAAGTGAATATAAAGATATCGTTGTGGTGACTTTCCAAAATGCTGAGTTATTATCTGTAAGCATCTGCTGCCTTGGCACACCAGGCACATTAAGTAAGACAGGCTAACATATGAAGTGTGGCATAAGCATTTACCAGATATATGTATTTTAAGTCTTTTTTTTTCATCATTTGACTGAGGCTGAATTATTCATTATTTATCGTTTTGGGGGAGTTTACCCCTCTCCCTTTATTAAAAAATAGAAAGACTATCCTATTTCATTCAAACGAGAACATTTTATCAGCTGAGTTTCAATTCTACATGGTCAGAAAATTGAAATAAGTTCTAGAAGTCTGAAACATTTTGGCAAAAATGAGTCTGACTGCTTTTTTAACTAAGAGAATTCATCACATACCGCAACTTGGTTAACTTTCACCAGAACACATGGTAGAAAGTGTTTCCATTGTTGTCCTCCAGAGCTTTTTACCTAAAGACCAAATAACACGAGTCCAAAATGAATGTAGGTTCATTCTCATCAGTCACTCCCACTTCTGTTCCCTGCTTCAGACTGACTGCTTCGGTGCACATCCTTTGGGAAAACACGAACTTCTTAGCAGGCACCACTCCCTCCTCAGTCTTCACTTGTCTACTGGTGTGCACGAGGACATTTTGCCTCTTTCTTGAGCCCTGAGTCAGAAATAAAATTCACCCATCCTTCCTTTCTTCTCTCCTTCCCTTCATTCTGGTTGATAACTGTGGGCAGCCTCTTTCCTCATAAGGTTTCCAGAACAGTATGTTAAAATTATCAACACATGAATTACAAATACATATTGTAATTTATTATTTTTAAACCTCTCTCAACATGGAAGATTTGCAGTGTATTTGCTTCTTAACATTGGCTTTAAGCCTACAAAAGTCTTTTACCTGAGCTTTGTTTTCATTTAACCTTCCTTATGAGGGGATTCAGCAAAATCTGGTTTATGGATTTGTAAAGATGTTTGCAGAGAGAGAAGTCTGCAGTGGGCCTTTTTAATGAGGCACTTAGGGAACTATATTAACTCTTTTCAAGCCATAAGAATACCATTGAGTGGCCTCCAGCAACAACACTTATCAGCAGTACTTTTGCATATATGAAGCCAAATCCTGCTAGGAGTTCCAAATAATACCCTGTGGCCTAACTTTATAGAATGTAGTGACTAATGCCCTGGAGACAACCTGGCTTGGTACTGAAAACAGTTACCCCCATAAACAAAGTCTCCTATTGACACAAATATTTTGGTCTGAGCACCCTACCTTCTGGGAGTTCTTTGGTTCTGGAAAGAAGTTAAGGGCATATTTTCAACTGCTTTTTAACATCTTCACATTAAAAGAGAAAAATATATAAGGAATTTAAAATGTTGAAATAAATCATTCTTTTGATCTTTCTTGGGCTGAGTGTCTCAGCAGTTAGAGGAGATACATGATTAAGTTGTGTATTAAAGCACCTCCGAAAAGCCACAGATCAGTAACCCTGTTTCAGATCTGTTTTCTCTAATCGTTTATGTGAAAAAAGATGAAACCCATAGAATACATTAACAGGGTCTGGTTTCAATTGTGTTTCAGCTATAGAAAGTCAACACTTCCTATGAGTATTATCAGATCAAAAAAAAAAAAGTAACAAAGTATCATAGACAATTACTTTATTAACTTGGAAACATACAGCCAAAACTGAGTATTTCTGCAGGTCTTGGCAAAAACTAATGAGTATCGATCTTTCTTCTGTGTGCATTGTTTTATGAACAATATGCAGTTTTTAGGGCCAACTTTAAGTCAGCATTAGTCTGGGTTAAGTTTCAGTGTCTATTTTTTTTTTTTTTTGCCTTTTATTAAAGAGCTAAAGGAGAAGATTTACAGTCTATCTGAATTATGGTATCAAAATCTTGCATATGATTGTGATTGAAGTAACTAAATGTAATAGTTTTCATGGAAGGGTATGACCAGCATTGTTGGATTTTGTTTATAGAAAAGAAAGGTCCTGTTTTTATTGTGATTTTTTTATTGTTTTGATAGAGACATGATACTTTTTTTTAAGATTTTATTTATTTATTTGAGAGACAGAGATCACAAGTAGGCAGAGAGGCAGGCAGAGAGAGAGGAGGGAACAGGTTCCCTGCTGAGCAGAGAGCCCGATGCAGGATGCAGGGCTTGATCCCAGGACCCTGGGATCATGACCTGAGCAGAAGGCGGAGGCTTTAACCCACTGAGCCACCCAGGTGCCCCGATGTGATATTTTTTTCAACATCAGCCCTGAATTCTGTGTAAGCTTGTATTTTTATTTATTGTAGATATTACAGGCCTTTTGGAATAAAATATAGACCTATGGTAGGCTTTTGTGTGTGCAGTAATGCATGAAACTGTTTTTTTAGGGGATGTGACCATCTCTGCATTTCAGCCATCATTTTTTTTTTAAATAGTCCCATAATACATAATCAAAACTGTCTACTAATTTGGAGCTCCATATGAATATGAGGTTTTATACCTCTCTCCTGTGTACCACTCAGTTTGATCTAGTTAATATTTTCTTCCTTATTTGCACTCAGAATAGCTATTCTGCATCGTAATTATATGATTCTCCACCTGTGGTACACAGCACACTCACTCCTGGAACCCTTCAAATGTACATATCTCTAAGCACACCCCAGACATACAGAGTCAGAACCTCCGTGTGGGAACCAAGTCATCCATATCTGTAAAAAGCTCCACAGCTGTTTCTGATATGCAGTCCTGGTTGAAAGCAAATGTCAAAACTATCAATTTATTGGCTTGAGTGTAAGATTTCAAAAATTACTCCTTTTGTAGACCTAAAACTTATGAGATATAGAAAGAAAGAGATTAAAAGAAATAGGACGAAGGGAGAGTTGGAGGACACAGCTTCTCCCTGGCCTTAGGAAGCAGAAGCAAGAATAAAAAGTAGTCTACATGTTGGTTTATGGCACAGTTTAGCCCCACCATCAACCAGCTGGTTTTAATTTCTTATTTAATAATTAACTTCTTGGGTTAAAATGACAGTGCTTATTTATGTAAAGCCACACTCAACTTGTCATAAGAATACATTAGTTCCTAACATCTGAAAGCCTTTTAAATAATTGTTTCAGTATCCCCTTATTAATTTTCAGGCTAAGACATGATCCTGGACTATTTCTGTTCCCTTTCTCATACAGAGTAGAAAGAAACCTGCTTCTCCTCAGATAGCTCACATGGTGGGAGAGACGCAAGTAAACAGAAAATTGCTATGTCTTTGTGGTATAGCCTTTAACTGTAATAACAATGACAATATTGTTGTTCTCCTGTACCAGCATTGAGCTAAATACTTCAAGTATCTTATTTCTTTCTCACAACACTATTTATGGAAATGACATTTTTAATCCCTGTTTTGCAGACAAGGAAACTGAGGCTAAGAAGTAATATCGGAGGTTCCACAGCAAACATGGGGCAGAGTAAGGCTTCAAATTGGAGCAGAGATAGGGAGTAGAAATTATTTAATCAAAGCTAAGCCTTTGTTCCTCGGCATCGGATTGGTAGTGTGCCTGATAACTCTCCAGTAGGCAGTTTACTAATGTGGGAACCAGTTTCCCTTCTTTGACTTATTTTTCATGTCTATGATGAAACAGTTGGTTCTGCGTGGCTGCACTTAGCTTTTAGAAAGCTTCCTCTACCCTATCTCTCTAACAGCCATTTCGATTCATCGTAGCCACGCATTTTGTTCCCATAATAGAGCAAGTTTAGACAGTTTTTTTGGGAAGGTGCAGGAAATAGAATTTTTATTTCTAAAATCAAATTTTGTTGCTCTCTTTTCAGTTGTGTCTTCCTCTTTTTTCACTCAGGAAAAAGAAACTGCTTAGGAAGGGATGGTAATCTCCACGTAGGGGGAGGTAGAAGCCTGCATGCCACGCTGGGGATAGAGGCTCTCATAGGAATGACATTAGTGTTTGTACGTTTCTGACGCTCACTAGAGATCACTGCCCTTTTCCCTGGGGAAGCTGGACGGTTTTACCCATGCAGAGCTTTCAGCAGCACGGAAATAATGTGGCCTAAAACTTAACACTTCATCATCCCCAGCTTCCTTAGTCACATTTAGGAGACCTGCTGAATCCCATCTAACTGCACACAAGAGGGAATCTTCCAGTGGCTAGAGGGAAAGTTTTAACACGGCTGAGCTGAGAAGAAAATGCAGAGAAAATCCCAGCAGTCCTCTTTTTCTTCCCAGTGGCTGCTGCAACTGAGAATGTACTAATTTTTTGAATTTCAGTGCCCTGTAACTCTCTGTTTTGCTTATTCACTGGAGAAGATAAGCTTCACTCTTCTTTTTGGTATGTAGCACCGCTGTCACGAAAATGTGTAAGATTCTTAGCACATCCTAAATTGCTCTAATATTCGCTGCCACTGTGGAACTTTGGCAAAGTATGACTTGTGCATCTGTGCATCTTAGGAATAGAGAAGCAAGGGAACTCTGGAACACTGACTTCTATGGGCCCCATATCTTTGTTCTGAGCTACAAGTAGATGGAATTCAGGGGAGCATATAACCCAGTACAGTCTGGATGAGGGGTTTGAGTTAATTAAAAACTAAGTTAAATTGGGGAATAACTTTATTTTTTTAAGATTTTGTTTATTTGGCAGAGAGAGAGAAAGAGAGTACAAGCAGGGGGAGCAGCAGGCAGAGGGAGAAACAGACTCCCAGGTGAGCAGGGAGCCTGGTGTGATACTTGATCCCAGGACCTTGGGATCATGACCTGAACCAAAGGCATATGCTTACCTGACTGAGCCACCCAGGCATCCCAGGGGGAAAACTTTAAAAGTGTGCTTACATATACTAATGCATTTCATTTTAAGTATACAATTATATCTTCATTTGCCCATTTTTTAAAATGTAGGGCCAAAGCCTGGAATTCTGGGTCAGTGGTTCTTTCTTAGAAATTTCCCATAATTAAATGCATCAAACTCCTGCTTTCTGGTTTCTTTCTTTCTTGTTTTTTAACGGAGCAAGTAAGACACACAGAAGCAATGTAAGTTAAAATCCTCTTATGTTTTATTACTTTTCCAGTCTTTTAGAGTTGTTGAAACAAACATAATTCAAAACCATTTTTTAGTGATTTGCTTTTATTGAGCAGGCCTAATGTTTAAGTTTCATCAAAAACAAAACAGAACAAAACAAATGATTTGTCCCCACTAATATTGAACTTATTTACATAAAACTGTGAGACTTATCATTACAGTAACAGAACTGATGTAAACAGTTCGGGGACCCAACACAGTGGACATTTAATAACTCAGTTGGCAGAGACAGTAATATACAAATGTATTTAATGCATTTAGTTTACTCTGGGCATCAATATATTTTAAAGAAGGAGTGGAGAACACTGATTCATGTGTCAGGTTTGTTAAAGGGGAGAGCGGTTAAGAATTCTTCTGCTGTAGGGGTGCCTGGGTGCTCAGTCAGTTAAGTGTCTGACTTTGGTTTTGGCTCAGGTCTTGATCCCAGAGTCCTGCTGATCATGGGCTCCATGATGAGCATGGAATTTAGGCTGCTTGATGAGCATGGAATTTGCTTGAGATTCTCTCCATTGCCCTCTGCCCCTCCCCTTCTCTCTAAAATAAAATAAATAATTTTAAAAAGAATACTTCTACTGTAGTTATAATTATATAAAGTTGGTGTACTTTAAATTAAAAAAAAAAGAAACACTGTTTCCAAATTCTCTCATCTGTGTTGAGAAAGGGAGAAGTGCTATGGTTATCTTAGTACTACCCTCTTATTTCTTAGAATGGATAAAGTAAAACCTTTTTAAATGAATACCTCAGTTAACAGAATCAGTTTCTTTCTGAAATGTCTGAATATTTCCTGGGATGCTGGAGGTGTTCCTTCCAAATATTAATGCATACAGGGACAAACAGGGAGTTTGTTTGCAGGCAGTGGGACTGGTTCTTCAAATATCTTGATTCAGTGTGGAGCCAGGATTTTTTTTTTCCCCCACCCAGAGGTCCAGTGATTATGACTCTGTGGGCACTTTAAAACACCTCCCTGAGACTCAGCCAAATTACTTATAACAAGAACTGTGTTTTAAGGTTACTTCTCCGAATGCCACTATAAAGTGCTGTAGTATTTTCTTCCTCCCTTCTTCCTTCCCTCCCTCCCTTCTTTCCTTTCTTCCTTCACATGTCAGTGAAGCGTAGGGCGAACCCAGCATATGCCAGCGGTCCACTAGTCACAAATACGGCACACCTTCTCTTCTCAAGGAGCTCACGGTTTGGTCGATAAGACAAACATGTAGTTCAAGAATTATATTCAATTTCAGGCATTACCAAGGACTACTTTTGGGGATTCAGAAACTGAACACCCAAGTCTAGAATGCCAGCAGTTTCCTAGGTTCCTAGTTTTCCTACTACTAACATAACCATTAAGAATTGGCTTTTCTTTGGGGACCACTTCTTTCCCCCACAAAGAAACAGTTTTTGAACACTTCAGAACCATGATTGGGATTCCCCTGTGGAGACAAAAGCCATATTAAGAGGCAGGGGCCAAGCAGCCAGGGAGGTCCACTCACTAGCTCTTACGTGTCAACGTTCTGCCTCAAAACCCAAATTCATGCCAGTAAAGCATTTAAATGACTCTAGTCCTGGGTTTACAGGTTTGCTTATTAATAATTAAAAATGAAAATATTAAAGTTAGAAAAGTCAAGGGTCTAGTAATATATGTTTAAGTTATTATATAAGCATAATTTGACTCCTGAATAATAATAGCAACAAAACAAACAATAATAATATTTGCTAAATAACTTATCTGGTAATATCCTGATAATATTCATTGAGAACATTTAAGTGATGTTCAAAATATTCCATTAACTAGTGTTTTAGAAACATTTTCAAAAGCAAGCTGTGACTGAGAAGTGTTTAATGGTCAAACTTCTTAACCAGATTCATTTAATCTGAAATCATCTTACCTATACAAATTTGATTATCAGCCTTTTACTGTAATAAGAATTCACAGGGCCCAGTAGAGGGAAACATAGCAGAAAAGTATTGAGTCAGTAATTGGAAAAAAGTGCGTAAAATGTGAAAAATGGTCTTTACTGTTAAAGAAGATTGTGTTATTTTTTACAATGTAGTTAATACTGAACCTGATAAGAGGTAACAACCATATCTCTATCTCCTTTTGTAGGGCTTTGGAAATCCCTCTGGTGAATATTGGCTGGGAAACGAGTTTATTTTTGCCATAACCAGTCAGAGACAGTACACACTAAGAATTGAGTTAATGGACTGGGAAGGAAACCGAGCCTATTCACAATACGACAGATTCCACATAGGAAACGAAAAGCAGAACTACAGGTAAGTCCTCCTTCCATACAGGGCTCAACTCCCTTGGACTTCACCACCTACCAGTTACAGTGGAAAAGTGTGAAAGACAGAAATGATACAAATCATGCTTCAAGATGAAAATTAGGTTGTCTAGGCCTATGGTAGCGATACAGAAAACTCAGACTTCTTAAAAGCGTTAATTTCAGTTTTCACAGATGGGTTGTTTTGATGTTGGCTCAGCTTCTAGAGGATGAGGAATTGAGTCCAGCACAATATGATTGTTGTTGTAGCTCTTATTGTTGTTACTGTGATGAGATTGGTGCTGTGAATTTATATGTACAAAATTGTTGACAGAGAACTGACTCAAACTCAGTGGCTTGAAATAAGCTCCCCTTTCTATCAGAATTTCTACTGATACTTTATTTGCCTTTCTTAAATTATTATTTTTTCACATTATTTTGAAAGTGATGAAGGAGAGGTAAAATGTTATGTTTTTATATGGCTTACATAAAAGATAAGGTGGAGCGTAATTTAGAATTTTTTGGCAAATAATGTGAAGGCAAAAATAAATTCAAATAATAGCATGAACATGCATGATACATCATTGCAGATGTGCAAACAAACTATACACTTTGCTATTAACATCTATGATTTTTTTTTCAATGACAAGTTTGTACACTAGGAAAAAACAATTTAAAAATGGCTAAGCAAGTAATGTGGTACGGTAAATTCATCCTCCAAGCCCTTACTGTGTTACTTCTGTGTTCCGGGAACCCTACTAGGCACTGCTAATTTTGCAGTGGGTGATGAGATCTCTAGTCTCCCAGACCTCACAGTCCAGCTTTGTAACTAACTAGGTCACTAAATAACTGGCTAGCATTCTTTTTAGAACATGGAATATATTTCCATTACTTTTGTATCATTATCCATTAATGCAATACTTGGCCCATAGCAGGTCCTTAATAATTGTGTGTGACTGAGTTTCATAATCAGTAAATTAATGTTGCAGTTATTTCTAACTCTAATGATTGTAGCTGCTCTACATCAGCCTTGCAAACATGATTGTGTAGATTAAAGGGTAGGTACAGAGCTTCAAGTAAAATGCAGTGACAGCAGCCAAAGCTTCTGCTCCTTCTCCAATCTGTGTAGCCATCTTGTAGCTAACCTGTTTTTGATGCTTATATCTTTTTGAGACATACTATTCTTGTAGCTTTTGAATCTACAACTCTTTTCATCAACACATCTCATTTAATGGATTATGCATGGGATTGGATCCTTGGAGACATAAGAATCATTTTCTTAACAAACAGTGGTGATGTCACCACAACAGAGAGATGAGAAATGGATCTAAAGAGTTTTCATCATCTCATGGGAGGGTAATGAGGGTGTACTTAATGGCAACGCAAGAAACCAAAGAAGAGACATTTATAAAATGCAATGGAGTGTAAGAAGAAGTGTTTCCAAGGAGGTCAATATTTGGGTAGTTTTAGAACAAGAGAAACCACTGTAAAACATCAGGGGTACTCTTATGTAAATGTTTTGACCTGAAACTTGAAACTGTATGAAACTTGGCTAATGTCAGACAGCCTGACAATAGGACTAGCAAATAATTAGTCTAGTCTTTTTCTAGGCTTCTGAAGAATTTGCCCTGGTTCTTTTCCAAAATGTCTTTCAGTTCTTAGTAGGTAGATAGATGTGTGTGTCTGTGTGTGTATGTGCACACCTGCACACATGTGTTTGTGAGGCTTGGGTGGTATTAAGACAAAGAGTGCAAGGGCAGGTTTAGGAAGATGGTCAGAGTCCAAAGTAGGCTTCAGGGTGCATGGATGAATATCATTCTGGCATCTGTGTGAGGAAGGAGCACTTACTTCCTCTTAGAACGCCCCCCTACCCACACTGAACATTTCCTGTTCCTTCACTGTATGATTCTGAACTTCAATCATCTGACGCAGATGAGTCAGGGTGATAAATCCAGAAGGCACTTAATGCTTTTAATTCCAATCATCTGGGTTGTCAAGAAAAGAAAGCTGAGGTCCAGAAATAGGCAACATTTTTCCCAAGGAAGGAGAAGGACTTAAATCAGGAATGTTTGACTCCTACCTAGTTTGGTGTGGTTCTTCCTCTGTAATGCTGCTGTAATAAAGTTGGTGGCTCTGGCGCTCTGTCTTGCCAGGACCCAGCAGAAAATAGGTCTGTAATCATCACCTCTTCATGCAATTAAGTATAAGATTCATGTTGGCATCAAATGGGAAATTAGAACTCATTAAAACATAATGCCTGTTCGGGTGAGAACTTACTGAAAATAAGCACACTGTAAAACAGTCTTATTCAGTCTTTCAAAGAAAATGAAACAGAAGCTTAAAAAGGGAGTATACCCTTGTGACTTCCCTCCCCACCTGTATCATCACTCACTCAAGCCGGGAACACTAAGCATGGCCTGAGTTAGATGTCCAGCTTCGCCACTGATTTTCCCCCACTTATTTCTCTTCCTTCTGAATGAAAAAGGAATGTCTCATTGTGATAATTCATTAAAAGGATAAGTACTAGCATTTTTATAGTGTCTTATAATTTATGAAGTGGTTTTTAACATATTAGGCATTCAGTCTTCACAATGAATTTTTGAGGTAGTTATCACCAGACACATTTTGAATATAAAGAAACTGTGGTTTTGGTCATCTCACCTGCTCAGATTCAAGTAAATTTCAACTAAAAGCAGAGCTATGGAATTCATGTTAGGTTTTAGGTTTTGTTTTATATTTTTGAATTTTCTGTATTTTTTCCTCTTCCAAATTAAATTCAGATGGTTTTTTGAGTTTTTGTTGTTGTTGTTAAGTATTCTGTCTTAACAGAAATTTTATTTTGGAAACCCTTATTATAGCTGTGGTCATAATATATAAATCTAATTTTAAAAAATCTTTCTCATACTCTGGACACATATTGATAAAAGTAAGTGTTGTTGAATAGATAGATAAGCTTACAAATGTACATAGGATATACATATTTTCTTTTTATCCTCTAAGGAAACCCCAAATGATTTTCTCAGATAGAAAATAAAATCTATGGAACCCAGGAGAATACAAATAAGAAAAAAAAATAATGTGGGAGTGTCATGATAAACACATCATGTAAGATAACACGCAATTAATGTGAAATTATTAAATACTTCTTCTAGAGAGGTAGTATTTTTCAGGTCCTCATCATCTAACACCCAAACTATTGTATAGCTTTCCTGACTCCAATCTTGATGCTCTCAAATATATCATCCACACTGTTGTTGGGATGGTTTTTCTAAAAGATAATCTGATTTTGCTCTCCACTCTTACTCATCTATTTCAACAATGTTCAACTATCTATAGGTTGGAGTGCCTTGGTTGCTCAGTCAGTTAAACATCCAGTCTTGATTTTGGCTCAGGTGATGATCTCAGGTTGATGAAATTGAGCCCCATGTGGGTGTGGAGCTTGCTTAAGATTCTCTCTCTCTCCCTCTCCCTCTGGCCCTCCTCCCCAAATCACCCTTTCTTTAAAACAAAACAAAACAAAACAAATCAAAACACCATAGATTAAAGTCTGTCACTTAAAAGTCTTTATGATCTGACTCTACCTATGTGTTCAGCTATCACTAATAAACTTTTCCACAACCTCACCTAACCAAATACCCCCTCATTATTATGTTCTAGAAACTACTTGCAATTTCTCTAAACCTTTTGTATCTTTATTATATCTATACCCCACACAGAAACTCAACTTTGGATACAACTTCTAAATCTTTAAGACTGTCCTTTATTCCAAGAAGTTTTTCTCAGTACATATTATGGTATGAGTTGTGATGCGTGCTGTGTCTCCCTTCAGAACAACAGCCCTCCTTCTCTCACCTTCTGGAAATATTGCTGTTTTACAGCTTGTAACTGGGGTCCCCTGCCTGAGCACTGCTGTGGCTGAGGAAAGTCACATCACCCAAAGTCATTCTTCCTTCTTGCAGACACATTGTATCCAGTGACTAGTCAAAGATAGGAGTGTATAATGGACCCCTTGCCCCAATTTGGGACAATTCTGAAGGGCCATCCCAGCTCCAGAATTCCACATGAGATTAGCTGAGGTCTTTATTGTAACTGTGTGTGAACCCATCTCTCTCTGTTCGGTACTGCTTTCCTCATTCTGTCGTGGGGTTGATCCTGAGAGCCCTCCCCTATAAATCTCCATATACTGATTTCCCAGAGAAATGCATCACCCTCACTGTCAGGCCAGTTTGGATGTTTTGTGCTCCCCAGAGGTCCACAGCAGTCCGTGGATAATTATCCAGTATCCACATTCTATTACAAGTCATTAGTAAGTATTTATTAAATAACTGTGTGTGTCGCCCTTTTCTTCTACTACTAAGCTTCTCAAGTTTATGAACCATTTTTAATCAAAACTCAATATATATACCTAAGTTAGCCAAAATATTAAGTAACAGTTAATACCTAATATTCAGTGAGCACATGAATGCACCAGATACCTTGTTTTCATATGAGAAAACAGGCATGGTACAAGGCGACAGGTACTAATATGAGTAGAAGTTATTTGAACTTTGATCTCATGACTGCCTATCATTTGACCATCCCTCAATAAAGGGAAATCCAGAATTTACTTCCTAGAATTAAGTATATTCAAAGCACATATTCTAACAGATAAAATTTGTTTCTTCTAATCCTGTCTTTAATAATTTGAATGTCCATGGGCATTATCGTATCTCTCGTTCTCAATTTTCTGTCCTATAAATAATTTGTAAAAGTTCCTTTTAGTTAAAAAATTATTTTCTAGAATAGAATTACCTTTATGTATATATTCCTTTTTATTTTATGCCCCTTTGTTTGTTTGATAAGTGATTAAATTTTGATCTCTCTAATAAATATTTTGGTAAGAGGAAGTATCACTCTCTTGGGAACATCAGTTTAGGGCTTACAGTGACCTATTACTTCTATGAAAACTTTTTGGTCCTGATACTCAGAGTTAAAATGTAGATACACAACCACAACCACCACCACAATAAATGCTTAAAAAAACAGATTAATTGTGAGTTTGGGGAGATGCTATGAAATACTGGAAAGTGCTTTGGAATAGGAATCTGAAGATGTGGAAGCTATTAAATAGTAAAATGTGTCTTCAAAATCCATAAAACCAAGTTGGTTGTATCAGTGTTCAGAAAAACAGAACCATGATCAGCATTATGAAAATAAGAGATTTGTTATATACAGACTACACCTTACATAACTGTGAGCTGAGTTGGGGAAGTAAAGGTCTGGAAGGTGAAGGTGGAAAATCAAAAAAAGTTCAGTAGCATAAATGCTTGAAACCCAACATGGCAGTAGCTTGCAGGGAAATCCAACCAGTTGTAGCTTGCAGGGAAATCCAAGAAACCAAGCATGTCCAGACATCAGAGGAGGACCACAATGTGGGGGACCTAAGGAAAGATGTTATTTCTGTGTAGCTATGTTATCCTTGAAGCATCTGGTGGGTCTGAAGTCACTGACAGCATGCAAAGGCAAACTGGATGCAGGGAGAAATAGGAGAAGCTGAGAACTGCCAGGCAATTTTGCCATGTCTACTGATAGTCTGAGTTGGGATACTGCTTCACTTCCACCTTCCGGATCTCACACAAAGTCCTCTTTTGAATTACTCTAACTTGGAACCATGCAAGGAAGGAAATTTGGGGGAACACAGTTCCCAGATTAAACAAGTTGACAGTAGCACAATCTAGCTATACCTTGGGTAAATCACCTATTACTTTTATAACTCAATTTCCTCATCTTTAAGAGAAAATAATGCCCTCTCTTCTATCATCCTCACCATTTAGTTACAAGGATCCAATCAGAAAATGTATGTAAATATACTTTGTATTGGACAAATTTAAATACCATGAACCTATGAAAAGTATTTATGTATTTTTAATTCAATTTTCATCACACCCAAGAAATTTTTTACTGGTTTCAATAAAACATTTTAATTATATTTCTATATTGAAATCTAAGCCCCATTGTCCCAGAAGGCTTTTACTGACTAGTATTTTGGTCAGCTTATTAATTTGGCTTCAGGACACAGTCCAGGTTCACTCATTATATCTGTGATCTCTTTAGTCACCTTTTATCTAAAATAGTCTACCACATAACTACCATAAATATTTTTAAACAATCCAGGTCAGTTTTCCTCAAAAATGTCCCTTCTCAAACTATCTTACTATTCTTTCCCGATGAGATTGACATTAAATCTTTTTGACAAGAATGCTGTATAAATGGTATTGTACTTGCCATTTTATCGCATCCAAAGGCACAAAGAATCACGTTGTCCCATTATTGGTTGGGCTAAATTTAATTCACTTAAGGTTTTGTTTTTGTTTTTGCAATGGAACATGTAATTTTATAAAGAAAATTCTTGCAAAATATCATAATGTATAAAACCCATACATCTTATCTATTTTGGTTGAAGTGGTTGTGGGGACCTACTACAATATCTCTTTGGACTTTTCATTGCTAACACCTAAGACATTTTTAGAGCATAGTTTAAAAAATGTTGTATTGTGATTATTATAGCTAAAAGAAAGATTGGATAAAATTTAGTTGCACTACTTAAAAGGAGAAAAAAGAAAAAATATATATAAAAAATTTTCAGCCTTATTAGAAAGGCATAGTTTATTGAATGAACATGTTTATTAAATAGGGATTTTTGCATGTTACTTTTTTCTTTTTTTCCCCTTTTGCATGTTAATTTTTTTCTTTTTTTTTTAAATTTTTTATTTTTTATAAACATATATTTTTATCACCAGGGGTACAGGTCTGTGAATCGCCAGGTTTACACACTTCACAGCACTCACCAAAGCACATACCCTCCCCAGTGTCCATAATCCCACCCCCTTCTACCAAAACCCCTCCCCCCACCAACCCTCAGTTTGTTTTGTGAGATTAAGAGTCACTTATGGTTTGTCTCCCTCCCAATTCCATCTTGCTTCATTTATTATTCTCCTACCCACTTAAGCCCCCATGTTGCATCACCACTTTCTCATATCAGGGAGATCATATGATAGTTGTCTTTCTCTGCTTGACTTATTTCGCTAAGCATGATACGCTCTAGTTCCATCCATGTTGTCGCAAATGGCAAGATTTCATTTCTTTTGATGGCTGCATAGTATTCCATTGTGTATATATACCACATCTTCTTGATCCATTCATCTGTTGGTGGACATCTAGGTTCTTTCCACAGTTTGGCTATTGTGGACATTGCTGCTATAAACATTCGGGTGCACGTGCCCCTTTGGATCACTACGTTTGTATCTTTAGGGTAAATACCCAATAGTGCAATTGCTGGGTCATAGGGAAGTTCTATTTTCAACATTTTGAGGAACCTCCATGCTGTTTTCCAGAGTGGCTGCACCAGCTTGCATTCCCACCAACAGTGTAGGAGGGTTCCCCTTTCTCCGCATCCTCACCAGGATCTGTCATTTCCTGACTTGTTGATTTTAGCCATTCTGACTGGTGTGAGGTGATATCTCATTGTGTTTTTGATTTGTATTTCCCTGATGCCGAGTGATATGGAGCACTTTTTCATGTGTCTGTTGGCCATCTGGATGTCTTCTTTGCAGAAATGTCTGTTCATGTCCTCTGCCCATTTCTTGATTGGATTATTTGTTCTTTGGGTGCTGAGTTTGCTAAGTTCTTTATAGATTCTGGACACTAGTCCTTTATCTGATATGTCCTTTGCAAATATCTTCTCCCATTCTGTCAGTTGTCTTTTGATTTTGTTAACTGTTTCCTTTGCTGTGCAAAAGCTTTTGATCTTGATGAAATCCCAATAGTTCATTTTGGCCCTTGCTTCCCTTGCCTTTGGCATTGTTCCTAGGAAGATGTTGCTGTGGCTGAGGTCGAAGAGGTTGCTGCCTGTGTTCTCCTCAAGGATTTTGATGGATTCCTTTCGCACATTGAGGTCCTTCATCCATTTTGAGTCTATTTTTGTGTGTGGTGTAAGGAAATGGTCCAATTTCATTTTTCTGCATGTGGCTGTCCATTTTTCCCAGCACCATTTATTGAAGAGGCTGTCTTTTTTCCATTGGACATTCTTTCCTGCTTTGTCGAAGATTAGTTGACTGTAGAGTTGAGGGTCTATTTCTGGGCTCTCTATTCTGTTCCATTGATCTATGTGTCTGTTTTTGTGCCAGTACCATGCTGTCTTGATGATGACAGCTTTGTAATAGAGCTTGAAGTCCAGAATTGTGATGCCACCAACGTTGGCTTTCTTTTTCAATATCCCTTTGACTATTCGAGGTCTTTTCTGGTTCCATATAAATTTTAGAATTATTTGTTCCATTTCTTTGAAAAAGATGGATGGTACTTTGATAGGAATTGCATTAAATGTGTAGATTGCTTTAGGTAGCATAGACATTTTCACAGTATTTATTCTTCCAATCCAGGAGCATGGAACATTTTTCCATTTCTTTGTGTCTTCCTCAATTTCTTTCATGAGTACTTTATAGTTTTCTGAGTATAGATTCTGTGCCTCTTTGGTTAGGTTTATTCCTAGGTATCTTATGGTTTTGGGTGCAATTGTAAATGGGATTGACTACTTAATTTCTCTTTTTTCGGTCTTGCTGTTGGTGTAGAGAAATGCAACTGATTTCTGTGCATTGATTTTATATCCTGACACTTTACTGAATTCCTGTACAAGTTCTAGCAATTTTGGAGTGGAGTCTTTTGGGTTTTCCATATCTAGTATCATATCATCTGCGAAGAGTAATAATTTGACTTCTTCTTTGCCTATTTGGATGCCTTTAATTTCCTTTTGTTGTCTGATTGCTGAGGCTAGGGCCTCTAGTACTATGTTGAATAGCAGTGGTGATAATGGACATCTCTGCTGTGTTCCTGACCTTAGCAGAAAAGCTTTCAGTTTTTCTCCATTGAGAATGATATTTGCGGTGGGTTTTTCATAGATGGCTTTGATGATATTGAAGTATGTGTCCTCTATCCCTACACGTTGAAGAGTTTTGATCAGGAAGGGATGCTGTACTTTGTCAAAATCTTTTTCAGCATCTATTGAGAGTATCATATGGTTCTTGTTCTTTCTTTTATTGATGTGTTGTATCACATTGACTGATTTGCGGATGTTGAACCAACCTTGCAGCCCTGGAATAAATCCCACTTGGTCGTCGTGAATAATCCTTTTAATGTACTGTTGAATCCTATTGGCTAGTATTTTGTTGAGTATTTTCGCATCTGTGTTCATCAAGGATATTGGTCTATAGCTCTCTTTTTTGATGGGATCCTTGTCTGGTTTTGGGATCAAGGTGATGCTGGCCTCATAAAATGAGTTTGGAAGTTTTCCTTCCATTTCTATTTTTTGGAACAGTTTCAGGAGAATAGGAATTAGTTCTTCTTTAAATGTTTGGTAGAATTCCCCCGGGAAGCCGTCTGGCCCTGGGCTTTTGTTTGTTTGGAGATTTTTAATGACTGTTTCAAACTCCTTACTGGTTATGGGTCTGTTCAGGCTTTCTATTTCTTCCTGGTTCGGTTGTGGTAGTTTATATGTTGCTAGGAATGCATCCATTTCTTCCAGATTGTCAAATTTATTGGCGTAGAGTTGCTCATAGTATGTTCTTATAATAGTTTGTATTTCTTTGGTGTTAGTTGTGATCTCTCCTCTTTTATTCATGATTTTATTTATTTGGGTCCTTTCTCTTTTCTTTTTGATAACTTGGGCCAGGGGTTTATCAATTTTATTAATTCTTTCAAAGAACCAGCTCCTAGTTTCGTTGATTTGTTCTATTGTTTTTTTTTGCTTTCTATTTCATTGATTTCTGCTCTGATCTTTATGATTTCTCTTCTCCTGCTGGGCTTAGGGTTTCTTTCTTGTTCTTTCTTCAGCTCCTTTAGGTGTAGGGTTAGGTTGTGTACCTGAGACCTTTCTTGTTTCTTGAGAAAGGCTTGTACCGCTATAAATTTTCCTCTCAGGACTGCCTTTGTTGTGTCCCACCGATTTTGGACCGTTGTATTTTCATTATTATTTGTTTCCATGATTTTTTTCAATTCTTCTTTAATTTCCCGGTTGACCCATTCATTCTTTAGAAGGATGCTGTTTAGTCTCCATGTATTTGGGTTCTTTTCAAACTTCCTTTTGTGGTTGAGTTCTAGCTTTAGAGCATTGTGGTCTGAAAATATGCAGGGAATGATCCCAATCTTTTGATACCGGTTGAGTCCTGATTTAGGACCGAGGATGTGATCTATTCTGGAGAATGTTCCATGTGCACTAGAGAAGAATGTGTATTCTGTTGCTTTGGGATGAAATGTTCTGAATATATCTGTGATGTCCATCTGGTCCAGTGTGTCATTTAAGGCCTTTATTTCCTTGCTGATCTTTTGCTTGGATGATCTGTCCATTTCAGTGAGGGGAGTGTTAACGTCCCCTACTATTATTGTATTATTGTTGATGTGTTTCTTTGATTTTGTTATTAATTGGTTTATATAGTTGGCTGCTCCCACGTTGGGTGCATAGATATTTAAAATTGTTAGATCTTCTTGTTGGACAGACCCTTTGAGTATGATATAGTGTCCTTCCTCATCTCTTATTATAGTCTTTGGCTTAAAATCTAATTGATCCGATATAAGGATTGCCACTCCTGCTTTCTTCTGATGTCCATTAGCATGGTAAATTCTTTTCCACCCCCTCACTTTAAATCTGGAGGTGTCTTCGGGCTTAAAATGAGTTTCTTGGAGGCAACATATAGATGGGTTTTGGTTTTTTATCCATTCTGATACCCTGTGTCTTTTGACAGGGGCATTTAGCCCATTAACATTCAGGGTAACTATTGAGAGATACGAATTTAGTGCCATTGTATTGCCTGTAAGGTGACTGTTACTGTATATGGTGTCTGTTCCTTTCTGATCTACCACTTGTAGACTCTCTCTTTGCTTAGAGGACCCCTTTCAAGATTTCCTGTAGAGCTGGTTTGGTGTTTGCAAATTCTTTCAGTTTTTGTTTGTCCTGGAAGCTTTTAATCTCTCCTTCTATTTTCAATGATAGCCTAGCTGGATATAGTATTCTTGGCTGCATGTTTTTCTCGTTTAATGCTCTGAAAATATCATGCCAGCTCTTTCTGGCCTGCCAGGTCTCTGTGGATAAGTCAGCTGCCAATCTAATATTTTTACCATTGTATGTTACAGACTTCTTTTCCCAGGCTGCTTTCAGGATTTTCTCTTTGTCACTGAGACTTGTAAATTTTACTATTAGGTGATGGGGTGTGGGCCTATTCTTATTAATTTTGAGGGGCATTCTCTGAACCTCCTGAATTTTGATGTTCGTTCCCTTTGCCATATTGGGGAAATTCTCCCCAATAATTCTCTCCAGTATACCTTCTGCTCCCCTCTGTCTTTCTTCTTCTGGAATCCCAATTATTCTAATGTTGTTTCGTCTTATGGTGTCACTTATCTCTCGAATTCTCCCCTCGTGGTCCAGTAGCTGTTTGTCCCTCTTTTGCTCAGCTTCTTTATTCTCTGTCATTTGGTCTTCTATATCACTAATTCTTTCTTCTGCTTCATTTATCCTAGCAGTGAGAGCCTCCATTTTTGATTGCACCTCATTAATAGCTTTTTTGATTTCAATTTGGTTAGATTTTAGTTCTTTTATTTCTCCAGAAAGGGCTTTTATATCTCTCGAGAGGGTTTCTCTAATATCTTCCGTGCCTTTTTCGAGCCCAGCTAGAACCTTGAGAATTGTCATTCTGAACTCTAGATCTGACATATTACCAATGTCTGTATTGATTAGGTCCCTAGCCTTCGGTACTGCCTCTTGTTCTTTTTTTTGTGTTGAATTTTTCCGTCTTGTCATTTTGTCCAGATAAGAGTATATGAAGAAGCAAGTAAAATACTAAAAGGGTGGCAACAACCCCAGGAAAATATGCTTTAACCAAATTAAAAGAGATCCCAAATCGTGAGGGGAGAGAAAGGGATAAAAAGAGGTTCAAAAAGGAAGAAAGAAAAAAAAAGAGAAAAAAGGGAAAAAAAAAGAAAAGAAAAGAATTTTAAAAAAAGAAAACAAATAAGAAAAATATAAAAAAGAAAATATATATATATTAGATAAACTAGTTAAAAAACGTTAAAAAAAAAGGTAAAAGTTAAAAAAAAAATTTACCAGAAGGCGAGGAAAAAAACAAAAAATGAAAAAGAAAAAAATTAAATTAACTACAAGACTAAAAAATAATCACAGGGAAAATGCCATGAGTTCCGTGCTTTGCTTTCTCCTCCTCTGGAATTCTGCTGCTCTCCTTGGTATTGAAACCGCACTCCTTGGTAGGTGAACTTGGTCTTGGCTGGATTTCTTGTTGATCTTCTGGGGGAGGGGCCTGTTGTAGTGATTCTCAAGTGTCTTTGCCCCAGGCGGAATTGCACCGCCCTTAACAGGGGCCGGGGTGAGTAATCCGCTCGGGTTTGCTTTCAGGAGCTTTTGTTCCCTGAGCGCTTTCCGTAGAGTTCCGGAGGACGGGAATACAAATGGTGGCCTCCTGGTCTCTGGCCCGGAGGAGCCAAGAGCCCAGGGCCCCACTCCTCTGTGCACCCTCAGAGAACAGCGCCCAGTAACTCCCGTCTGCCTGACCTCCGGCCGCGCTCCGAGCTCACCGAGCCTGCGACCGGTTCAAGGTAACACCGAGCTGCGAGCTTACTGTCAGCTCTGTCTCTGTAGCCGGCTTTCCCGTTCCAATACCCGCAAGCTCTGCGACACTCAGACACCCCCGATCCTTCTGTGACCCTGCGGGACCTGAGGCCACGCTGACCCCGCGTGGGCTTCGCCCCGGTTTAGCCTCTGGAGCGATGTCCCTCAGCGGAACAGACTTTTAAAAGTCCTGATTTTGTGCGCCGTTGCTCCGCCGCTTGCCGGGAGCCGGCCCCTCCCCCCGGGGTCTATCTTCCCATCGCTTTGGATTCACTTCTCCACTGGTCCTACCTTTCAGAAAGTGGTTGTTTTTCTGTTTCCAGAATTGCTGTTCTTCTTCTCTTCGATCTGCCGATGGATTTTCAGGTGTTTGCAATCTTTAGATAAGCTATCTAGCTGATCTCCGGCTAGCTGAAGTAGTCTCAGCCTGCTACTTCTCCGCCATCTTGACTCCTCCCCCCCTTGCATGTTAATTTTTTCTATTCTTGGTTATACTTTGTTCCCTAAAGTTAATTCCTTTATTTTTAAGGTATTAGCTAGATTAGGAAATCCTTTATCACACAGAGTATAATGACAAGCTTAAAGGTAGTCCCTCTGAACCAACAAGAAAATCTCTATCAGTAAACTATGAATTGTAACCTTTAAATATTTACAATGTACATCTTATCATTATAATCTTACCACACACAATTTGGAAATACTCTTCATATTTTATTATCTCCATATTATTTGTTGGAGAGGAATGATACCTTCAGGGTAGAACTGATTGTGGCTATGTTAAAGCCTTGTTCTGAAGAGATTCCACATGAAGACATGAATGGAATGTTTGAATCACATTTAAAAAAAAAAAAGTTGAAAATAACTTAGCCAAGAAATATCTTCTTAGCCATTAAATATCTAAATATTTATAATATTAAATAAATACTTCTCCGAAAGTTAACAAAATATACATTTGGCCAACATCTTTATTGGGAAAGAGTTTGATATAATGGGTAAGACCTTGTATTGGGAATCAAGAGCCATGAATTCTAGACTTGGATCTGTAGTTATTTTCTGAATGACCTTGGGCAGGTTACTTCACTTTTCCATCTCAGGTCCTCAGAAGCAAAATGAGAAAATAAGGATTAACTCTTTCCAATTCCAAAACCTTTTTTTATTTGTATTCTCAATCATTGAAGTACTCCCATGTTATGTATGCATTTCAAGGACAAAGCAAATTAGTGTAGATTGAAAAGAATTCTTTTGAGTCTCCCACATAAATTTAAGCCTTGCATTTTTGTAGGTATTGCAGAACTTATTTTATTCTTTTCAGTGAAATGTTTTTCATTCCTGTGATCCTCTGGGCTGTATAGTCCTGGATAGAACCAGTAGCAGATGTGCTGAAATTCTAAGAGGAAAGTTATTTTTTATAGCAGTTTTGGACTGATCAAGGTAGAAAAAAATATATATAAGGAATCCCTTGGCAGTTTCTACCCTCTTGAATTTGTAGCCTGGATTGCAAACTCAAGGTTTTAAGTGGTTTTATTTGTATTTTCAAATAATTTCTCCAATATGGGAATTATATTACTTTATCTAGACGATGATTTTTGTTGAGTCCTTTAGTTTTTTGGATTGTTGGTTATGAGATTTATCTCCCCGATCTATTCAACTCCAATCTCTTCTATTTTTTTTTATTTACCTGCAAATGATATGCAAGAATTTCTGTATTGTATGATGTCAGGAAAATTAAATAAAATATTAATAAAATAGACAATAAACCTTGTTCCCTAGGCCGGCCAACTGATCTTGGAAAAGGATGCTGTGTTGTCACTGATAAGTAGTCTGTGGGCTCCGAGAACTAGTTTCTCTGCCTACAATTTTGATAGCTGCCACTAGGTGACAGTAAACCTTGATTTCATAGAACTCATCTTGGATGAATAACAAACTGAGGGTTTAATGAAAATTACAAGATTTATTTAATTATACTTTTTGAGTAGAAAATTCAAAATTGTCACAATGACAATATGAAATATTTATTACCCTCTAATTTATACAATAACTTTTTCTTTCTAGATGACTTACTTCTTTTAAGAACCTTTACCCATTTCAACATAAACATCTTAAATCCATTTAAAAAAAATTATGCCAAGTATCAATAAGTATCAAAATTAAATGCATCAACTACAAATCCCATGTTAGTAGTAGCATCATAGAATTCAACTTTAATATTAAATATTTAGCCAAATATTTAAAATATTTGCAAAGTGCTTGGATTTACCTCTTGGTGCTAATATCACAAATGCCAGTGTTGATGCTGGTCTGTTTATTCTAGTGAAAGAGTAAAAAGTGCTTTTTCCTTATGTGGCTCAGTCAGGAGTTCAACTAAACAGCTGTATATAAATTATTTTAATTTTATTCATTTTTAGGCTGTCAATGAAAAACAATTTCCTTTCCCTTGCATACCCTTATAATCAATGGTAGAGAGAATTTTCTAAATACGAAGATCAGAAGTCATTATATAAAAATTTGGAGGTCACATTATTGTTATAAACTAATTATTTTAATGAACTCTGCTTTAAAGTAACAGATGCAATTAAAGATCCAGTGAATAGTTTATACCTATTTATAATCTGATTCTTAAAGTACACCTGTATCCTTAGCAGAAGAATTATATCTGAATGTTGTATGCTTCTTTGACATCTCCTAATCTAGAAGACATGCTGACTGTAAGAAACGTTAATTTAGTATTTCCTTGACTTGTTAAAAAACAATAATTTTAGGGGATGTGGGTGGCTCAGTCAGAAGAATCTGACTCTTGATTTTGGCTCAGGTCATGATCTCAGGGTCCTAAGATGGAGCCATGCGTCAGGTTCCGTGCTCTGCACAGAGTCTACTTGGAATTGTCTCCCTCTCTTTCCCTCTGCCCCTCCCACTGCTATCTCTCTCTGTCTCAAATAAATAAATAAATCTTTTGAAAAAATAAAAATATAATAATTTCAAACATGCAGTTGTCTAATATCCAAAATTATTTTATTTCTTAAGTAGATATGGTTTTGCTTTAACCAACATAACTTCACTAAAACTACTTTCTTAAAAGTTGTTATAATTATTTTGAAATCAGGGTCTGCATTTGTTTGTTTGTCCAGCCTAGCCATGAAACATTTATCATGTTACCAATATTTCCCAAATACGATTCAGTTGTTTCCATATTTCAGTGTCCATATAACCAATTTGGGTGTTTGTTTAAAGTGCAGATTTCTGGGTTCCATATCCAGAGATTCTGATCTTAGGATAGGACCTACGTCTCAGTTCCACCAACTACACCCAGGTGACGATGCAGAACTAACACTTTCATGACTCTAAAAGGAGATCCCATGCTTTCTGGTTCTGTGATGCTAATAGTTTAGAAGACAGAAGAAAACATAACATAGTTGACTTAAAACAAAAGTTGCAGCTTTGGTATGTTTTGGTATGTATTTTTTTTTTAACCAAAGAATTGTGGACCTTTTAGAAAAATGATGGCGCTATGGATCCTCTCCCCAGAATAACTGGAAAAAAAAAAGAAAAGAAAACTAAATTTTGCTTATATTTCTGTGTGATTCAGTTCCACATCCAAAGTCTTGTGTAAGAACACTTAGAATTAGGCTCTATTTGGGCAGTAAAGAAAAGTGGTCTATTCAGCTGGGGTTGAAAATGGATGGGATACACTGGAGGAGATTGAAGGGGACCAGAAAGACTTCATAGAGGAAATCCTTGGGGATTTGTGAAATATGACTGGGTACTCCTGAGGCAAGTATGAAGGATAATGGTGGAAGGAGAAAAGTCTTGAGATTCCAGCAATGAGGAGCAAGGTGGACTTGCAGAAGTTGAAGAAGGAAGTGCCTTGTTAGACAAGAGCAAATAAGCTGTATGTGGGAGTTCAGTGTGCTACAGAAAATAGAGGGCCATGTTCCATGATAGGAGCTTGGACACTAACTTATACTAATTTTGAAGAGCAATAAGCACAGTATGATTTTGGTCAACTGAAGAATCTGCTTATGCACACTAAAGCCTTATTTGCAGAACTTATATTAACACATTATCCAAGTATAACAAGAGAAAGTATTTCCTTTTCAGGGAAAAAATAAAAAAAACAACCCTCAGACAATGCCTCTCAATGGTTTTCAACATTCTACCCACCCTTTCCCCTCTTTCTGTCTTCCCCTAGGGGGATGCTGGAAAGAAAATTTCTTGCTGCTCCCTAAACAGAAATTAAAATGAGAACAGATCTACTTCCCTTGAACTTGCTTATACTAAAAAAATCACCAATTTCAAACACAAGTTTAACAAGGTCTTGACTTAATTTTTGATAAAAAAGCAAACCAATAAACTTTCTGAAATGGCCATAGACCTGATCTTTTAGGCACCAGAATGGTGTCTAGTCAATGAGCCACTCACTTGGAGCTGACTCTGTCAGCCACATGTGACACCAAGGGAATTGAAATATGTTTAAGGGACCGTTTGTATATTTTACAGAGGTCTAGTGCCATGTAGTTCATCTTGGCACTCTTTTTTTTTCTTTTTTATGTATTCTTAGAAAATGGGATGAATACTAGAAAACTTTATTTTATTTAGAACTAAAACTAGGGAGTTAGTACAATGTGTATTTCTAAATTATAAGGAAGTATGGTTTCATTGTCACAGATCTCATGAAAGTTATTTTATATGCACAGAATAGAGTGTACTCTCAGCGTTACGCAAAGGCAAAGAAATAATAGTATGTGAATTCTCTGTTTTCTTTAAAGGAAGAATTTCTCATGAGCTTTGAACACAGGCAATCTTCACATCATTGAGAAACACTGAAAACTATTTTTTTCTTGAGTTTGAAACAGGGATAGCTGGTAGCAATGTTTCCAGTGTCAGGAGCTTGAGACCTGGGGGATTGATAAACTCAATTTTACAAAGTCCTACATTATGTTAATATTTCTAAATTAAGAGGGAGACAGTTTTCTGAAGTTTCTCATATTTGAGCTGCATTTTCCGTAACTGGAAATTTATCTTTCTTAATCAGCACAGATTTCCATGACCATCACTATCTCAAGCATTTTTCACACTTGTACATCATCCCCCGCCTTCATTTTAAAGTGTACCACTGAGTGACCTTAAATACAGTCACAGTGTTATGCAGCCATCACCACTCTCCAGTAACACTGGGGTGCCTGGGTGGCTCAGTGGGTTAAAGCCTCTGCCTTTGGCTCAGGTCATGATCTCAGGGTCCTGGGATGGAGCCCTGCATCAGGCTCTCTGCGCAGCAGCGAGCCTGCTTTCCCCTTTCTCTCTCTGCCTGCCTCTCTGCCTACTTGTGATCTCTGTCTGTCAAATAAATAAATAAAATCTTAAAAGAAATGAATAACATATCTACCTTAGGGCATCTGAAGCTAAAAAATAAGTAAGATAATGCACTCCTTCTTAGCATAATGGCTAATTCAATATACAGAAATTCTGCTGATTCCTCAATGATCCAATGTAGGCTGAGAACAAATGACACCAATTCAGAAAGAGAATGTGATGAAGAAACTTTTGGGAAGGAAGGATGGGAGTTACAGGATGAGTTGTCTTGGTTGGTCTTTTCAAGGATTTTCCCAAGTATCGATTATGGGTAAAGAAAAGGAAAAAAGATCTCATGCTGGATTCAGCCAATAAAGTACCCTATTATATGGCAAGAGAAATAGGATTCTCAAAAGATTGGAATTTTAATTTACAAAGAATAAATATTTAAACTAAAAGATCATTATTCAGGCATCTGGGCTCAAAATAAAGTAGACCTTTCTGAATTCAAATCAGAAAAAAAATGTCCATGGGGCTTGAATTATGAAACTCAATTATAAAGTTAAAATGGTATTACATATAAGCCTTCTCTTGAGATGAGTAAAACTTAAATTCTAAACAGTTTTAACTCTTAGTTCATAATTGACTCAGTGATATTTATTGAATGTCTGTTTTGTATATAATATATGGAGTCTACAAAGATGACAGATGTGAATACATACTTATTAGGACTGACAATATGGTGAGGAAGGAAAAGCACATACATAAATAATGATAAAAAGAAGCACATATATAAATAATAATGGGCAAATTGAGATGTGCAACAAGAGAAGCAATTTATCTGTGCAATGACAAGTTAGAGGAGAAAGAAGAGAGGAGGCTTCCTGTGTAATATTTGGGATTGTCTTGAAGGATGGTTCATTTTGGACTTGTGAATATAGGGAGAAAGGGACCAAATCAGTAAAGCTCTGTTCATTTAAAAGAAAAAGATGCACTTGGACAATCCGGAACTAGAGAGAGCAAAATGTTTGTGTCAAAGATGTTATTCTGAAAAAAATATAGAAAATATTATTTAGCTAAAGATAATTTTACTATATTAGCAAAATCCAATATAGGAGTCAAGTCTCCTCTAAAATAAATCTATCTTCTTTTCTTTATCTCAAGTTTTCCAATCTTAGTAGTTTCCTCTAGAGCTCTGCATACTAACAAACAGGACATTTTAAGCATAAAAGAATTTCAGCTTCAAATACTAATACAATAAAAGGACTAAAAATCTATCTCAAATTCTTAGTATCCACATAAGTTCATTGCCTGCCTTTTTACTTGGCATTCCCAGAACATTCAAATGACTGATGGAAACCCTTTTCTTTTTTATCTGTTTTTATTTTTTATGTTAGATAACCTCAAAATGTAATTGTGCTGTGGATTTCATAACCCTTTAATTGAAAATATCCTCATCATCCGTCTCCAAGAATCCATGTTCTCAACACAGCCTCCAAAGCTAGTCTCTAACACTAAAATTTTTGAGCAGTTCAGCATCTCCTGAATTTTTCTCTTACCCTCTTTCCAACAGTACTAATTATTTGTATATTTCCCAATGATGCCTTTATAGCACCAAACAAATGCTTAATTTTGCTGAAAGTCTAGAACACTCTTTTGTCTATGTGTGGTTTGACAAGAGAAAATTATCTTTATTTTCAGCAGAAGGTGCCACCTGTATGATTTAAACTCCGTTCTAAAAGACATGTTCTGCTAGCCCTCTTTGCTGATGGTGCCCAGCTCTTTTGAAGAGGAAGGGAGGGCGGTTAGAGCAGAGTCAACCCTGGAGCAGCAGCAACCAAGAGACAGCCGTGTGGGGAAACTCTGTCAGATTGAGTCATTGCTACTAGGCTTTGAAAGAAAACCATGGGGGTCATTTTGTATTTTCTTCAAGTGATTGTTAGAAAGACAAACTAGTTCCATATGGTGGCAGGGAGAGTGCTCAGAGCCAGAATGGGAATCTGCTGTATGAGATCTCCTCAGCTTGTCAGTCTGAAAGACCTTAAAGTTCAGATATCTGAGAGTCTTTCTACTGTTTAAAAGAGCCAAGGCCAAGCTTCAATTTGTCATACATACAACTCCCACTGCCTTGGGTAATGAAAGAGACTCTTGCTTCCCTAAATACAGTAAAGATGTAAAAATGGTGAGAAGTATGGCAGTCTCTTAAGTAGACAAATTTAGAAACCAGACTCACGACCCTGGACTGCCTATTTTAAAGAAGTCATAGAACCACTTGTCATGATTCATAGGATATCAGCATTTTGAAGTCTGTTCTTTCATAAAAGAACTCACAATTGTCCTACATTTATTAAGAAATATTATTTGGCCTTTGTGATTATATAAATTTTTATAAGTGAAAAAAAGAATAACTATATTTTCTTTGAGGATGACTAGGGAATCTTGACCAATTTCAACATGCACTTATCTGTTTTATTTTTCCTGAAGATGCTAACTGAAAAGATCATAATGGCTGACATTCTTTATAGACAATGACCAAATCATGCAAGAAGATGTGGGATTTTTATCCTCATTAATTAGGAAAAAAGGGTTTAAAAAGGTGAATACCATGATTCTACTTTGTGGCTGCCTTTTTGATCACATCTTCTTTGGAGTTTTTGTCTTATTTGGAGGTTTTGTTTGTTTGGTTGGATTTTTTTTTTTTTTAATCTTCCATATTTCTGTCCCTATGCCAAATACTTTACTCTGGAATAACGTTTGGTTTTTATCTCCCAACACATCATCCTTCATGCAAGCTGCATCTATACGAGCTGAACACAAGAAATAGATGTCCAGGATTCCCATGGTGTTATTTTGGGGCAGTATTTTCTCTGATGACTCACACTTCAAGTTTCCTTTCACCATATTCAGATACAAGGCCAACTTTTGCCCTTCTGTATATCAACTTTTCTTTCTAAAGTGAAATTTCATTAGCAGAATAGAGGAAGCCATAGATAATTAAAGTAAAGACATTAGAAATTAGAACCACTATTTAAAAGAACCACATAAATATTCCACTTGAGCCTCAATTCAAACAAATTTTCTTATCTAATTAGAAAAAATACTTGGCATTAGTGAATGGCTAGCTCTTAGTTTGCCTTTATCAAATAACCTGCTAGAATTGTTGGCTTTTGGTCAATAATTGCTACTCTGTACTAGCTAAATAATTCCTAAGAAATAATGAGCCCTTTGACTATTCAGATGACCTATCTTTGACTACATAGTTGCTCCCAAAATCTTTGTGGGATTCCACAGAAGCATAGTTGTCCTCATATGTAAATTTCTTAAAATTGTGTGAGAAAAATTATTTTTTATGAAATGCAATCTCTATTCCCCCTATTTCAATTTCATAGAAAATTACTATCCGTGGGTGCCTCTTCCCTATAAGAGCATGAGCAGCTCCCCTATGGCATGCTAAGGATATAGACTCAGGGGAAATGAATACTCTGTATGTAAATTACAATTTCTGCTCAGTCTTATACAGTGAAAGTCCTCTAAATATTGGTCTTTTCTACTCGTTTCTTTTTCATTGAAATATAATTAACATATAACATTATGTTAGCTTTAGGTGTATAACACAATGGCTTAATATATGTATATATTGCACAATGGAACTTCCAGGAATGGGGACAGCACATGCAGATATACAGAGAAGTGAGAGTGTGTTGTTTTAAGAGAACAAGTAATTGATAAGCCTGGACTATTAGATACATGGACAGGAAATAAGCAATGAGAACTGTGGGTGGTTGGGTGGTGTGGGAAAAAGTAGAGGAGGGTAAGATCTTCATAGTCCTTGTAAATCTCAGTAAGGAATCTAGACTTTATCTCTCATGTGTTGGGAGAACAACTGAGGGTTTTTAACCGTAGTAGAGGAACAATGAGATACATGTTTTTGAATGAGTCACTTTGGACCATAGATTTTAGGTCAAAAAGGAAGGAGCAAGACTTAAGGCAGTGAGACCAGTTGTCAGGCTTCTGTAATAACTCAGAGAAGAGCTGCCAGAACTAGAAGACTGAGCTTCTAATGTTGATTAAAAGGATCTGGAAAAATGTCTCTTCTTACTTACAAACTATAACATAGAGCAATAATGAAGATCATGGAGGTAAAGGTCAGGAAAAGATTGTTGATGTTTATTCTACACGCTTGCATACATACTTAGAGATATATGAAAGCACCCTTAAACTTGTAACAATTGATGATATAGTCATACAGTAACTTCCAAATGATGTTGGAGAAGAATAAGAAGTGGCATGGGAAAATGGTCATACAATTACATATGGAAAGCATGGTATAAAGAAATCTTTTGAGTATGATCTCATTTTAATTTGTATTTGTACATGAAGACAAATTGTTTTGGAAGGTGTAAAACTCATGTAAGTTATTACTTCTAAAGAGATAGAGGAGACAGACCTGTGGGCAACTTCCTGTGCATTGTTCAAAAATTTTATAGGAATATGATCAGACATTATACTTAAAAATATATATACTTAAAAATAGGTAATATTAGATAATATTTTCAATTTGGAGTGGGGAAAAAAAAGGACAAAACTAAATGCATATACACCATAATGTCAAAAGTAGTTGTATTCAGAGATGATTTTGGGGTTGCTGTTTATTTTCTTTTTTACGCTTTTCTCTACTTTCTAAAGTTGTATTTGGGTATTCCAATTGCCATGGCAACACAAAAAAAAAAAACATTGTAAACTATAAGGCTTATGCGATAACCCTCTTGTGAAGGGATAAAAGTATGAAATATATCCACCACATAGTAGTCACTCACTTAATATCAACTGAACATTTGTGCTGAAAATGAAGCTGTAGAAAACAATGTGTTCTGGAATCTCTTTCCTCATCAATGAACTTAAAGCTGCTATAGAGATAATGGTTTGACTTACCTTTTGAAAAAAAAAATAAGGAAAGGCATCACAAATCATAGAGAAGCCAAGAATCAGAGTTGGAATAAGCATCGCTCATCCAAGAGCACCTGTGGGCTAAACTCAGCCAGTCCCATAGGAGTGGAGATTTCAAGCCTGCAGACTCACAGCTATTTAATTTTGGAATTGTTCATCTTCTTCCCCCAACTGATTCTGTGTTCACCAAATAAGCAACTTTTCAATTACAATTTGGCTTTCTGTGTGAAACTCTCTCTAAGAAGACCTGATCCTGGACCCCACAGTGTCTCAGTTTTTACTGTAAATGGAGAACTGACAAAAAGCCTCCTTAGCTTTGCAAGTGTGTGTCTATCTCGAAAGGCTGAGAAACTGGTCAAATCTGAAAGGCTGTAAATTCACCCAGGTAACTTGTCCCAGGTTCCCACTGGTGACCTCCCATCTTTCTTTTCCCTGATGAAACTCACCCACATGTGGGCTGCCTGTAACCTGAAATGTAAATCCACACAAAAATTCTACAATTTTCTATCACCAGTGACTTTTAGCCTGCCTCTGAGAGTCTTAAAATACAAGCATGTGTATGATAATATAGCTTTAGAGGTTTCCTTCAACTTACTGTTAACCACAGGTTCTATTAATCATTGAAAAACAACAAAACCTGAGGAGGACTTAATTGTATATTTTGCTCTGACTCAAAAATCTCTGCAGATTATCTGTAAAATGTTTTGGCAGAGCATACAATAGTACTGTTATTTGCTTAAACTAATACCAGCTTCACAAAATAATAGGGAGAACTTTACATATACTTAGGTGCAAACACAAGTCAAATATATATGTGAAAAAATAAAATCCAAATATTAATTGACCTGTATTATTATGTTAAATAATAATGTAAAATTTGTTCAGAGCTGGCCCAGGTCCTAGTAGTGTCTCCCTCATACAAAGATATTAACTATTTTGTGGATGGATAAGATTCATAAATAAGACTCGGGCACAGAAGTGGTGTCTGATTCTTTTCATAGTCTGATTCTATTGCTGGATGATTTTGATGAATGAGAACCACGTTAGGTGGAATTAAAATGAAGGGTAGGGTCTCAACCAGAGAAGGCCTTGAATATCAAAGTGACACTTCTGACAACCTTAGTTTAGTTATTCTGACCCCTGAGGAGCCACTGAAGGACCTGAGCAAGTTTGCATTTGTTCGAAGTATCCAGATGGCTGTGAAAGTAGAATAGAGGATCAATAAGAAGTGACGAGACATCAGGGAACTACTGTTGGCATTGATCATGATTTGTCCACTAGTTTTTAAATTCTAGACCAGAATTCTTCAATATGCAAAGAGTAGTATGAGATACTAATTGAGAATATAAATTCATAGGCCTAGTGCAAAAGCCTTTTCCACAAATAACCAGATTATTTTCTATATGTGCAACTGTTGGAGAGTCTGTGATCTAGGTTAATGTAAATTTTATATAAGAAATGTTTCTAGAGAGTAAGGTAGGTTAAGTTCTTTGAAGAATGCCATAGTTGAGATTAAACAGTTAGCATTTTGAACATAATTTTAGGGATAAACTAGAATGTAAGCCCCTTATGGGCATGGCTCTTTGTCTGATATATCTTAAGTACTTAGAACAATTTCTCTTGTATAATATATGCTCAACAAACATTTGTTCAGAGAATGTATACTGATTAAGAACTTGGATTTTAAAGTCAATCAGCCAAATTCCAGCTTATTTATCTCCTCTAAATCTTAGCATACTAAATTGGTATATTGAGGCCTAGATGACAAATTTAATATAAAATTAAATTAAATAATAACTAGAAAGAATTTAGCAGAGTGTTTGGCACAGAGCAAGTCCTCAATCAATGAGAATTATTATTAGTATTGCTATTAAGAGTAATGTTTATGACATCGTCACTATTATTGAATAGTGATGATGTCATAAACATAACATTAACATAATTATATGCTGTAATTATATATATATATATTTTTTTATATGCTGTAATGATGCTCTACAAGATATTGTATTTTCTCTTTGGAGATTAATACCTGTGGTAATAAAATAAGCCCATTTTCCTTTTGTGGATCGTGTACTATCAGAGAACCATATGCATTATGAAATAAACACTGAGCACACAAGCCATAGAGAATTTTACTAGGCTTTAGAGTCCTTTCTTGCCTTCTCTCTCTTTCTTTCCTCCTTCCTTCCTTCCTTCCTTCCTCTCTCTCTCTCTCTCACTCTCTCTTTCTTTCTCAGGTCTTATAGTAGTTTGTTAGAAGGGTTGAGTACAAAGAAGGGAGAAAATTATGGAAAAGGCAAAAATTCAACAAACTGGTCTTCTGGGTTCTGTTATTCTGTTGGATGGCTTATCTTTTCCTTTTTTTTTTTTTTTTTTTTTTTAAATTTCAGGTTGTATTTAAAGGGTCACACTGGGACCGCAGGAAAACAGAGCAGCCTGATCTTACATGGTGCTGATTTCAGCACTAAAGATGCAGATAATGACAACTGTATGTGCAAATGTGCCCTCATGCTAACAGGAGGTAAGTCCTATGGGGCTGTTCTCTAAGTTATGTTTCATTGGTTTGAGGCTTGAAGTTTCTTATCTTTGAGAAAGAACTGTGATCTTCTGGTCAGGAAACTTCAGAGCAAGACCCTAGAGATCATTTTGTTCTGCCCACTAATCTACCATGTGCTCTTGTGCAAGACATTGCTAGCATATTTATAAGTTTGCCTCCTCCCCCAGTGTCTACAGAAGGGGCATGCCAGACTTGGTTCTGAATACATTCTTTAGCTTCTTAAAGTGCCAGTTATTCTGCCTTCTAAAGAATCATAATGATACCCATAGTGGAATGAACAACAATTTGGGAATTCAGCATGTGGAGTTGGGGGGATGGGTAATCCTCCTTAAAAAGTGTTTTGCAACTGCGTAGTAGAATTCATTGGACACTCTGTTGAAATGAAATAAGAATAGAGAGGTATATAGTTAGATCTAAAGTCATAAAATTCAGACCAGCTACACTAGGGCTTCGCGTTATGTGGTATTGACTTCCGCAAGACATTTGAAGAAATATCATTAAATTATATTCTATCACTGAGTAAGAAAGTTAATCCTTTTTGAACTTTTTATTATCTTTCCAGCCTTCTGATTGTGTCAAAGGGAAATTCTCAGTTTGGTGCTAGCATATCTGTAATGTTCTTTAGCACTTACTCAATAACCACTCGATGAACTTTATAGCAAAGAAGGAGCAAACCATTTGGCCTCAGGCTCAGGGCCTTGGTTAGACAATGGAACCTACCTAAAATTAAATTAAGTGATTTTGTTTTAATCTTATTGGGTTGTATATCTACCTTTTATTATGGTAAGGGGTACTGGTTTCTTCCTTAAAGGAGTTATTTAATCTTTGTGTTTTTAAACTATTCACAATATTTGGTATATAACACATTATTGATTAAAAGTAAAATATTAATTATTAATAAAAGTTTTAAGTGGATAATAGGAAAAATCTGTGAAGTTGATACATGACTTATTGGGGTTTGAGAAACACTAAGCTAAAACCCAGTGGCAAGCAGTGTAGCTCAAGTATGTTATAAGTTCTGGCAAGGAAGGAGTTGGCACCAAACAAAATTGTAAAGGAAACTTTCTTTCCAGTGTTTCTGCTCTCACAATTTCAGAACTCTTTCCCTCTCTTAATGGAATAGCAATCACTCCTACCATCAGCTGTTCTTATTCTCCTTCTGTATTAATCTACAACAGAGCATATTTTTTTTAAAGATTTCATTCATTTATTTGACAGACAGCACAAGTAGGCAGAGCAGAGAGGCAGTCAGAGAGAGAGGAGGAAGCAGGCCCTCCGCTGAGCAGAGAGCCTGATGCGGGGCTCGATCCCAGGACCCTGGGATCATGACCTGAGCCAAAGGCAGAGGCTTTAACCCACTGAGCCATCCAGGTGCCCCAACAGAGCATATTTTAATGGAAGGAAAAAAAAAACTCTCAAAATTGAGTATTTTCTTCCTAAAATGTAATATTACTACCATTATTATTATTATTATTATTATTATGTGTTTTTACATGTTATTGCATAGATTGTACTATCTCGCTTGAGCTGGAAACTAGCTCTGTGAGATAAGCAGGGAGAGAAACTCTAATCTCCACTTTGTACATAAGGAAAATAAAAGCAAAATAATGCTCACCATTTTGTATTTAACATCTAGCACATTAGATGTAGCACATAGAAACTCAATTAAAAATACAGTGCATTAATGAATGAATAAGCAACTTGTAGCCTTTGAAATCACTTTCAAATTTTGTAGCCAATGAAATGTATCATTAGGTTGATATTTTTTCATCAGTTAACAGAGCATAGAAGAATATGGAGAGGTGATTTTGAAGAAATCTTCCCCCTGCATCCCATCCACATGTCCTCTATTACTACCACCACCAAATCACATCCCATTGACCACCACGCTTATATCAGTATCTTTTCAACATGAGACCAGCCCTAGTATTATCAAAGCCAATCTGTTGTGATTCATCCTCTATCATATACTTCTCCCTATACTTTAAAATGGTATTTTGAAATCACATTTAACCTCATCAAATAGGTAAAAGTCCTCTATATGAAATTTCATGATCTCCCTTCCCCCAACACAGTTCTTACAAATTTAGAATCATACCCAAAGGTTACAAATTTAGAATCGTACCCAAAAATCATACCCAAAGGTTAGGTTTTAAACTTTTTTTTCCTGAAAGAAAAGTTTTCTTCTCATTGCCTCCTTGATCCCATAAATGGAATTGTCAGCAAGTTTATACAGAGACAAAAGGACTTTGAGTGTCTAGTTTCCTGCTTGTTTTAATATTGAAATATGCTTCAATTTATCCACATCTATTTCTACAGATAGTTTTTTCTTACCCAATAAATGTAATGCATGAAGCAAAATCTTTCAAATGTTGCCTTAGAAGAGCATTCCAATATGTTCATATTTCTGTCATAATAATGAAAATATAGAGCAAAAAAGCAAAGAGAAGAATGCACCTCTTAGTTATTGATGAGAAACCTTCATTGCTCAGATTTATGATTTTATTTCTGCTTCAAAATGATTGAACTTTGTCATGTTCTTTCACCCATAATCATTCTTGGACCTGCTTCTTACTCACCAATAAACACATATGTTGGGGAGAGAAAATTTCCACTTATTGCTTCGACTGGAATAGTCTAAGTCAATGTGTTTTTGTAATAAACGCCATTACCCTATCAAATATCCTTTTGAAAGAATCCAGGCCTTGCAAATCTGTTCACTCTGCAAAGCTAAAATGTGGAATTTAGATAGCTAAGAACTGGAGAACGTAAGGATGAATGTCAGTGACAGTCCCGGTAACCTGAGTACTGCCTGGGACTTATATCCTACTGAGCTACTCCCTACCACCAATACTTATTCTGTCATATTTTCCCTTAGAACTGTTTTCTTCATCTAATGATTTTTCCTTTCATTTTTTAAAATTTATATTTGAACTCGCTACTATTTAAAATAGTTTCTTTTAAGCAATAAGATTTTATATTCTTGGAAACTAATCATTCATAGTTTTCTGTCATCATTAATTAAAGCTTTGTTTTATCTTGTTTATTTATATATATTTTCCTTTGTTTCTTCTGGGAGAAATTAAGGGTAAAGTAAGATTGATTGCCCACTAACTGTCCTAAATAGTTTTACGCAAGTACATGGAGGGAATTTGGTTGGAGAATGTGGTATCATTGCCACCCTTATCTGTCAAAGACTGAACAACAGGAGATGAGCTTAATTGAAAGCAGAAGGTATTTCAGCTGGGCATAAGGTCAAAATAATATTTTGATCTTTCTCTCTTATTCCTAATACCCTAACTTCTTAACTTCTATCAGTATAACATATTTTTAATAAGTAACTGTTAAGGATCAACTGTTAGAGAAATAAGCAAGACAGAAGAGAATGTGCATCTATTGAAAGAGACCCTCCACAAAAGAATAAACAATAAATAACACAATTTCATATCAAAACCAGTTTCAGAGACAAAATACAACATGTTATGGAGTTATTGGAGGATGGGCAAGTGAATTTAGAAGGAGTCTCCAGGAATCAAGTGCTTCTAGGGAGGATTGTGCATTTCTGCTTGTGGACATCTTCAAGAAGAGAATATAAAGCTATTTTATCTAAAAGAGCTTGCTTAAGCTTGTTCCTGCAGTTGCGGGTCTAGATAAGAAAGTCTCTCACATTTTCTTCTGGTTCTGTGACTCTGTTTTCCATGTACTTACTGTGGCTAAAGTAGTAATATTGTTTTTCAGTGCATGGGTTGTAATTCATAGTAACTTGTAGAGTGGAGAGGTGTGGGGGCTGAGAAAGCCATTTGCATCAATAGAAATAGATACATGTTTTATACTTCCTGTCCCAGAAGTATATGTACTTATTCCTACCTTACCAGAAAGCAAGCAAGTTTTCCATCCAATTTAAATATTGAATAATTTTCATGCTTTGTTACATATTTCTTCTGAGACCAAAGCATATATTTCAAGGTCAAATTGCCACATACATCTTTTATGCAACCACCCCTTAATTAATCGTTAAATAGAGGTGATTTGTCAGCACAGATTTATAAGCCAGAAATGTCTTTGCTCTATGATGTCATTGACCTTAGGAAAATTTGTAAGTTTTCTCCTTAGGTTACCCTCTATATGAAGAATATTATGAAAAATCTGTATACTTCAGTAGTGGGAGGGACAAACTTAAGAAATGATTGTAGGAAATATTTTTAATCCTCTAACACAGTTCCCACTGTGCCCTCCTGAGCCCAAGGAAAGGAATCAGTTTCTTTTAAACACAAAAGTTTTATCTGCTATTTAACATTAAGAAAATGAAAATGCAATCTCATTCAGTGCATGTTTTTGTTAATATGGATTTATTGTCTATAAAAACAAATATGCATAAAATCTCTGACTCCAAAATACTGACAATGAATAACTTTTAGATCTTCACATTCAAAGCAAATGCTACATTCAAAGAAAACATGGTTTTTGGTACTAAATTAACATTCTTCAAATAACTATTTCTAAAAGTCTATTCAAAACTACAATTACTAAAGGTTGCTGACAAAACAAAACAAAACACGGTATTACTTTACATTCCTTTCCTTACCTTACTTTTCTTTCAACACAATTTCCACATTTAGTGTGTAATATAAAAGCTATGTAAAAATGTGACCTAACCTTCTGCAAAAAGAATCTGTTGTGCTAGAAACTCCGATCCCTTTTCCCACGCATAAACTATGTCAGCCGACAGACAAGACTTTGCTAAAGCTAACAAAGGATATTTCTCAGTTCAGCCCTAAAAGACAGGATAAAGCCATACACATAAATTTCTTAGTACACCCTACAACTCACCAGATGCTAGCAGCAGAGAGTTGATAAATGCTTGCAGAAGAGGGTTGATATGGCCTGCTATAGAATCTTGAAGAAGACAAAAAAAGAAAAAGAAAAAGAAAGAAAGAAAGAAAGAAAGAAAGAAATTAGCAGCTTCTCCACTAGTGAATGATGCTGAGTGACAGGATCTTTGGGAAAATATGATCATCTTAGAGTTTTTAATAATCCAGGAAGGGTGTACTAAGCATTGACAGATAACTCATATTCTCCAGGTTTTAAAGCAAGAAATGTTGAGAGAAAAGATCCATATGGATAATTTAAGATTGACCACAGTAATACACATTGCATTACTTTATTTCAAAACAGTTTATTTTAGTACATAATCCATAAGCCTATTCCTCAAAAATGTATATTGCAGGGACTTTGTGCTCTCTACCACTATATCCTATGGTGCCTGGCACGTAGCACATGCTCAATAAATACTGGTTGCATGAATGAATATTTTATCACAGACCTTGAAAGGGCATTGCCACATCACAAAAGATACTAGTGAGAATACATAAAAATAAATCAATTCGAGTATGAATGTGACTGTTTGTGAACTTAGATTGAAATACGTAATTGTATTGGGGCTCCAGGGTGGCTCAGTTGGTTAAGCAGCTGTCTCCAGCTCAGGTCACGATCCCAGAGTCCTGGGATTGAGTCTCGCATTGGGCTCCCTGCTCTCCCTCTCCCTCTGCCTGCCATTCTGCCTACTTGAGCTCTCTGTCAAATAAATAAATGAAATCTTTTTAAAAATGTTTAAAAAAGAAAATACATCAGTGTATATACAATATATAACCCTATATATACAAAATATACATGTATACTTATATATACAAATATGTACACACACGTGAAACAATACGGTGAATATGAGGATTGGGACTAAATTTTAAGAATAACTAAACCCCAGAAGACTAAACTCCAGAACTGGAGAAATTTGAGCTTTAGGTTCCGACTTCCAAATAAATATGAACACACTAAATACAAAGTTTAGAATTGATTATGTTTTAATATAATTATATTTTAATATTTACCATAAGATGTTTTCTGAAGTGCATTTTCACTTATTGGAAAAAGAGGAAAGAATATCAGAAAATGTCTTTCAAAAGGTAAATTTGGGAAAAAAAAAAAAAAAGTGAACCAGAACTTACAGGCATATAACACAGGGCTGCTCCCAAAGGTTAATAATTGACAATGGCTGAGAAATAATCAAACACTTAATTGTGGGGCATTTTCCTCTAATAATATTATAGCAAATATTTATTGCAGTCGTATGAACAGGCATTTTTGCTTTATCCTAAATAGTTTATATTTAATAACTTACATGATACTTCTAAAGACCCTTTGAACTCAGCACCACAATAATGTTTTTGGCAAGAATCGAGATACAGAAAACTTAGATAATTTGCCAAAGATCACAAAATTAGCATCAGGTAAGATTTGAACACAACCTCCAGAGAAGCCATTGCTTAATCCACTCCTTCTCCTGCCTCTGTCACAATGAATGGCGTTCAGAGACAGCAGTGAGCTCTGTTTTACTGTTTGCAGCAGACGTTCGCAAGGATTTCTTCACTTAAACATTCAAAGTGAAATGCAGTGCAAGGGAGGGAAGAGACAGTAAAAGAATAAATACCTAAAGGTTTTCAGTGAATTCAAGATTCCTGGCCAGGATCAACAACTTTTTCATCTTTGGAACAAAGAGAAGAGAAAGGAAAGAAAAGTGAAGTCCTTGGCCTGAAGGGGATATAGTATGAGATGACAGAGGGAGTGCAGACCTCTCGGAGAGGTCTCTTGCCTCCCGCATCCACGCAAGACCCTTGCAGCTGGTCCTTGAGGCTAGTTGTGGATTTGGCCAACTCTGTACACAGGAACTGGGGAGGTAATTTTTCATAATGATCCCACAGATAGCAGTAGCACCAACCAGTTGTGTTCAGCCTCATTCTTTGCAAGAAAAGAGCCAAATCTTATTTTCTGCGTAAGTTGTTTTGCACATTGCTGATTAGAATGCATGCCTTAGAAAATGAAAGAAACCCATAAAAACAGATACATCTTTTCATTTTGCTGTACTTTTTACCTTACAAAGGAAGTGTTGAAGGACATTTTGTTTAGGATCAGAAGAATTTGAGAGTTTGGTTTTCTGATTTTCAAATAAATTTGAACTTCCTGAATACAGAGTTTAGAATCAAATTCCTACTCTCTGGACAAAGTTTTATTTATTGGTGATAAAATGTGAGTTTTCGGATTCAAAGATAAAGGACTGGAATGACTTTTGAAGGCCTGGAGAGCCAAGGATAGTTAGTACAAAACTAAATTTTAATGAGTTAAGTGCAAATGAGTTAGAAACATGCATCTCAGATTTCTTATTAAAATATATAGGAGGTTACAGGTTATAAAGAAAAATGCTTGGCAACATACATCTCAGCAGTTGCCAGTCTTCAAACACTTCAGACATTTTATCAGTTGTCCCAATGGCGGATGGAAGCTGCTGGTTTCTTCCATCCTTTGCTTGCATCACTGAGCTGGCCATGTCTATTTTTTTTTTTTTTTTGAAGAAAAGTAGAAAGTGGAAATCCCTCTGTTGTTCTACTGCATGTGTCAGAGGAAACGGAGTACCTATTTGCACACATATAACTATTTTTGCTACCTTGAAGTTCAGAGTATTTTATAAAGACACTATGACCAAAATTGTCTTGAGAAATAATTAATCTTTGATTTTGTGTTGTGCCATCTTAATTCATCCTCATTATTATCATCAGATATTCTGTGATCTTCCTCAGTGTGCATGGCCCACTGGTCTTAAGATAGTCAAACACATTAAGGTCTTTGATTTCCACATGATGTCAAAACAAATCATTGAAAACAGTTTTTCCAGTCATATTAGGTATTTAAGTGCCATTGTCTTTACAGTGAAAACATGTACAACTGTACTCCTTTGTCATATTTTTGTCATATTTCTCTAATAAACCCTGCCAAGTGAATAAGGAGATACATTTGCACTGATGACCTGGTATTCATTATTAAATCATATGGTGCCCCCACAAGATCGAATGCTTCTTGTTCCCACCCTAAACCTTCCATCCCATTTCTTAGATAACTTACACTAAACACTTATTTTGGATTTTACTGGTTTGAATAGTCAGTGTGTCATTTTATTTGATCCATACAACCATGCTGCAAAAATGGCTGATCAGACATTATAAACCACATCATAAGAATGTGGAACCAGATGCCTGTGTGACCCTTGGAAAATTTCTTTACTCTTTGAGCATCAATGTGTTTATTATAGTACCTCCCACATCAACTAAGATTATTTGGGGGAAGAAATGAGAGAATGCATATAAATACTGTAGCACAGTTCCTGATGCATATTAGCTTTTTAATAAATATTAGATATTATCATTACTGTTTAGGATGTCCTGATTATTAATTGGTGCAGTCAGCATCAGAGTCTAAGTCTTCTAATTTCTTGTCTGGTGCACTGCAGGCTCTCCATTGCCCACAAGAAAATATCTAAAAATAAAACAAAAACCTCTGTGTTCTCCCTCCTGTTTATTTTGTTAGCCCTGTGTTCTCCAACCCCTTACCCAGTGGCAGTCCAGCCAAGTCAGGCTGCTAATAGACACTTTCTCCTGCTCTCTCAGAGCACATTCTGTGTTCAGAACTTCTTTCTGTTCAGTGAACTCACATCAATCTTCAGGACATAACTCGTGGGTAAGTAAACCTTGTGGACCGACTGACGGGACTTTCTGCCCATTTCCATAGATTTTGTTCATCTCTGTTTCACAATCATCTCATTTTGAAACAGTTTATTGTCTCTCTCTCCTACATAAAACTGTGCACTCCTTAAAGCCAAGAATTCTGTTTTATTCCACTCCAACCTCTGTATTTATCTGTTACTTAATATTTGTTGAATTGATTCTTCATTATTTTTTCCCCTTCCTTTTGCTGCGCAAGATGCTCAGGATGGCTTTGGCAGACCATAGTTCTAGAATGAGGGCTCTAAATAATACTTGGTTAATAGTCAACCTGATAGATCTGGTTCCCTGGTGAAATACTGGTTCTTATTCCTAGAGAATGTCTTGCTTGCATCTGATGATGGTTAAATAGACCAGATAAACTCTGAAGTTTTCTGTAAACATTGTTCAACTTTGCACTCCTTCAACAAGACTGCCTGCTTCTTTACCTTCATTTCCTATGAGTTTCCCCCCTTGCTCATGATATACCAGCTACATTGATGATACATGATATACCAGCTACTTAAAGAACAGTTTAAGAGGTTCTTTAAGTTTCTTTAAGTTTCTAAGGACGTCAAGCTCTATTTCTTCCTCGTGGTATGAGTCCTTGCTATACTCTGCTTAAAAGAATGCTTTCCTCATCTTTACACAACTGCCTCCCTCTCATCCTTCTGTACTCACTGAATATCAGCGTCTTCTGTGCATGTGAAAAGTTGGGTAGGTCCCCTGTTGCCCTCCTTCAAATCTCCTGGATTGATTGATTGATTGATTGATTTCTTTCTTTTTATCATGATTTGTAAGGATTTTCCTTATTTGCTTACTTTATGTCTATCTCTCACATTTGAAGTAAATTCCATGAAGGTAGGGCCCAGGCCCGTCTGGTTGAGTACTGTGTAACAATAGTCACAATCATACATATATAAATAATACATATTGAATAGATAAAGAAAGAACAAACACAATAATCATGGATGTTATATATTGGGGTGTCTATCAAATAGAACTTTTTAGTAAACTACTTCAGACAATTGACTCCTTACAGAGAGAAACAGCCAATATCAGTCAATCTGTCAATAGTCACTCCCAGTCACTTGTTAAGCAAACTCTTGTTAGGTGCGTCCTCAGTACAGGAGATAGACCACGCCATTCATTACATTGTTCTTAGGGTTATGAACCAAAGACTATGTGATTTCATCTTCAGACTTTCTCAGCTTGAGGCTTCTATTTCTCTTGCTAACTCTGACCCAGCCGAATGGTCTTCTTTCAGTTTCTCCAAAATGCCTTTCCCCAAACCACAAATATTATCCCACTTCACTCAATCAGAAAAAATACCCAATATCAATTTATTGGATTTTCTCACATGCCCCTACTGTTTCTTGTCTCTTTGCTAATCTCATCGAAAGTTTCCCAATGAATGTGTCTTCAGCCTCTGCCTTTTATTGCCAGGCTGCTTTTGGCAGCAGACCTCTGCCTTCCCACTGTCTTCCAGAACGCTTGTGGACTTTCTCTAAACCAAACAAAAACACACGCTTTTACCTTGAATATTGAGTGTAACTTGGAGGATCATTCTATGATTTGTAGTAGTTTCTAATAATAAAGTAGCTGCATTTCCTTCAGAGATCATGGTGGATATTTGAAAGACTATGAAAGGCTCATTAACATGATGGAAGCATACCTCAAGAAGGTCAGAGAAAAGGAGGAGAAAGTTAAAATACTGGAGCACTCAAATTGGATTTTCATTTTATCCTTTAGAGTCTTTAAGGTGAATAAATTCCCTAATATCAGAATGCTTTTTGTAATATAAATAACACATTTTTTACTAGTTATACTTACAATTTAAAGGAATTAATCTTATAAAAAAATGTGGAGGGACACCTGGTTGGTTCAGTTGGTTAAGCTTCTGCCTTCAGGTCAGGTTGATCCTGAGATAGAGCCCCACATCGGGCTCAGCAGGGAGTCTGCTTCTCCCTCTCCCTCTGCCTCTCCCCTGACTTGTGGGCTTGTGTTCTCTCTCTCTCTCTCTCTCTCATAAATAAATAAAGTCTTCAAAAACGTGGAATTTTATTGTTCATCCTTCCTTACCAAACAAGAACCTTCTTGTCCCTCCTGTTTTGACTGCATTAACATCTATGTTGTTTGCATACAGTTGGTGAAACAGCATTGGAGACAGTCTTTCCAAACTCATCAAACATACCTTATTGTTCTCCAATATAAGTTGATAATTAATTCAGCTTGCTTTGCCTCTAGTATGACTTTATAAACACAACCTTGCTGTGTTCATCTTCCAAAACTGAAAAGTGAGAACTAACTTTTCTCCATTTAACTTTTTCTAGTTTCTACAAAATGATGCTCATGTTACAGTTTAACATCAGTTGTACAGCTTTCTCTTTCTTTAGCTATTAGTCCCTTAGGTATAACTCTGTAATCAAAGAGAGGTCAACTGTATCCAAATAAAAATATGCCAGAATGTCTCTGGCATGAATCGCTCCCTAAAGATTTCAGTAGTGTTACTTCAGGAGACAGAGGAAAAAGTAGTATGTTTTATCTCAAAATCTAAGAAACTTAATTCATTTAAAAATAAAGTACTAAGTTATCCTTACAGAGAGCTGTGCAAGCATAAGATCTCCATATTACTCATCAAGTTGTTTTCCTTCTTACTAGGTTTTGAAAGACCTTGAACAGTCACAGGAAAAAAAATAATGCTCTGTAGGAACCGATATGGCTACTATTGATGAACACTTCCCATATTGCTATAAAATATAGGGAGAGCACAGTAATTCAAATTTAATTTGAGCATCATAGTCATTGCGCAGTATCCAGTTAATTTCAGAAGCAGCTGTGGACCAGTTCTTGGCAAAATTATGAAGTAGATGGAAAACATTTCTTTTGCCCTACTTAGATGTTAGCTGTCTAAGCTTCTGAACTTCTTCACTAATAATTGTTCTATTCCTAATAGCAGACTGAAGGCAGCCTGCCGAAGTGTATCTGCATTTTACTTGCCCTACATATAAATCTATGTCTGAATTAGATCTTATCCTGAATCCCTGGAGCTTTCCATCATCACAGTGGGAAATGAGTCCCACCAGAGTGACCCTGAAACTGGCTTTCCATGAGCGCATTCCTCTCCGTCCATATATTGCTTAAATTGGATGTGATTTAAGACATTTCCACTACCAAGAAGCTTTTTAATGAATGCCTTTTATTTGCAAATGATCATAGAAAGTATAGAAAGAAACTCCAGAAACTCCATAGAAAGAAACTCCACCTTGGTTAGTGCCATGAATTTCCACATGTTCAATATCACTTTTAATTGTTTCTTCTCCTTCTTTTCTCTCTCATTATTAACTCATTTTTCAGGCTGGTGGTTTGATGCTTGTGGCCCCTCCAATCTAAATGGAATGTTCTACACTGCCGGACAAAACCATGGAAAACTGAACGGTATAAAGTGGCACTACTTCAAAGGGCCCAGTTACTCCTTACGTTCCACAACAATGATGATTCGACCTTTGGACTTTTGAAGGCATCATATCAAAAGCAGTGATAAAAGCAACAGAGAAATCTGAAGAAGCTACCAAATAAGAAACTGCTCGAAAACTTCTGAAGCAAATGATAGTGTCTCCCTTCCAGCCACAAGTGGCAGTTATGTGAAGTCACCAAGGTTCTTGACTGGGTTTGGAGCCTTTTGAGTTCACCGGAGTCTCTCGATGAGGTTAATTGTGTTCACATGGCTTGACTATGGAGAATGCCGCTCACTGTCATGTTTTAAAAAGGGAAGAAACTGTTCAGTTCACTGTGCTTCAAACTACTACTGGATCTTATTTTAGAACTGTGGTAGCCAGGTGATAAAATGGTTTATGTCATGTAAAAACTGAGAAGAAGGAAGGAGGAGGAGAAAGGGAACAACACAAAAAAGAAGAATATACATGAAGAATACAAACAGGGCTGCCATAATCGTTTGGAAAAGTCTCACACCAGTGCAATGGTGTTATTTCTATGCAAACCTACTAAAAATCAGTCTATACTGTTGTGTAATTTTGATAGAAGTCTAAGAAGAATAAGCATTGCCCTCTAAGTTGGTTAAGTGTTAATGGATTCCAGAAGCCTAACTCTTGAATCATACTTACTCCTTGATTTCAGTTAACCCATCCTCAAATGTAAATTCCTTTTTGCTAAACCATGATGAATTGTAGAACATGGAGAAGAAATAGTGTAAGGTAGAAACATCCTCCGTTTACTCTTTGTTTTTGTTTTTTTTTTTAATGCAGTTTTCAGGAAAGAAATGGGCATAATCAAGTGTGGACATATGAAATAAGAAATTAACCCCCTATGTGACAGTTTTCACTTCCTTTAAAAACTGACTGATATACAAATATATTTATAGCGTGAGTAAAGTTTAAAGAATGTGAAATATACCATCATGCTCTTAAAATAATATACGTGCATTTACTATTTCCTTTGATATTATACATGAAAACAGTATTTTTGAGTATATTAAGTTGGAGTAAAACCAAGGAAGCTGGAACAGTTCATTTTACAATATCATCTTACGTGTGTACACTTAAGTGTAACTTCTTTACTTTTAAAATAATGATTTCAGTTCTTCATTATGTTATTTCATGCTAATTTAATTTTTGCCAATTAACTGAAACATGCTTTCCAGATTCACCCTGTTCCAGTTTCTATGAGAGATACACTTTGAAGTCTATGAAAAATAAAGGAAGAATTATAAATATCACTGTATATAGCGTTTTAGTTCCATGGTAAACCTAATAGCTGTTTAATCTGGAGTGCAAATAGTCCTTCATTGATGCAAATAAACCCAAGTTTTCAGAGAAATCTACTAAACTATTTTATGAGATACATTAGTTCTTCACATTTTTCTCTCTCAAGCTCTGTTTTCAAAGGAAATATCTGATTTTTAAAAAGCCATTTAGTGGAGAACATTTTCAAAACTCTGTATTAAATAAACATGAGGAAAATACACAAAAAGAGAAAATTAATCAGTCACCTAAAAAAGTTCTGCCTTTTAGCTACTATAACTCTCTTAATGAAAATATTCCTATGGGATGATCTATTTTAAGTGAATTTGGGGGCACAGGTTTTGTGGCAAATAGAAGGTGCTACAGTGTTTTCTCAAAAAGTGCTTTCTCTCTCTAAGTGTACAAGGTTACTGTAATGAAGTATTATTATCAAAATGTGAGTTACTATATGAAAGTGGAAATATACATTAGGTGTCCTTTCTTAGAAAAATAAGTTTTTTCAAAGCAATGACACATATTTCCTCCATTTGAGAGAATAAAGCTATTCCATTTTTAAGAAAATATTGTTAAAATTTACCACCACATCTTTGTGTTTATGGATTTGTATACAACCCCATTTTGCCTTACAAGTGATATTTGGTGATATTACGGTCTTTCTATCCTTGGTGACTCCTTCATAGCACTGTTTAGCCTCTCCCTCTAAAAACCTTCTCAATTGTTTTCCTTTAAGTGAATGAAAGTGAGTGTTTGTTCTTTTGTGTTCCTACAGATTTTTGTTACCAGTCTTTTAATAAGAAATACTACTTCCCAACTCTTATTACAAAAATAAAATGAAATAATGAAGAAAAAAAAAAAGAAAGCATGATATTTACTATTTTGTTATCTGGGTTTGAAAAATGAAATATTATTTCCAATTATTTATAATAAAGCAGTATAAAATGTTTTATGACTTCATTATGTGCATTGTGTAATGCCTACATGTGTGTGACTATTTAAAATGTGTATCTTTTACATTTAATTATTTCAGGATAAGATAATTAGGTATTAGGATTTCAACTTTAAATTTTTATCTCAATAAAATTCATGTGGTTTCTATGCCAGTTTCTTCATGTCAGTCACAGCTTTATTTGATTTAAATAAAATTGAAAATAATGTATTTGTGCAACTTCATCTCATTTTAAATAAATGTTTTACAAATTTTATAATTAGATATCTATAAAAGTATGGGATCATCCAGGGGGAAAATCTACTAAATGAACTAACACCTCAATCTTTGAAAAGCTTCCAGTCTGGGATGTGATAAGAAAGCTTAGCTCAGTTAAAATGGTAGATCAAAGCACTGGGTCTTGGTCCCACATCTCCACGGTATCATTCTATGTCCCACCAGTTATTAAATGCCATATTATCATATGACAATTGACAATAATTTCTGGGCACTCTGAATTGGAATGAGAGGATGTGTTGAATATTTGGGGTTCGTATAAAAGGGAAGGAACATAAAGGAAATGCTACTAGCCCCTCAAGCCTGTTATCCTATTAGTGGTTTTATCAGTTCGGTCCTTATTAAGGAACTGTCTTACTTTTTCGCTTGATTCTGTGCCTATTACCATCACATTGATTTGACAATTTAGTAACTTCCACCTACATGATTAGAAACGATATCCTTTCTCCTGTTTCCTGCTTCTATTTACCCATAGTCACACAAACTTATTCTTAAAGCCAGACTTCTGAACACACTTCTTCCGTGCTCAAAACCCTTCAGTGTTTCCTCACTACTGCCTAAATCTGAAATAAACATGTCAGGTCAACCTCGTCCTGCATCACCAGATAGCTTCATTCCTCCTCCTCCATATTTCAGTCAAAATGAAGAGGCCCCCATGGTGGACTAATTACAAATATGACCCCCTAGTCCTTCCTCTCTTGACTCATGCTCTTACCGTGTGACTTTGCAGTTCATCCCATAGAAAGGTGATGTCTATTTCCTTGTTTTTCTGAACGGCTGGCTTGAAACTTGCTGTAGGTCAGAGAAGGCAGAAGTGCTTGTGTATCACTTGTGTGAGCCTAGGTGTAAAGAGACATTCAGCACCACCCTACCTTGGCCTGGAAAAAAAAAAAAAGGCCAGGGAAGCCTAAGGGAGGATGGAGGATCACAGGAAGCAAGACTGAGTTTACCAGCTGAGACCACCCTCATCCAACCAACCCCCAGCTAACTCAGCAGATGATCCCCAATACCTAAGTGATCTCAGCTAAGCTCAGCTGAGCCTGGCTCAGATCAGCAGAACTGCCCAGCATAATCATGAGACACAGTAAGGGGTGGTTGTTTTAAGCCACTACATCTTGTTGTGTTTTATTAAACATCATTATTGCAGCAATAGCTAACTGATACAGAATGATACAGCATCCCCCATCACACATGAGATTTCTGTGAATCCCAAGGTTCAGAACCACTCTCTAAAATGATGTTCTCTTCTTTCAGATGGGCAAAAGTTCTAGCAGTTCTTTATGTTGCATCCAAATATATAGTGCTTCGTGATACTTTTTCTGATGTCTTCTCTTAATTGTCACCCTCTCTCCACTCACAAAGCTCTTAACACATTTTATTTGAGCTTTGATTTATGAGAAGCTGTCACTTGCTCGTTTTTTAAATTTCCCACAGTACCTAATAGACCCTTGTCCTGTGTTGAGTGGAACTGAATTGCTCTGCAAGATTAAGAAACCCCTTCTATCTCTACAAAATTCACCCTCCATAGATTTGACCACTATCTTAAGCCATTTGTTCTCAGATGAAACTTAGCTTATTTTTGTCCAGAAAAAAAATGCCTAAATTTATAATTTATAATTTTATTCACCTCAGAAATTACTTCATTAACAATTTTGCAGGAACATATATACTGTGTAGATTGAAGGAGGTCTATATGCTTCTTTTAACTTTATAATTATGCATATATATGAAATGTATTATTGAATAGTTATTACTCATTTATATTACACACTTATTATTTTAACATAAGGTAATAATTTTGAATTTAGACATATGTATTTGAGCTTTGGGATTTAAGGTTCAACTGAAGTCTTTTTTCTAGTTGATTTTGCTCTCTTAATAAGGGTAGTATATTCCAACTCAAGGTCAATATTTTCTCATGAATTCTTCTGATAATTACTTTATTGATTAGTTACCTTATATCAGCCATTCAGTTTAAAATTAAACATAAAAATAAAAGTGAACATAATGAAAGGATTCCTAGGAAATACTGACTTAAACAAGTCATTATATCTCTTGTGCTCTTTCAAGAAAGAAACCAATAAACTCATTCCAAATGGCAGATAATTGTTAAGGCTTAATAACTCCTTAATAACTGCCTTTTACCCCAGGAAAAATTACCTCAAATTCTGACATGTTAACTCTCATTTTGATGAGAAATGTGAAAGAATATTTTATTGTTATTGTGAAGAGGAGAATGACTCCTGATAATCATCTTTTACAGGCAACCTCCTACTTCATCTGCTATTAAGACTAATCTGCCTCCTGCCCACCCAACCACACTATCTCAGCCTTCATGGGGAGTCGATGTGCATGTTGTGATGTTAGGAACCTGGAAGGTAATACTGTCAGCTTGTTCTGCCACAGAACTGTAACAATCCTAAGTTCCTCTTATGTAAATTAATTTTTTAAGGAAATAAACATCTGCTACCTAGATATGCTGTAAGGAACCAGGATCAAATAAAAGAAAAGGGAGGGGAAGTATGAAAACATTTTAAGTTAGAAATAAATTTAAAAGAAAATATTATAAGCAGGGAATATTATTTTGTGTGCACTTTAATATAATATGTAAACATCAAAATGGTGATGTAAAAGATTAGAGATGAAAATAATTAAGGTTCTAAAGGAACTTAACTATTGCCATTAAAAGAAAAATACAACCATAATAGCCATAATGAGATGTTGGATTATAGTTACATAAACTCTTCCTTTGGGAAATTATTTTATAACTTTAATTTAGTGGAAGACTGGGAATTATATCTAACAAACATACTGAGCAATTACTACCATTCAGATGAAACATTAGGTAGAAAATTTTTTTAATTAATAGAATTAAGCTACAAAAAGAATTCCGAGACAAGAGTGATTAAGTCTCCTAAAGGTTGTACTGTGTATAGCTGTGAATAATAGTGTGTAAGGACAAAAATGAGTAACTACTCAATAATTAATTTTATATATACATTTTTTAAACTAAAAGAAACCTGCAGGCCTCTCTCAATTTACATAATCCACAAAAGATGGCATCTGAGCTTTATTTCAAAAGTTTATTGAGAGTTTACAGAGGGACAAAGGAACCACAAAGGCATAAAGATGTCAGAAAGCATGGAGTTATGGGGAACTCCAAATCGTCCACTATGAATGAGCCATAAAGTTTCTTTGAGGAAGGGGTAACAGGAGATGAGGCTGAAGATAGGGCCAGATAATGAAGGACTTTAAGTCCTGTTCTTAAACTTTGGCTTCATTTTCTTGTTAAAGGGAGACAGCAAAGAATTTTATAGACTTTAAGAAGACTATACCTGCTGTAATTAGTAGATGAATTGGAAGAGGGTAAGACTGGAAAAGTTTGGATCAGTGAAGACGCTGTTCTATAAGCCTGTTAGGATAAAGATCTGATCTATACAGCGACGACAGTAGGAATGGACTGGAGAGGCTGGATTTTGAGAGATCCTAGGAAAAAAAAAATCCAAAGACTTTAATGATTGGATGGAAGGTGAGGAAGAGATGAGGATCATTTCAGATTTTTGTCCTGATTGATTCAAAATAAGGGGACACAGATATCCAAAATTGGAAACATGGGCTTTGAAGAGTAGCTAATGAGTTAGCTTCTATATGTTAAATTTGAGACACTAGTGATTCAAGTTTAGCAGTTGGATATATGAGTCTGAGCTCAAGCAGGACTGAGAAGGAAGATTTTGTAGTATCCAAGTAGAAATGAAAAATTGCTAGATGAGATTATTGCAAGAGAGAATATAGTAAAATAGAAGCTGGATGGAACATAAACATTTTAAAAAGCAGGTAAACAAGGAGAATTCAAACAGAAGATGAGAAATTGTGGTCAGTCAGACAAAAGGAAAACCAAGAGGGAATGACATCATAGTAGATTGCATTAATAATCAAGGATGCCTAACTCCGCACAGAGGGTGGGAGGTACTGTGATTGCAGAGTGTCCATTGGTTTAGCATTCCAGGGTGAATTAGTGATTTTTTATGGGGGAGGCCTTAGAGGCATAGGGGTTAGAAGCTAGATGGTAAGAGGGGTCTGAATAAACGGAAGGCCAGAACATGAGGAGAATGAGACTTTAGACCTTTGCAATTTAGAATGACCTCTGGGAGAGCATGATATGCTGGAGACTGGTTAGAGATACTGGATCTCGACTCCCATCCCAGACTACTGAATTAGAATCTTCATTTTAATGAGATTTTCAAGTGATCTACAGACCTTAAAGTTTGAGAGGCTTTGGTTTAGAAAATACTTTCAAGGAAATGGATTAAGAATGGAAGGGGATAGGGAGGGAACTAGAGGAACAAGGACCAAGATAGGTTTTTCTTTTTTTTTTTTAGGATGAGAGGTGTGTGAGTGAATTTTCAGGCTAAGGAACAAGGTTTGCAGTTGAAAGGAGGAACAGAAAAGTCCCTGATGGAACAAGGACTTTGAGGTAGCTGAGGACCTGGAGTTAAGAATAGAGGGGGTGAGAGGAAGCTGAGTTTGAAGAGGAGGAGAAACATCCCTTCTTCCAAGAGAAGAGACTAGGAGGAAATGAAATGCCATCAGAGGAACAGCCACCTAATGGCCTCTTTTATAGAGGAAGTAGAAGAAAAGGAAGCTTTATGAGAGTATAGGCAGTTCAATTAAACAGTGCTTGAAAATAGCTTGGAAAAACCACTTAAGGTATTGGGAGAACTAACAGTCCAGAGGAGTTACAACTTTAAAAATTTAATTGAGGGACACCTGGTTGGCTCAGCCAGTTAAGCGTCTGCCTTTGGTTCAGGTCATGGTCCCAGGGTCCTGGGATGGAGTCCCACATCGGGCTTCTCGCTCAGCAGGGAACTTGCTTCTCCCTCTGCCTGCTGCTCCCCCTGCTTATGGGCTCTCTCTAAATCTCTCTCTCTGACAAATAAATAATTCTTTAAGTTCTAAAAAATAATAAAATAAAAAATAAAAATTTAATTAAGATTGAAAATCATGCATGTGAAGAGATTAATCCACTTTTTTCAGAGATGTCTAGATGAATGAAAATGGTAAAATGAAGAGCACCACTTATCTTAACAGCTTTACATTGCCACACCAAGGTCACCTCACACCATCTAGGGCATTATTTGGGCCTACCTACACATTATTTGTGCCTGTGAATGGACATGCCCAGGAAAAATTGCCTTCTCTTTGAAGTCCACCCAAATTCCCCTAAACACAGTTACTCACTCTTCTCTGCTGCCCCCAACACTTTACTTCTACTTGTATTGCAGGATTTTTACAGTTTGCCTTGTGTTCTAGTCAACTGTTAACATTCATGTTCTTGCTCCAGATCATGAGAATTTTGCACCAGGAATTGGACTTGATTAGTTTTGTGTTACTAGAACCCAACATTTTGCCAAGAATATTCCTTGGATCTCAATTAAGGGGCAAGTTATATGTACTGTCTTTCTGGTCCAGACTATAAACTCCTTGAGTTCTTGTTCTGTGTGTTATTTTATTTTGTGTTTCCAAACCCAGCAGAATACTAAAAAAGTTTAGAAGGAAAGTAAAGGTTTGTTCCTTAGGTGGGTAGATGGATGGAGAGATGCAGGACATGTGTATGAAAACAGCAGGAACTCAAAATAATAACCCAAAATATTTTTCCCAGAATTTATAATTTTAAAAAAATGCTTTCCTCCTTTAAACAGGATTAGGAAGACGTATTTTCTTCCCAAGCATCAAAGAACTCATGTAAAAAGAACATCAGATAATTTATATACAAATGGGAATCATGTAGGTTACGTTTCTTCCAAATTAAAGGTATTTTGTTTAAAGTTTAAGGAAAAACTGGAAATAAGTGTGGAATCCTAGCATTACAAACCATTTGATAATCTTTGAACTGCCTATGTCCAACCTAGTGATTAATGGTGACTCTAGTGCTCAGAGAGGGAAGAAGGAAGAAAAGACAAAAGCCTCCATTTGGTCTCTCCTGGACTGTGAGGTTCTGATGTATTGCTTTTGTGAGACCACAGGTTAAGAGGAGAATGAGCCACTTGGAGAGATCCATGATGTGTAGACAGGATCAGTAAAAGTTACTTGACTGCTTCTGAGCCTGAAGGTTCTGAGAAGTGTCACAGCAGACAGCATGGGTGCCACTGAGCATTTACCTCAACAGAGGAAGGGCTCTTTACTATGCAATCCTGTGATTCTTTAGCAAAAGATGTTTTGTTTGTTTGTTTGTTTTTTAGTCAGGAAAGCATGCTCAGCACCTGGACAGGGCGAGCTGAAAGTGTTGGTTAGTTAATGTTGCAAGAAACATTCAATGATGACAGATACTTGGAGGCAAGTACCTCAGCTTCTTTCCTCCTCAACTGAGGTGACTATGACATGCATTCTTCACTGTCCCTCAGATTCCCTGGCAGAAATGAGCTCCAGTTTCTATCAGAGGCAACTACCTTGATAGCGTTCTATTTCTTGTCTTACTCCCTTACACGTCTTACCTCTAATCCTTCACCGGTGTTTCCTGGAATCCCCTCCCAAATAGACCACTTGCCCACAACCCTTTCCTCACGCTCTGCTTCTCGTGGCATGAAAACCAAGAGAAGACTACATGTGTCAAGGTACATTCTTGAGAAACAGATGCCTCCATTAAGGTCAAGTCCAGGTGAAGAAGAAGAATCAGGAGTCTCTAGGAGGACAGATGGAGCTGGTGGTCTCTCAAAGAAGTCTTCTCATGACCAGCTGTGAATTATATTTTATTTCTGTTATCATTATGCTTTTCCTTGTGAGGTTCTATTAAATATGCCAGGCTAGAATCAAATATCCTTTACATAACTGAGAGAAGGATGCCTGCCCACTCTGTGTTAGAATAGAATAGTGAAAAATAATCATCTCTGGGGCTATTATGGGGTTGGCCATAGGGACTGGGAAGTTGTCTGAGGGAGAGGTGAACTTGAAGTGAAAGGAAGTAGAATAGCCAGTATGACTGCTCTTTCACTACTGTAATCCATGATTCCACTACTGTAATCTTGGGATATTTCAGATTAAAGAAGTCATCAGATTTCTTTAGTGTGCCCTCAGTTTAAATTCACTCTGTATGTAGTGGTTGCCTTGGCCCAGATCCAAGCCAGTGACTACGACTCTATTCCTCTCTTCTTCCATTTCAGCATGCCTCTCCCTGCCCCATCCCCTCATCACTGCCACTTTTCTACACTGCGCCCTTATTCTTTCCCAGTTATATAGACCCACAGCATTCTTAGTCCTATAAACTACTTAGCTCAGTCTGTCATGTTCTCAAAAGTGATTAAATGCAAACTCAACGTGGTTTTCAGCAATATGCTTTCAGTGGAAAGCATGTCCTTGGCTTAAAATATTTCAGTATGTTTTATTGTTTTCTAACATAAAAACCTTATTTATTTACCCCAAGAAACATTTTATCAAAATATTTATTTTGAACTGTTACACCTCCTGCATTATTCACTGAGCTTTCTGCTTAGTCTTCTAAGGCCAAACTCAAGGCTTCAGCAAGCTGCTTTTTTCTGGAGCTGGGGATCCCCTTCCAAGCTCATTGTTGGCAGAATTAAGTTCTCAAGACTGTAGAACTGAGGCTCCTTTTCTTTGCTGGATGTGAGCTGTGGGCCATTCTCAGCTCCTGGCTGCTCTCCAGGCAGATTGTCTATATGGGCTTGACCTAATCCCATGAGCTCTTTAAATCTGGGTCTAGATGTCAGAGACAGGAGTGAAATCCATCATATTCACAGTCTGGAGGATTATGTAGGATAAGCACAATAGGAAGTAGGGAATCTTGGTGGCCACCACAGAATTTTGCCTACCATTTATGATAAACCAAGAGTATAATAATAGTCTTCTTATCAGAAAAAAGATCTAGGGTTTTGGAAATTGTGCATGTGCAGTGGAACACTGTCATATATATCTAATAACTCAAAAAACAATCTTCAACTATCTGTAGATAAATACTTTAACTATATATATATTTATATATATATTTATATTTATATTCATATTTATATTTATATGTTCAGTAGATCTAGACCAATGACCTAGCACTGATCTTTACCCTGGAAATTCTCTTAACCTTCTCTGAAATTTTTTTCCTCAATTATTGGATAATAATGGATAATTATTATTAATGGATAATAATAATAATTATTATTATTATTAATGGATAATAATAATAATACCTCCTTTCTTTTTTGTTTTCCAGTACCACTGTCAGAATCAAATAATATATTTTATGTATATATTATGGGTATGAATCTCAATTTCACACTTTCAGACATTCAAGGAATGTCCCAATATTTTACATTACAATAATATAATTATATAATGCGTTATATGTTTTAAATCAACTTAATTTTATTTTCAAACCCCCATCAAGTCAGCAAGGAAATCACCTCAGTCATTATGGGAGCTCCCCTAGCCCAGCAGAGTGTAATGGAAAAGACTGATGGGGAGTCAAGCTCATGAGAATCACATCTTCAGTCATACTCTCTATCGTTATCCCCTGAGGCACACATTCTCCCTATCCCCCTCTCCCTATATTCTTCATCTGGCCCTGGAATGTTGGAGGACAGGGAGCTGGACCAGAAACATATTCCAGCCAAACTGTCCTAAATGTGATTCCTAAAACACAGAAATCTCCCCCATTCCAAGTCTTGCATCTTTGTGCATTTGGCTCCTACTGTCTGGAATGCCTTCCATTTGCTGCCCTGAGTCCAGGGCTATTAAAAATCCCAAAACATTCTTTAAGAATTTGATCAAACATTACCTCTATTAGATCTTTCTTGATCCACAGTGGTCTTGTCCCTACGCCTGTAAGTCCATATTTTTAAATCTATAGAAACACTTAATACAATGTATTACAGCTACTTGCATGTGATTGTCTTTCTTCCTTGCTAGATTCTGGGCTTCCTGAGAGAAGGCCCCTCTGTTCCTTAATTGTCATATTCCTTAAATCTAGCACAAAGCTCAATCCTGGTACACATCCAAATATATATTTGTTGAAGGAATCTCAGCATTTCCTCTTCTTCTGTGTTCTAAATCTGTTGAACTTTCAGTCCATCCTGTTGACCCAGTTCTGTTCTGTTCTTATGCCTTTGTGTATTATGTGTATGGGTATATTTGATATACCATATGCATTATGTATATTATATCGTGGGCAATACAAGGGAGCAAAACCCTTGTGTTGAAAACTAGTAAATGAGGGCAAGAATCTGGCATTTATCCCTCCTATCCTCAACAAGCTATTCTTCAGGATAATCAAATAGTTGATGAAGATATTTCTCTTCATAAAATGATAGACTTACAACATCACCATTTTGCAGCCACAAGGGAATTGATGGATCCCAGAAATGGCTGTTAACATCTATAAAAATAAAGAACTAAATATCATGTGACTCCAGGCATTCTTGCCGAAAACTGAACCTGAATCAGCCTCTAGATCCAGCTACCAGTTTATAGGATCCCTTTTGAAATAAACAAACTGTAATATATACTTATAAGGAAGGGATATTTGAAAGTGAAATCTTAAAAAGATATGCAAATCCAGTGTTATTACAAAGGCATCAGAAAGTGGGCTTATTAAATAAACTCATTTTTCAGCCTCATTTACAAGTTATGCAAATGTTTTTGTTGAAATGGCTAGTAACTTCTCATCAACTTCCTCATGAGATCAGGTTTTCTTGTAAACTGATAAAAAATAATACATATGACTATTTTAGTAAATGGATTCAAAGCCCATGAGAACTTTTTATGTATAAGATTTTTAACAGGTGAAAAAAAATGTTTCTAATACTTTTTAAAAGTTCAGAGATTAATATTTCTGAGTAAACACATTCGTACCACTTTCAGAAACAAAATGTCATTTTGTCATTTAACCAGGAAAAATCTCTTAACATTTTTTCTCAAAGTGATTTCTCCATCACAAATATTTCTTTGAATATCAGTTTTTTCTTCTAGAATAGGTGTGTGATTTTTTTAAAGTTATCTATTAAAATATGTGATATCCATGTATCATCAACAAATTTGGACTACTCTTTGACGTAGAATAAATGTGTAGATTAACTTTCAGTCCAACAAGACTTCTTTTTAAAAGTTCTTTTGAAGTATTTTGTCTCTCAGGTTTTGAGATGTTTATACACAAGTTTTTCATAACTACTTCCTATCTCACTACTAAGTATTTTAAAGATTCTACTGTATCTCAGATGTCTTGCTTTTCTTTTTTTAAGATTTTATTTATTTACTTGACAGAGATCACAAGTAGGCAGAGAGGCAGGCAGAGAGAAAGGGGGAAGCAGGCTCCCTGCTGAGCAGAGAGCCCAAGTAGAGCTCAATCCCAGGACCCTGCGATCATGACCTGAGCCGAAGGCAGAGACTCAACCCACTGAGCCACCCAGGGGCCCCTAGATGTCTTGCTTTTATGTAGAAAATAGTCTTTAAGAATTTATGCACTCACTATTCCTGGATTTGCACACCCTTTGGCCTAAATAGCTTACCTATAAAGGATTCGGAAAGCAATGTTCTCTGTGCAAGATCTCCCTGGACCATTTTGTGAAATTCCAGTAGAGAGCAGCTGCCTCATCAGTGGTTACACTTCACAGTTATTTCCATAAAACATTGTTTTTATTAACAAAATAATTTTCTGCTGAGAGTGCATCATCTTTGCTACATCTTTCCTTTGGTGGTTTACAGAAATAAGTAGTTCTTTGTGTATTTCATTGTTGAAGTCGAATTGAGAAAATGCTGTCAGCTGAGACATGTTAGCAACATTTGTGCCTTTCTCCAACTGCATTGCAAAATTCCCAAGCTGGGTGGCTTCTTTCTAATGCTCAAGTCTATCCATCTGTATCAGTCTTGTGCATCTTTCAATGATCTTATGACAAAGGCATGCATTTAAATATGTTACTACATTTTTATGTTCTTTTCTGTGTATTACTTTAGCCATTTTTGTTGTGGCAAGAAGAATAAGCATATCCTTAAAGGCATTTGACTTTCTGTTTTTCATTATTAAGTAATAAACCTCAAGGAAACATCCTTTAAATATTGATTGTTTTATTTAGCAAATTTTGTAAGGTATGATTGAGTGTCTTGCAATTGTAAGCAATTTGTTTTTATGTTCTGACTACTTCCCTCAAAATTTCACGTACTAACTACGAGGGAGTCAAGGCACCAGAAGCCATGGGGATAATTAGTAAGTCTTAATTTCCTTGCATTGGAGATCTTTGAGTTTTGTATTTTACCAACTTATTCCTTAATATTTTATCAACAGAAAATTTTATCAACAGAAAGAGAAGCTGTACTATTTCTCCCAGTAATCCGAGGTTTGTCTTGGGTGTTTGTGGTATCCCTAACCCCTACTGCGAGACCTCTCCTTTGTCTTGTAAGCTCCTCCTAGGTAGGGACCAACTTGTACTCATATTTGTAAACCTAGCTCAAAGTCCAGTGTTCAGCACAAGCTAAGGAATATTTAGAGAGTAAAAAATAACCAAACTTCTAGAACTTGATTAAGTTATATATATTCTCATTCTTTCAGCGGAGGAAATTTTGTCCAGTTTATTATACTTAGTTACTTTCTAGAGTTCACGTCCCTCCCCTTTTAGTAACATGGGTTATAGATCTGTCCGTTAACAATAACCTGTTTCATTTAGGTGTGCCTTATTTTACCATGATTCTTAAAAGCATTTGAAATCTGATTTAAAATGTTATAAAAATCTGCTATATTTAGAAGATAAACTGCAACCGTAAGGGAAAAAAGAAAAAGAAAAAAGAAAAAAAGACCTGTGTTACTGTTCTCGGTGCCACTTTCCAAATTTAAGGAGGCAAAAGGCAAACCAAATAAAACCATTACTGGGGCATGATATGGGCGCTTCCCTTCGATATTTAATGACTGCGACTAAAACAAATAATAGTTCTTTGCCCCCACTTAACAATATCATTAAGTTTATTCTCTAGAAACATGCCTGAAATTTAAGACTTCTCTATTATTAACCACTATTTATTGGCCTTAAGTAATAGACTTGGAGCTATAAAAAATAAGTCGGGGGGGGTAATTTCTACATTAAGGCTTTGCTGTGTAACTTGGACCAGGAGCTGAGTGGAAATGTTTCTAAGTAGAGATCCAATTTTAGCTATTAACTACATTTGTAGTTCACAAAGGTTAAGAAGCCAACAACCCCCTAAGTTATGACACTTGAAATTCCAAATTCTAGCCAGTCAATATTTATGGAGCACCCACTGTTTGGAAAATCCTGTCAAGGCACTATGGAGAGCTGAAAGCAAAGCGAACGTTTTGTGACCAGGAATGAACAATTCAGTTGGGACACCACCATGTCAAACCCTCCTTATCATTCTAGTCACTCTGGTATGAAGTTGAAGGGAACATTACCAAGTAAACTCATTCAAAAATTCATATTTTTCTACGATACTGAGGTCTTATCCATGATCCTGTCGCACCCTGAATGCTAACTGCAACTTCCTGGATAACCAGACACAGCTCGCTCATCATTTCCATCCCTGGTTGTTGGCGTTGGCAAGTTTCCCACGCTCTATTTGCATGAAGGCCCTTCATTCCCCTCCACGAATTATTAAGTGGGACTCAGAGCGCGGTTCCCAAAGACCAGACTGAAACTCTCAAACAAGGAAGGAGCGAGGAAAGCTGTTCCCGCATTTTGGGGAGGGTCCCTCAAAAATCAAAGGAGTAACCAATGATAAGCAAAAGGATCACCCCAACCAGAGGTTAATAAGCAGCTCTGAGCAGCAGACAGGACAGACAAGCATGCCAGAAGGGATGGAACATTCCATCTGGAAAGACAAGAGTGTCACAGAACAAAAGCACTAATTAAATGTAGATCCACAGGGTGCCTGGGTGGCTCAGTGGGTTAAACTTCTGCCTTTGGTTGAGGTCATGATCTCAGGGTCCTGGGATCCAGTCTCCCATCCGCTCTCTGCTCAGCAGGAGTCTGCTTCCCCCCTCCCCTTGCCTGCCTCTCTACGTACTTGTGCTCACTCTCTCTCTGTCAAATAAATACATAAATATACCTCTTAAATAAATAAATAAATAAATGTAGATCCAAAACCTGGATGCCTAACTGCACTAGTGTTGCAAGAAGGCCTTGAACAAGGGTATTTCTCTGGAAAGGTGTACGGAAGCCCACTCGTGGGAATTTTGACCTGTGGCCTAGGGGGAGGACATAATGATAGTAACATTTTAGTGGAGTTGGTGCAAACAGCGAGCCACCCTGAATCATTTTAGGGAATCGGAACAAAAACAAGGCCCAACAGGAACAAAGCCCCGTGCAGACAGGTAAGAGATGAGGCTAGCAGAGCTCAGTAGTAAGACAGAAAATAGCTTCAGGAAATTGTCGTGGACAATAAAAAATGTGTTATTTGGGCTTCCTCTGGGCAGAGGACAGTCTCGCATCAAAAACCCTGGAGAGGAAGTCCTAATTTAGAAAGCAGTTATTAGGTTGGTAAAAGGCAAGCTTTCTCTTTCTCTTAGGCCTTAACTCTAAAACTCAGAGACAGAGACGTTGAGCCTTCCTGCACATGTGGGAAGGTTGTTAGAAGCCTCGGCCTGCAACATTTCTTTGTTTGTTTGCTTGTTAATGGATCCAGTGGGTAAGTGTTCCATAGCTGGTACAAACTGAGGCTGAGAACAAGACTGATAAGTACTCTGCATCACTGAGCTTGTATTTGTTCTAAGGGAGACTTAATTTTTTAACATGTAAATCTCAAATAACTCAAGGATAACTAAAGATGCTATTAAGAAAGCGAAGCCGGGCTGGACAGGAGAAGGAATGGGAGGGGATGAGGGGCCATTTTAGAAAAAGCAGTCAGATAATAGTGAGAAGACGGCTTTAATGTTTCAGCAGTGAATTGGGCCAAAGCTCTGAGGACAGAGTGTTCTCGAGGAGGAAACCACAAATAAAAAGCCCCAGAGGCCAGCCTGTGCTTGGTGTGCTAGGGAAAGAGGGGGAGGTCAGCGTGGAGAGAATCAAGTGCTGGGAGAGGTGAAGGAGGCTGCAGAAGTGGCAGCAGCCCTGCCCTGGAGATGTGGATGGCGTTTTTAGGGACGGAGGTTTAGTTCCAGGTGCTGTGGGAAGCGGGGGAAGATTTTGAAATGTGAGCAATGTGATCTAATTTATTTCTTTAAAATTATCTCAATTTAAAATTTTTTTTTCTATTTTTATTTTTTTGCTTTGTGGTGAGCACTAGAGCTGGATCTGCGATGCTCTACTCCACTTTGCTCTCACTGATACCACCACGGCACAGACTGTATGCCCAATATTATCCTCAGTATTATTCCAGAATGTCTACCAGTCAGAGGTTTACATTCTTTCCAGGATATTACACTAAAGAACATTTTAGAAAGGTAATGAACAAAAACAGTCCTTAAAGATGCATTCCATGGAGAGAAAAATTTCAAGGCATAAAATGTTCCTAAAAGTAGTAAAGTTCTTCCGTTGGTACAGATTCTAGCAACGATGGACTACACTTCCTTCTTTAAAAAAAAAAAAAAAAAGAAAGAAAGAAAAGAAAAACAATTGGTGCCAAAAATTCCTAAATGGTGATTAGAATAAAAATAATCCATTGGAATGGAATTCTGGCAAAAGACCGACGCTTCCTAACTCGGGAATTGCCCCCTTCTTTTTGTGATACATTCTCCTATTGCACATCTCCTAGTACAGCCAGGGACATCTGTCATTTGCCACTGGACAAGCATCGTGATTTAAAAACAAACAACTCCTATTGTACCTGCTTTTCTGTTCATACGGTTCAGTCGCTTGGCTATGTCTCTATATTGTCAAAACTTCTAGTTAATTCTCACTACCAACTGATCCTTTTTTATCCTTCCATATCTATACTGAGAACTATATTTAGGATAAATAGATGAGCTTTCAGAAGACCAATTTTCACATGCAAAGAAAGAGCTGAACCTTCCCACTTAAAACTTTGTGACTTTGAGCAAATTACTTAATATGCCTGCATGTCAGTTTCTTCATAAGGCTATTAGAAGGGTTAAGGTGAAATAAATAAATGAATATATATATATATATATATATATATATATATATATATATAGCACATTCCAGCACTATATACATGGTAGATATAATAAATGATAGGTCTGTTGTAATAAGTTGTCAAGATAACAGTTACCAGTGTAGCCTACTATTTTGATGAAAAGAACACAGTGAACCTGTGTTCAAACAAAGAACACCAGTGAACAACTTCTGGTCACAGAACCATCTTAAGAAATTCAGAGAACCATATAAGAGGACTTATAAGAAAGGTCAAGAAGTTATTTGAACATGTGAATATTTTTAACTGAAATATACATAAATTCACCACGTACTAGCTCGAGTTCCACACGTGTATTTTAAAAGTTAAACAAAGAACGTAAAGAATACAATAATATGATTAAACATTTATGAGGAAGAACAATCTTTCAGGATGATTTCTCTCTGGTGATCTGTTTTACTTACATTCCTCTGTGGGCACACTTAAGTAAAACCCTACGAAATTCAGGAGATTATTTTTCCAAGGATTGGCATCTAGATTATTTTAAAATGACATTTCTTATTCTTAAAAAGAGATCACTTATTTTTTCCAAAGGAGTAAAACAGTTTCTTGGCCTTCACCTCTGAACTCTCACCTTCCCAAAAGACATCTCCAGCAATCTGCAAAGCCCACCATATGGAATGATTTAATTTGACAAAGGACAAAAATACCAATTAACTTTATTTTAATTGACTCAACTGTGTGATGTCTGGAAAAGTTGATGACTCAAAAGAAACTATGACAAGAATGTTTTCAGATCAGAAGGAAATTGCGAAACTTTTGGCTGGGCACCAAATAGGCAAACTTTGGCAACATCCTGTCATAAACACCAGGAAAAAATTGCGAGGTATGCAACAATTTATTCAGGACAATTTTTAAAGGGTTTCCATTGGATAAAATGGCCTTTACTTTTTCCATTTAATCTTGAGTGCCTGTCTGTGTTTAGTATTCTTCACAATGAACTACTAATTAGAACCAGACCTAGTACAAGCATCTCTGAAATTCTCCTCAGTGACTGCTGACCTGTGACACCCTTATGATTTCCACTGTGAGCCACTATTATGTACCCACTTGCCTTGAAAAAAAATAATAATGTTTTAGATGGATTGGGATTGAATTGCAAACTTGACTTCTGCCTTAGTGTGTGGAGTTTCAAGACCAGTGGGCATCATACTCCCTTAATGTGTGAAAGGTGAGCATACTCGAAGCTTTGTGTTAAAATAGTTCTGAACTTGGATTCTCGCACTCATCTGGAGCTCCATTTGAGTAACAGATTTTTTCACATGTTAACTGGGTGCCCTGGAGCCTGTTAGTTAACCTTTTCAAGACTCAGTTTCTGATCTGCAAAATGGAGTTAACGATATTAGTTCCTCTCATTGAGGGTTACAAGAAGGATAAAATGAAATAAATCATGTAAAGTGTTTAACCATAGTGGACCCAATTATATTAAGTTTTACAACATTGTCCGTTTAGAAGGGGAAAAATGATGTTTTCGTTTAAACATATGGGCCAGATATCCAACCAGATCAATAACTCTCATTACTTTGTAACATAGTTTTGCTTAAAAAAACGAATGAACAAAAAATGAAACAAATAAACAAAAAACAATCCCTTCTGGCAAACACTGGTTAGTTTCAGTCTGTGATGTGTATGAGAATTTCTTTTCAGCACTGAAATCAGTCAAAATGGCTGCACCAATTTTGTCTATAAACATTACCTGAGGTAAACTTGACTCTGAAATCACAAATCTTGTTGTTTGTTTCTGAAGCCTAATTCAACAGCAGTCAGGAAACATAGACCTACCAAGTATAAGAAAAATAATAACATTAATTTTTATTTAGGCCCCTCATTTCTAGCTATTAAGATTAATTACCTAAAAAATGATAAATCAATTATAAACGGTTCTCATGTCTAAAGAAATTAATATATATTTTAAAAAGCACAAAAGAAATAAAGCCAGACTTCTAAAAAGAGGCAAACTCTCTGGACTTCCTGGTGACAGGTGACCTAAAATATTATGCTGACTGTTCTCTAAATGTCAACCAGGAGACTCCACAGGACAATATCATCACACCAAACTTTCCAAAACAATTGAATCCAATGAGGCAAGCGAAATGATTAATCTGCATAGAGTGTGGAGGGGGAGTAAAAGTGATGCCAAAGCTAACAAGTTATAATAACACAAAGACATGTAGTTCCAAATTGATATCCTGCATAGCATCTAGGAATGAATAGAATCAAAATAATGACTGCAAAACTGCAAAAAAGCTGTCCCCTTCTGCTCTAAGAAATTTAATAGAAAAACTTAGGAGGTGTGAAGTTTCTGGATGGTTTTACAGGGACCTTCAGGAGTATCCCACAGGCTTGGAGACCTTTGGAAACGACACTACAGAGATGAAAATGTACAGTAACTAAAGCACTTTTCACTTTCTCAACACTTCCTCAGAGAAATATACTCAAATGCAGTGTCATTCAAGGGGAAATCAAATTTAATTGCTACGAAAAACTTACTTCCTAGCAAGCAGTTTCACTTCTGTCTTCAGACTTGGTGTGTAGATTTTATCTTTAGTTTAGATTTTATTTTTAACCTAGGCTCTTGATGATACCTTGAGGAAATATGACATAGCAGGAAAGACTCAAACCATAGACTTTATGTGGCTTGTAGCAACAGTTTTTCTTAATTCAAGTTGGTCTCTTCTCCTAACTTATATCTTGATGTCAGTAAGGCAAAAAGTAAGTCAAGGATGCTTTTGTACTGTGACATAATAAAAGAAGATGCTTAAAATATTTGGGAAATGATCAAGATATGGATTTTATAATGCAGTAATCCCAAGTAATTTTGATAAACAAGAAAGATAATGGTATTTTCTGATACACAAGGAATGGATGTGTCAATATTTTTACATTTTTAGTTTGTCTAAAAGGAGTAAATACACTTGGCAGAATGCTCGATATGTTATATACCCACAAATATATATAAATATATATTTATAGTTATGGAAAGAAGCAAGAAAGGAAGGTAGGTAGGAAGGAAGGAAGGAAGGAAAAGAGAAAGAGGAAGAAAGAAAGAAAGAAAGAAAGAAAGAAAGAAAACATGCATACACACACACTTAATTTGTGTTAACAGTTGCATAACAAACTATTACATTAGGTAGTATCTATTCACTAATTTCCTATAGATCGAAATTCACATTATTTGCATGTAATGCTGTAATAAACATTCTTACACCCAAACCTTTATGCACTTATATGAACTTTTAAAAGGGGAGTTATCAGATCAAATGGTTCAAATATTTGTAAACTACTAGAAAACCCCTAGGTACATCCATATTCAGACTCAAGTTAAAAAAAAAAATATCTCAGTGAAGTAAGTTCAGACCTGAATAAAATCCTCAGGATATAGCAGAACACAAATACAAAGTAGAGGCAATGAGACATAGATAATGTAATGAAATAGTCTAATGTGTCGTATTGGAGAATCAGAAATGGGAAACTCAGATAATACAGGAGAGGCAAATTTTGAAGGGAAAGTGGCTGAGGTTACAGAACTAATGATAGATATAAATATGTAAGGTTTGGAAAGTCCACAAATCTACAACCAGGGCTATCATAATAAAAGTAGAGAACACACACACATACACACACACACACACACACACACACACACAAATGTAAAGCAAGTAGGGAAAAAAGACAAATAATAAAGAAGGAAGTAAAATTAGACAGCAAACATCCAAAGAGCAACATCTAAGGGAATGCTGTGAACTGAAACACAGCATAAGTTAAAAAAGCACAGGGTTTTGAGTTGAGGGTAAACTCAGTTTCAGCCAACATTAAGAAGCAACTTCCAAAATAAACTAACATGAACTTAGACCTTATCTGTAGAAATCTAGCAACTATATTACAATAAGGGGAAAGGGTTTAGAATTGCTATACTATTTACTTGGTAAAATTACCTTAGGATTATGGGGGTTAGTACCATCTTTGTTTCTAGTAAAAAACCTCACAAATTCTGTTATTCTAGGAGCAGAAAAAGAAATTAGGGATATTTAACAGAAGTAATAGGTGGAGATCATGATAGCTATTTTCAGTTAGGTCTCAATGAGAGCTAAGACAAATTAGATATGTCTTCTATGGGATAGTTTTGAATGATTGTCACCCAGAACAGGAATTGAATATGTTTGTACCTAGAACTACATGTATATTGTCAATGTTTTGAAGAAAAATAACCTGATTATTAGAACTAAACAAAAATGGAATGAACTCTTTCAAAAGATAGTGAATTTCTATCATTAATGGTATTCCCAAAAAAACCCAGAAGGCGTTCGGCAAGTAGGCTATACAGAGAAGTATATGGGGAAAAAAGAAAAAGATAAAGCTATAAGTCATGTGTTAGTTGGCCTGGAAGGAGTTGAGCCTCCACCGAGGGTATCTCTCTAAAAGAAAAAATAGAAATGAGTGGAAACTAGCTTTCACAATATCCCTTTTAACCCAGCAAAGACCTCAGCATAGCTTTACCATCAAATCAACGCAATCAAAATGGAATAGTTAAATATTGCTGCTTTTTTCCTAAATTTAAAAGAAAAAAAAAAAGTTCCTCCTATGTATATGGACTTTTAGTTAAAAAAAAAAAAAAATCTTGGGTACATTTACTCACTTGCCTGAGGCACATCAAAGAAAAAAAATAGAGCTCTAGGGACCAATGACAATATTGGGAGTGCCGATTTCCATATTTTCACCCTGATACTTTGTGAACTACTGTATATTATTTCTTTTGATGAAGTTAAATCATTCAGTGACATGGAGGAAAGGGCAATGGGACCTGCTGAGTTGAAATTCTACACAGCAGAGAGGCAGTAAACTCAGGAGAGATGTCACCTGGATTCAAGTGCTCACTCTGCTATTTGTGAGTTCACTCGCTGTGTGACTTTAAGTAAGTGACTTCATGTCCCTGAGCCTCAGTTTTCCCAACTATGAAATGAGGATCATAGTAACTACCTTGCAGGGTTACTGGGAAGCTTAAATAAGAGGGAAAAATTCTAGCTCCTTCCTGGTGGAGAGTTAGTATTTGATATGTGTTAGTTCTCCCATCTTCCACTAATTGAGTCTTGATTTATTTGTTTGTTTTTAAGAAATGAACAAGACCATTTCACAAGACTAAGCTGTACCAAGGTAAGAATCAAATCTTGGCTGTGTACCATTATATACCCAAGGCATGGCACAAAGTAGGCACTTAAAAATAAGTCAGTATTATAATGTATAATATTTTAATTATATCATTCATTTGAAAAAAAAAGTTAAGATCAAAATTTCCCAATCACCTTATGACTTGCTTTAGTATGCTAAAGCAATGACGCTGTCTCAAAATTTAGGAAATAGTAACTTCTTTTTGTACTTTTAAATGCTATGTCCAATAGGAGCATTTTCCAATTTAAGAGGCCACTTACTCTATAGAACAATTTCTTGGAACAGGCCAAAACCCCCAAAGCCTTAACATCTAACCAACAAAGGCTGCCTTTTAAGTGTGTATTTGTAGATGTCATTTTTAAAAAAAATCAACTTCCCACTTCAGCATAAGAGTCGAGGACCACATTTCCAATAAAATCCATCTGGTTTGCATTGCATTTCAGAATTCAAAACCAGGTGTCTTTCATGTGTGTTTAATTTTAGAGGGAGAGAGTACCATAAGACATAGAACGATTTGAAGTTGTTTAATAACACAGATAAAGGATATGCTGATACTGTATTGCCAAAATACAATTACTTCTTGTTGTTGTTCTTATTGTTGTTGGTATGGACTGAATTTAAATTTTCTTTTAAATTATAAACTTGGACTCTAAGACAGTAAGCATCATTTTAGGTACACGTTGAACTTATGTACATTCATAGATGTTCGTAGACTGTATGCGCTTAATGAGAATTTCAGAAACTAGACCCTTCCCCCCAAAAGAGAGAGCAAAGAGGAGGGAGGGAAATGGGAAAGGAGAGAAAAATCCTTCTCTAACATCTTTGTCAAACAATTACTCACCCTTGGGAAACATGGTTCAGTTTTTTTTTTTTTTTGATAGTGTAAAGTTTAAACAATAAAAATTATTATACTAGTTAAAGAAATCAAGCTGTCTTGGGGGAAAACTTTTTGATAAATGAAAACCATTTCATCTCCTTGTGTACAGAATACTATAAAGTGATTTCCCCTGGGAGAATAAGTCCACTTTTAATGAAAATAAAGCTTATGCTATGCTTCCATACACAGTGTTTTCAGACTTGCCCCCAGTCATCAGAAAATCAGTAATCATATACAACTCTCCAGTGTTAACATGATTTATGACATTTTATTTGCTAAAGCAAGTAAGTGCCACCAAAGATGTGACTGTCGAAGAGAGATTCCTTATTTTGAAAAATCACTGACACTCAAAAACTTAATTTTTCTTGAAAATGTTAGTCGATAATGATTTTTCTTGAACATCCTTAAACAGAAGTTGACATGGACATAATGGTACAGGCATCTATGTGGAAATAAGATAATCCACATTAAGACTATTTAAACTAATTAATAATTACCCTAAAAGTATCATTTACTTCAAGGCAACTAACTAGCTCTGAATCAGTATTTCCTCAACATTATATGTTCTGCCTTTAGGATGAGATTTGAACAACCCAGTCCTTAGTTGATATACACAAACTCTCTATGTTCTTAGTTGAAAAGTAACACTTCTCAGACTGCAAAGATACAAATGCTAAGTTTACCAGGTATAATGATTCAGATCATGTAGTTAAAAAAAATCTATTTATCATCTTGTTTTATATTATGCAAATCAGATATATAAAAACACCAGAAAATATTTTGGTTTAAGACTTTTGTGGGGGAGGGGCGCCTGGTGGCTCAGTGGGTTAAAGCTTCTGCCTTCTGCTCTGGTCATGATCCCAGTGCCCTGGGATCGAGCCCCACATCGGGCTCTCTGCTTAGCAGGGAAGCCTGTTTCCTCCTCTCTCTCCGCATGCCTCTCTGCCTATTTGTGATCTCTGTCTGTCAAATAAATAAATAAAATCTTAAAAAAAAACAAAGACATTTGTGGGGGAAATTGCTCAAGCACCTTCTTATATTGAGTGACTCATGGTTTTAAGGGTTGGGGAGGGGAGGCTGTGAGAGCTCTACTACAGACCCACCTCTTGGGTGCATTGGGCAGCTTATACCCACCATTAAGAGTGGTGCAGCACCATGTTTCTTTTTTTCTTTATTTCTTTCTTTCTTTATTTATTTTTTTTTAAGATTTTATTTATTTGACAGAGAGAGATCACAAGTAGACAGAGAGGCAGTCAGAGAGAGAGAGGAGGAAGCAGGCTCCCCGCTGAGCAGAGAGCCCGATGCAGGCCTCGATCCCAGGACCCTGGGATCATGACCTGAGCCGAAGGCAGAGGCTTAACCCACTGAGCCACCCAGGTGCCCAGCACCATGTTTCTATGCATTAGTAATATATCCGACAGCCTTTCAGGGAGCCGAGCTCTGTGTTCTGTTCATTCACGCAGTGCAAGCTCCACGGCTTAGTAGGTATGTGACACTGAGAAATAACGTCACCTCTTTAAACTTCAACAGTATTAAATAAGACAATGTATGACATACACAGAGCTCATTTTCTGGTCCATAGTAGTCATTCAGTATACTAGGTGGTAGTATAATATAATAATAGTAATAATAATTGCTATTATTTTTATTAAGCCCCAACCCAAGAGGAAAATTATTACTTAATGGGCCCCTATCTGAGTACACAGGGTCAATTATAAGGATTGTCAACCAACAAACTTAGACATTTGCAGTCATGTTCAAATTATAGAATAAAGAAACATTCTTACAAGCTAAGTAAGATTAAGGATCACATTTTCTTTTAAGAAACGCAGAAATAAATTGGACTTTTCTAACTATCCCAGTTTAAAGACTATAAGCCTTATTAAACACAGTAAATAATGGCTTTCATTAATGTGATTTATTTAAATGTAAAGAAACTGGAGAGATGCACAGCCTGAACTTATTATAAATCCCAAACTTCTGAACTGCAGAAAGAATGGTATAAGCATATAGTCCATACCCCAAAAGCAGAAATCAATGTTTTAAGTGTTGAAGCAATTTTACTAACACATGGAAAGGATTTTTTTTCCAGACACATTGCAAAGATTTGAAAATAGAGATTAATAACAGAAATATAACACAACCCTAAGGTGAACTTGGTAGGTAAACAAGGACTGAAAAGGTCAGAGAATTCTTTCCTTATGACCTGATTCTTCACTTACCTTAGTCCCCGAGGGATCTGCGGATCTTGTAGTAGTTGACTTGTAGCAACTGAGGTGGTCATCAAGTTTTTCACTGGCTAAACACTTACTGAGTATCTACTATATAGTCAGACACTATGCCAGACTGCAGAGACACAAAGAGGACTAAGATGCTTCTGCTGTAGCTGCCTTAGAACCTGGTAACATCCAGTGGCTCTAGAAACAGGCAGATGAAGAGTTACTGTCCAGCACATCAACAAGAGTTATCAAAGAGCTATCACAATGCATGGTGCCCTGTCCATCTGCAGGAAGGGGCAGTCCAGTCTACCCTACAGAGAAATAACTTTATATTCAAGATGTAACACTTGAACCAGTGGCTTTGGAATAGCTCTCTGGGACAATCTGGTCACAAGTGGTGGGCTTGAAATTGTCTTTGCATAGCACTTATATAAGATTGATAAAATGACAGTTGTTCACAAGAGAAAAAAATATGGAGGAGACATAACAGATATGGGGGATGTGAGGGCAAAGTCACTCCAAATCTCCCTCCCATCTTAGTGATACCACTAATTTCAATGAAGTACTTAAGGATGAACAGAGGTTTGCAAGATTGAAATAACAAGCAAGGCCAGCACTGGCAGAAAAGCAAGAGGAAAAAAATAAAAAAGACTTGGAGGAATTACAGTTGTTTAATTTGGTGAGGACTGTGCCTCATTCTGGCAGTAAATTAGAATCTCTTGATGGTATTTTTAAAATAGAATAAAATAGAATTTTTATTTATTTTTAAAATATGATATAATAAAATAGAATCTCTTGATTGGTATTTTTTAAAAATACCAATGTCTAGGTTTCACCTGAACCCAATGCTTGGGTCTTGGCATTGGTCCCTGTTAAAAGCTTAGAAGGTGATTCTGAAGTACAGCCAGACTCTAGAACTAGTGCTCTAACAATGCATATGGGGGAGGGGAAGTGGGGTGCAGAAGTAGCAAAAAGTAATGCTAGAGATGGGCACCCCCCTTTCAGATTTTGAAAATTAGATCTCATAAGCAAAGCAGAGAGCTCTTCATTAGTTTTTAAAGGGAAAGTGGTATGGTAGGATGGACATTATGTCATTTGGGAAGAAGTACAAAGATTGAATTGAGTGGGAACCAAGTTAGAGGCAAGGAGACCAGAGTTTAGTGATTCCAGTTAAGGGATGATACATGAAGTATCAGTGTGGGTGCAGAGAAGTGGCAGTGTGGGTGCAGAGAAGGGATGGGCTTGAGAGATTTAGAGGATTTGAGAGATTAGAACTCATGTGCCTGAGAATGTAAGAGAAAGAAAAGTCAAGGAAAAAAAAAACTAATTTCAGGTTTGAGCAATCTGATAGATGGTTTTTCCAAGCACCAAATCATCACATACAGAAGAGACTGGGAGGGACTGGTGGAGGTAAGGAGACGATTGAGGCAATAGACAATTTGAGTTCAAGGCATCCGGGAATAGCCCTGGGAAATGCTGGCACTTACCAAGCATGTGTAGATGTTTGGTGGTACTCCGAAGAGAAGCCTGGGATGGAGTCTTGGAGGTAGGGAGATTTGGATAGCAATGTTGAAGTCTCAGCTGAGGATGACCTCCCCTGGAGTGAGTATGGCATGAGGAGAGATGGCAGAGGGCAAAGCTGTGGAGAAATGTGGTTTTAAACATCTGCTTCAATGAAGGAACAGCTCAGAGCCATATAATACTTCATTTGAGCAAGGAATCATACACAGTATCACAGTAAATAAAACATTACTGGTTGAAGAATGTATATTGCAACTCTGCAAATTAAAATGCAATTTTTAAAATCACCTATGTACTTAACTACCTTCTTCTCTCCTTTTAAATCTGAACAGCATTTTTTTTCCTAATAGCACAACCTTTTTAAGAATTGTTAGGTTTAATAAAACAATTTTATACAGCATCTTAGAAGTAGGAATCAAGAGTCTAAAGAAATAACATTGTTTTACTAATTTATATCATTGCTGGTAATCAATCTTAAGGAATAATTATAAAAACACACAACTTTTAATAAAGGATATTTAATTCACAGTAACACTCGTATTTAAGATATTATTTATAACAGTGAAAACCATCAGAAACAGAAGTACTTGTTATTTGCATGTTAATGAACCAGTTAATTAGTGATGCACAAAATGGCATATTTTTATATTATAATAATTGGAAGAACGGGTTCTGAAATAAGTTTTTACTGCCTGTTGTTGCCTATGTGACTGGGAAATTACTAACTTCCCTAATCTTTCCTTACATTAGCTATAAGAAAAGGATAGTAATAACTATTGCAGAGGCTTGCTCTGAGCATTAACTGGGGGAAAATTAAAAGGAAAACTGCTCACATCTATTGAGTGCTTGCAATAATCCAGGCATTCTTCCAAGTATTAATATTTTACATATATCTTAATATTAATCTTCATAAAATCCTCATTTTAAAGATGAAGAATCTGATGTACAGAGGGTTGAGCAAGGTCACACAACTGAAGAATGTAGGAGTGTGGATGCTTACCAGACAGACTCCAAAAGCCTGGCCCATAACTGCTGGGTGTCTGACATCTGGGAGGACTCAATAAACACAGATGATTATTGCCATTATTATTCATTTAAAAGATCATAAAGAAATAACGAGAATAAAGAATGTTTGTCTTTGGGTGGTGAGCCTATAGATACTAATTTTATTCTTATTCTTCTATTTTTCTGGGTTATTTTTAATTTTCAATTTTTAACTCTCAACCTTATATTACAAGAGAATAAAAGAAAACTTAAAATAAGTTAAACACAACAAGAATCTGAGTTCTACTTCTTCTTCTACCACTGTTGAAAGTAATTTTATTGATTTGTTCACTTCAGCGTTTCTTCAGTATTCTTGAACATAAAAAAGGATGATATTTAACTCTGACTTTCAATATTCTTAACAATGGAATTCTTTAAGCAAATACATTTAATTTTTTATCTTATTTATTTTTTAAAAATATTTTATTTATGTATTTGAGAGAGAGAGAGAGCATGAGCAAGGGGTGGGACAGAGTGAGAGGGAAAAGCAGACTTCTCATTGAACAGAGAACCCAATGCAGGGTTTGATCCCAGGACCCTGAGATCAAGACCTCAGTTGAAGGCAGATTGCTTAACTGACTGAGCCACCCAGACGCCTCAAGAAAATACATTTTAGAAGCCTACTAAACAAACCAACTCATATATTTTCTGATTGTAGAAGGGAGATGTAGGAGATTTAAAGAGGAGGTAAACAGAGTGGGGAGGCCTGGACTATCATACCCCTAAAACACACACACACACACACACACACACACACACACACACTCAAGGGAGGTTTAATTATACTGCAGCAAAAGCAATCTCAAATTCTCAGTTGGTTTTACCAACAAGGGTCTCTTGCTTGTGCTGTATGTCTAAGATACGTAAGTGGGGGTGATGAGAAGAGGAAAAAATGGAAGTGGCGGATTAAGCTCCATGGCGTCACTCAGGGATCCAAGTTAAAGGAGACTCTTCCGTCTCATGGCTGTGCCTCCAAAAGTTCATGGACTTCTTGGTTGTGAGGAAGGGTAAGAAAGAGACTAGATAATAGCCTTTATCCTCCTTTACCAGGCTGTGAGATATGACTTCTCCTCATATTTCCATGGCTGGTACTGGTCACATTGCTCAGCCAATTGTGAGAGGTCTGTGATGTATAGTCTTGCTGGTGCCTGGCAGAGGAGGAGAAGCAGTTACTGAAGAGACCCAACACTTTCCTCCGCACACATCAAGGAGGCCCAGAAGGATCTTCAGAGCACAGTCTTACCCCATCACTCAAGAGATGTTCAATCTCGTTCTTCCTACTCAAGTAGTCTGAAAGTCTTCGAGGTCCATGAAAACTTTCAATACTGCCCCTCTTACAACCCTGATATGAAATGCGAACATGATTCTAGGTTACATTGCCTCATCAACCCTTGCTGTCCTTACATTCTTAGGTATAAACAGATGTCCATTTTCATTTCTCATGTGAGCACAACCAATAATGTGGTTCTGCACTTTGTTTTTCAGTCAGTGTCACCTTCCAAATGAAAGAGGGATTTGATAAGAACAAGGAAGTCTATGTTCAAATAAATATCAGAAATATAGAAACAATTAGGTTTATTAATTGCAGAATTACTTGTGTTTAATATGCATTTACAGTTATAATTTTCCATGAGGTGGTTATACTACACAGCATTTCCCAGTATCCAAACTCATTTCTCATCAATTCTTATTGAAAAGTCTCAAATCTCATACTTCCTAGAACACACTCAAGAAAATGTCACATATTATAAAATATGTTATCTTCAGCACAACCAATATTATGATGCTCATAGATGTGCTGTGAACCATATTTTGGCTTATCTTATTGTTTCTAATGCCTTCAACAGCCATAGGAGTGAGATATAGGTAAGCAGATCCCCAAATCCCAAATTACACATGATAGTGGGTATGAGGCTGATTAGCAGTGTTGCCCCCGACCTAATTGTAATGATGTTACATAAAAATCTTTGCATGGTGCTATGCAATAGGGGAGCTAGTTTTCAACACTAACCCTGATAAGTGAAAAACTCTCCCATCTAAGGGAGGAGAGTGAACCATCCTCTGTGTCAACAGAACACATCCATCAAAGAGAAGACAAAAAGAACTGAGGATTCAGGCCCCAGAGAGCTACATGGCATTAAATGCCATGCAAATAAATGCCATGCCTGGGATAAGCCAACATTTTGTAAAACCTTTTCAAGACAGGATTCTGAATAAACAAATTGATCAAGATTGGGTGGCTTTTTGTAAGTATATAAAGGAGGCCTGAAAATAAAGGGCCTCAAAAAGAGATGTTACAATGTCAGCCTAAATGGTGATATTTTGTAAGCCTAGAATGTCATGTGTCACAAAAAAAAAAAAAAAGAAAGAAAAAGAAAAAAAAATGGGTTTAGCAGAATTCAATAGATTAGCACACTTTTGAACAGAGTTTATACCCCTAAACACATTGACCATGAGCTTCTGATGACTTACTTATGAGAGAAAGGTAACAGTTTTATTAGAACCATCTCTGAAACAAAACAGGAATTATGAACAGAGTCCAGGAGTGGCCCCCTCCTGACTAGACACCTTTTCCTACACTGGTCGCCAGAGGCATGCCCACCCACTTGACACACTAGGCAAAAATGCTCTTTGTTACTTGATACACCTTAGCCCTAAGTCCTTCTTCTTCACAAGCAAAGAAAGGCACACTTGCAGAGATAACTTAAAAGGTTTGAACTTGTTACAGAAGCTGAGCTTTCTGGAAAGATCATTCTTAATGTCAGAAGGTCACAGTACATCAGGGTTATGATTGACTCTAGTTTATAGTCCATTGTACATGTTACCAAGAATCTAGAGTGAGCACTGCCAGGGCTCTCCAAAAGGTTAAGCATCTGAAGGCTTTCTACCACTGTGGCTTATTCATGAAAACACGTGGTCGACTCCAGTACATTTTTGACCTGACTATTCATTCGTGAATTAGAAAATGGACTTAAATAATTTCCTTTCAAAGTATGTGCTTTATAATTTTCATGTCACATGATTACACTTTTAGGAGTATAAATTCTATTTTAAATATTTTGGAAACTACAGTTTTTATTATTCCTTGCTATTCCATACATTTGATCTCAATGCCTATGTTTTTCTTCAAATCCCCTCTAATATATTTATGTTTTGAATGAAATGAAATATAACTACATGCAGATATAGAGAGTGAGAGATGTGACCTCAAACAGGAACATGATTCTCTTTTCACAAATGCAGGGATAGCCAAATATATATTGGCTCCCTCTGGGCAGGAACTATATTTGTCTTGCTTGCCAGAACAGACCCTACAGTAAGTACTCAATAAATATTTGCAAATTATTTAAGCAATTGCCTAGGAAAACATAGAGCTAGAAAAAATTCTTTTTCATTAAATTTCTGTAAAACTCTACCATCAAAGATAAATTATGATTAAGAGCTTGGAATGAGTCAAACTACTTTGATTGAAATTCCAACTCTACCGTTAAATATCTCTGACTTCAAGCCTTAAGTTTACACCTTTCTATGCTTTGGTTTTTCTTGCCTTTAAAATGCAGAAAACAGTAACCCTAACTCCTAGAGTTCTCAGGAAAATTAGAGTTATAACGAGGATCAGTACTGCAGGGTTCAAGTATTCACTACGTAAGCATGAGGTCCATGTTCACTACTATCACTACCACTATGATAACTGTGACTCCCAATGCCACAGTTTCTTTGCTTATGAAGCAACGTGTCTGGATAATGGGTAGCTTTCAAACACTTTCAGTATGCCTATTATGGTTCCATTAGAGAAGCAAACCTCTCTACGTGATGTGGAATAAGGGTCTTATTTTCAGTATTATACCATATACCAAGATCTGAGCTGTGAGGCAGTCTATGGAAGGCTGTTGCGTCCATGACTGGCAGTGGGCCTGAAATGGCTGTAGCTCAGCGGAATCAGCAACTGGGAAGAATCTTAAACATGAAGCAAGGAGGGCAACAGAAACCCATGAGGTCAAGCTGTAATTCACCTATGCATTTTGGCACCTCCAACTGTGATGATGCAGATGACCTATAGAAGAAACTACCCCACCTTACCACAGCAGAGTTGCATCATGGTTGGTCCAGGACATGGGAAATCTGAAGGAGTTGTGGGACTAGTTGTTGTCTTGTGTAAATAAGGTAATCTCATAGATTACCTTATTGTGTTGGCCCCTTCACTGAACCTTAGAGTATGATGATACTTCTCCATTTGCCTGCCAAGTTTACAGCCAACTTCTCTTGTGGCTAGTCCTAATTTGGAACTAGACAAGGGAGAACTACTAGAAAACATAGTTCTAGTTAGGCTATGTTGACACAGCACAAAGACACTGCCTTTAGCAGCTGACAGCTATCTTTAGTTGAGCTCTCTTTCTCTGGAAAATGAAGAACAGTGTGTAAAATATGTTGGATACATCCTATCATATCATGAAGCTAAGATGTCAGTTATGCGTGAGACTGCTAAGTAACATAAAATTGACTTTCTAGTCACAACAATACAAATTATTAAAATCAACTCTAGGGATACCTGGGTGGCTCAGTTGGTTAAGTCGCTTCCTTCAGCTTAGGTCATGATCCCAGAGTCCTGGAATTGAGTTCCACATCAGGCTCCTTGCTCAGCAGGGAGCCTACTTCTCTCTCTGCCTCTGCCTGCCACTCTGTCTGCTTGTGCTCTCATTCTTTCTCTAACAAATAAATAAATTAAAAAAATCTTTTTTAAATAAATAAAGCTGCAACTTAAAAAATAAAATAAAATCAACTCTAGATTCAATCATTTTTTAATTTTCAATTTTAATCTGACAGACCACTCTGAATAACCATATAGACAACAAATGTCCTAATAGTGACTATGTCAAAGTTTCAGTCCAATGGTGGGGAGTAGGAAGGAGAATATGAATGCTTCCTAAATCTGATCAACTTGTGATTACAGGATTTAAATACATTCAATCTGTGAGATTTATATTTGCACAATATGTTGTCTTCACTTTTTAAAAATCATGATCTTGATGGTAAAGATAGGTTGTTTTCCTAATAATTGTTAGACTTAAAAAAGAATATTTAAAATATGAAATGATAATTCCCATGAATCAAAATGTATGGAATGAAAACATTTTCATAGGGCACACACTCAGGATGCAGTATGTGTGTGTGCCTGTGTGTGTGCCTGTTTGTGTGTGTGTGTGTGTCTTTGTATAGATTTTAGGAGTCATCTAGGATTTAGATACGATCTCTAGGGCCAGCAAACTTTTTCTGTAAAGAACCAGATAATGAATACCTTCAGCAATGTGGGCAATATGATCTCTGTCCCAAGTACTCAGTTCTACTACTGTAGTGTAAGAGAAGCCATATACCATACATAAGTGTATGGGGATAACTACATTCCAATAAAACTTTACTTTTAAACACCAAAGTATGAATTTTAGGTAATTTTCACATGTTACGAAATATTATTCTTTAAAATTTTTTTCAACCATTTAAAAATACAAATGTCATTCATAGATCCCAAGATGTACAAAAAGATCAACAGGCTGGATCTGGCTCATAAGTCATTTTTTTACCAACCCCTGACCTATCTCAATGGAAATCATTAACCAATTAAGAAAACTAAAACATTTTATCTAAAAACTGCAAATATTTAACTAAGTTTTCTCATGTAAAAATAGATTTAAGAAACTTGAAATTTTTTAAATATCCAACTAACTTTCTATCATTAAAATACAATGATTGAAAACTCAAATCCACTTGGATAATCAAAATTGCAATATTTAATTTCCATGGTTGTACCAAAATAGTATATATGCTTCATACACATGTTACTGGGCTGAAAAATCTATTATTTTATTAAATAAGAAAAATAAACTTTTGTATTTGAGTTTGTTTTTAAATCAATAAAGGCCTTTCACAGAGTTAAGATTACTTCTTGGCTGCATAGGAGCCTGTCAAGAATAATTAAATAATCTCTTGTCACATCATCACAGTTAGTTGTTGAGTATCTTGCTTTTTCTATCTTATGGAAAAAATGAAAACCTAAGCATTCTGCCAATATGTTTTTTTCCCTAGTGCTCCAAAAGTTTACAAAGCCATCAGTTGCCATAGAAGCAAAAGCATATAAGTTGTAATGCATAAAATATGTCCAAACATGGTATGGATTATCAGATCAATCTAGTGTGTAAGAAAGGCCTTCACAACCCTGCCAGTTGATTATGGGTTTTGTGTCCCATGAGGGATAAGCTTGGTATTCCACGAGGAAATATCATATTACGGTGTTGATTCCATTGTGTTTATCTTCAGCAAGTGTTCTGGGCAATGTTATCAGAGACAACAATGTTTTAAAAAGGGTTTCAATCTCTTAGCAAGAATCAGACTACAAATAAATCAAGATTTAAATTTCCTCTAAAATGAATCTGGAATACAATTTAATATATATTTCCAAAGAGGAATAAAATTCTCTATTAAGTTCTTGTTAAAAATCCTTTGTCTATTTAAAAAAAAAAATCCTTTGTCTATAGCCATGTATTCTAAAATTATGTGTTTTATGCAAATTGAATAATAATAATATACAATGTGAAGAAAACATTTCATCAGAATAATTCAGTAATTAGTGTAGAAGACTATAATCCAAAATATTAATAATTAATAATTAGTGTAGAAGACTATAATCCAAAATATCACATTATTTTATTTCTCTAAAACTCAAGTATGCCTAACTGGCTTTTATTTATTTATTTTCCAGAACTCATCTATTTTGGTCCTTTAGTATTTCTTTATTGAAATCTTTTTATATTTATGAAAGTAAATTGGTTACTAAAAATATTTACTATTATGCACCACTGGTTTTCCCTGGAAGCAAGCTACATAAGTATTGGTCTGCATCAAATTATAGAGAAAGAAACAAAAGGCCATAGGTTTTAAAGTAATGCATCAGGAAGTCAAAATATTTAGAGGGATTTAAAGTTAAGACAATGTGAATAAAGATATACTGATAAAATATGGTATTTCAACCTATTCATTAAAAGTGAAAAGTGAAGAAATGGCCAATAAAATACAGTTTTTAATTCTTTATTTATTCTTTATTGTTTTCTAATTCTTTATTGTTTATCCAATAAGGGCTTCTTATAAGGATGAATATATGATAAGCAAAAGTTTAAATATTGGGACACCTGGGTGGCTCAGTGGGTTAAAGCCTCTGTCTTCGGCTCAGGTCAGGATCCCAGGGTCCTGGGATCGAGCCCCGCATTGGGCTCTCTGCTCTGAGAAGAGCCTGCTTTCTCCTCTCTCTCTCTGCCTGCCTCTCTGCCTACTTGTGATCTCTGTCAAATGCATAAATAAAATCTTAAAAAAAAAGTTTAAATATTTGCACTATAAAATGTGATATGTATTCATAGGAAATTCTACAGAAACAAGAAGAAAACGAGTATGAAAATTCTTTTCAAAAAGATACCATACACCAGAGATGAGAAGTCACATAATTGCAAGTACAGTCTCAAAACAAATTTTGTTCATCACCCTTATACCTAAATATATCTATGACATCTCACCATTAATCTATAATTACCTATCTATTGTAATCTTTCTTTCCACAGGGGTTATGAGATGATTACTTCTTTCTCCTCCATAGAAAACTTGGTCAGCCACAAGAACATTTTCATTCTAACACTTTTAGAAGTCCTCTAAAAGTATCATTGTATCATTGGTCCTCTCTGAACTTCAGGCTCTTCATCTGTAAAATGAAGATAAGAACATCTATGTCAGTATGCTTAGGAAGAATGAAGTGAGACTACATACATGAAAATATTTTTCAAATTGGAAAGTACACAGGATACATCATCTATTATTTTTATGATTTCCTATAAATATACTATCTCAAGTTTCCTTCACTACTCACCCACTTCTTGTCACCACTACGATGGCATGATTAAAATAAGTGAATGATGGGGAAATTCAAACTCCCTTAATGTACTGATTGCATCATCAACAATGTTTGGCATATGTTTTTATCCATTTTGGTAAAACCAACCAAGGGAACTGGGAACTTATCTAGAGTGCAGTAGTGATGAAAAGTCAGGGCAGGTAAGAAGAATCCTCTTGAGGGGCACCTGAGTGGTTCAGTCGGTTGGGCAGTGGACTCGATTTCAGCTCAGGTTATGATCTTGGGATGGTGGGATCAGCTGTGCTGGGCTCTGTCCTCAGTGGGGAGTCTGCTTGAGATTCTCTACCTTTCGCTCTACTCCTCCTCACCCCCATGCTTGCTTGCTCTCTCTAAAATAAATAAATAAATCTCTCTCTCTCTCTCTTTTTTTTTTTAAACCCTCTTGAGTACCTAATGCACCGGGCACTTTGCTAGAAATGTTCACGTCTTTTTTTCAATCTTTAGGGCAATACATACATAATAATATGCCCATTTTGAAATGGGCACAGGGAGGCTGAAGGTTCAGGGTTCGTGATAGAAGGTACTGTGTTATGATATTGGTTCTGCCTCTGAGCATGCTGGATAAAGATATATTTTTCAACCTCTTAGTCAAAACCGACAAAAAAAACAAGTCCTTCTGTTGATAACTTCCTGTTTAAGTGGAGGAATCAGACACAATGCCAAGTGGGATGATGAACAAAATCTGTTGAGGGTCTGTTAAATGGGACTTTTCTCACAGTAAAAGGCTGTGAAAGAAAGGCTACACAGGTGACTCAGTGACTAAAACAAAGGTGACAAATCATTTTAAATAATATACACCAGCACGCAGAAGTTAATTCCTTCTCAAATCCTTCTCTTCAGGCCATTCTTGCCCGACCTTCGCCTTGCTCATACACACAGCCAAAGTTCCCCTTTTTGCTCCACATCCTGCAGTCACTTATCTCTAATCTACAGTGGAATGAGTTATTTTTCCAAACAACATAGTCACTGTAATAAAATGGCCATGTGGTTAGGTTAGCACAGAGCATTTTTGTGCAGAATAGACCTACTTTGTTCCTATCTATTATATAACCAACATTCATTACTGAAGCCTTAAGTTTACATTTTAGATATCTAAGCAAAAAATGTCAGAAAGGGGTCTCTTTATCTTTCTGTCCTTATTGTCCAACTGCCCGTATTCCTTTCTAATTGAAAAATGAGCAGGCTCCGTGGTAGAAGACGCTTTCTTTTCCCGATTCCTTTCATTACAGAAAGAGTTTGGTTCTTAAAGAGCACAGGCTTCAACTCAGATCTGCAATGGCTACTCAGTATCTCGGTATGATCTTAGGTAGGAATCTTAAACTTAAAAGCCCTAATTTCCTCATGGGAGTGTTGGTGACAACCTCAGCTGACTTGGCTGCTGGGAAAAGTGAATGGGATGCCTATGTGAGAAAGTGCTCTTTAAACAGTGAAGTCCCGACTTTTGTCATTCTTTTGGCCATGATTTGTTCTCCTTCAGCCATTTGTTCATGGAACAGGAACTATTTCCAGAAGGCCCTCGTATGTGGCAGCTATTGTGCTATCTGCAGTGAATGATAGCATCTATTTATACTTGTCCACAATTAGAAAAATATAAAGTGATTGGAGTCTTTAAATTCTAACACATTTTTTAGGAGGAGGCAACTGTGAGCTGGAAAATGAACAAAGAATTTAAAAATGGGTATTTGTATTGCCATGATAAAGAATGTGCATATATGTTATGGTATGAAAGGAGATGAAAGTTTCAACAGAGCAAACAGCATGAGATATGCTTGAGAAACATGGGACTCATCCTGCCATGGTTATGGGGACACCCTATGGGTTTTAATTATAAAGGGCCTTGAAAATCAAGCTAAGGAATATAGCTTTCATTGTGATAGAAATTAGAGAATTTTTGACAATTTTGGATGAAATAATGATATGATCAGAAATAGGACTTCCAAAATGATGGTATGAAGGAGCTCAGGAACTATTTCCCCAGTGAAGTAACCATTTCAATTATAAATAATAATTTAAAAGCAACCACTTGTCTCTGGAAATTTTAAATGGGGAAATACTTATTCAAGAAAATCTACTAGCTCTTAAGAACAGTAAGAGTTTATAGTATCTTAACCACGACCCAGTCCCACCCCTTTCTCCGATGAGGCCAAAAAGTTGGGTGAATCTATGGAGCAATTTATGCCTGAAGGCATCCTCAAAAAACAACAGAGCAATCAGTTAGAAATTAGAGGAAGCTAACATTTGGAGGTTCTGTTGGGGACCCTCAAAACTGCCCTCAGTTCCACAATTCACCAGGGCAACGCGACAAACACAGCATAGAGTTGTGATTTATAGTTCAGTACGAGGTGACGAAGTAAAGTCAGCAAAAACAAAAGGTGAATGAGAAGAGGTGCAGAGGAAAGCAGGTGCAAGTTTCCAAGAGTCCTTTCCCAGTGGAGTCACGCAGGATCCATAATTCCTCTAGCTGGATGCTGTGATGACACATGTGGAAAGATATTTAGCAGGGAAGCTCATCAGAGACTCAGGTTTCTACTGGAGACTGGTCACCCAGGCACTCTGCCTAGAATGGATGAACATTTCAGAATCCCAAAAGGAAAGCAGGAGTTCAGCATAAAGCCCATTCTTTGTGCAAACAGTTTAGCCACAGTGAACCATTCTTATCAGTCCTCGTAATGTGGAAACCTTCCCTTAAATCCAAGTTCCTAGAGACGAATTACATCACAATCAAGCTGTTAAAAAGAGTAATGATGTAATCAGAGCCAAACTTCAGAAAGGTTAATGCAAACTTCACGTAGGGGGACTAGAGTGGAGAAACACTGAACACAGAAGAAAGAGTGAGGGGGTTTCTGCATTTGTCCAATGGAGAAGTATCAAAGAGCTGAAGGCTGGTGGTAGAGAATCCTCCCTTGGTGAGCAGTGACTGTGCATGCATCATGCTTGGCATGGCCCAAACCTTTATTCACCATCTTCTTTCCCATCATTCCTCTTCACATGTCCTATACCGCAGCCAAACTAAATACAGTCTAAGTAAGGTGGTAGTAGTAGAAATGGTAAAGAAGATCATGATGAAAATGTGCAGTTACAGTTTTACTTTTACCATTTCTTATACAAAGACTATACTTCATTATTCAGCAAGTTAAAAAAAAAATCACCGAGTATGAGACAGGATAGGCTAAATTATGCTACAGCAGTAGTATTCAAGCTTTATCTTGCATAAGAATATCCTGGAGAGGTTTTAGTATACAGACTGCTGTCTCCCCGCTCTAAGATTTGGACAGAATATTCTGGAGTGGGACTTGAGAATTTGTATTTCTAGTAAGTTCCTTGATGAATCTAATGTTCTTGGTCCAGGGACCACACTCTGAAAGTAACTGTGCTATGTGCCAAATCCTATGACTTCTCACATCAAAAGATGATTTGTCACACATGCTACCTGTCCATCACAGGCCACCTAAGGGAGGGTCTTTGCTCCACATTGTCACTCAAGGACACAGGCTGGGCACCATACTTCTGCCCCATCTACAACCCACCATATCATGGGTTGCCAAAGCAGAAGAGAGCCATAAAATCCCAATGCCACTCTTTTATGTTTGGCCTATAAGTGACATCCATCAGGTCTGCTCAGGCTCTACTAGCTACAGCTAGTCGTATGACCCTTCAAGTCTTTAGTTTGCAAGAATAAAAAAGGAAACTGGATATTAGTGAGATAGCACTTCACACCTACTAGGATGGCTATTATTAACAAACAAAACCCAGAAAATAACCAGTGTTGCTGAAGATATAGAGAAACTGGAACCTGTGTGTGTCAGTGATAAGGATGTAAATTGAGCATCAGATATTGAAAACAGTTAGCAGTTCCTCAAAAAATTAAACGGAACCACCCTATGACTCAGCTATTCTAAAAGAATTAAAAACAGGGACTCCAGCAGAAACATGAACATCAGTGTTTACTGACAATAGTGAAAAAGTGCCCAGAACATTCTAAATGGCATCAACAGAAGAATGGATAGACAAAAACATGGTATAACCATACAATGGAATATTAGTTCAGTCATGGAATGAATAAAGTTCTTCTACCTTGTGGATGAACTTTGAAAATATGCTGACTGCAATAAACCAGGCACAAAAGGACACAAAAGGATTCCACCTCCATGAAATATCTAGAAGGGTCAATTTCACTGAGACAGAAAGTATATTGGAAGTTACAGGGACTCCTGGGTGGCTCAGTCAATTAAATGTCTGCCTTTGGCTCAGGTCATGATCCTAGGATCCAGGGGTTGAGTTCTGAATTGGGCTCCCTTCAGCAAGGAACCTGCTTCTCCTTCTGCCTCTGCTCCCCATGCTTGTGCTCTCTCCCTCTCTGACAAATAAAATCTTAAAAGAAGAAGAAGAAGAAGCAGTAGTAGTAGTTGTTGTTACAGAAGGGGTAATGGGGAATTACTGCAGAACAGGTATAGAGTATCTGTTTGGCATAATGAAAAATTTTAGAGATAAAGTGATGGTTATACACATTACAAAGGTAATTAGCGCCACTGAATTGTGCACTTGAAAATGGCAAATGTTCTGTTAGATATATTTTTATATATGAAAATCAAAAAGAAATACCGATGTTACAGTGTTTATATATTATAGCAAAAATATCAGCAATCTCATTTTAACATGAATATCAAAACTGGTATAATACATAACAGAACATGGATCATACCCTCAAATAATAGAGTCTTTTTAATCTTCTTATTGTTAATCCATTATCATTAATAAAACTATTTATCCCATTTTATGATTAATGATAATGTAATGATATCATTGAATTATCATATATCTGTAGCTTAAGTTTCTTTGAGAAATCCCAGATGGAGGTAAGTGATCAGTCAGCACAGTAAAATGGCCCTGAGCACAGGTTTTGCAGCTGGGGTTGGCTGGATTCAAATCCCAACTTTGCCATTCATTACCTGAATGACCTTGGGTAAGTCACTTAGCTCCCTGTGTCTCATTTTCCTCAGTTTGAAACAGAGCTAATCAGAGTACCTATCTCTCATATTGTTTTGAAAACTAAATAAGTTAATACTTATGAAGTACCTAAAACAGTGTCTGTTTCATGCTAAATGGTATGCCTATTCATAAATAAAATAAAATTGCCCAGCACAATGGTTGGTTGATTTAATCTTTAATAGTCTCCTAGTTCCCAAAGTAATGCTGATGTAGTAACTACAGCGGTAATGTCCTATTCCTTTACCTGGAACAGATTTTACGGAGGTTATTACACTTGAAAAGTCTTTGCCTGGCAGTGATATGATGTCATCACATTGGTGAGCAGAATAAAAATGACTGAATTATGCTAAACATCTCTGTATATGAGAAGGATCCAAAGAAAATACAGTTCGTTCTAGCACTTCTCACCTGGGTAGATGGAAAATGTAGGCCTCCCTGAAGGATCCCACAAGGGGCAGACAGAAAGTAGGAATCTCTTGACATTGCGATTCCAGGCGTCCGCCAAAGCAAGGGCTGAGAGTGATTCCCAAGTCCAATTAGCCAAAAAGCTGGGATGGGTGGGGGGATCCAGGAACAGGCATAGACTCAAGAGCTAAAAAAAAAAGAGAGAGAGAGAGAGAGAGAGAGAAAAGAAAGAGAGAGAGAGAAGTGAACCTAAGAATAATGTCAGCTGTTAACAGGAAGAGGTCTGGGTCAACTGCCTGTGATTTTACTGTTGTCTAGAACTGGCTTTTAGGACAAGCTACAGCTATGGAACCAAGAGGCAGATGCGGTCATTTGTTCATTCAACAAGCATTTCCACATGTATTGCAGCCCGCTCTGAACACCACACTCTATGCGGAATAAACTGTGGACCCTTCGGCTACGCTGATTTATTGTTAACAGGAAAAGAACCTTTGAGACACAGGAGGGACTCCAGGGAACTCTAACATTATTGCTGTTGTTTTTAAAAGGAAGTGAAAAAGGATACTAAATACTTCTTGCATGATGTCCCAGCAAGGAAATTCTTACACCTAGCTTGAAAAAGAAAAAAAAAAAAAGAGAGAGAGAGAGAGAGAAAGAAAGGGAGCAAGATTAAATCAACAGTGGGAATAAAGCTCTTTTGACCTGGTGACTTTTCGGAGCAGAAAGTCGCTTCCCTTGATGGTAGTTGAGATGCCTTGTTTGTACTCACTTGATCCCTGGGCTCTTTTACCCTGCCCCCCAGCTCCCATTCGCCTGAACATAGTTAAAAGGCAAAGCCGTAAATCATGAAGTCTCCAAACACAGCAGGGTTCAGCTGGCCAGTAGGGCAGGGTTAGGGCTGAAGACTGGAGTCGTCTCATTTCGTTTTCAAAGCTGAACCTCTCATGGCGGATGATCGTTAATGACAGACAGCGCCGTGTCAAAGGGTTGTGTCGGGCTCCAGACCTCTCCATGCTTTACATTCCTATGTTTAATCAAAGGTTAACCAAATCATTGCTGGTAGCGAACTGCAACTTCGAGATGCTGTGGGTGGTCTGTCTCTGCCACTGAGGTAGACGCTGCTGATAAGAAAAAGAACCCGCTGAGAGTCCCTACATATGCATTCCTGGGTGTTTACCATTTTGCAAAAACTGGAGCAGGGGACTGGCTCATGGGCTCTTGGGGCTGGAGAGGCTCTGCCATTTTAACTGGGAACGATTTTGATTATTTGAATATATGATTATTGATTTATGAAATCAGTTTTTTAATTTGTTTAGTCAAACAAACAGAAATGTGTCCAACATATTTTTTTATTAGTTTTTAATTTCTCCCTTCCTGCCCAGGCCATACTTCAGCTGTTTCTCCAAGTTACTGATGACTTTAAGGAGCTTCCAGACTAGGTCTCTGCTAGGCCTCCAAAGACCGAGAGAGGAGACCTTTTGAGTTCTCAGCTGACAGCCGGGAGGATACCCTGGGCTGGCTTACTCTACAGAGTGCTGGTCCCAAAGGAATTTAGTGGCGAGAGTAAAGGAAGATTAAAATTTTCCTAAATACATAGCTGGGGGCTTTCTCATGTTTTTAGGCGGGGAGTCCATCGGCAGTCTTTCTCAAACTAGAGAGTGCATGCCAGTCCCCCAGCTGCTGGTTGGAAATGCAGATTTCTAATGTTAACTGTCCTGGGGATGATTTAATCTGCTCCTTTATTTTACAGATGCAGAAATAATCAGAGCAGGGCAGCAGAGGACTGAGCCTTGTGCCCAAGAACACCAGTTGGTCAGCAGAACTCGGAGAGGTAGATCAGCATCCTGACTCTCCCACATGGGTAAGTATTCAATGCTAAATGCAAGATTTGTCCTTAACCTAGACAGACACATAAACAGAGCCTTCAGTTCTTTGTGATGATTAGCAGGGTTAGCCAGGGCTTTGGGACTGTAGGAGAGAGTAACCGCTGGCCCCAGCCAGAGGAGGTTGAGGGTGAACTTGAGAAGTAGGGGGTTACCCCACGGAGGGACGTGATCTCCAGCATCTGTGAAAGAGTTTGGTGTGGTTAGGAGGCTGGAAATGGTGCAGGTGTCTGCAATACACTTGCACTTGGGCTGGGGGGTGGGTTGCAGGCCCGGATGGAACATGGCTGGAGAAGTAGGTTAGGAATAGACCTTAAAGGCCCTGGGTGATACGCGTCTTGCAGAGAAGTGATGCTCTACTTTGCCATGCATAAGAATCACCTGGCTGGCTCTTTAAAACACAGGTGGCTGGGCCCCACTCACTGAATTTCTGATTAAGCGGGCCTGGGGTGGGGACAAGGAATGTACTTTTCTAACAAGTTCCCAGGTGATGCCCTGCTGGGGCTCAGGGAGTCGCTCTCAGTAAACCACCTCGGCTGATCGTAGCCAGAAGCGGTTTTTAAAAAATAAAAGTATGTAACAGCATTTAAATCATGGAAAGAAAATCCGAGGTGGGGTGGAGAAATTAGGGTGTGTGGGCTTCAGGGAAAGAAGAATCCACATGGTCCATTTTTTGCCATTTACCCTGTGCAGCATTCTGTGCTAAGAACTAAATTTCTAGCTCTCGTGCAACACAGACCCTACAGTTGCCAAGTCTTAAGCACAGGCTTTGCTTTGAGTGTTGTAAGCACAGCCAACAGCCTTCGGAGGATAGGAGGAGGCACAGGTTGGTGGTCAGCGCTGGGGGCAGCTGTTAGCTGCTCGTGCAGGGGAACATTTCCACTGTAGTGACTGGAGTTTGGACACAGCGGGCTCGTCATCAGCTGCGGTGTGGGAAGGGGCGCCTGCCGGCTTTCATCTCTTCCAGGCTGCGTGGGACCTGTAAATCAGGAACCTGAGCAGCCTCAATCTGACCTCATCCTCCCAGTACAAAGGCAAGTCACCTACATGTAGCTTAAAATCTGCATCCCTCATTCCAGCTCTCCAAGTTCTCCTTCATCTGGAAAACGTTAGTTCCCACAACTTTCAAACATACCTTGTTTATGTTTGAGAGCCTGGTTACCCTACCAAACCACAAATAGGCCATGTTTGATCCCATCTTTGTGCCATTTTTCATGCCAATAATGCCTTTCTCCTTTTCCTGTCTGGTCAAACCCTACCCATCATTCAAATCCCGGCTCAGATTCCTCTTCCTTGTACCCTCCCTGTATTTCTGTAGCCTGTGGATCCTGCCCATTGTGCAGCTCTGTAACCGCAACTGACTTGTAACTCACAGTTTAGTCCTCAGCTATGTATATTTCTGACCCCCTGCTCAGTGCTTCTTTATCTCAGCCAGACTACCAACCCCTCAGAGTAATCTGCGCTAACAGGAAAGCAGCAAGGTGCTCTGCACAGAGTGGAGGAATTCGATTCCCAAGTACTGATCCATGATACCAAACCATAATGTCAGCGAAAACAAGTACAACTAAAACCTGAATCAAACACACATTTTAAGTGGCACAGTAAGGCATTGTAAGCAAAATACCAAAAAAACACAAAAACAAAACAAAAACAAAAAACAGGTGAAGTCCCCTAAATGTATGTATGTAGTGGTCATTCCATTTGCCCATCCTCATTATGTTTGCTTCATGACAATATGACAATATCACCATTATATTTGCTTGTCTCCATTTTTGCAAGCATTTTTCTTCTTTTTGCTTTTAGATTTTTTTTTTTTTACTTTGCTAGTTTTAAGCTTCTGAATTACAAACCCTCTAACTATAGAGAGAGGCAGGATTAGTACAGATAGAGAATCTTGAAACTCCAGACGCCAGTTAGGTACCCTCTACACTCCCACCTCAGCCTTCCTCTGTCTGTGTCTGGGACCCGCTCCAACTTGGCTCTGCGCCTGGGTTACGTGGCGCCCAGGCCTCCCTCTCGCTGGCAGACCCCTGTACTCTCCCAGCCACAACAGCCTCCTTTGCAGATCATTCCCAGATCTACCTGTCTAAGCCAACCTTACTACTCCTCCTGTCCAGACCTGCACTTTAAGCTTTCAGATGTTTTGCCCACATGTTTCACAGCCTGAAAACCTATCATCATATGGATAAACATAATGTTTGCTGTTTCCCCCAGGGCCACATTTCCTATCTCGCTTGTCTTCATTTGTCGTCTGACCATCACACATCTGCAGTTTTCATAGGCAGCCATGGTGGGGGTCATTGTAAGTACTTCTGTTGGTTCATTTTTGTCTTCCATACTTGGTGGATAGTATTTACAACATAATCCACCTTTGTCATAAAAGGTGATATCCATGCCTTGCTAACCACATGGAGGAATTTTGGCAATACTGGCTTCCCTTCTCCTTTGTCGGTTTCATTTGGATTGGCTTTTCTGTCCACATGCAATGTGGCTGACAAAGATTCTAACATGATTAATTCACACATATGCTCACACCATTTCTCTATAGGATTTTATAAACTCTTACAAGATGAGTGGATTCAACGTTGGCCACATGCGTATCCTTATCTGCATTCTTTGTCTTCTTCCTTTTGATTCCTGGAATCAAGATAAAAATTGCCTTACTTCAGCCCCTTCATTCTCTTTATAAGCTCTGTACTTTCTTTTATGACATCCTGAGGTCTGGTACGATCTTTTTCTTGAGTTAGAAACTATTTTTAAGACCTTTACCCCCTTAAAGATCAATAATTCACTAAAGCACGCTACTTGCAACAACAATCCTAAAAGGATAGGGAGATGTATTGGTTATTTCTAACTTTCTGCTAATAATCAACGTAGATTAACCATCCATACATGTAACTGAAACTTTCTTTGGATTATGTGGGAAAACAAACAAACAAATCACAGGCCAAACACTATATAATCTTGGAAGGAATTCCTTGAGATAATGGGAGAATGGATAGTTGCAAAATTAGATTTCTCTTCCATTTCTTTTTGTGTTCTAGCCTCTATCATGGTCTTTGATGCGTAATTGGTACTAAATAAATATTTATAAAAGGAATGAATCCACATGAAAGTAATGCATAAAAGGTAGTAGTAGCCCATGGAAGTATGCCTAGTGGTCTCAAAGTATTCAGTGTTCTTAATTCAGAATGCTATAGTTATAATTTCTATGTTCTGAAAACAACACCAAAGATGCAGCCAAAATACATCATGTAAACTACATTTAGAAAATCTTGTTAGTTTATGTTTCATCTTAGAAGAATGGAATTTCTAATTTATTTCCCAGAGTTTTGTCAAAAGGGTGGTATTGATTACAATGTTTTATTTATACTTTGGAGTCTCTCTAAGGTTTAAACTCAGCTTGAAAGCAGGGTCATGAATCTGTTCTTGTGTAAGTATAACACAAAGTTGCTATAATCAGATAACTTTAGTATTCACATTAAAATTAAAAATAACATTGAAGTCATTTTAGGTAGACAGTTTGCAACAGCTCCCTTGAGTCCCCTTAAATAATTTTACATTCTGAGACATCTGAAACTTTGATTGATGCCTTGATAAATGCTTTCTTCTGTTTTAGATAACGAAGAAACAATTGACTAAAACTAAAGCCAAGTTTTGCCTTTAAAATATCCTCCAGTGAACGTCAAACTTTATCAAAGCCTAATTCACACTGCAATGCATATCATGAACACTGTACTGATCATAAATCCCTGCTCTAAGTCCAGATCTTATAATGACAACTCTCCTTTCCAACACTTATATTGTTGGTGAGATGTCTCTGAAGACTGACTGACGGGATTACAAGGTCATCCTTGGTTCCAGTGAAATCCATAAACTTGTGAATAAGAAGCCCTCATTTTTCCAGGGTCTTAAGTGTCTTGATAAGGAATATGTTAATAACCTGCTCTGTAGGTTTCCTGTCTTAGATGTCTGGATTCGATCACAACTCGGGTAATAATTTTGCCTCCTAATTATTTAAAGTGAATCATTTGGAAACATGGGTAGTTGGAATGACTTTGGAAATAATATTTGAAGTTACTTAGAACTCAAGCTAATTCATTAATTGCAGTCTATTTTAATTAATGTCAATTCCAGGGAAATGAACCCAAATTAGTATATTTTCAGCACTTCCTTGATTATTCATATTCTTACTAATAGTTGATTGTGTATCTCCAATTGCTCTTCCATAAGGGAGCTGAGACTGATACCATCAAGTGTAAACCACATTGCCTTAGTGATGGACACAAAAGCTTTCTTGGCATCAGGCCTCTGATTCAGATAGTCAGAAACTCTAGCAGGTTCCAGAGCCACTTGCATGATGTCCTGCTTCTCAGCCTTAGATGTGTGCCGTACAGACTTGAACCTTCTTGCTGCTGTTCCCTTGCCTTCAATGGCTTTCCTTTCACTTTCTTCAAAGTCAAAAAACCTTTCCTGACAGTTTCAGCTCCCAAATCCCATTCCCTTTATTTGTAATTTCCTGACCCATTTAGCTATTTGTACTACACTTTCTTTCATGTATCATTCTCAAAAAGGCAAAAACAATGGGTAATTCACCCAGAGCCAACTGAAATACTCCACAGACAGGAGATGCTTCACACATTGTTGATGAGTGACATCGATACTGGTAGGAAAACCTGTGAATGGAGTTGTCTTATCCCCTCACAGACTCTCTGTTAGCCCCCCAACCAATGGTTGTTATGGAAAACAAACAGTAATGTGAATTATTATTGTTAATCCTTACACTCCTTTCTGATCATCATTCAAAATAAGAAGTGTCTGGAATGATATTGCATAAATGTAGGCACTTGGAGAAAAAAGAAGAAATCCAAGAAAATGGCTTATCCTTAGACTCATGATTCACGATGGTCTTATTAATTAACAACCATAATCTATTATGTTGTTCTGATAGAAAAAGATTTTTTAGACACATAGTTGGAAAGAAGTTATTTTACTTATACAGTTGCAAACACAAAGGGTCAAGAAATTGTGCCAACTTGGTTCTATGTGTTGATTTTTCTAGCTGAATTATTCCTGATATAATCTAAATACAGAAGTCGAGTCACCCTTCTAGAAGCCTGAGATTGTTTCTTAGACTTAGTAGCAAAGCAGGAACAGGCTGTTGAATTAGGCAGAGTTGAAACCAAAGGCTTCCTGCGCCACACCTGTTAATCACTGAAATGAAAGGCCAATGCAGAGATGTAACACAACACTGTTGGTCGTCAAAAAACTGCTTGAATTACCACAGCTTCATTTATGACTCTCTTGGGAGCATCACTGCTGTGAAATCTATAGAATTAGAAACTGCCCCCAAATTCTGCTCGGTGAAGAATGCAAACATTTCACTCAAATGGCACTTGTTTGTCAAACGGGCAAGGGCAGGGAAATTGATGAGGGTACTAATTATTCTTGAAAGAGCCAGAAAGGAGTGGAGAACATTTAAAGACTTCATAAAAAGAAGTGAGGAGCGAGGGAGTGAATTTCCCCAAACTTTAAAAGGCTTAATCCGCAGACAGCAGGGCTGGTGATGAGGGCAGAGTTTTCTCAATTAGAAACAGGTCTCCTCATCTGATGCAATCCTGACATTTCCCTTGTGGATTACAACAGTTGGAGTTAAATTTTTGAAAATTGTGAAATTTTCTCTTTTCTTTCAAAGTCTGAATATTTATACATAATAGGGGGCATAGACCATAACAACTTTGTTGAATCTTTGGTTCTTCCTTGTTTTATAAAAATTAATGCTTCTCTCCCAACCCCTAAATACCAAAAAGGTACACCAAGTTTGTTCAAGTGGTGACGCCTTTAAGGAAGGAACGTTTTGGCTACTCACTATTTAAGCTAGCTAGGCAAATAAGCAACCCTGGGCCTAAGTGAAATGGCTCTGGACTTAGACAAGACCAAGTAGAATTTGTTTTTTTTAAGTAACACGTATGTGCCTCTATCAAAGTTACAAGTCAAAAATTTCAAGAAGAGTTAGAATTAATTCTTTGACTTAATGGACTCAAACAAACTGGCAATGAATTTTAAGTTGCTTTCAAGGGAAAATAAAATATCTATATCATCTTCTGCATCTCTTTTCCAGATAATAGATGAAGAAAGTACTAGAAAGCAAGGAGCTGAAAAAGAGCGATACCTTGAGAGAGCAGACACACATTGCCATAGGAGGAGACCTTGAGTTTACCCTGTCCAGGTGAAATTTGCATTTTTAAAGGGACATGGTTAAAGATCAAGAAGCTTCCAAACCTAAAGAAATGAAGTCCTTGTTGTTAGGAAATCAAGTGGTGTAACTGGTGTTTGGGATGGAAAATGTGTTTAAGATGGAAAATATTCAAATGTGTGCCAGAACAGGGTGAGCCATTCGATATCCATAAAATTGTAACAGTGAGATAGCAAACATTTTTCAATGAAAGTTTGCCATTTGCAGAGAACACTGTTGCAGGCTCTCTGAGAACTTGTGCTTGCCCTCAAACTGGTTATAATTCAGTTGTGTTGTAAGAAACACACATGGCAATCTAATGAGAAACTGTTTAGTTTAAGACATAGCATAGGAAGAGATGTCATGTGAAAGTATGAAGATAGGAAAACCAATTCTCCATGCTGAGATGGGGTAGAATATTTGTGGTAATTAAACATGCACAGTTGCCGGATTTGCCTAATTACAGAAACATTCTTACTTGTGGAACTATGCTTTTCTGCTTCTGAATTGACCGTAAAGTCTTTCATTATTGATTTACTGGGGAGTAGAGCAATATTGAGAAATCCTCTTCTCCCATTTTTTACCTACTATGTCACCTCTTGACTATCACGACCCTCTCACAAAGGGTGTTGATGTGAGATTGTGCACAGTGACCATAATTTCTTTATTTTATCCATTATACAATATTTAAATTATCTGAGGAACTAGTAGCTGGGCATATCCAGGTAAAAGGTAAATTTGGGTTATTAAAAGAAATTACCTTGAAGAGTTATGGTTGAATGACCCCGTTTGAACTAAGGAATTATCTTGGAAACATACTCAACTAGCAAAGAAAAGACATGTTCTTCCCAGAGGCTTGCCAAAGCTTGTTCAGGGCCAGTACATTTGATCTCAGTGATCTCCCACAAGTGGGATTGTGGCTTCATAAAATGGAAACTTATTATCCCTAGTTTCTGAAAATAAATATAAGTTTGGGGCACCCATCCGGACATGTAGGTGCAACTTGGGGTCTTGTCGACCCTGTGTCCAAGGATGCCCTGATCAGTTTCAGAGATTCAACCAAAGGCAGGAAACACTTTCCCAGGCAGGATGGATTATTCAAAGTACTCGTAAATGTTTTATAGCTATTCAGTTTCACAACCCTTTGGATTACGGGAAATTATATCTAAACTAGGACAGAAAATCTATAATAGATGCAATCCAGATCAATTCCCAGATAATGAAGTGTTTTTGTTTTGTTTTGTTTTGTTTGTTTCTGAGAGATCTGCTAGATTGGCCAAGCCTAGGTCCATGGAACAGTGGGGGTGCAACCACTATCTTCAGATTATCAACATTCTTTTCTTTTACACAAAAGGACTTCCCTCTGTTGACTTGCATACTTGAGAGCTAATGACATGTATTGCGCTCCTTTTTTTCTAGCCAGGTTTAAAGCAGTAATTGATAGGTTGTTGTCTGGCTATTTCCTTGCATGTCAGGAAAGAAATGTTAAGCAACTAATTGTTCAGAAATTTTCTGCCCAGTTTTGTGTGCCCAGGGGACCTCAGATGTAAGAAAGTCTCAGACTTGAGATTGAAGAGTGGGTAGGCGATCACTGTTCTTGGAAGCCTTCCTGTGAGAGTTATTGTTATATGTTGTCTCTCTTCTGCTATTTAAATCCTCCCCTCTCGTGTTTTCCTTCCCCTGCTTTGAAGTTTCGGCAATAATCAAGTCTCAAGACTACTCTGCCTCTCAGGGGTCCCCAGAGATATTGGAGAAACTGTAGATTAGACTGCCCACAAACCACCTTGCCCATCTGCTGAATTAGCCCACTCTTTTTAAAACTGCCGTGTTCTCAAGTTCTTTTTTTTTTTTTTTTTATAGAAGGTCAATTCCTTTGGCTGGGAGATTTTTCTCACCAGAATTTTAGAGAGTCGAAAAGAATTTTCTCATACAAACCACTTCTGAAGAACCCACGTCCTTCGCAGCTTGTACATGATTACAATGCAGTCTCCTCTCAGTAGACGGTATCTGCTCCAAACCCACACAAACAAGTTGAGTTCCACTCAGCAGTAAGAACACACACTCCGTGCTTCCTCTTTTCTGAAAATAGCTTAGCACCTTCAAAGTAATGATAGCCTCAAAGGATTCTGATGAGCCGAGGAATGAGAGCATGGGGCTGGTCTCCATCAAACCATAGACTTGCTAAGTATAGCTTTATTGGATCGCTCAAAAGGCTTGTACAATTTCTTTCCCAAATGAGATCAGAATAGACCGATGTATAATTTCTGGTTAATCTGCCATCCTTCTCCCTTTTTATCATAATGGGGTTATGTTAATCATCATCTTTGTCTTCAGGGATCTCATTTTGAGCTCAACAAAATTGTGAAAATATCGACCGACTTCTCCAGTTTCTACTGTAACATCCTCTATCAGTCTTGGATGTATAATGTTTGGCTTAGTGCCTTGTCAATTACAGCATCTAACACTTGCAGAGTTCCAGCCAAAGCTGTTAGTGCAGTCTTACTCTCCATTTGATACCCAGAGCAACTTAATCCCCACTTTAGGCAAATCTCATTCCTCCTTGTCCACCATAATTTTGGGTGGGGGAAGCATAAGTGTTCTGATATTTTCCTACTTCCTTGGGCTTCTTTTCATTTCAAAATGATGCTCTTTTTTATTCTTCTGAAAATGTTTGCTCTCACTATTTACTTGTTGTACGTAGAAGAAAGCTGATAAAGTCTAATGAAAACTATTGCATCTTTCATTAAAGCACAAGTTAGCTGAAGGTATAAAAATATTTATTGTCCTTGAAACTGCAGGTTTGAAGAAATGCAAATTAAAATAACAACAGTGTATAATTTGGGCTTATCCACTTGGCAAAATAAAAAAGGAAGATAGACTGTTGACAAAAATATAATTGGTATGTCCTTTCTAAGAAAAAGCAGAAAATATGTACCAAAAGTTTTTAAATGCACATTTATTTTAAGTACCTTCACTTTAAAAAATTTTTATCCTGTGATGATTATTAAAATTATGGGAAAAGAGACTAATGAACAAGGAGGGTTTGCTGAACCATTACTTGTAATCAGATTGCCCATGATAGGAGATAAACTTGTTATATTCATGATATAAAATATCATGTGGGTATTAAAAAATCATGCTTTAATGTAATAATTTTATACCTTGAAGTAAAAATTGTGTATACTGCAAAACTTTACATATGGAATGAGGCTTCATTTATTTAATCATATACTAAAATTAAAAAAAAATATGCCTTTAAGGGGAAGTTATTTTGTTTTTCAAGGGTCAAGTTTTAAAATTTTATATACTTCTCTGTTATGATAGATGAATGGGGAGGGTATGTGCTTTGGTGAGTGCTGTGAAGTGTGTAAACCTGGTGATTCACAGACCTGTACCCCTGGGGATAAAAATATATGTTTATAAAAAATAAAAAATTATATATAAAAAAATAACATATAATTTCTCTATTTAAAACTATACACAGAAAAATTATACAGGCATTTGCAAACACTGATTTTAAATGTAAAGAGACAGTCGTTTATAGGTTTTGACTTTAAAAATCAAGTCTATCATTTTAGACTTCAAAAGCAAAGCTAACTGACATATGCCATATAATGTATTATCATAATGTGCATTTTTGAAAGCTGATAATTGATATTGCTCTAAAAATAAAAAACTAATTATTTAAAGAGAGCTATTCTCTAATGTTCAGTCATTAGGTATAAAATATTCCTATTCAAAAATACTGTGCTTAAGAGTTTGCAATGTCTTTCTACAACTAGTTAATGTCTTTCTACAACTAGTTAACAAAATTATCAGCCAGGTCTCTGGGTGTTAAGAAGATGGCCAAAATAGAAAAGTAAATTTGCTTTTTATTTAGCTATTTAAAGTAAAATTAATGCTATTGCTTTGTTTAAAACCTATGGAAGAAAGCATGTTGCCAGACTTTTTCCAACTAAAAAAGCATAGTAACATATAAGCAGTGGACCTTCACTAAGGATCTATTAATTTCAACAGTTACTAAGTGAGCTTCTACTACATTCCTAACTCTCTTAGTCATTACATAGATAAGAAGAGATATAAGAATTGTTGCATTCTAGAGTCAAGGATTGAAGTCTTAAAGAATAAACAGCAGCGCAAATGAGAACATTAGCAATAAACATCCTTTTTCCTTGATGGAAAAATCATGGAAATCAAAGGCATGGCAAATCAGAAAAATGGTCAAAGGGGTATTAGAAAAATGTTACTGGAAAGTTTGGGTATTATTAGTTAGATTTGAGTAAATTGGAAAATGCAAACTTGACACCCACATGGCCCTGTGTGTGTGTGTGTATGTCTGTGTCTGTCTGTGTCTGTGTGTCTGTTTATTTTTAAAAAGCGCTCCTTATAGGGACTTGAAATTTACACAATTGCCAGAGACAGTTGCATAGTCTACTTGATGCTATTGTTTCTTGTTTCTGTGTCTCATGCTGGAACCTGAAACCCAGAAGACAAGTAGTTAAGAAGGGAGAATAGATATAAGGGAAAGCAAGGACAAATCAGAGCCTCTAAGGTTGGGCTGAACCCCACACAGAGGAAACTGTGGGCTGAGTTGCTCTGCCTCACCAGCTGAGCCAGTATGCACTAATGAGTTGCACTGCAACAGTGCCTTGGGCTCTCTGACCTAAAAAGATAGTTACTTTAAGTGCAGCCCCTGCCTGGTCCTCGTTCAGCTTCTCTACTCTTGGGACAAAGGTGTTGGCTTCTTGAGGAAGGGTACTAGTCTTTCCTTCAAGACCCTCCCATCATGAAAGGTGGAGTCTTGAAAGACTGGAAAGAATTTGAATGAAATGTTAAGCAATTTCAGTTCTGGACTCTGCTTTTTGCCGGATTAAATGACCATAGGTTAGTCACTTCTCTGGTCTTCAATTTTCTCATCAATAAGGTGAAAGAACTTGGGTCACTTGTAAACAAGCCTAGAAAATTAACGCTTGTAAGAAGGAAAGGGATATGCAAGAATTACCCTGGGAGAGGCTGCTCACAACTTTGATTCACAGTGTGTGCAGGTGCTGAATGGGGGATCTGAAAATAAGACCACAGACAGGCCAGTGGAAGGCGACCACGTGAAGCGAGGAGAGACAGAAAGATGGGATGTAGTGGTGATAACAGGATGAAGAGTTGGGAAACTGAATCTCTTTTCTTGGCTTCATCATGGACTCCTTGAGCTAAACTCAGTCGTTCAGCTTATGAGGGTCTCCGTTTTCTGCAACGTGAAGGCACGAGGCAGCAGTACTCATGACTCACAATGGAACCCCCTCAGGAGTGCTAAAGAATATTCAAGGGTACATCCCATCACCAGAGATCCTGATTTAATTGATCTGAGATGTGCCTGGATATCAAAATTTTTTAAAGCTCCCCAGATTCTTAAGTTCATCTAAGCTTGTGAATTCTTAATTAGAATTTGCTTTGGAAAATGGCAGTATGACTTAAGGGTTGTGGGAAGTCTTCCCCCCACCACACACATGTGTGTCTGTCAGACTGCATGTCCGTTCACCCTTAGAGATTCATTCCTTTGTAACTGAAGTCTTTTCATTACTTAACAGAATTCGTAAACTTCTGTTAAATGTGACACCTTCAACTTACAATAAGTCTATCTTATTTAGAATCATAGAAACTAATTTGGAAAAAAAAAAAGTCTTAGAGGTCACTGTTCAAATTGGCAGGTATTTTTACTGTGATTTTTATAGGTAAGAAACTGAAACTCAGGGGTCTTAAGCTTTTCTATAGCATTTATTTTAGTGTGGGAGGAGTCTTAATTAATGTCCTCCTCCTTAGCTAATATATATTTTTTTTAAATAAGAGGTTTCAGACTGTAATTATGTGACCATGCATTTTTTTTTTTTTAAAGCCACATGTGCCTTTATCTCAATCTATCTTAGAGTTTAAAATCCTTTTTGGTTGGAGATTCCCACAAATGACGTTTGAGCCATTAATGTGTCTCATTTATTTAAATAAGCATTTCCTGCTCTGATGTATCATCACCCTGTGATTGCTCCCTATGATCTACCTTTCACTCTTTCTACCTTTCATCTTAATCCCCGATAGATCTGCTCTGCTGGCCAAAGAGTATATATCATTGCCAAATTGCAAAGCCAAAAGATCTCCCCCTTAAGTCGGAAGACATAAACAGCTGTCATGTAACATCCATGTCTGTTCTCAAAGACATGTTGGACATTTGGCCTATCTGGGAAATATTTGGGGTTCTGCAGGGGTGAATGGATCCAACTCTATAAATTTGTAGCACATTAAATTAATTAATCCCTAAAGATAAAGTTCTAGTCTGCTTAAGCCTTGGCAATTCTAATTGGAGAACACCCTTTCTCTCACCTCTAATTGGCATGGTCCTGTCCAAATCTGAAACTGTCTGAATAAAACCCAAGGTATCCCAGCACCATATGCTGGTTAAATGATGTTTGCAAAGGGATGACCTCATCAGGAGTTGCAATGGAAGGAATTCTAAGGGGCTCACACAAGCAGGAGGTTATGACCGATATATTTATTACTTTGGGACCTAACTTACAATTGGAATTACACAAATCTTACCAAAATTTTGTTGCCAGTTTGCTTCTCCATTAGGTAAAAACAATAATTTTTCTGTACAAAAATAAACAATTAAATAATTTTTTAAAAAAATCTTCATTAGCCTGATGTTTTCTTCCTTTAAAATCTAACCTAGAGCATAAGGGTTGTGCAGTGTTGGAGTACTGTTTCTATTAAGACATTTCATTTACAGAAGGGACACTGCTATAATGTATTGAGCTGAGAAACTACTCATGATATGTTATACATTCCAGTTTGAGAGAGAAGCAATCCCTTAAGATTCTTCATAAATATGACCAAGATTTTTCCATTGACTGGCCTCAAGAAATCATGTTTTATAAAGAATTGAATGAGCAATAAAAATGTTTAATGATATTATCCAGGAAGAACTAAAAAATGCATTACTTTCACTTGGAAAAGTTGTTAATGGGACCTAAGGTGCTACATTTTAAGGCTTAATATTTGAAGAACCTTAACTTTTCCTTGGGACCTTTAGGATTTATTCATGAATTCATGACTTCTTGAATTTCAATTCTCCCTTCTTTACTTTGAATCGAGTGATGTGCAAAAAGCATTTTAAGAAAATTTGAAGCATCACACATAGTTTTAAATCACAATAATCAACAGAAAATGGTGTAATAAGCATTCCTGTCTTTATTCCACCATATCCTACCTATATGAAAGGTGACAAAGTTACCTTTTTACAAAGCTCTCACAGTCTCATTGGTAGAATTTGTTGTGTGAGAATTAATGTATATAAACCACCTTGACCATTGCCTGACAAAATAGCAGCTCCTTAAGAAAAAGGGCCCTTTTAAAGCAAAACACGTTTATCCATGGGAGACCTGTTACTTAATAAAATATCACATCCCTTAAGGATTCTATCAAGTTTTATCTTCCCCAGAATAGTATTTCCCCAAACATGGCAAAAACCTAGATCTCACTACTTCCTTCTCATTCTTAAGGTCTCTTCATAATTTGCTACCTGATTATATTCAATTTATCATTATAAAAATCTTTTTCTCAGTTTAATATTCTCATAGAATTATGGTATTAAACATTAGAAGAGCCTTATGAAATAGTGTCTATCTACAGAGAAGATACTGTGTGTCTGTGCATTTGCGTACATTTTGTCATAGGGTTATATTTATTTAATACACTTTATGTGTTTGTTTAAATGTAACAGCTTTATTGCTATGTTATTCACATACCATACTGTCCACCCATTTAAAGGGTACAGTCCAATAGTTTTTAGTATCTCCAGAGTTGCACAACCATCACCACAATAAAATTTAGAACACCTTCATACCCCAAAGTAAACCCCATAAACATTAACAGTGACTCCTCATTTTGCTAACCATTAACCTACTTCCTGTCTCAGTAGATTTGCCTTTTGTGGACATTTCACATAAATGGAATCATATATTAACATACAGGCATGCATGCATATATACACACACATACACACATTTTGTTCTATCATTTATTAGATGATGGACTTGGGATTGTTTCCACTTTGTGACGATTGTGAATAATGCTGCTCAGGAAAGTCACATAGAAGTTTCTGTGAGGACACAGGTTTGCATTTCTCTGAGGAGGAATTCTCTCTAAGAGTGGAATTGCTGAGTAACATGGTAACTCTGTGTTTGATCTTTTGAGGAACTGGACTATTTTCCATCGTTTTCCATCCCTAATGGCAATGAATGAATGTTCTAATTTCTTCACATCCTCATCATCATTAATTATTACCTGACTTTTTAATTAAATCCATCCTAGTAGGTATGAAGTGGTATCTCATGGTTTTTCCTGTACCCTGCATTTCCCCAATAGCTAATGATGTTGAACATCTTTTGATGTGCTTATTGACTATTTGCACATTTTCTTAGGAGGAATGTCTATCCAATTCCTTTGACTATTTTTGATTGGATTATTTGTCTTATTTAGTTGTAAGAGTTATTCAGATATTCTAAATATGAGTCCATGCAATACATTTTTTTAGCACTGTGTCAGTTGTCTTTTGACATACTTGATGTACTCTCTAAGAAACAAAAGGTTTTAATCTTGATGAAGGCCAATTTGTCCATTTTTTCTTTTATTGCCTATGCTTCTGGTGGCCAAGAGAGCTTTGCCTACCCCAAGTCAAAATAATCTACTTATTTCATAATAGTATCTTCACTATTTCTTTAGTGTTTCTCAGTGGTTACATTAGGACTTACCATATATACCTAAACTATTAGAATCCACTTCATTTTTATACTAACTTCATTCAAATGAGATACAGAATATTTTACCTTGGGCAGCTCTTTTCCTTCTCCTCCATTTTGTGCTATTATTACCAACCATTGATATATGGTGCAAGTAAACAACACATTTTTATACTTGTTCCTTTATGTTATTTTATGACTGCTCAAGAAGCTAAGAAGAGAAAGTAGAGCTAATATATTTGTATAATTTGTTAAAGTCTCTTGTTTCCCATTTCTTGATCTCTTCATTTGCTTCTATGGATTCATTTATCTGGTGTCATTTCTTTATTCTAACACATCTTTGTTCCAATCCATCTTCCTGCTGTAATTGTAAATATGCTGTAAGCCAATAACAATTACATACATGTTTATGTGATTGCTTTTTAGCTCAATTAAAAGAAGAAAGTGGAGGAAATATGTAATTGTTACTGTCTTTTATAATTATCTACATAATTACCTTTACTAGAGTTCTGTTTTTTCATGTGGGTTGAATTACTTACTGTCTGGAGTCACTGCTTTTAGTTGAGGAACTTCCATTAGTATTTCTTGTAAGGCAGTTCTGCCAGCAGTAATTTTTCTAGGTTTTGTTTGTCTTGGAATGTCTTTATATTGCTCTCACTTTTTAAAAATAGTTTTCCAGGTAGAAGCTTCCTGTAACTTTTATTTTTCCAGAAATTTTTATCATCCTACTGCTTCCCACCTGTACTGTCTGTAATAAGAATTCTTTTCTTGATATTTTTCTGTCATATATGATGGGTTGTTTTCCTCTTAACTTTTTATATTCTCTCTTCATCCTTGGCTTTCATTATTTTCTCTATAATATGTCTAAGTGTGGATCTCTCTCTGTTTATCTTATTGGGAATTCTTTGAGCTTTTTAGGCATAGAGGCTTATGTTTTTCATCAGATTTTAGATAGTTTCCTTTGGTTATTTTCTCTAACTTTTCTGTTTCCTTTCACTATGGCACTCCTGCCTGTGAGTGAGCTTAGTGGTTCTCCTGAGGGTGTATTCATTTTTCTTCATTTTTTTCTCTGTTCTTCAGATTGCATAATCTCTATCAATATATCCTCAAGTTTGTTGATTCTTTTTTCTGCCAGTTCGAATCTCCTATTGAGTCCCCTATGTGAATTTTTAATTTCAGCTATCATACTCTGAATTTCCATTGGAAATTCCATTGGAATTCCCATTCCATTATTTTTAGAATGTCTGTCTCTTTATTGATATTTTTTATTTGATGAGACATTGACATCTTTTTTCTTTGGCCATGATTTCCTTTAGTTCTTGAGAATGTTTATAATAGCTGCTTTGAAATTTTTGTCTGTTAAGTCTGACATCTGAGCCTTCTTATAGGCAGTTTCTTTTGCTTCGTTTTCCAGTTTCTTTGCATTTCTCAAAATTTTTTGTCAAAAATTGGACATTTTTAAAATTATATTTCACAGCTCTGGTTACAGCACCTTTCACCCGCCTGCTGCCAGGCTTACTGCTATAGTATTCTGCTCATTTATTTGTTTAGCGGCCCAGTTGAAAGAAATCTGTATCCCTCTCAGTATGAAATCTCTGCTCCTGGCTTCTCGGAGGGTACAACCTTCTCGGAGGGTACATAGTCTCCCTAGTAGGGACTATGATCTAGGGACTATGATCTACTCATACTACTGAGTCTTAGCAAGGTCTTTGACTGCCTTTTCCCTGACTCAGGTTAAGCTTCTTGTGTCTTCTGGTAACACAGCCAGCTGTTGGCTTCCATACACTGCTCTATGATTGCCCTATTGTTTTGGATACATTCAGATGTCTTTGAAGCAGTACATTTTGAGGCCAGGCTTTGAGGCTTGTTCTGGAACCCAGGAGAGCTCTTCTTAGTTGTCTTTTTCTTCGGCTTCTCTCTGAACTAGGTGGCTGAGGATTTAGTCTGTTGATGTCATGGACTTACCAACCCACTCTTGGATCTTATCACCAAAATCTCCATAGTTTACAAGTGGGCCATTAGGCTGAACTTCCCTGCTGTTTATTCTATAGAAAACCATTTCTTTAGGGAGAGCTTTGGGAGATCTTTATTATTATGATCTAGCTCTTGCCTCCTTGGGCAGAATCTCTGAGCTTCTACCCCAGAGCTGGAGTTACAGTCTGCTTTATGAGGAGGTCATTCAACAGGAACAGTAGCATTTTGTCTTCTCAACTTTTTAGCCCATCAGCTCTCCCAGAGTGGAACCTCTGCCCCACAGCTGAGCTTAAGTGAGGTAAATTGGGGCCCCCATACTTGGCCTTCAATACCTGGAACCTCTTGAGACAGGAGTGTGTAGAGGAAGCCCCCTCCCCCCATCCTCTTAGCCATACTCACCGGAATACAGCCTCTGCAGCACCAAGCTGATGGGGAGGAGATGTGCTATGGTCCTCGCCCCACTTGAGATACCAACACCATCAAGAGAGACATGAGGGATAAGGAGAGAGGAAGCAAGGAAAGTGTGTTCTTGTCTACACTGACCCACACTAAACCTTCTATCACATTGAGCTGTGGCAGAGGAGGGAAGGAGCAAGTCATGCTCAAGCCCCACAGACTCTTCCTGTATTACTGAGATCAAATAGATTTTCCTGAATATTTTTCTCATTAGCTTGATGCCCCCAGGAATATTTGCAGAAATTTTAAATGGTTCTCTTTCTATCATTTCCATCAGTCATGGTTGTTCAGTGGGGAGCAGATCTGAGGAACTCACACTGTCATTTTAGAAATTAATCTTCTTCTATTCAATAAATGTTCATCTACATAGAGGGAAAATAACCTTCATCCCAACACAAATAACTCTTGCTAACATTTTTTTTTTAAAGATTTTATTTATTTGACAGACAGAGATCACAAGTAGACAGAGAAACAAGCAGAGAGAGAGAGAGAGAGAGAGAGAGGAGGAAGCAGGCTCCCTGCCAAGCAGAGAGCCTGATATGGGGCTCCATCCCAGGACCCTGAGATGATGACCCGAGCCGAAGGCAGAGACTTAACCCACTGAGCCACCCAGGCGCCCCACTAACATTTTGATATATTTCCCTCCAGGACATTTTTCTAGACTCAGTTTCCTACATTTGCTCTTCCTTCCTTCCCTCCTTCTTTTTCTTTTCATTTAAATATTACAAATCACCCTCTCTGTGCAGTTGGATATATTCTATTAACTTAACATTCTAATATAATAATACTATACATTATTTCCTATTCTTTATAAACAACAATGTTAATAGGCATGTGCTATTCCATCAATTTGATCTGTCAAATAAACTTAATAGTCATTTCCCTGCAGCTGGAGATACATTAGTGATATTGTACCACTGTCATTTATTGAGCACATGGGCACTAAGCAGTTGATATACACCATCTCAGTACTCATAACTGAATGAGGTAGAGCTCCTTATCAATAATGTTTTACAGATAAGGAAACTGAGGCTTACTCAGAAAGCAGTAACTCCTAAAGCCATGGAGCTAGTAGGGATAGAGCCTGGGTGACCACAGATCTGTGAGTTTCAGGGACTATGGTTGTGCATATATATATATATTTTTTTGCCTTTATTACTATTTCTTTTCTTAGGTACGTTCCTAGAAATAAAATTAGCAGGCCAAAGGCAATTACTACATAAGTTTTCTTGACAAGAATTGACAAATTGTTTTCTAGAATATCATTTTTTATTCACCACTTTTCTCTGCTGCAATTGATGGAGCCAAAATATCTCCTTCATTTTTCACCAGAAGAAAATAGCATCGCACAATCATTTATGTCTGTTACTCCCAATGTTGACAACATTTCCATTCTCTCAATAGACATCAGTTATTATACATTTTGTGCATGTCTGTTGAAACTCTTGAGACTTTCTTAATATTTTTAGTAACCCTTTACATTATATAGTACAGTAGCCATCAGTATTTGCTACAAGTAATTTTATTCAATGTGTTCTTCACTGTTTTATTTTAGCTGAATACATTTTTAATTATCTGATAATTTATATGTAGTCAGTTTTACTAGCAGAGCATCTATTTGGTTTTTGATATGGCAAAAAAGAGGGACAAAAAACTTACTCAAGTGATCACAATAGAGAAAATTAATGTCAGCCTCTTCTGGTTCACAGGGCACTTCCTGGGGAGTGACCCCCCTCACACTGGCTAGAGGAGCATTGGCCCCTCTGCAGGCATATCTCTCCTTAGGGGCCTGGCATCGTCCATTCATAAGTATCTCATCAATTCACTTTTTTTTCTGGTAAGCACGGTCTTAAGTAGTTGTACTTAAGATTCCAATTCCAGTGGGCTGGGATCTCTACACTTTTTTTTTTTTTTCTAAGCAAAGCACTTTAAGAACTATGATATCACATATTACAGATTCAATTTTCCATCATCCGAGGCAAATCTTTCAATTCACTTGTTGGGTTAGCTGGCAGAAACTAAACAAGTAATGTAAGCAAAAACACACTTCTTAATTCTAATTCTCTCATTTACCTATTTGAAGGAGAGCACCTCAGTTCATCTTGAGTAAGTTTATGTGATGAATTTCTTGAATATGCCTTAGTAGGAGGGCACCTGCATCTGCCCTCTAGAGCACATACTTCACTATTAATTTAAGATCTTAGTTCTTGAGTCTTTCTTCAACAACATCCTCACCTATTCAGGTCTTATAGTTTCTTATAGTTTAAAATTCTTTCCTTCAAGAGGGAAGCTATATTTAGTTACTTTTTAGTGGCGATCTGTCTATACAGCTTAGCCTAAAATGTTTTAATGGCTGTATGCTTCTAGATGAGATGTGTAGATGAGTAATTACTGTTGATTCTCCCTTCCCCCCAAATCCAAACCAACAGGCAATGAACCCACAGCACATATCCTGCAAGTTACCTACTTATTTACCTACTTACCTACCTATTTCCTTAAAATATCTGGCTAGTAATGGTTTTTGTTGAAAATATTGATCAAAATAACTCACAGTTCAGTTCATTTGGGAGAGAAATCAACTTTTACAAGAAAATAATTTTTCTCTTGTGGTATGAAATAATATATAATCATATTAATTTAGTCTAGAAATAAGTTGAAATTATGTTACCCCACATTCTCCTTAAATACACATCATGGGCTACAATAACTTGCAGTTTTCTTCTGCCATGAAAGAAAAACGTTCTAGCTGAAAACTTTAGAATCATATAACCTATATTTTATTGGTGGGGGTGGGGGTGTCTTAAATATGGAAATTCCAAACTGGCGTTTTCTCTAGAATGTGAGAAGGTTCACTTTTCAGATGTGACCTTATCCTGAACTTCTCTGAAATAGCACAATCAAATGAATGTCTTTAACCCTATCATTTTACTGAAATTTGAATCTATCTATCTATCTGTTATTTATATACCTATAGATATCCAGTATTATCAGCAAAATGATAGTCCAAAGCTTCATTTATTTAAAACCTCTACATGAAAACATAAGTGATTATTGGTACTGACTGAAAATGTTCTACCTTTTATTATCAGCTGCTGTGTGGGACTTCCCTTCATAAGCCAAATCATTGAAAGATAAAGAAATAAAAAAAACTATAATAACTAATTGTAAAACCCTCAGAGTATACTATTAGCCTATATCTACTTAAAGGATGGAGAAGGAACTCAGTTACCAATTTAGTTTCAGGTAATTGCTGTGGCCACAGTTACTAGGAAAATTTTTCAAAAGCAAACTCACAGAAGGACAATGTTTTTATTTTCTGTGAATTCCACCAAATAGGAATTTGACAAAGGTCCCACCCAGTAACACCACAACACACCATGCTATGCCAGTGGCTGTGCCTTACCACAACCATTCTCAGTGGCTCAGAGACAAAAACAATAAATAACCCTCTGGGACAGAATATGAGCCAGCAGGTCCTAACCTCATGGAGAATATTTGGCGATACCAGCCTTTAAAAGGTTCAGTGTTTTTATGAAAGTGGTTTTATAAGCTTTAATATAGAGACTCATACATTTTACTAGTGATATTTTTAAATGAATATTCCACCAATTCAGTTTATGAATCCAGTTTTTGACAAGACTGAGAAAAAATGAAAACCTTCCAAAATGGAAACATGTCCATCTTTTGTTGTGAATACACCTATGCCTGAAAGCATTCTGTAGAGAATACCATTTACCAAGCACACTTGGCCCAAACATCTGTGCTCTATTGTGTTTTCCAGAGCAAATCAACCCATTCAGGGACTATAAAACAAGAATTCATATAAAAATGTATGTAAGGAAGACACATTTCTCTTTTTAAAAGCTCATTCATCCATGATGAAGCTATTAAAAGAAGGCTCAAGTTAACAACAAAGAACAAGGGATAATTGTGTGAATATCTGTGGTGGGGAGGCCCAGACAAATGGTGGTAGGATTAGAATGATGGAGACCCAGCGACCAGGCAGCCCACAAGATGTCCTCTGGGGCTTATTTGAGTAGAAATGAAGAGAAAGGGGATCTACACAATGTGCCAATGACTCATGGTAAACACCTGGCAGACATTTCAGTTAGTGAGGAAAGCATGGTGCCAGGATATGCTAGTGTTACGGGAGAGTCTAGGCAGAGTATGGGGAAGGTGATGGAAAGGAATGAAAAGCAAGCAACCCACAAAAGTTTCGGAAGAAAAGCAGGCAGAGTGTGGGATGTACAGCTCTAACACATCCCAGGGGAGTAGGGTCAGAAATAAATGTCTGATACCCAAAAGTTCATTGGTGCTAGAGACACTGGCATAATGAGGGGGGCTCAGCAAATGAGGAGTAAAGCACGGTGACCCTGCTTCTGAAGTCAAAGATTTCTAAAAAGTGGGGAGGGCTTGCTTCCCCCTCGGCAGTCTGTATCAGAACCTGCTTGGAGTAAGGGCAAGCCATTTTCAAATTACACAATTTGTTCTTCCCCATTCAGCTGCCACTCTGTTTTAACAGACCACCACACAGGTGTACTGGGGAGAATAAAAAGGGCAGAATGCTAAAAACCACTGAAATACAGGCTTGGTCATTAAAAAAAAAAATAGCAAGGAGTTCACTATAGCTCCTGAGCATGGTATCAGAAATACAGTTTGCATTAACGTCAGCCTGGAGGCTGAGCTGTGAACACCAGGCAGCTGATACAACAGGAAGCTGGCTCATGCACCTTGGAATCAGGTTGGCCAGGGTTCAATTCCAAATCTGCTGCATATCACAGGCATATTCTTAAGATCACTGGCCCTCGTTTTTCTACTACCAGTTTTGATTCACACAACCATGTGTTTAGAGAAAAGTATACATCTGGTGATCCAACTTGGAATTCCAGAAGCACATTTTCTATAGCACTGTGATTCTTCAGTGGTTTATAATATATTTTCCACCATTTTTCCATTATGTGTCCCTACCCAACTGACTAGAAATGCCCTCCCCTCCCCAATTTAATTCTCTGGAGATGAGTCTCAGACAGGAACCCAAAGAAATTGATGAAGAACAAATTGGTAGTTGGATGGGAGAGCAATGATCATGAATATGGGCCCCCCGAGTCATGGGAAAGAAGTGCTGACATAGACCTGGGGCCCTCTATGTAGCGTCAAAAGGCACATGCGCAATGGCTGGAGGTGGACCCTCTCTTTGTGTTCTCCCCAGGTTCCTAGACACCACCTGCCATCAATGGTGAGGGTCTTTATCCCTCTCCTCCTTGGTTCTCTGAAGAATGAACTATTGTTTCAAATATTTAAAATAACAAATAACACAAGTTTATAAGTACAAATCAAGACAATTTGTAAGTGAGAAAAGAAGAATATGCAGTGAGAAAGTATAATGAAATCTGACTTTAGTATGGGTGTTAGGTTTGAGAAGTGGGGAAGTAGAATAAGAAGTTAAATGAGTCAAGAACAGGACAGGAGTTTCTAGGCAGAGGGAACAGCAAGACTTCTATTTTTAGCATCACTGTGATAAGAGCTCTAAGAAGTAGTAGTGTCAGTATCTGTCTCTTATTCAGAAGCCAGATGAGCTTTAGAACTCACTGACCCAGGAGTGATTTGGTGGTTACAACGTAATAATAATAATAATAATGATAATGATAATAATAAAATGAACAACACTTAAATTCTTAAGGAATGAGGCTAAATCGGCAATATAAAATGAAAAATTAAAGTACTTTAAATAGTAATTATATAGATATAGTCATTTCAATTGGGATCTAACATGGGTCCATCACTTTTCCCAGGCCTCAACACAGGGGACGAGAAGAAGAAAAAGGTAAGAAGCCTCTGTAACATTTGATGTTGTCTTCCCCCAAGTTCACCAACCTGTCACTGATGTTTAAGGACTTGGGCTCTCTCACAATCCTCCAGAACAGTGCTGGAAGTCCTGTGCAGAGTATCTCACATGTGCTCCCTGGGCTGGGATTTGGCCTTTTCCGGTTTCTTCCCCATTTTCTTCTTCTGGCTAATGAAGCCTAGAGCAGCAGTTCTCTTCATATTCACCTTCAGTCCTCCTGGGATTGGCCGCAGGTTAATGGGCACATAAGGAAGACTGTTATCTGTTTCAGGACAATTAATATCGTGTTCATAACAGTCATGCCCTTAAGATCACTGGCTCTCATTTTTCTATTACCACTTTCGAAAAAAAGAGCTCTATCGAATGTACCTAAAGATGGCTTCTATCATTATCGAAACTTCTGGCACTACTTCCCATCAATACAAGTAGTTATTAAAAGCTTCTGACATCACTGTTTCATGGAGATTATATTGGAAAATAAACTAGGTTTTACTCCTTTATGGAGAGCTCTTCACACGAGGATTAACTCATCAGCCCTTTGGGACTATAGTGGGGAATGGGTAAAATGAGTCCAAATGATAAGTATGACCATCACACACAGTATCAATATGCTTTTCCTTTCACCTTTCTGGGTACAAGAACTCCACCCTCATTTACCCAAAATGTCCATTAACCTCAGCAGACGTTTGGATACTATAAGGAGTAAAAATAAGATGCTTCCTGCCCTTTGAGATAAAAAAAAAAAAAAAACCTGTTGCTATGAGAGTAGAATGTTCAGGTTCCATAGAGCCTCTGTTCCCCTTTTAGGTTATAAAAAGTTTACTCAGGATATTCACTATGGTGTGGAGGGCATGCTCTATCTGGATTAAATGAGTGTAAAGAGAAGATAAGACTTGGGGCAAATGGAAGAAAGTCCACAGGCCTAGGAAATCTGTGGGAAGGAGAAGAGGAGAGAAAAATGGATGTTTGTCAGATAGGTATTTTCTGATTGTCTTCTCTGTGGTAAAAAGATGAGAACATTCCAGAGAGGTGAAGGAAACACTGAAAGCAAAGAAGAGCTCTTCTCTGTCCACGTTAAGACTCCTAGAAAGATGTCATCTCTGAAAGATGTCACTCCGAGAAAGATGTGAACACCTCCCAGTCACCAAGATGGGCAGTGGCCACAGCAACTTGGCAATTCTAAATGGTCACGTGAAGGAAGTCCCCAAAGGTTAACTTCCTGGTATCACCCTGGGTTTCAGAGCAACTGAGAATCTGGCTTGGGAGCTTGTTGTACTGGTTTGACCACATGACTTCTTACCAGGGGTTACTGAACAAACTGCAGGGCTCGAGGTCAGCTGAGTTAGACCCTCCGAGGTCTATACAGAAGCAGAAGCTAGCATGAGCCTCGTTTGTCAGAGAGCGTTTTCAGCCCTGGTCACACTGAAAAAGACCAGCTCATGAATCTTACTTCAGCTGCAAATGACAAGAGGACAGTGTATAGAGCTAGAAGACAGACATTGTCCTTGAGGTCAAAATGATGTAACACTGAGCCTGAGGCCCTGGCCCATCCCTACTTAAGGTTATGTGCTTGGCACCTCTTTCTCCCTATTTTCAGACACAAACTTAGGGAAAGAGCATTTGTATGACTATTTTATGACACTTAATGGACTGTGTAAATTTGACTAATATTGATACCAGATGGTTCATTTATTCTTATGATTGTTTGACTTTTTTTTTTTTTTAAGATGGAGAACGGTGTAAGGGCCTTAATGTTAAGTTGTATGTTTCATTCATTTTTGTGTCTCTCCTAGTAACTGACCGATGATGTTACATGTAAAGGAAGTTCAAAAAAATGCCCTTTAAGCAAATAATTCATGAAGAGTTATTTTTACATTTCAGTGGTTCACAAAATTCTAGAGAGCAGCTCATGGCATCTTAAAGTTTATCTCCTTATTTCCATGCTTCCCTAATGCAGTGCTCTAGGAGTAAATCACCTTGAGTCAGAAGAAGCCCCATCTATACGGCTTCTTCTAAACTTGAAGAATTTTCCTGTTTCCCAGTCATTTTTGAGTTGGAAGGAGAGAATCACATCTAGTTTGTGAAACCCTAGCTAGAAGGGATTTTTAGTCAACACACGAAGGTTCACAGAGGTTGTTTCTTCCAAGAATAATCTCCCAGGGCCCCATTCAACAATAAATATTGCCCAACTTCCCCACGCAGAAGTCAGCGTAAGGCTGCAAACACTAAGGAAATTGCCTCTGCATCCAGCCAGCTGATTTGGCAGACCAAGGGCCAATGCACAAAGAAGGTCTGTCTCTGTTTGTTTTCCTCATACTTTTCCTCCTTTCTGAGCAGTAAGCCATGGAGAGCTATGGCAACGCCTGGGAAGAATGTGTTAGAGACTCCCTCTTCCCGCAGACCCCGCTAATTACAAAGAACCAAAGTTTTTGCTCAAATTGACTGGGTAGTTATGATTCTGACCACTGGACATACTGCAAACAGGGACTTCTATAAACCTCACCCTAAAAAAGTCTTGGGAGGAAGGCTTCAGTTTTCAGTCACTTTGTTTCCTTTTCAGGCTCTTTCTCCTAGGAAAATGAAAATAAAGACAATACCATTTTATGACTCATTGGCCTTGTTACCCAGTAGAACACACAGGGACATTTTTCTAGTGTCGTAGAAAGAGCACCAAAATAACAAGGAGTTTGTTATCTTAAAAGGACAAAAGACAAGGATTTAAGAGATGTAGCTTATTAATTCTAGTATGAAAAAAGCCACTGGATCTCTCCATGACATGGGCCAAGTCCCTTTACTTGTATGGGTCTGAATTTCCATTGTCAAAAAAATGAGCCCTTATACTTGTGTTTGAAATTCAGTCATACAGAATACTTTTAAAATTATTAACTAGAGGGGCACCTGGGTGGCTCAGTCAGTTAAGTGTCTGCCTTTGACTAGGGTCATGATCTTAGGGTCCTGGGATCTGACCCCTTGTCTTTCTCCCTGCTCAGTGGAGAATATGCTGCTTCCTCTCCCTCTGCACCCAACCCCCTTGCTCTCTCAAGCAAACTCTCTCTGTCTCTCTCTCAAATAAGTAAATAAAATCCTTAAATGAACTATTGACTGTATAGAAATCTTGACACTTTGGTCTGAGTTATATTTTTTTTTCAAAAATATTTTTAGGTGATCGCTTCTTGGCCTTTTAGCTAAGATTAGGTGTAGTATCTGTTCTTATCAGTTTAATATCTGATATTGTCCTCTATCTGAGGACAATATATTAAATGGATTTTTGGAGTAGGGAGTTGAAATAGGAGCTTGCTCCGTCCACTCCATGCATCGACCTGGTATTGCAGTACTTCCAGGAATGGTGCACGCTCCCCACTAAAGCAGTAAATAAAAGATTTGGTTAGTAAGAAAAAAAAAGAATATTTTTAGGTGATTTTATAAATCTTTCTCTTAAATTGATTAGTTTGTATTATTCTTAAATAAAAATTTTGCATCACTAGCTCTCTGTATACCTTAAGATAAAATTCATACAGGAAATATAGAATAATATTTGATCCTTCCCCATTACCATGCATTGTATTATCAAAGCCAAGAGAACAAAGATTTATGCATAGAGTTGTTCATTGGTGATTTTCTCTTTGGAGTTCTGAGTAGCTGTCTCTTCTGGGCCATTGCATCTATGCTAACAGAAGCAAGATGTACTTGGTTGGTGGTATTCAACTGAAATAAGGTATTTACTGGAGTCAGTCTTGGTCCATTTACTACTTTCTGAATTTTCAAAAAAGCTAATAGTTTTATTAATCAAAAGGCTGTCGTGCTGCATAATCTTCATCTGGGCCATGAAAAATCTATTCAAATAAACTAGGAAGTCTTCATAGAGAAGCAAAGTGTTTTTTTTGTTTTGTTTTGTTTTTGTTTTTAAATAAAGAAATAACATCAGGGGCATCTGGGTGGCTCAGTTGGTTAAGTATCCAACTCTTGGTTGGATCATATCATGATCTCAGGGTTGTGAGATGGAGCTTTGCTGCATGGGGCTCTGTGCTCAGCATGGGGTCTTCTGGAGATTCTCTCCCTCTCCCTCTGCCCCTCTCTCTATACCTCCCTCTCTCCCTGAAAGAAAGAAAGAAAGAAAGAAAGAAAGAAAGAAAAGAATGAACATCAGTGAGATATTGAAATACCAGTTCAAAAATAATGACTTTGTATTAATATGAAAAAGGGGTTGGTATGTACATTCAGAAGTATATATACAAAGTGATTAAACAAAATTATTCCCACTATTTATACTGAGTGGGAAAAATGTATTTCAACTTATTTGAAAATTATGTAGATATTAGAAGGAGGACATGTTTTTAGATATTTTAACAAAAGTATGCTATTTATGGTTTTTGAAATATTAACTTCTACCCTATTAAATATTAGCTTCCATTTTGAAATGTAACTATATACTCTAAACACACTGTCTTGCTATCAATAACCACTTGATTTTATTAAGTTTTCAAGAACATCTAGGTTAGCAACATCCTATATATATGCTTGGTTCAAGTAAGTGCAAATGTCTAACAGAAATCAATAAAGAACATGACATATGGAACCGTGGCTTTTCCAGTTATAGGTGATTATGTTCAGAAAAGAATGCAATAATTCCTTTAATGTTAACCCTACTTAAATTTCCATTTTCCACCTTTGTCTCTTGCCAGAAGCACAATAATTATTCCAAACCCGGGCTATGTAATAAATGTCTGGGAATGGTTTACTTGCTTGCACTGTTTCTCATACTAAGACACAAACATGTGGTGTTCTACCATCTGGGTCCTTTATATGTGACTTTTCTTACTTCTCCACTAGAGTTAGTCACATGCTCTGAAATACAATAATGCAAATAATAGGATATTAGTTCACCTTTGGCTCAACCTATTATTCAAAGATCCTAAGGAAGTCAATCAGACTGTTCATTTGAAGCAGGGTTGAAAAAAATTCTGTGTTGGGAAACAATGCAGAAAGTGCATTTGTGTTTTATGTTTCTAAAACAGTTATCAAAGTATTAGGAGTTTATAGCTTGATAGTAATCCTCCAACAGAAAACAAATAGAAAGGGAGATTTAGGAATCAAATGATCACATTTTAACCTGTAACCTGGGAGGGTGATGAAAGCATATTAAGAATTTTTAAGAAGTCAAATACTAGCAGATGTGGAATATTGTACAAGACACAAACTCAATAGGCATTCACATAGAAAAGAACCATGAGGATAAAAAGCTAAAAGGAGTTTGCTGAGGTTGTTTTAGTCTGTATTCAAGTAGGGTGGGCTCAGCCAAATTTGCCTAGAAATTTGCATTGGTCTGTGCAACCCAAATGCCTAATAAATAGGTCTAGAATATAGAGATAAGTGGTCAGCTGAGTGGGTGAAAGTATGGCCTGGGAAATACAGAGAGGAGACATTCCAGGTGCTGGAACATACAATGCTATATATATTACATCACGCAATGTACTCTTGGAAATACGAACACTGGTTCTTCTGGGTACTTCTTTGTGGACTGTGGTCCTGAGAACGGACTTTCTTGAGTGTCTTCCCTGACCCTCATCCCAGGTTCAGACTCAACACATCTTTACTTTTAATATACCAAGCACATGATTTCCTTGAAATTCTTACCTGGCTTTAGCAGGCAATCACCAGTGTTCTCACAAGGTCCTTGCAAAGAGTCTAACATTGTTCTTCAAGAGTTTGCTATGCTTACAGAACTCTTATATGATCTGGCCCCCGCCTTCCTTACCAAGTTCAACTGGGGACACACTGTGTTACCCTCCAGCTATGCTGGATTTCAGTCAGTCTCTAAAATACCACAAGCTCTTTTCTGTCCCTTTCCTTTCCCTCTGCCTGAAATATTTCTCCCAAGTTCTTTGCATGTTCAAGTTGGTCTCATTCTTGAGACCTCAGCTCAAATACAGCTCTTTAGAGAAGGCTCTCCTGAATTCTAGATAGAGTGCTTTTACATCAGGTGGAAAGGAATCTGTCTCCTTTAGTATCTATAACAGCAACCCATTGTTCTCTTGCTTATGGCTCTGTTCACCTGTGTACTGTTGGTTTTCCTCACTGGAATCTAAACAGTCAGGGAGAAGTTCTTTCTTGTTCATTATTGCCTCTATTACACTAGTAGTGTCTAATATAGCCTCTGAAACATGGCAAGCCTGAGCATAATGTTATTAAGTAAGCGAATGAAGAGAAGAATGAAAAGATTTTATGGTGAGATGAAAAAGAGGAGCGAAATACATGTGAACAGTGAAGGAGAGAAGAGAGAATTAGGTGATTATTTCCCGTGGGTCATTTTTAAATGCTTCATTTTCCCCCAGAACCTAAGCAGACAACATGAATTGGTATTAGCATATCCTAGGATCCTTTAGAGATATTAACCATAGAATTTGACCTTAGGAAGCAAAGGAAAATCAGAGGAGAGTGTCCAAAACACCCCAAAAATAAAAGTCTGCAGATATTCCGTAAGAACTAACCGAGCCTCTTGACTCACTCAGATGGACTGGTTACCTTAGCCAAATTGGGAAACTCAGCTAGAAGATTAAAGCTTAAACATCTTAGGCATGTTTACTCAAATGATTAATGAAAATGGAGGACAAAAATTGGAACACAATTTGTTAAAATCAAGAGAAAGACAGTAAAAAGAATTCTTATTGTATCCATACTATTAAAGCTTTGGGAATGGGATAAGAGATGTACATATGAGAGGGTGGGTAAGAGTCAGAGCCAGAATACAGCCAAGATAACCTTGTGGTGCTGTGTCGTCACATCCCCTCAATTATATAACACCTGCCATCCCCTCTTGGTTGGTGCAACGTACCAGTGAGAACAACTGTTTCCACGGCTACTGAGGAGGGAGCAGCTTTTCCTGATGTCCAGTAAATGGAACTTGGACTGTAAAACAACAGCAACAAAGAGAGAGCAGACAACTTAAGCATTTCCCCATAAGCCCAGGGAACTCATTTGTCCCTGCCAAGGGCTCTCAGTCAGTCTATGTTGAGCAGCAGGCTGAAACCCGCTGAGCAGACAGCTGCTGCTGGCCTGGGGCCCACTGTGGACCTGAAGAGAATAAGCCCCACTCCATTCAGGGCTTAAAATAAAGCTGACTCACCACTTTGGAGATACACAGTGTGTCAGCCTGGGGAGGGCTGAGGCCAATGCTTGAGATCATCTTGGGTCAGACAGTACTGGGGACCTTCAGAAGATACCAAACCACAAACTCTGTTACTTCAGGTTACCAGTTTGAATTGTTGTTCTGTTCTTGATGCAAAAAATGGATAGGTGAATTTTCCAAAATTATTTTTGCTTCCTATTCCCCCCCCAATTTCAGAAAAGTAAGGATGACTCTCCATACCTAAAACTATTTCTAAAAATGCCACTTTCTGAAGAGATCATAGAGCTCTCCTAGACAGTGTGTTTGTGGTCCTACATATCTAGGGCAGGCAGGACTCAAGGAGGATTATGAAAAACCCCTCCCTTTCTGTTCTCTTATGCCCCAAGGTGGTGGCAGAACTTTAAGAAATAAATTCAACACATATTTTCACATATTTATCAACCAGACAAAAGATGAGACCATAGGTTTTTGTTTTGTTTTGTTTTGTTTTAGATTTTTTTTTTAAAGATTTTATTTATTTATTTGATAGAGAGAGATTACAAGTAGGCAGAGAGAGAGAGGAGGAAGCAGGCTCCCTGCTGAGCAGCGAGCCCGATGCGGGACTCGATCCCAGGACCCTGAGATCATGACCTGAGCCGAAGGCAGCGGCTTAACCCACTGAGCCACCCAAGCGCCCTAGATTTTTTTTTTTTAATTTGACAGAGAGAGAGAGTGAGATCACAAGCAGGCAGAGAGGCAGGCTCCCCACTGAGCAGAGAGCCCAATGCAGCTTTCGATCCCAGGCCCCATGAGACCATGACCCGAGTGAAAGGCAGAGGCTTAACCCACTGAGCTACCCAGGTGCAACATGGCTTTTTAAAAACCCAAATAATGTAATTACAAAGTTTTCTGGGATGTAGCTCCCAGAGATTTCTCTTCCATTTTGATAAAGGATTCTCTACATATAATAATTCACCATATACAAAGACTCTGTGTCATCAGAAACAATTTATGAAGCAGTAGGAGGTTTTATATGGCAGTATATTCAACACTTCTCAAATACATAAACAGCTGGGCTTTTATTCATATGCAAGTAATTTAAGTTTTCTATTAGCCATTTCATGAAGTTTAGAGGAAATTGGGCACCATATAAATGACATGGAAACACTGGAAGACACTGAAACACCAAATGAATACATCTAAGAAACTGGATAACATTTTAATGATGTGTATTTTGTTATAGACTGGTTCTTTGAAAATTGGCAAACTACTTCTGTTTTTAACAGAGAGATCCAGATGGACCAGAATGTTCCAAGTTCTTTCTATTTTTTTTTTATCATTTCATTTATTATATATTTGTTGACATCAACTACTTGCCAGGCACCACGCTGAGAACTAGATGTATAAGAATTTAAAAAAAAACATGATGCATGCCTTTGTGCAACTGGTTACCAGAGGAAGTAGACTCATTTGCTTGTTTAATTATGTAGTTTGCCCATGAAAAGTGCCCCGCAAAAGAAATAGGTGGCATTAAAAGAACATGTAACAGGATATCTTGACATTCTGGAACATCAGTTGAGGGTTCTCTGATGAAGTTGCATTAATCTAAGATCAAAAGGGTGAATGATGATTAGATAAATAAGGAGAGGAAGAACATCCCAGGCAAAGGAACAGCATTGCAAAGGACTTGGCTTGGAATGAAGCTTAGCAAATTTAGTAACCAAAAAAGTGCCAAAATGTCCAGAACATGAAAAGCCAGAGGAGAGTGATGGTATATGATGGTAAGCAGACTCTTGCTGATTTTTGTTTTTTTATGTCAAAACTTAGGGATTTTATCTTAAAAGTCATCCAGAAGATTTGGAAGTACTGGGTACACTAGAATGCTATCATTAGTTAGAAGTGTATTTCCTAAAACTTTTTTGTTGTTGTTGTTGCTATTTAAAAGAAACAAATTGACAATGGAAACAAGGGTGTATGTAGAGAGATGCACTTAGCAGCTATTGCAAAAGTCCAGAAGAGATCATTGCAGCACTGAACTTGAGTAGTAATGCCAGTGGAAATGAAAAGAAGTAGGTGACCCTGCATGAGAAGGAAGAGTATTTGATTTATGTGGCCACAGTGGGTTTCAATAAATATTTGTTGACTAAATGACTGATTAGTTTTGTATTTAGGAAGAGGAAAGAATCAAGGATATATTAGTCTAATTGAGAACTCTTTAAACATAATGTTGTTCTCTATTCAAAGTGTTGTCCACAGGTCTAACAACATCAGCATCGCCTGAGAACTAATGGGAAATGCAGAATCCGTAGCCCACTAGAGACCTGTTAAGAATGGGGCTGTGAATGAGATCCCCAGGTGATTTGTATATAGATTAAAGTTTGGGAAGTGCTCCAAAGTCAGGTGGCACTGGGGCTAAGAGACCCACAAATTTAAGAGAGCAGATTAGAATCAAAGCCAAAAGAAGGAAATGCTGGGGGACACCTGGGTGCCCAGTCAGTTAAACATCTGTCTTCAGCTCAGGTCATGTTTCCGGGGTTCTGGGATCAAGTCCCACATTGGGCTCTCTGCTCTGCAGTGAGTTGGCTTCTCCTCTGCCCCTCCTCCCACTCCTCCTCTTCTCTCTCTCCTCTCTCTTGGTCTCTCAAATAAATAAATCTTAAAAAAAAAGAGAGAGAAAATGCTGGGACATATTTAAATGGATTTAATTGATCAAGAATAAGAAACTATTCAGGATGCATAGGGTATATAACATAATTAGGTAAGACTTCTTATGGAACCTCATCGCCAAAATAAGCAAATTAAATTGTTGAATTCCAAAAAGTGATAAGACAATGCTAGTGATGACTAGCATCAAGATGACTCTTTCTCTAATCATAACAATAATAATAATAACCATGACAATAATAATATATATGAGAGTAACAATGAATTGTATTACTTGATAGTTATTCAGTGCTTGCTTTTATATACTTTTTCTGTTGGAAAAACCCTTAAAAGTATGAAAGGAAATGACATTGTATTTTATGGTGTGTGCAAGAAAATGTTGAAATTCTTCTTTACTCCCATGTGTTTTGGCAGAGACTAATATGAAAAAAAAAAACAACAACAAAACACCTGAGATCAAAACTGAAGCTATACATAATAACTTCATAAAATCTGTATGCTCTGTGTATAAGAAAAATCATGTAGGGTCATTTCTATAGAGTAAGCACAAAAATATTGGAACGTAGAAAAGATGTGTATTGAGCATTGTTATATCATTATGAATCTTGATAGGAAGAAAATGCCAGAAATAGTTCTGAGCTATGCTCTAACTCAAAGTACCATGCAACCAAGGTTCCTAGACTGCTTGCCATTATGCACTAGATCAGTTCCATATACCCAGAATGTATTGGGGGCAGGGGAGGGAAGCCACAATATTTCATGTGTCCTTAATAGATTGCCAAAAATAGATATGGTTCAATTGTGCTCAATGGCTCCTGAGGTTACAGAACATCATTCTTTCTGAAGTTCCAGTTGGCAGTTGCTTTCCCTTACTCTCATCTGCTCCCTTGTGCTTATTTTATATTCATGCACATGACGGCAGTTACCAAATCAGCCTGTGCAACCTCACAATTATTGTTTTCAGAAAAATGCACATGACAGTTATTAGATCAACAACTGAATAACTCAGAGCAGTCACTTAATATTAGTATCATATGTGCAGAACTTGAAGAGGGCTCAGAAAGGGGCAGCAAGAATGTTGTAAAGTCTAAAAACTTGACCATCAGGAAAATAAAAATGAAAAAGGTGACTTGTTTGACCTTAAAAACAAGAGACTGGGGAAGAAATTAGAAGGCTAAGAATATGGAAAAGCAGCATTGAGAGGAAGAGGTTCTAGGAGTTGGTCAGCAAGGCAACAGAGGGACACATCGTTTTAACGATCAAAACAGAAGCTGAGGATAACAGATGAGAGAACCCTAGTAGTGTAGTGTTTGCTAATTACCAGGCTTTGGGCTTCAGTGGTCCCGAATTTAAGTCCTGGCTCTGCCAAGTTAGAATAAAACTGACCCAAGGGGCACCTGGGTGGTTCAGTCAGTTAAGTGTCTGCCTTTGGCTCAGGTTGTGATTCTGGGGTCCTGAGACTGAGCCCCGCATCGGGCTCCCTGCTCAGCAAGAAGTCTGCTTCTCCCTCTCCCTCTGCTGCTCCCCCTGCTCATGCTCTCTCTCTCTCTTTGTGTCACTCTCTCAAATAAATAAATAAATAAATAAATAAACAAACAAACCAATAAGCTCCCCCGTAAAACCAAACCAAAACAAAAAAACCTGACTCAAAAACTGGATGGAAGAAAATGGTCTACTGCTGTTTTTGTATTATTTTGCAAGGGCTAGAGCATGAAAGGTGGGAATTAGATTATCTGAATGTTCTTATGGTAGAAGACTGACCCAGCCTTATCCTCAGTCTTGTATTGATTCTGTCAATCACTTGGTAAATGTATTTCTCCTGACTTAGTGTCCTTTCCTGTTTTTCGGAGCACCAGCTCTGAAGTCACACTGCCTGCGTTTGAGTCCCATGTTGGAATATTTACCAGTTCTTCATTCTCTTGAGGGTTCAGTTCTCCTACTTGAAAACCAGAAACAATAAGAATACCTGTCTTGTATATGTTTTGAAGGATTAAACAAAACTTTTCACACTAAGGAGACTCCCAGACAGTGTGTGCTCTTCGCATTGTTATTCTTGGCCTGTGTAGAGCACTCCCTCAGGTCTATGAAGAAGTGAGAGATGAATCAGATAATGAACCAAGAGAGCTTTTAGAATCTAGTAGGGGAAATGAGACAGGGACTCAGACGGTTCTAATAAAGAGGAAATCGCCTCCAGAAAGACACAGATAGTAACATGAGCACTTAAAGAAGAGAACTGATGTTGAGGTGGGGAAGAGAGCGTGGGGGCACCACTTAGGGAGAAGGTGGTGTCTGAGCTGGGTTTAGAACCACAGAAAGAGTTTGACCATCTGGAGGTGAGGCGGCATGAGTGGTAAGAGGAGAACGGAATAATACATTCCTGGCTCCAAGAATAGGGCAGGTGTTCATTTAGTAAGGTTTTCAGATTCGGATGCTGACTTGAAGATTTGTTTCAACACGTTTTTCAGCTTAAGATATTCCAACTGTTAAATTTTCAGCAGATAGTCAGCCTCCCCCACGCCAGGCCCCCAAAGCAGTGACACATCCTTTCCTAAGAAGCAACAACCATTTCAATGAAATACCATGGACTAGCGTCAGTACACTCTCATGAGTTTTCATTATTAGTCCATTGTTGAATTTACTTCCCGATTTTAGCGTTTAATCATCTACATTGTGCAAGAACAGTAGTTTATTCATGATGGTTAATAGGGGAGAAAACCTCAAATATTCAAGACAACCTATTTCGATTCTAACCAAGTACAAAACTCAAACCGTATCTTTTTGGAACTAATGTTTTATTTCATACTTTGATTAAAATTAAAACATAGAAAATCATGAACATCAACAAATAAAAGATTCTAGAAAAGAAAGATTCATTTTCTGAGACACGTAGAATTCACTAAGATTAAAATACTAGAGGGAAACATTCTTGGGAAACTATGTGTTTGATTTTCTTTCAGGTAGTTAGTTTGGAAACTTTTGTATAGCTGTAAGGACTGACTTCCAGACAGTTGGTTTTTTTTCTCACCTCCTGCTTAGACATATAGTTTTTAAAGAATATACATTTATATAAATTACATGTTACATGTATGCATTCCAACAAAACCCCTAATTGTGTAGCATGGGGATTTAAATTCTTAACTCTACCAAGAGAGCTTTATGTTCTGAAATATATGTTCTGTGATTATTAGCCAGTCAGAATGATTAGGTACAAGAAAGGGTGGATGGCATCACTTCACAGCGTGACACAGTCATTCAGAATGGCTGAGAGGAAAACAGAAGCAGCTACAGATTAAATTAGCGCACTCTGGGCACCACTCCTACCCTCAACTGGGGTGCCCAGATGAATCAAATATGCTTCCCTGACTCACATGGAATTGGCAAACAATTGAACCCAAGTTCTCAGTGAAACTGTTAACTTTGGCCATGAGCAGTGGCATTTCCCCCTTCTTTGGAGTGAAGTTTCCTCTGAATTATAGTAACGGAAATTATTCAAAATTAAACCTAATGCATGATCAGATTTCCTATGATAAAAATAAAATTTATACTTGCATCAGAACTTACATGTGGGGTGTCTGGGTGGCTCAGTGGGTTAAAGCCTCTGCCTTTGGCTCAGGTCATGGTCCTGGGGTCCTGGGATCGAGCCCCACATCAGTCTCTCTGCTCCACAGGGAGCCTGCTTCCTCCTCTCTCTCTCTGCCTGCCTCTCTGCCTGCTTGTGATCTCTGTCTGTCAAATAAAAAAATAAAATCTTTAAAAAAATAAAAAAAGAACTTACATGAACTGAATCTAATGCAGAATACCCTGATTGGTTTATATTTCTATTAATATGTAATACCCACTCTCTTTTTTACGACTGAGACACAATTTTATTTTTATTTTTTTACTAAGGGATGATGGTCAAAGAATTTCTTAAGTAGGATAATGTGCAGATTTATGAGGAATATAATCTCTTGGGAAACGCATTTTGTTGTAAACATTAAAAAAATACTTCTATGAGACTGGCCTGTGGACTGTGGGAAATGGAGGGCCTCCTCTTATCTGTACGCCATGTGAACTGAGAGTGAGCAACTGTGCTATACAGACACATTTATTCACACACTGAAAGTGATGGCTGCATCTGAACTCACGTGTTCTAAAGAAAACCACATTGAGAATCATCAGATTGCGGCAGCACACTGAGGTTTATCTATCTTGGGCGAGGATTAAACTCTTCACTGGGGATTTCATTTTATAAAAATATCAATGAATTCTAATTTCTAGGTCATGAGAAATGCCAAGTACTGAGAAAGGAATGCTCTGCCTGTATATGCCAGATAGAAGACACAACAGTCTTTTTTTTCTTTTTTCATCATAACAGGAAGCCAGTATGTACAGTTGAGAGAATGTGAACTTTAGAGTCAGAAATGGTTGGGTTTGAATCCCAGCTCTGCTACTTACAAAAATCTTGATCTTGAGTAAGTTATTTATTTCTCTGAGTTCCAGTTTCTGAAACATCTGAGAGAAATAATAATGCCTGTCTTGAAAGCTAACTGGGGATACTAGATAAGATCATCTTTGTATCCAAAGTGGTTCTCAGCTTCACAAAACTATAGGCCCTTTGGAATCTCATTAGTCATAACAATACAGATTTCAGTGTTTCTTGCCCAGTCCTTCATAATGGAGGACTTACAGGTTATCCAAGTCTCACTCGCTTTTTGATATCCCTAGAAAGAGCTTCCCCAAAATATTTAACCCTCCAGTGCTTTCCCTCATCAGAATCCTCTGAGCCTGAAGCCTTTCTGGTGTCCGTGCTGCACTCTACCAGAAGGTCAATAAACGTGCTAAGTCTTGGCTTCCACTGTGGCCCAAGTGGAACATTCCAAAAGTAACTGAGCCACTGCCTTTCCATGAATCCTCACCACACTGAAGCTAAGATGAGATCCACTCAAAAGGGAGGAGAGAGTTTCTCTTCTTCTGGGCCACACCGTGTCATGTGACTCCAAAAGCTGCCTACACCACCCTGGTTTTCAGAGTCCCTTACAAAACCAGTTTCTTCACCTTTTGGGTGTGGCTTTGGTCTCCATAAGACTCAAAGTAATGCATACAGCCCAGCTGTGTGACCTTTCTGTATCTGTTTCCTGCTGTATTAATACCTACTTATAGAGTTGTTGCCTTCACCCAATGCATTAATATATGCAAAGCACACATTGTAATCACTATGTCAGTGTCAATAGTTATTGGAACTTTTATTATTCTTAGAATTGTTCTAGAGTGTAGATCCTGGGAACAAGAGGAAATTGCTGGAAGATGTTAAATGTTGGCTCAAACTATTTAATTTTATTTAGTTGAAATATGAAAAGGAGATGGGATTTGTGCTGCACCCCATGCTGGTGTGGTTATCACCAATCAGAAGATACAGTTTCAAGAAAATAATCAAAGTATTTGGGGAACATAGAGGAAAACGTATTTTGTTCTGGGCATGCTTACGGGAGAAGGGAGAAGATTCATGTTGGAGTTAGTGTTTCCAAGAGACATGGAAAAATTAGTGTGACCTTGAAAGAAGAGAAGAAATGGTAAAGGAGACTGATGGCAAATTCTGACTATAGAAACAGGCATGAAAACAGCCACACTTGAGAATGGTGAGGGTGCACAGGGCTATGAAAGAGGGACAATAGTGAGAGCTCCAGCTTGAAAATGAAGCTGAAATGTTAGATGATATGGAACAGCATGCTCATGGAGTTTAGGTTTGTTTTTAAGGGAATGAAAAAACACCAAAAAAGCTTTTGTAAATAGAGCCCTTGAGCATTTTAATATATCTAAACAATGCTCACATTCAGACATGTTTGAAAAGCCTAAATTTGCTTTTGATGTTCTAAACTTATGTGCTGTACCCCATCTAATGCATCACCTTTTGATGGTAGTTCTTGCTGTATAATTTATGTCAGCATCTTAGCACAGAAATAGAAACAAAATTGTAGTTTTCTTGCCTTTTACTCATTACTATACAGATAGAAATAGTCCCCAAAAAGTGCTGACCTTAGTGATAACACACAAAGATCTCATGAACTTAATAAGCTTGAGATAAAGATGGGAATCATTAGGCTAAAAATAAGGACTCATTGAACCTAAACTCATTGACTACATTAATAATTAGGAAGGAAAAGAACAAAGTAAAAGGACATGCATGACATGTTAGTTATAAGTTTTTAACAACCCCATCTAAAATATGAACTGCAATTAGCAATTTGGGAACAATATTTCATTTCCCAGGAAGAGCTTTTCCTTATAATCCAAAATTCCATTGGTGGTTTGCATGTATTTGACTTTGGTAAAATTTCAGGAATATCATCCCATAAGAAAAGAGACAAACTATCTGAAGCCAATGTTTTAGAACGTTAACTTGAATAGCTATGTGCTGAGGGCAGAAACAATTCGGGTAAGGCCAAAGTCTTTGTTATAACCCAATTTAAAGATGATGGGGACCTAAGGCACAGGGAGAGAAAATGAAAGATTTCATAGCAGCTGCTGAAGGAGATAAGAAAGAAGGAGAACCTCCTGCAGTATCTTTCTATTGCCCTGTACTGTCAAAGTTTAACTCATGCCAGCTGTCAAAGGCAAATCTCATTTTCACAGGGCAGGCAATAAAGTGTAACTTGGAGCTGAGAAGAATTAAATAAATAATAGGCACAATTAGTAATGAACATCTAGCAAGAATATACAGTAACAGTTGTAATTTATTTTAAAACATTCCCTTTAAAATCAAGAACAGGACAAAGATTCTAACTATTGCCACTTCTATGCAACCTTCAGCTGGAGGACCTAACCAGCACAATAGACAGAAAATGATACAAAGCTTACTGTAATCAAAGAAAATTCTAATATTTCTATGAGAAACATAAAAGAGAATATAGTAAATAATTAGAAAATTAGAGCTAATTTATTAGAGCTAAAATTAGAGCTAACTGAGGCTACCAGATTGAGGGCTCATATTTTTAAATTACCTTTATATGTTGTTCTTTTAAATCATTTTCAAAGGCAATTGGGACTTTAGGTATTTGTCTGTGGCACATTTCAGATTCATGCTACTAAGGTTGGAGGAAATACTCTTGAGTATTCCTCACAGACACAGAAGTTCATTAAACCTCCATTAGTACACAAGGACACACACACGAACACACACATATATACAGTGCCCATAAACATACAAATAAACACAAAAAGGAAATAACTTGGAAAACAGATTACATTGCCCAGAGGACCATGGTCCTATTTTTATTGCATCTGGATATCTGATGCAGTGATCATCGTTATGGCTGATTCAATGTGCAACTTCAACATCCAATGAATATTCACTGAGCATTTGTCTTTTAACATGCCCCGAAAATAGTTGTAAAAATAGAGTCTAAGTCCTTGCTCTCTTCAACTCTCTTCAAATTGTAGAAGCGCTGTGAAGAAAGTTTAAAGCTAAATGATATAGTAAGAGTGTTTTGGTGAACTTATTGCAAAAATCCTTCTTCTAACAAAACATTCAATACATATTGGAGTGCAATCATCCATCTCATGAGTTTGCATTCTGGTTACAAAACTAAATTTGATAAAGCCTCCTTTGCCCAAATACACAGTCCAGTTCATCACTTTCAGGATTACAATGCCTAATGGGCTCTTAAGAAAGTATACTTGGATTGGAAGTCTTGGCCCACCGCTTATAAGCTGTTTATGAGACCCATTAAATGGCGTGATAATAACAATGACAATACATATCTCAAAACATAACAATATATAACCTCATAAGGTGGTCATCACGATTAAATGAAACCACATTTAAAGTGCTGAGTGAAGTTCCTAGAAGATTGTCTTCAATAATTACTGAAGATTATAATCATAACTATTCTTTTTAAATTTTTTTAAAGCCATATAACTTGAAACACAAGAAACCAAACAACTTGAATCCCGTCAAGAAACATGCAGCCAATCCAATGACATATCTATCTAGTAGTTATTGAGTTGACTGAATGAATTTGTTGGTCTATATCCAATTAAGATTTAAAGGGATCTTCTGTTAAAGAAATCATTAAAGTTAGGGAAACAGAGTTCTACATGTTCCTCACCATTGGGTGTAGGCTGCCCAGATTTATGGAAATGCATTTGTGCGCAAGTTTACATGGAACTGCAGTTTCGATCTACACAAAACTATACATTTTCAAAGTGTGCTTTGCATAGGAAGAGGAATGAAATAAATAGTCTAAAAAGTTCTTTATTAATGGAAGGCTTTGGATGCGGATTGTTTTTCTGTTTTTAATCTTTACAAACAGGCTCTAATAGTATTCTCTTATAGTATCTTAGTGATATCTCTAGCCCTAGATAATATTCAATATAAAATATAGAATCATAGAATTGTGGCAGTGGGCCAAGTCAGGAGTTTTGCTCATTCCTAACCCCACCTTGATTTCCATTCTAGGAGTTTTCCTTTCCCCATTGTGTATAGTCTTGGTGGGAAAATAGGTTCTGATTTCTATAACCGAGTTATGGGGATCAGTGAACTTTTTTCCATGCCCCTATGCATGCAGTAGGTAGAATGTGATCTAAGCCAGGCCAATGAGAAGCTCTCTCCTGTACCTGAATAAAGGTTGCAAGGATATGAGATAGGGCCAGAGGTTATTCTTTATCACTAAAGAATAAGGGTGACCAAGCTGGCTAAATTCCTAGGGGTGACCACGCTGCCTAAATTCCTGCTTGTATGCCATTCCATCTGTTGAGCCCCAGATGTGATCCAAGTAAACCCTTTTGCTTAAAATAGCCACAATACATTTTTGTTGATTACAGTCAAAAACTGAATTTTATATTGTTTATTGGAAGAACTCCTGGAAACTCTGTCTTAGGAAGAGTTATAAACAAGGTAAGTGGTCACCTGGAAAACAGACTTCAGAAACACCAACCCTGTTCATTTATATCCATCACTCTCCCAGGAAGATTGACAATGGAATTGGAGCACACAGTGTTTTATCAATAGAGAGACATTCAGACATCTGCCTGTATGGATTAGGGTCACTGCCTTGGGAAAGGGATGTCACACTCAACAGCAAAAGTCAATTCTCAAAAAACAAAACAAAATTTTTAAAAATGCTAAGTAAAAGGTACAGGATATGATAAAGGATTTTTGCATTCCAGAAGCCTGGCTTTTTCTTAATGAAATTCAAATTGGTGTATGTATATAACCAACAGAGTTCAGAAGAATGCATATAAGCCAATTTAGGGTTTAAAGCAACCCTAAAGTTGCTTTAAAAAGTCAGAGCTGAGGCAGAAAAAGAAGAGCCTGCAAAAGAGCAGTGGAACACAGGTTGGATACTTCTCTGAAGGAGCATCTCATGCCATCTTTTCCATATTGTCTCAATTCCAAAAGGGATTTAGTAGGATCACAAGGGAGATTATATGTTCTCAGGCTCTGAGGGGAGCCTAAGGAGGCAGGAAACCTGTGATCCTCACACCAGGGGTGGTCAGCACTACAGACAGCACTACAGTGTCTAGGCAGAAGGTCTGGTTGTGCCTCCCCCAAGTTTTTGTGTATTGAAGAGAAACAGAAAGTCTTTCTGGTCCTCAAGAAGGGTGCAGAAGTATCCCAGAGAAGATCAGCTTCTCTTAGGAGCCAAAAGATGTAGTCTGCATTGACCCATGCCTGCAACGATAGATGGAAACTTACCTTCTCCACAGATGCTTGTGGAGATAGATGCCAAAACATAAAGAAGTATGGAGGTGAAATACATCCAGTTGGTATCAGTCAAATATCTGATAGAGGTCTTCTATGTGTTTACCTGCCAGAATCTGTGTTTACCTGCCTTCTGTGTTTACCTGCCCAGAATCCATCACACTTTGGCTCTGCTTTAGAAGCACATAATTGTCCTATGGAAAAGCCCTCATCTCCATTCTCTCTCTATTGCTCCTGTGAGACTGACCCTACCCTCTGACCCTAGAGGTGGGCAAGTTACCCAGCCACAGCAGATCAGAGTCAAAGTAATTGGTTCTAACATGAGTTCCTGACACTCCAGAACAATGAGTTATTTTGAGGTATTATCACTAGTTATTGAAAACTGTGTTGGTATGGAGAAACACAAACCTTCCTGAAGTCATTATTGAAGGTCTGGATGATTCAGTTCTGCATGGATCAGATTTATCTCTTAGATATGTTTTGATTATAGGCAACATTTTTTCTATTGTTTAAGTGAAATTTCTTCACTTGTAACCAAAAGAATCATAATAGAAATAAATTCTCTTTAAAATTAAAAATAAAATCAAAACTCCTTAGCATGACCTTCTAGGTCACATATCATTAGCTCCTTTTCTGGCGCTCCAACTTCTGACTGTGTTCTCACCCTTCTTCTCTGTCAAAACTCTGCACACACTAGGTTATTCTCCTTCATCCTTCAGGCTCTCTTCTCTGTGCTCCACATCACTCCCTCCTTCTTATCCCTCCCCTTAGTTTCTACCTCAAATATTAGAGAAAGTTTCTCCAATCAAACCTGTTCCCCATCTTTCCATCTCAAATCTACTCCTTTTATCACCCAGTTTATTTTGTGTGTGTGTGTGTGTGTGAAAATTATCAGTATCTGAAATAATCTTATCTATATAGTTGCTTACATTTTTATTGTCTCCCTTCTCCATCTAGAATGTAAATTCCATGAAGGCAGGCACCTTATCAATCTTGAGCACCCCACAGTGCCTGACCTTTGGTAGGCATGCAATAAATATTTCTGGCAGAAATTGATGAATTTCATTTTTATATTCAGCAATTACATAGTGCTACTACAATACCAGGCACTGCCCTAATGATTTTCTACTTATTTTTTTTCCTATTTTCATAACAATCCTATAAGGTTGGAATTAGTATTTCCTCCATTTGACCAACCAAGAAGTTAAGATCCATGATGGTTAAACCATATGCCCAAGTGGGAGAGATAAGTAAGGTTCACACACAGCAGCTGGTTTTTGATTCATTTCTCTCATCCTCTGTGCCATGCTTCCTGAATGGCTTATTGAATGATTTGATAAACTGATTGGTTACTAAGAAGCTGATTGTCTCTAGGTGGGCTGAGAATGCCCAGGTATGAATTAAAAAAAAAAAAAAAGTATTGACCATGGAATCCATGACTCAGCCCAGATATTAGCCCTGAGAGGTCTAGCCTCACTCCCTTAACTGCTTCAGCACCACGCATGTTTGAGAGAGTTGTTGATTTGCAGTGGTGGGTTATGAGTACTTATAAAATTTTTTATATCTATTTAATATTGTTATATAACTTTGGTCAGTTGAAAAGATACTGATTAGTTCATTCATAGAGAAATATTGGAAAGGCTTTCAATGAGAAAAGACCTCAAAGGCATATTTTTACCATTCCTCTTGAAGCAGCATGACATTTTATAAAGTTTGATCAACTATTTTATAGTTATTGCTATTGATTTTTGTATTATACTTCAAATCCTACTCCTTAACAATTTTACAGTCTTTATGATTGGACACTACTGATCATCTGGAAATATGATTAATCATAAAAGAAAGGATGTTTCTCATTTAATCTTTAAAGCCAGATTTATGTTAACCAACATTAAAATCTGTGAGTATGTTCATTTCTTTCCATTGAGAACATTAGTCTTCCCTTGTTACAGACAACTTTTCTTTTTTTTTTTTTTTTGTCCTTCTTTGGGTAAAGCTTAATCCAGCTGAAATGAGTTGCAGATGTTGTACAAATTCATATTTTTATACTGATAGGAAGCAGTCAGACATTTCAACTATTCCGTTTTGTTTAAAAGAAGTTAACAGTTCAGTTCACTCTTTAGAAGACACAGATGAAGGAATTGTACAGGAATGTGTTTGTGGCCAACTGAATGTTTGTGATTAAAAGTACTTATGAAGGCAACATTGCTGGACTTGAAAAAAGTTATAAGGTCCTACAGCCTGGGAGAAATTCATTGAGGGAGAATCCACTAATACTTGAAGTGGTAGTTTTTGACCTCTGGCACTGGTAAATACTAGCCAGTGATGCACAGGCTTCACTTCTAAATGACTAACTCTTACATAATTTCCTTTCCTTAACAATTCCATGAAGTCTCCAATTTTTAGAATTACAGAATCTGACATAACAAGATAAACTTTGATACCGGGCTTCCCTAAACACTGACCACTTTCTCCTCATATCTCCATTCCTGACTCAGAACCATATTGCTTTCCTTTTCTGGGAAATTAGAAAATTTTAGGAAAGTTAGTATTTGGTACATTTTCTCTATCTCAGATTTCCCAGTAGCAACTCGTATCTTACTTAATCTTGTGAAAGAGTGGTTAAAGGCAAGAACCTGCAGTTAAACTGATTGAAGTTGAAATCCAGCTAATGGAAGGCTGTTTGAAAACATTCTTGCCACTTAATAGCTGTCCAACTCAGGGTGAATTAGAAAAATCTTATAAACTTCAGTTTATTCATCTTGACAAAAGGGATATTATTGCCTACTCCAAAAGGGACATTAAAGAAAATAATCTATGTTTAATACCTATTATCTAATAATTCATCAACAAAAATACCCCAATAGTCACAGAAAGTATTAAAAACTTTAAGTTACAGTCAAACATATATTTGACTCCAGCTCCCTTCAGCTGGTAAAAGTCAGAACTCATTCAAATTAATTTAAGGAAAAAAACAGTTCATTAATAGTAAGTCAAAGAAACACTGGAGTGTCTCATAGAATCCCAGGACAAGAATGCTGTGGGGTCTCGGGAACTGGAAGGGGAACTTCACAGCCAGCAGGACTCTCCTGGTCTCTCATCTTCACCTTTCTAAACCTCCACTTGATCCTTCTCTCTTCCTCTCTAGTGGATTCCCTTATCTTGGCCCTGTGGTGGAAGTTATGCCCATTAACATCTCCCAAATGTTACAGGGTTAGCCATTCAAGAGGTGAAAATTGCTTTCTCTTTACATGCCATATCCAAATCTCTGAGGAAAAACTGTGCTCGTCCACTTTGACCAATGAGTCCACAGCTGGTCCAGTAACTGAGGACAGTTTCCTCCTTGCTACAATCTATTGATGAGGTTAGTGGTAGGAAGAAGCAATTCTAGTTTCTCCAACTCTGTCCACCTCTCTTCTCACATTGAGATATGTGTATTTGGGAGAGAGAGCTCCCGCCTCCCTGAATCATTTGTTGGCGATCCTGGTTGCGATTGTTGTTGATGCCATTTGATTCCCAGGCATAGAACCCTCCTGCTTCACTTATTGTAGCACCACAGCAACTGCCACTGACACAGCTTGTAGGTTCTCAAAATTGTTCATCTGATCTGTGTGCCTTTATCTCTCTTCACCCTAATGGATTATAGAATCAGCACTTAGAAGTGAATTTAGAACACAGAAGTCACACACACACACACACACACACACACACACACATTAAAAATGAAAAAAAAAAAAAACAAAAAAACAAAAAACTGAAGCCCAGATAAGTGAAGACCTGAGCTAATATCACATAACAAATTAATAAATCAGGACCAGGTCTCTAGACTTAAAGACTTACCTTCTTCCCAAACTAAGCTGGATATTCTTGTTCACCATCACCATTCATGATTCAGTTCTTTCTCCACAAGATACAGTTGTGTCTGGGTCTGGGCACTCTTCAATAAGAGTAGCTGCCTTTTCCGACCTTAGCTAGACCTTGCTGATGGCATCTGATTTCAGAAAAAGTAGCTGCTGCACATGACTGTGATTTTCACTTGCTTTCAGCTTAAGGACAGCACTGCTACCTGAAAGATATTTTAATTATTTATTTTATTATTTTAATTTTATTATTTTAATCATTTATCTTGTTATTCATTTTCCTTCATAAGTTCCTTATTAGTAGTACATATATTAAGAAGCTAAGTATCCCATTAAGGATACTTTTGAAAGACATTACAGGAGAACATGGCAAAAATGGAGAGGAAGAAATGAACAATGTAGATGTAGAAGAGGAAAAAAAAATCAGCACTTAGAAATGATAATAATTATGTTTGGGTTTTTGTGTTTTTTGGTGATAAGATGCACTATTTAGTGCATTTGGAGACTGGATGGGAGGTGGCAGTCATGAAAGTAAAGTTTACTATTCTACCTTTGCTGAGTTTCCTTTGATTTGGCACTAACATAGCTCCAGCTTGAGGACTCTGGGATCTGGATCATAGGAAGCTAAGTCCATTTCCATGTGTAGAGAAGGTAGGTTTACTGAAAGGAGGAGCTATCAATTACATTGTGACTGATACAGATTAGAACCCAGGCCCAGGCTGGGATGAGAGGAGCTCACAGAAATTGTGAAGAGAACTGAATAGAGCATGCCATGTAAAATCTTAAAATGTAGGGGAGGTAAACTGGACAAGGATATATCTTTTCTGTCTTACCTATATATGAGCTAAATGTAATGTTCTAGCCCATGACCTGTGTTTTAGGCTACCCATATTGTTACATAAATTAAGAGAAAAAAATTGGAATTCTTGAGTTCTACTTTAATGCGAATGTAGCCATTATATAAATCAGCTAGAAAGCTGATATAATCTGATATAATCCTCTCCTGGTTGGTTTGTTTTAATAAGATAATGTGGCAGTTGTGGGGCACCAGGGTGGCTCAGTGGGTTAAGTCTCTGCCTTCGGTTCAGGTCATGATCAGAGGGTACCAGGATCATGACCCACATCGGGCTCTCTGCTCAGCAGGAAGCCTGCTTCCCCCTCTCTCTCTGCCTGCTGTTCTGCCTACTTGTGATCTCCCTCTCTCTCTGTCAAATAAAATCTTAAAATAAAATCTTAAAAAAAAAAAAAAGATAATGTGGCACTTGTAACAACATAGATGGATCCTGAGGGTATTGTGGTAAGGGAAAAGTCAGAGAAAGACAGAGTGAGATCACTTTTTTTTTTTTTCCACTGCAAATTGTTTATTAAAACACAAAGCAAGGGACAGTGAAAAACATCCTGATTTTTTTACTTTTTGGTGGGAGTGGGGTGGGGCATGTAAAGGGTAGGGACAGATGGAGAAAGCCCAGAAGGAAAGCTCTATCACCCCCTACTGCTTTCCTGGGCCAACCAGGTTCAAAGTCCATGAGTCACATGGGGCCTCAAACATCCAGGCAGGCCCCCATGTTGCATCACCAAACAAGATGGGATTGGGAGGGAGACAAACCATAAGTGACTCTTAATCTCACAAAACAAACTGAGGGTTGCTGGGGGGAGGGGGTTTGGGAGAAGGGGGTGGGATTATGGACATTGGGGAGGGTATGTGCTTTGGTGAGTGCTGTGAAGTGTGTAAACCTGGTGATTCACAGACCTGTACCCCTGGGGATAAAAATATATGTTTATAAAAAATAAAAAATTAATAATTAAAAAAAAATTAAAAATAGGAAAAAAAAAACCATCCAGGCAGGCTTGTGAGGTGGGGGCGCATAGCACAGGAGAAGCCAAATTTCATTCTCACCTCTATTTTGAGCTTCAGTGCTTTATTTCAGTATGAAGGAAAACAACAAATTGAATGTGTGTTTTCTGTCCTTTCAAAGGAGTGAGCTCACTTTTATGTGGAATCTAGAAGCAAAGATACTACATGATGACCATAATTAACAATAACTCTATCATATACTTAACATTTGCCAAGAAAATAGATCTTACATGTTCACACCACTGAAGAAAGGAAGAAAATTTTAAGTATATGAGATAATTGATATGCTAATTAGTTTGAGTGTAGTGTTAATTTCATAATGCACACATGTATCAAAACAGCAATTTGCATATCTTAAACATATACAATGCCCATTTGTCAAGTATACCTCAATAAAACTAAAAAATATAAGCCATGTTTCTAAACAACTAGCTTCATGGTTATTAATCTAATTGGAAAATTCTTTCAAAATTTAGCATTAATGGGAGTTTAATAATATCTGATGATTTATAACATATGGCATCGACAAAGCTTTAATATGCTGGTATCTGTTTTAAAACATTTTTATGGGCACCTGGGTGGCTCAGTCAGTTAAGCCTCTGACTTTGGCTGAGGTGGTGATCTCAGTCAGGGTTCTGGGTAGAGTCCCACATCAAGTTTCCCCCCTCAACGGGGAGTCTGCTTATCCCTCTGCCCTTCCCCTGCTGATGCTTGTCCTCTCTCTCAAATCAATAAAAATCTTCTTTAAAATTTTAAAAACAAAACAAAAACATTTTTACACTAATTTTATCTTAGTTAAACACATACAAATGTTAGTATTCTTTCATATATAGAATCCTAGACTCCATCATTTGAATTTTTAATTTTTTTTAAAGAATTATTTATTTTAGAGAGTGGGGAGGGGCAGAGGAAGAGGAAGAAACACACACAGACCCCTCCACCCCCGCCCCGCCCGAAGCATGGAGCCTGGAACTTTTAAAATTTTAAATGATCTCTTATGGTTTGTCTCCCTCCCAATCCCATCTTCTTTCATTTATTCTTCTTCTACCCACTAAACTGAGGGTTGCTGGGGGGAGGGGGTTTGGGAGAAGGGGGTGGGATTATGGACATTGGGGAGGGTATGTGCTTTGGTGAGTGCTGTGAAGTGTGTAAACCTGGTGATTCACAGACCTGTACCCCTGGGGATAAAAATATATGTTTATAAAAAATAAAAAATTAAAAAAAAAATTTTAAATGATCTCTACTCCCAACATGGGGCTTGAACTCCCTGAGATCAAGAATGGCATGCTTTACCGATTAACCCAGCCAGCTCCCCAAGAATCTATCATTTGAAACAAATAATAAACATGGCATAATACTTAATTTTTTCAAAACTCATTCAGAAAATAGACCATTATTTATATCTGTGGCTTGAATTAATATTAATCCTTTATTTTTTTTAAAAGATTTTATTTATTTATTTGATAGAGAGAGAGAGATCACAAGCAGGCAGGCATGGGGAGGGGGAAGCAGGCTCCCCGCTGAGCAGAGAGCCCGATGCGGGGCTGGAACCCAGGACCCTGGGATCATGACCTGAGCTGACGGCAGAGGCTTAACCCTCTGAGCCACCCAGGCGCTGCTAATATATATTAATTCTTAAAAGCACTGCATTATATTACCAGGACATTATGCATGGGATTTTATATAGGTAAAGAAGTAACTGTAGCAGTTACATTAATAAAATAATTCTTATAGAATTTGCAAAGATACTTTATTTACTTCATGGAACCATGTGACAATCAGTTGTTTATCAATCCCTTTACTTACAAAGTCTAAAGATACTTTAGATTCCTAAATCTAAAATTTTTGCATATTTTAGATTTTAGGGATAAACTCTTGTAAATTTGGACTTTTACAAAAGTACATGAACCAAAAAAGAAATGTCATAGGATAAATGATGAATATATTATATACAATTTTAATACTCAATAGCTTCTAAGTATGAAAGTACATTTATGTAATATTTATGCTTAAAACCCACTGGCTTTGAAACTGCTTATTTAGGTGCCTAATTCAAAAGAACTAATTTTTAAAACCATACTTACTTTTCTCTTCACTTCTAAAGGCAAATCTAGTTCTGTTCTTTCTCCAGGATGAGAGGGGAATTTAGAGGGACACAAATATCCAGAAAAAGATCAGAAAATACAATTTGTCCTTGGTTGTCTAACAATCTGGAAATCCTTAAGAATTTGCAATGGGATCATTCTTGGGATTTGAGGGAAACAGGACCTATTATTGAAGTGAGAACAATTGGATTCCATTTGCCAAACACTTTTCCTTTTTTTTTTTTTTTTTTTTTACTTTCTATTAGGATTCTCTACCTTGCACTTACAACACCCCCTTTTAAAAATACCCCCGAAAGTCTCATTTTATCCACAAAGTCCTCTCTGACACTCTCTGCCCTGTTACAGCCCCAACTATTTTTAGACAGCAGCCATAAAATGAGGAACAAAGTATAAATGACCAGAAGTGTTAACCACCATCTGTAAGACTAAAAATATGTTGCTAGTTGATGTTGAAGGGTCATAGCTTTTCCCTGACCTGTAGTTTTTATGCAGGCTCCACAGTTTATCTCAGTCTATTTTGATCACTTAGGCCATATTATCTTCTCAGAGAAGAGCATTTTTTCCCTTTTATACTCCTAAAATTTATTTTACATGCTCAGAAGTTGGACTGCCTCTTATAAATTCCAATAGTTATTACTATCTTAAAAGTTCTCTAGAGAACATTTTGATTAGAGAATCTAACCATAAAATCATCCTTTATAATCTCAAGATTTATATTTTTGTAAAGGTTTGTATATTATACATACACACATATATACAGTATGTGTATGTGTGTGTGTATATATACACACATATGCAAGAAGGTGCTTATAGTAAAGGTATAGTATTTAGAAGCACACAGGGGAAGGTGTCTGGGTGGCTCAGTGGGTTAAAGCCTCTGCCTTCAGCTCAGGTTGTGATCTCAGGGTCCTGGGATGGAGGCTTACATCAGGCTTTCTGCTGAGTGGGGAATCTACCTTCCCCCCTCTCTCTGCCTGCCTCTCAGCCTACGTGTGATCTCTGTAAATAAATAAAATCTTAAAAAAAAAAAGCACACAATGGAATGGCCTCAGACAATAATTTAAATGAAATATATAACATTATATAGTGATTCACTTTTCTAGGTAGAATAATTTTCATGTAAATAAATTTCATGTAAATCACCCTCCCAAAAAAAAGAAAAAGAAAGAAAATCACAAAGGTGAATTGTCAGTAGTGTAATAGCAGAAGTATCCTATTTCATTATTCCATAATTTTTCTACTTTCTATAAGCACCCAGAACCAAAAAACAGCACCTTGTTTTCACAGTCTTTTAGAAACTTGATTGTATTGCCTTTTTATATTTTTAACAAGAAACATAATATGATTACTTCAAACACAAATTTATCCACATAAATTAAAACAGTAACTTAAAAAAAAGCCTGTACTGGAGTTTTGCTCTTTACCTCCCCAACATCACTCCCTCCAGTAGTATACATCCTAGAGTTACATCTGAAATCTGAACAGTCAAGGCTGCAGATTACCTAGGCCTAAACTGTTCAACATATCCTATTACTACGGTTCCTTTTGTGACTGGTTCCCAGCTGGGTACATCAGGGAGATGTAGCAAGAACCAGTGGATATCCAGAGAATGTCGTGAAAAGGGCTCCTTTTCCACTGGTTCACAATCTGGATGCATTTAAGGAGATGATTCAGCCATTTTGCCACCACAGTGGAAAATCCTACAGCTTCTGAGGTCATTTTTATGGGGCCTCAGAATGAAACCAAAAAGAGGGACAGGAAGGACTGATAGATGAAAAGGAACTGAGTCCTATTAACATTTGAGCCCCAAATCCATCCAGGTTGGTGGCTGGATGTTTCTGATACTGATGTTTCTGATACTAAATGTTTCTGATACTGATAAATATATCTGAACTGGTAAAGTCTCTTCTATTGTTTTGTGACACTTATAATCTGAGCACACAATCCTTGATTAAGAGTGGGATTTGTATAAGTATTATCAGTGTGTTTTCCAAAGATACTGCTCCCAGGAAATATCTCATCAAAATGTTTCTATGGTCAAATACTGTTGGGGAAAGGTGAATGTAGTACTATATTTTTCTTCAGGAAAATACTATTTTAAAGCAGTACCTTCATCAAAATCCTTTTTACTTAAAATCATCTTTTCTATGGCCTCCAAGATTCCGTATGAATTTACCTTTTGTTATTTCTTTTGCTTCGTCTTTGACCTCTTGCTTACTCTACCCTAACCACATTGGCCATTTCTTCCTCTCAGGCAGCAAACTTTCTTTTGTCTCAAGCCTTTGGATTGCTTGCTGTTCACTCTGCTTGAAATGCCCCTTCTTTATCTGAATAATTTTTACTTGCTTTAGCTTCAGCTTGAATCTCACTTCTTATTGGAGGTCTTTCTTAATCTGTCTTCCAATTAAATTCGTACTCATTCACTCTTATGACCTCTTATTCTTTCTCTTTGTAGCACAACATAATTTATTGCAATCTACATACTTATGTCTTTATTTGCTTAATCTCTCTCTTCCCATTACTCTAAAAAGTCTATGAGGACAGAAACTATGCCAGATTTGTTGACATCTCTTTAAGCAAAACATGGTGATATTCCTGGCACAAAGTAGGGACTGGATAAAATATTGCCTGAATGCTATCTAGAGCCATGGAACATTTTAGCATATTACAGCATTTCAATAAAGAATCCTGTTTAGATATGTTTAATCCAGAATTTCCCCAAGTTATCTAAAAACTGAAATTTTTGTGAGTAATTAACATGCATGAATATTCCTAGATACTATTATTCCATAGCTCACATATCAAGAAACACTGTTTTACATGGTTTAGGTCATTTTCCAGTTAAAGACTCAAGTCTAAAAGCCTACACTTATACTATTATGGACATTGGATGGACTTAAACTTCAGAAGTTCAAATGAGACATGACAAAAATGATATTTGAGGATAGTAACCCCAATAATTTTAGAGAGTATTAAATAGCATGCATATGTTAATTTTCCAATGCTGTTTTCAGAGGGTGGGTTTTAAAATATGCATCTTAAAGATCATCAGCCTGTAAATTTGTATATTAGATGATAAAGAAATAACATTAAGCCTTTGCACAGCAAAGGAAACCATCAACAAAACAGAAAGGCAACCTACTGATAGAAGATATTTGCAAATAATATATCCAATAAGGAGTTAATACCCAACATATATAAAGAACTTATACAAGTCAACACCAAAACAAAAACAAAAACAAAAAAAAACAAAAAATCTGATTAAAAAGGGCACAGAGGACCTAAAAAGACATTTTTCCAAAGGCCTACAGATGGTCTAGAGACACATGAAAAGATGCTCAATATCACTAACCATTAGAGAAATGAAAATCAAAGCCACAATGAAGTATAACCTCCCCCCTGTCACAATGGTTAAAATCAAGAAGACAAGAAACAGAAAGTGTTGGCAAGGATGTGGAGAAAAAGGAACTTTCATACACTATTGGTGAACATAAATTGTAGAGCCACTGTGGAAAACAGCATGAAGTTTCCTCAAAAAATTAAAAATAGAAATACCATATGATCCAGTAATTCTACTATTGAGTATTTACCCAGGGAAAACAAAAACACTAATTTGAAAAGACATATGCACTCCTATGTTTACTGCAGCATTATTTACAATAGCCAAGACATGGAAGCAACCGAAGTATCCATCAACAGCTGAACTGATAAGGAAATTGTGGGGTATATACACAATGGAATATTACATAGCCATAAAAAGAGATGAGACCAGGTCATTTGAGACAACATGGATGGACCTGAAGGCTATTATGCTAAGTGAAATAAGCAAGATTGAGAAAGACAAATACCATATGATTCCACTCACAAATAGAATCTAAAAAATTAATAAAGAGAAGAAATTAGAAAGATAAATACAGAGACCAAACTGATGGTCTTTTCCCAGAAAGCAGGGAGGTGGAGTGTGGGAGATATCAGCCTCCATTTATGGAATAAGTAAGTTATGGCAATAAAAAGCAGACCATAAGGAATACAGTCAATGATACTGTAATAATGATGTAACAGGACAGATGACCTCTATTCTTGTGGTGAACATAGCATGATATATAGAATTGTCAAATAACTAAGCTGTACAACTGAAACTAATATAACATTGTGTGTCAGCTATACTTAAAAAACCAAAACATCTTGTCTACAAGTGTACCCCCCAAAAAGAAAGAAATATGAGTTAAGTATAAAAATGACTTAATCATTGTGTATTGAAGGATATTGGTTTAGCTTTTATTTTTTAGGCACACATTAAATTAGATAATTACAGTCAAGTATATTGTTATGAGGACTAGATACTACCCCAGGGCATGTTCTAAAGTTTATATTAAAAAAAAGCTAAAATCCCAATAAATAGTGGTGATTTTAACCATGTCCCCATTTACATTTGAAATGTGTATTTTACCAATACAGAAAATTACATATAAATGTCTTTTTTGAACATCTCCAAAGAACATTTAAAGCTGGCTCTTGCATTGCTTTCCTTTTAGAACTTAGAGCCTAGTTTTCTTGCTGAGTTCTGCCAGAAACAGATGAGACAAGTCTAGGAATATCTTAAATGGATGCACACATCAACAATCAAATCCTGAAGCCCAGGTTTCTAACCCCAGAGCACAATACAGTGAAGAAAGCACTGAAATCTCCATTAAGCTAAGCAGGTGTAGAGTGAACTATTATTTGCTCAACCAGCACAAATACAGATTTCTTTCAAAAGTATGAGCTCCTCACTAACACACATGCATGACTTGCTCAAGGAAGGGTTAGGAAAATGTCATCAGCTGAACCTGACACTCCTTTTCTGCTCATCTAGATCTGGTTTCCCGACTTCATTCTAAGCCAATAGATTTTGAACCAAAATTTATCAAGAAAGATTACAGTTTTCCACTGGTGGTTTACCCAACACCATCTGTGATGGTGTTTTTGATGTGTTCAAATTCATTTTCAACAGCCATAGAATATAAGAGGTTAGAAAGATCTAACCCCCACACTGGAAATAAAATATACACATCACCATTCTGGAACTTGCACTTGGGAAGCCTGTACTACAAGAGAGAGACCCTTCTCACTGCTGCTGAGAGCAAAACAGGAGACAGAGGGCTTGTTCAATGAATTAATGCATAGGTGTCCTTGCCAGAGACAAAACTTGACTATGCCAAAATCTGGTTAGCCTGTAAAGGTATGACATTTATATCTCCAAACTTCAGAGAAAATATAAAATGGTGGAAGAAGAAAATATTAATTAAAAAGAGGCAAGAAAAAAATAAGAGTAGAAGATAGCAGATAGAGTATATGATGATAGAAATTAACCCAAATATATCACATATGACATACGTCAGTGAAACGATTTCTTCTTGAAAATCAAAGATTGTTAGACTGAATAATAAAATCTGATTTTGTATTATTTACAGAAAACAAAAGATTAAAAAATATATGCTGTGTTAATGTAAATCAAAACAAGGCTACTTTAGCTATATTAATAACACAGAAAATCAATTTCAAAACAAAACAATATTACTGATAAGGAAAGTCATCACATAATGGTAAATATTTAATTTTAAGGGTGACATAACAGATCTAAATTAATGCACTTATGTAACTTTACAAATATAAAGAGATCTAGAAAGAGAAAGTATTGGCATATCTACATAAGAAATTGACAAATCACTGTAAATATTGGACATTTAAATAATTCTCAATATTGGTATAGTAGCATATACAAGTCGTTGCTAAGGCTGTAACAGATTTGAACATACTTAATAGGACTGATTTAATAGACATATGCAGAATACTGGATCCAACCATTGCAAATACATATTCTTTGCCAACATAAATAAAGTATATATATATTTTAGCAAGAATGATATATAATTACTACATTTTAGGTATCTATATAATTTACAACCCCATATAGCATTTCAAAACAAGTTTCAATGATCTTTAAATACAGACATAGTTATCCAAATCCAGCTTTAGAAATCATAAAAAAGAAAATAAACTTTTAAAATATTAATACTTATGTGTCAAAGAAGAAATAATATATAAAAATTTAAAGTGCTTCAAACTGGTCATTATTTTATAATAATAAATTAGAGGTGGCATAGTTAGAGATGAAGCAAAGACATAAAAGATATTATAAAAACTTTTAGTCAAAATATTGAAAATTTAGCTGAAATAAATAAATTCCTACATTTAAAAAATACCAAAATTGGGGGCTCCTGGGTGGCTCAGTGGGTTAAAGCCTCTGCTTTCGGCTCAAGCCATGATCCCAGGGTCCTGGGATCGAGCCCCGCATCGGGCTCTCTGCTCAGCAGGGAGCCTGCTTCCTCCTCTCTCTGACTCCCTCTCTGCCTACTTGTAATCTCTGTCTGTCAAATAAATAAATAAAAATTAAAAAAAATACCAAAATTGTCATAAAATATAAAATATTAAAAAAGAAACGTGAGTAACCCTACAACAATTTAATAACTTTGATCCATGATTCAAATTTTTCTTCCAAATACCATTTCATAGCCTTGATATTTTGGTTCACATTACAACCAAAAAAAACCAAGAAAAGATATCTTTTTATTAACAAAGAAAGATCATATGGACTACGCAATAATATAAAACAAATTAAATGTATAAGGATTTGAAAGGAATAAATGATAGTATTTTCTTTCAGATTCTCAAAACCCAGAATTCTAAGTGGATAAATTATTATTAGAATTAATTGGAGATTTTAGCAGATGGATAAATAATTATTACAGGAGTCCACTGTAGTTCTTTACACCAGAAAGAAAATTTTAGACAAGAATTGTTTTAAAAAAGAAAAAAATAGGGGCGCCTGGGTGGCTCAGTGGGTTAAGTGTCTGCCTTCGGCTCAGGTCATGGTCCCAGGGTCCTGGGATCGAGCCCCACATCGAGCCCCACATCGGGCCCTCTGCTCAGCAGGGAGCCTGCTTCTCTGTGAGCTCCATCTGTCAAATAAATAAATAAAATCTTAAAAAAAAATACTTGCAATAACAACTGAAAATATAAAGCACATAGGAATAAATCTAGTAAATGATCTCAAAGACTGTTTTGGAGACATTTGTCAAACTTTTTAAAATGTTTTTTAGTAAGGCCTACATAAATGGAAAGACATAACATGGTTATGTATAAGACACAAGAGCTTATAGAATTTAATTTCAATTCTATTTAATCTATAAATTTGTGTGAATCAAATTAAAATTCAATAGGAGTTTTGTTTGATGAATATTACATTTATATGAAAAGGGCCAAGAAGACCAAAAACATTCCTGAGGAATTAGCTAGAGGGAAATGACTTATTAAATGCCAAAAAATTTTTAAAGCTATAGTGAATGAGACAACGTGATAGTAGAACACTGAACACATTTTCTTTTTTTTTCACAATTTTTTTATTTATTTAATTTATTTGATAGAGATTACAAGTAGGCAGAGAGGTAGGCAGAGAGAGGGGGAAGCAGGCTCCCTGCTGAGCAGATAGCTTGATGAGGGACTCAATCCCAGGATGCTGGGATCATGACCTGGGCTGAAGGCAGAGGCTTTAACCCACTGAGCCACCCAGGCGCCCCTGAACACATTTTCTAATGAAATCAAATAGAGGGCTCGAAAATGACACAAAATCCCTGGAAACGAATACAGGACAGAGATACATTGCAGACAAATGGGAAAAGGAAAGACTATTCATCGATACATTGTACTTAAACAAATATCTATATGGGAAAAATAGATATGGATCTTTACCTCCCAATGTACAAACAATTCCAAACATATTAAATCAGGATTGAAATCTGAAAGACAAAACTTTAAAACTTTTGGAAAATTTCTGTAAGAACAATTTTATAAGCTGTATTTAGTGAAAATTTTCTTAAACAAGACTCTATACAAGCTATAAATACTTCCACCAGTAGATAAGGAAAAGACAGAAAGGAAACAAGGAAAGTCGTGGACAGATATTTCACTAGAAACACAGATGAGCAATAGAAATGTGAAAAAGTACTCAAATTTGCTAATAGTGAAATAACATTTCACACTAACATTGTTTGCAAAAACAATAAATGTTGGACCAAATATTGATGAGATTATAAAGCAAGAAGAATTTTCCTTCACTATTAATATGACTATTAATAAAGTCAATTATTTCATTTCTGGTCTGCACTGACCTAAAGAAAAAAAAGTAAGATAAATTTGCAAAAGTAATTAAATGAGGCATAAATATTTTCCAGACTGTATTATATGAATAGTACAGGTTTTCTAAGTCATTAGGTCCTTCATCATTTAAAAAAACCACATAAGACAACCCGTATTTGAAAAAAAATAAAAGTTTATGTAGATCACTTTGAATTCTGCTGTTGTACAAAGCTAAAATTTGCAATGCATTACATTGTTTCTTAAGCATAATCTTAAGATTTGGGGTGGTTTTTTTTTTTTTTTTTTTCATGATCTCAAACTTTAACACATTCTCCAAGAAGTTAACCTTCATCCAGGAAGTTTCTTAACTTCAGAAGAGTGAAGCCTTCCTGTTTCTTCAACAATGACTACAAAATGGGTCTAGTGTTTCCTCAAGGGAATGGTACTAATTGACTCTGAGATACTTAAAAAGAACTACGTGATTCTGTGGAATAATGGGCAAGTCATGTATTATTATATTTGGATGTTTTTTTTCCTCTAATGAACTCTTCAGATTTTTTTTTTTGGTTGGTATCATTCCAAAAATTATAAATTAGGAAGAAATGTGTGTTCTCTCCCAAAGGGCAGTTGAACTTTGGTCAGAATGTTTAAGAAAACATCCGGTGGGATGTTTGCTGATGGAGCTATGTCAACTCATCTTAAGATTCCCCTTCTAGAACTGTACAACAGTTACAAGTCCAAATGCCATGAATATTTTTGTATCACTGACATTTCACTGCTCATGGCACAGAGCAGTTCTGACCAGCCACTGCTGGAGGCCTGGACATGTTGTTTTTTGGGGAGGAAACTGAAAGTTAAAGGACAACATAAAATTGTCCTTTGGTTAGGCACAGGAACTAAAATTGAGAGACATTTTCAGCAAATGAGATGTGTGTGTGTGTGTACGCACATGCATGTGTGTGCTAGCACACACACACTTAATACTCTTCCATTGACAAGCGTTTAAACACTGAACAGTTAATAAATAAAAATGTCTAAAAAGATCTTTAAAGACAAGAGCTGAGCCATAGAATGTCATGAATATCACGGTATTTGCCAAATGAGATGAAGTTGCTATTTGGCTCAGAGGTTCTGTCCAAGACTCTTCCTTGTGCCTCTTCCCCCTGCGGGGTTACAGCAATAGGCATTTTTCTGATAGAGGGATTCAGAGACAGGAACAAAGGTCATGAATGTGTGACTCTACAAAGAGAGGAATTCAAAAGAAGAGTACTTGGATCATTCTACTGTGCTTTTGATCTCTTAATCAAATTATATGTAGAAAGTTACATGGCTCAGGCATTCTGAAAACAGCCTTGATCTATTTTTCATTTAATTCCTTCCAGCAAGTACTACTGAGAGCCCATGATGAGCAAGTCAACTGGAGACCAAGCACATTCTTAGACTATCACCAGATTCAAATCTAAATCTGGAAGATTAAGTACAAATCAGAAAAATTGAGATTATTCACTTATTTGTGAATAGTTACTGATAACCTACCATAGGCTTAGCATGGGACCACACACTGGAGGATGCAGTCACACGTGGTACTTACAGTCTGACAGGATGAGTGATGATTACAACCTCACATGGCATCACATGAAACATCATTAGTAACTATGAAGATCATGCAAGACAACCATGGTTAAGAGTATGTAGCAGATAGATTTTGATCCAGACCGGACATCAGGGAAGACTCTCAAAGGAAGTGATAGTTGAGCTTATGCTACTTAATGATGAGTAGATGTTAACTTGGCAAAGCATTGAAGATGGAGGGCTGAATGAACATAGTTCTGGGCATTTTTATATTTTTCACAATTCAAAAGCAGGGCAGCCTTTCTATTTCAGGAGAGTTTTAAAATACTCACCAGAGTCATTCGTCCTTATGAACTAAATTGAATGTGCTCTGGGCTGAGGAAGTCAGATGGCAGAATCACTCAGCAGTGACTCTCTTTCTGGTCTGATCATACTCCTGGGCAGGGCCAGCTGCCACCTACATGGAGTAATCGATGAAAATGTGTAAGACCCAGGTGCCCTCAAATATCCTGAGGTGTTGTTGTCTTCCCTGGGCACATGTCTGAAGGTCAGAATTCCTACTACTAATTTTATTCCTTTGGGTTACCAACCTCAATAGCTGAAGTCATGGAGCATTGGCCCTCTAAATCAGACTTTGCCATGATTTTTCAAGACCTTGCATGATGTGGCTCCTTGTCTGTCTCCACTCACCCCCGGCTTCATCTCTTGTTTCTCTTGCGCATGCTCAATGCAGTCCAGTCAGACCCAGCCTCTTAGTTGTCTAATTACCATTCCCGCCCACCTCAGGGTCTTTACCACTCTCCCTCCCCCTGGCATGATCTTCGTTCCATTTTTTTTTTCCAGTTAACTATTCTTTTTCATTTAGATGCCAATAAATATCTCAATTATACTTTCCTCAGGAAAGCTTTCTCTAACCTTGTAGGCCAGACTACTTTCTCACGATACACTGTGTGAACATCTTGTACTTCTGCTTCTTTATCACAGTTGAAATTAATAAACAAATAGTCATTTGTTGTCTACCTGCCTTGCTAGTACAGTAAGCGTCCTAGAAACTTGTGTGTTCTTTTTGTCTCTTTACAATAACTAGCACATAATAGCCACACAGTATCTACTACAGAAGGGAAAGAGAGAGGGACCTCCTAAAGCAGAACTTTGTCCAAGTTAACAGATAGGTAGAGATGAAAAAATACACATGTAGTCCAGGAGGTTTGTCTACCCACCATCCTTCCTTTAAATAACCAGCCCTCACCCTTCCAAGTGACTTACATGGGAGTGGTTCCACCCCAGGGCTTGTGGCCCACGCCTCACCATACCCTTGGTCGCCATGATTCATTCAGGCATGTGCATGTGGCGCAAACTGGGTCAATTAATGTTCTTCCCAAGATTTCTTCTCCCAGAGCTTTGGAGGAGATGTTTTTGTTTCTTCTTAAATCACCAGATGAAAGGAAAATGCAAATGAGGTGATTTGTAGCTATTTTCATTTGCCACACGAAGTAGTCAGCAGCAGGAAAAATCAGGGAAAAACCCGTAACATAGCAAATTGAGACATAGAGACAGAGAACATGTGGAAACAGACTGTCGGAGCAAGACTGACAGACTTGGGGCGCCTGGGTGGCTCAGTGGATTAAGCCGCTGCCTTCGGCTCAGGTCATGATCTCAGGGTCCTGGGATCGAGCCCCGCATCGGGCTCTCTGCTCAGCAGGGAGCCTGCTTCCCCCTCTGTCTCTGCCTACCTCTCTACCTACTTGTGATCTCTCTCTCTGTCAAATAAAATAAATAAAAAATCTTTAAAAAAAAAAAAAAGAGTGACAGACTTTAATGACGTCGTGTGGGGCTCTGACCCAGCCACACTGAAGGCTTGGCTCTCTGCTCAGAGAGTTTTCCGTTACACAAATTAATCCATTTGCTTCCAATTTAATTGAAGTTGGATTTTTGTTCCTTGGAGAAAAAAACACACCTGACAAATACAGGAGTGGGGGACGTGTTTGACAACTCTAACCCTTCTCACTGAAGAAATTGTTTTATTCTTGTAATATCCTTAGTGCTTGAGCCGTGCTCAACCTCTGACAGGAACCCAGTGAGTACTTTTTGGTTCACTGATGAGATAATGTAGGACTGAACAGTAACTGCTAATATTTTCATAAGCACAGACAGAGGAAAGACGTTGAGAGAATATCACTTCAACATGAGATGCAGAGCTGTGGAGTGGCTGGTGGGAAGTTCGGCCTGAGAAACCACAACAGGCGGACAAGCCACCAGTTTTGAGGCAGTAAACACGTGGTGGACTCAGCCAGAGACCTGGGCTCGTAGCTCAGCTCTGCTCTCTGCTCACTGCTGGACTCTGGGAAAGCCATTTAGTTCCTAGATCCCAGCTTCCTTATATGCAGATTGCTGATAATAATTTATCACTAGGAGGACTAGAGAGTTGTTGCCAGAAAGAAAACATGAAAATGGTACGGAATGCAACAAGACTGTGAAAAGGGCACAGGAATCCAATTAAGTGTTCTCTGTGCGTGCGCGCGCGCACACACACACGCACACACACACACACACACACACACACACACACCAGAAGATGTAGGTTATAATTTCAGAAGCAGATTACATTGTGGTTGAACACAATGTCCCATGGGCACTAGTAAAATAAATGATCCAACACTCTAACTATGGTTCTAGGTGGATTATCTGGAAGCTTTTTCTCCCGGGCTCCATGTTCTAGGTCCTGGTTTCTAACTGAGAAGTTACTATACTGTGGTCCTGAGTGTATGGATGGATAACCTCAGTGTGTCTGACAAGGTAACTGTTCTTTGAGACTTTTAAACTCTAGGAGGGCATAGAAATAAAAAAAAAAATCAAACTCAATCCTTAGTAGAAAAGGATTGTTAAATTCCTCATAATGTGTGTTCATCATTTAAGGTATTTGTGTGTTAAAGAGAATTTGACACAATCAGTTTTGTAATTTTTAAGTGCAAGTTACTAGAGAATATAAGTTAGTTGAGACTTATTGGAATGCCTGAGAGAATGTGATTTATTACACCGGTAAGTTTAATGTCTTAAATTAATTAGGGCCCTGCCACTTATCTGTGTGACTTTGAACAAGTTACTCATCACTTCAATACCTCAACATTCCTTGACCTTAAAGTAGAAATCAGAATAGCTCTTTTATGGGATTGATGTGAGGATTAAATAAATTTCTGTATGTGGAAAGCTTAGAACAGTATCTGGCATAGAGTTAGCACTTAATATAGCTGTAAGGGTTTAGAAAGGTTTTGCAACTTGAGGTATACATAAGTGTACCCTGTCGTGTATCTGAATCACTTAAGCAAATCAAATTATTAAATTTATAAATTCAGTTAAAATACTGAAAGGAATGTGACTAAATATCATTGATGGCTTAAGGAGATTTCGCCTGTTCAGTTTGAGTTCATTGATCCCTATTTCGATGCAGGGAAAAGTGATTTTATTTTCATATTGTTAATAGTTGACATAGTGGGAAAAGGTCAAGAACCATAGGTTGAATTAAGAAGTTAAAAGAAAGCTTAGTTTTTAAAATCTGTCAAATTTACTAAGTTGAATATTAATTCAGATCCCAAAGAATTATCTTTGCTCACCAAGAGTTATTACTGTTACCAACCTCAAAAGGAAATTTACAATTGACAAATATGGTTTGTAGTTAATGTGAAGATAAAATACAGTGTTGCATTTTAGCAGGTCTAGAACTACATTCCAATATCCATTAGGAAACTGCCTATACTCTGTCTTTTTTTGAAGAACTAAGTGCTTGTTAGCATGTTGGTAAGCCTGTCTAAGTTTGTGGATCCAAGATTCTCCAACATTACTTTCCCATGGAGCATTTTATTTGTGCACATCTGTCATACTTTTGGGCCAGCAGTTTGCAAACTTTAAGCCCCATAGAAAGTTTATGAATCAGCAACCTCGGGATGTCTGCGATAAGAATTCTTTTGCCATCTAGAAGAGAAGGGAGACATAGCGGGACCCGTAGGTGAAGAGGAAAATGAAAGTGGAGGAAGAGCTCTGAGGCACATTTTGCTCATGGACCAATCTCAGGCTCTTCCGACCTGAACTGTTTTTATGTAAACATTGCCACGGATGGCAATGTGACCTAGATCTATTGCTACTCGACTGTTCATCCCAATGTCTATTGCTCCTGGGAAAATACCTACAGTATTTTTATTTTAAAATATTTTAAATACTTTTTATAGTTTTTAACAAATGACTTGAATAACATGTCATTTCAGTGGTTGATGAATGGAACTGGCCAAATCTTTTGCCTAATGCTACAAAATTCTGGTGCAGGGGGTCAGACTACCTGGTAGAATCTGGGGAAGTCTTTCTCTGATATCCTCCGTGCTTTCCTGATGTCCATGCTTCAGTTTCCAGAACATCCATCTTCTAGAGCTCATGGCTCCATCTGCATCTCGTTGAGTCCCCTAGTGTGTCTGCTGTGTATCCTAGGGAATTATCTAAAGCTCTTTGCTCCTCAGATCCTAAACATGTCACTTCAAGTCCTCAATCCATCTCCCTTCCAAATGCCTTCCCCTTTAAGTTTTGCAACCTGGAAGTTGTCTTTTTTATCTTCCTGGGGAAGCTTCCTCCTCCTTCTTTTCACCAAACTCTACTTTCTTTTGCACGCAGCCTCCATGATGCATAGTTGTGGGTATGCTATTTTCTGAAACATTACACTTTACATAACAATTCTGTCCACAGCTTGTGTTTGCCAAATAAAATTATGCCTCTTTTTTAGTTTGTGAGTGTGTGTGTGTGTTCTTTGAAACTGCTCTAACTACTTGTTGCTGTGATTTTTGTATAGTTGAGGTTAGCCAGAGGAAATTTACAGCCAAAAAAAAGGAGATCTGTCCATTTGCAGAGTTTTTGCTCTCTATTTTTAAATTATTACCCATGACACTGTGAAAGCAAAATGATATGCTGTTAGAAAATCTGAGAAATAAAAGGCAGTGATGATCTTCACCAGAGAACTACACTTCAGAAATTGAGAATGGTTTCATACCTGAACAAAATTTCTGCTTTGAATGGTTGCTTGAGATCTCATTAAAAAGTTTGATGTCAGTCAATTGCATGTTCTGCGATTTGTGTACCTGAGGCATGTAAATAGCTCCCTCTTAAAATGTTGGCTGGGATGTCTGGGTGGCTTCGTTGAGCATCTGACTCTAGGTTCGGGCTCATGTCATGATATCTCAGGGTCATGGGATCAAGCCCTGAGTCAGGTCTCTGCACTTAGCGGTGGAGTCTGCTTGAGATTCTGTCTCTCCCTCTCCTTTTGCCCCTCCCTCTCCCTCTAAAATAAACAAACAAATTTTTAAAAATAAAATAAAATAATGTTGGCTGCCAAGCAATCTAGGAGACATAACATTTTGTGCTAACATCCTCTCCTAAAGCCCACATAAGAGGTGGGGGCATTCTGAACTCCAATGGAACAATAATCAGTTCCTGTAGCATGAAACAAACCTTAGATGTTACAGTAGTTTATGGCTGTGTGTAAAAAGATGAAGTACATCTGTGGTGTTTAAATTTCATGTGGAGGGTGCCTGGGTGGCTCATTGGGTTAAGGCTCTCTGCCTTTGGCTCCAGTCGTGATCCCAGGGTCCTGGGATCGAGCCCCACATCGGGCTCTCTGCTCAGCAGGGAACCTGCTTTCCCCTCTCTCTGTCTCTACCTGCCTCTCTGCCTACTTGTGATCTCTGTCTGCCAAATAAATAAATAAAATCTTCAAAAAAATATAAAAATAAATTTCATGTGGAAAAGAAGAGGCAATTAGGAAAAATGTCAAAAAGCTTCTTGACAGGATAAAGAGCATGAAAATAAGATTGAGAAACATTCATCTAAACTGAGAGTTACGATGAATTGGTGGAATTATTGAAGGTTCATTTCTCCCACTTCTGTCAGTTCTTGTTCTGCTTAGACCTCACAAGCAGGTCTGCCACTTGGACGGGTCTCACTTCTTTGATAGTAAAGGTATGTCATTCCTCCCAGCTGAGACATGTTTGGTATTTCTTAGATGGCATGTCGGGGAATTCATATATTTAGAATTCAAAATAACATTTTACAGTGGTTCATTTGAACTAAATTTGACTTTTGTGTTGGCCTAACAAAACCCTAAATGATGGGTCTCCATTGCCACTTGTTACCACTTATAATTTGTAGGTACTCATAATTTGTAAGAACTTACAATTTCCATGCCTACTCAATCTCCAAGATCCAAATCAAGCATCACCCTGGTTTTAAAGCTTAAGTAGAACTTCAAGGACCAAAGAGTAAGTATTCCTTCTTCTGAGCTGGCAGTATAAAGTACATCTGTCACTTACTGCACTAACCATATTGCATTATAATCCTTGTTCTCACCTTCTGCACTGAGAGCTCCCCTGGGTGGAAGCCACGCCCGACCCATCGCAGTCTTCTACACGGTGTGTGGTGGCCAGTGGATGCATCAGTGAGAGGGCGTGGTTCTGCCGCTCAGTGATACTGGCAGTGTCGCTATCTCAAGGCACCTCCATTCCAAAGCAGTGGCAAGAAGGGTTCCTTTAATTTTTTTGAAGAATGTTCATAGGAAATATTTCTCAATTAAACTGTATCAGTGCCCTTCGGCAATAATCACAGGCCTGCACATTTATTTGCAAATGACAGTGTGATTTTGTTCATACTACAAGTGTTCAGAATCTGGAATATTTTCTTCTTTAACCATCCCTGCTCCTTTCCTTTCTCCCATTTTGGAAAATGGCACAATTCCAGTTGCCTAAACCGGTTACCTGGAAGTTGAACTTGTCGGTCCCAATTCCCTGATCTGATCAATCTTTTTTCTACTATTTGATATTTTTTCCATCCTTTCTCAGCGTCTAATATGACAGAAGCAGCCTCCTAAAGCATACCCCCTTAGTGGTTAGAGTATTCTGTGTGCCCCTGGGTGCAGGGGCATTGTTTATTTCAAGCTCTGCAGCAGCGAAGGGGAGTGGACACTGTCGTAGTGCAGTCCAGTAATGTTTGGAAAAGAGTGGACGAGAACTTCAGAATCAAACTGCGGCCATTTTTATCGCACACAGGAAGGGAGAAGTCGGGTAAGACGGTATGTTAGTAATAATGGAGTTTTTTTTAACTGAAAGCCCATTCATTGCTTATATGTTCCTAAGACATAATACATCACTGCCTTTAGAAATTCTATTGGAATTCTATTATGTTCTCCATAAAACATGGCTACTTTTGGAAAGTCTATATGAGAGGGGAAAAAAAAATAGAACGATTACCTACCTGAACACAATACTATTAATATACGATCATTATTAGTTTTTGAAAAACTACTAAAACACACACACACAAGTCCAAGGTTAACAATGATAATAATGTATGATGACAGTAGTCAATAAAGTTACACATACACAAATTATATAATATGCTAATGCTCCTTAATTTGTATTTACCTCTATTTTTACAAAAAGTAGTTTAAAGTGAACAAAACTTTTCCCATTTTTAAACAATTATAAACATTTCCTGACACCTGTATTACTGTATCACATCCTTTTTTAATGGTTCCACCCTTTATTCAATGAAATTTATATGAGCAATCTTTCATTGCACAACATAAATAACTTTCAAAATTTTAATAGTACATAACATTCTGAAGAACAATTATATTTATACACCTTAAGGTACATCACTGATTCTTTTTTCCTTCCTTCCGATAAATTCCAGGAAATTAAACTGCTGAGTCATGGAGTGTAGGCATTTTTAAGTCTTTGAGTGGATACAGCTGAATTTCCCTCCAGAAGGGTTGCGTCAATTCACACGCAAAATATATTAAAGACAGTGTTTCAAAACCACAGTTGTGATCCACCTTCATAACATGGCACAGATGTGGGCTTCTAGGCCATACCACAGCCCATCACGTGGCTTGGAATGTGGCAATGAGGAAGGTTCTTTGTGGAGATGTTTGAGGCAAAGTTACAGAGTAGCTAACAGCAACAACCCTGATTTAGAGTGCAAACCGCAAACGAGGCTACCTTGCCTGCTGGTCACACAGTCACATGCTTATTTCTTTATTTTTAAATTTAATTTTCCCAGCCAGCTTTGTACTATCGCTTTTAGGATCAGCAGAGCAGAGAAGGAAATAGAAAATAGCCATAGACGCCCGCCAATTAAAGATTCTGAACAAAGATTCTAGAAGGTGCAAACTCCGCTGGTCTGCATCTACATGTCAAATTAAATTTTAATCCTGCACTGTGGAAAGATCTGGGGACTAATATTAGCTCTGTCAGCCATTTTCTCCCTCAGAAATGATATATACAGCAAGTATAAACCTTGGATTTTATAGAGCCATTTCTCCCCAATGCTCAAGCATTTCACACAAATATAATCATTCATTAATGTTAAATACTGCCTTCATTTCCAGATAATAATCAGGACTACTTTGTGACATAGTTTATCCTCAGATAGAAACATGTTTTTAATTCCTCTGCTGCTCTCATTATTGGCAATGAGAGATTATCCAAATGAGAGGGAAAATGTCCAAAAGCAGAGACCTGAATTACTGAAATGTCATCATCAATTCATGGCCCATGGGTCCTTGTGCCAGAGACGGTATTCTAGGAGAAAATGGGTAATGTGACACCACTGGACCTCAGTCTATAGAATTTATCAGTCCGGTCATTCTGCACAACTCAATTTATAGACAAAACCCATAAAATTTTGCAGTCAGGAAAGAAACCTTCAAAGAGTTTCATGTCTTCAAAGGATCAATTTTCACAATTAAGCCCCCAATTTAAGGCAGCAGAATATATTTAGTGGGAATGCAGCCTGGTAATTATCTGTGCAAAACAAGCAGCTCTCAACACAAAAAGGAATTTGCACGTGCACGCTTCTATTTGTGTAAGCAGTCTCCTGTTTTGCACATGAGGCCATCCATGGGCAAACACAGCCCCTTAAAACGTTCTGGAGCCGCTGTGATTGAGCTGGTTGGTATTCACCTAATTCCTGTAATTAGAGCCCAACAACGGGCCTACGGGCAAATTCAAGTTCTTTATTGTCTTAGAGCTAACGTGTAAAAACCCGAGTAATTTAAAAATTGACAGGTCTACAGTTACAGCATTTGGGGAGAAATACCCAAGAAATGCTGCCTCTGGAAAATATATTTTTTCTATAATTTGATTCTTTTCAGATTCCCAATTGACAAACATCCAATCCTCAAATAACCTACATCTAGAAACGATTTCTCTTCTACCCCTGGCTGCAGAATACCTGCTAAGATTCCTGCTGTGAACACCTACATCATTTTCACAGAAAATTCACTGCTTCAGAACTGGAAGCAGAGAATAAACCGTAAAGAGCAGAAGTCCCAAAACGGCTCATTCCGCAGACCGGCCATGGGATGAAGCGGCCTCCGGGGCTGTGCGTTCGACACACACTCCTTCGGTCCGCCCAGGCCACTGGACAGGGTTTTCTCAGCGTGGGCACACCACTTTGCATTTCAAAAAGTAGCCATCTCCTCTGGAAAGCATCTTCAGAGGACAAATAGCTCTGAGAGTTTTCTTCCTTTAACAACTTCCACATTTCTGTTAGGACCACATAAAGTCAACACAAATGCTTTTTTTATTTTAATTTTTTAATTTAATTTAATTTTTTTTTATTTGACAGACAGAGATCACAAGTAGGCAGAGAGGCAAGCAGAGAGAGAGAGAGAGAGAGATGGGGAAGCAGGCTCCCTACTGAGCAGAGAGCCTGATGCAGGGCTGGATCCCAGGACCCTGGGATCATGACCTGAGCCGAAGGCAGAGGCTCTAACCCATTGAGCCACCCATGCGCCCCAATACAAATGCTTTTTAACCCTTGAGACACTTTATAAACGCCCTATGTCCCCTCTACTGTGGCCTAACAAACCTAAATTCCTCATTAGTTCCCTCATCACCACGTCTGCAGATCACACACATGCACAGTTCTTTTAAGTTATCCAGACTTACAACAACTGTATTTACTTGCCAGAAACTTGGCAACATAGATGCCAAGTATGCATAGATAGGGCATACTCATTTTTTTAAGTTTAAATTCAATTAATTAGGGGCGCCTGGGTGGCTCAGTGGGTTAAGCCGCTGCCTTCAGCTCAGGTCATGATCTCAGGGTCCTGGGATCGAGTCCTGCATCGGGCTCTCTGCTCGGCGGGGAGCCTGCTTCTCTCTCTCTCTCTCTCTGCCAGCCTCTCTACCTATCTGTGATCTCTCTCTGTCAAATAAATAAATAAAATCTTTAAAAAAAAATAAAATAAAATAAATTCAATTAATTAACTTATAATGAAGGTATTATTGGTTTCAGAGATAGAAGTCAGTCAGTCTTATATAACACCCCATGCTTATTACATCATGCATAAAGGGCAAACTAAAAAAAAAAAAATCTTTGGAAATAATGACTGAGTAAAAGAATCAATACCTCCACTCAAGCCTAGCTTAGCAACGCGGCAGCGATGGATTAAAGGCAGGAGATGGTACAGAGATATTGTAAACCAACTTTTTAAAACAAAATAGCTCTACACTGACAGAGCCACTATATTTTCTTAGAAAACAGTTTTATTTAACAGTTTCTTGAGATTCTAGTGACAGATCTGACTGTTCACAAAGTAGATTAAAAAGTGATAAATGAGACAACGCAAAGATAATAGCTAACAGAACAGGGCACTAAAATTTATCATCCCCAATAAGTACAGCTCATGAATCAAGATGTTAATGCTCTATATCATATAGAAAACAAACAGTGTGACTTATCTTTAATTCTGACACTAAACAAGAGAATTTCACACATTTTCTCAAGCTATTTCTAACATACTTTTCTTCTCAGTAGCTAGGAACGAACCACATAATGAATGGTTGAAGCAACAGGGACTTTAAAATAAAATAAACAGAGAGAAGTAAGTGTCCAGGGGGTAAGCTAAGAGTACCAAGAAGGGAAAGAACTTTGTCCTTTATTAATTCAGAAAACAGAAAAGGGTAGGAAGCACAGAAAGACTTCAGATCAATGTAATCTAAGAAAGAATATATAACAACGAGAGTTGGGGAATAATGAAATCGACTATGAAATTGTATGTTTTTTTGTCATAGATACTATTGTGGATGACCATTTTTCAAGGAAGTTGTGTAGCAACACCTTATATTTCATTTTCTGCATATTTATTGTCTATCATATTCCAAACATGCGAATGTGTTTGTAGTAACTATGTAGTATGTAGTAACATGTTTCTAGTAACTATGTGTTACTGGAAATGCAAATCCATTTTTGCATCATACCCATCACTAGTAAATACCATATCCTGCCAGTATTGGGGAGAATGGCCAAGCTCAGGCTTCACTTCCATTACCCCTCAGACTCTTGCCAAGCCTGAACATGCAGAGCTGCCAGTATGACATGGGGCAAGTCAAGACCTGCCTTTGGACCCACGATATGATAGATGTCACAGAGCTAGCAATGTGACAGGCTAACACCCCAGCTAAATAATCATCTTAAGAGCACACCTTGTGTCCCACAGTGTTGATACCACTGATGCTGTCAGTTACCTCTTCTTTCCCATTTGTCCTTGGTCTTGCCTGGTTTACAAACCTAACATCCCAGTGAGCATATTTTTGCCCTGGGCAGTCCTGAGTTATGCCTGTTGTCCCCATGGGATAATAATAATGTCTTCTTTCGCTCTCAAACACATTCCAGTTTGAAGAACAAATTCTCTTGTCTGCTACCTCTGACCCAGTATGTTCTGGAGTAACTAACAGTAGTGCTTGATGAGCGTGGTATTATGTTAATGGAAACTTACGCATGCCGAACTGTTTCTTGATTTTATACAACAGAACCATGCAAAACAATGAAAAGTTCGGTACGCAAAAATGTTACTGAACACAATGCTGAGCCGAGGGAGGCCTACCTGTACTTACTCTGCTTTCTGATGGAACACTTTTGAAGCTTTTATATTTCTGACCAGTTGGGATCGGAGCTTACTAGGGGTAGACAATCCCTATGTGTTGCCCACACAAAGGACACACCAAAAAGACTTTTCCAATTAGGAAGGTGAAAACTAGATCTCCCATCACGACTGCTATTTTGAGATTGATTTAGTGTCAAAAATGAAGGAATGGAAACTCTTGGCCCAAGAGTTTTCCTCGGATGCAGTGTAGTTAATAACACAGGTCGGTTTACCTATATTAGAGAATCCTGTGCCTGCAAAAAGCTGGCCCTCTGGGGTACCTACAGACTTCTCAGGGTCTGCCTCTACGCCAGTTCAAACTTCACAAAGCCTATAAGCCACGTATAATGCTGTGTCCCATTAGTTAATGAATGGTGTACTTCATGAATTCCTGTCCTAGGAGTGTTAGAATTACTATTATATTTGGATGATATTCTAATATACTGTCCAGATCTTCTTGCAGAAATCCAAAGTCTGCATAGAGCTCAGTCATCACCATTTTTAAGCTAACCCCAGGTAGCGTTCCCATCCAAGCAGTGGAGTTCCTGGGCATGACTTGTCCCAGTCATTCGTCAACATCAGGCTGCTTGGACTGAGATTGCCAAAGTTCTGAGGTTTCAGCAAAACTCCAGATGTTACAAGTTCCCTTTCTCCACCTTTTCTGTTCTGTGAATGAACTGCTACATAAGGACCTCAAGTAGAAACAGGGAACCTCTTCTTTTAAGAAGACCCAAGTACCAATTATGTTTGTGAGAAGTTTGTCCCAGACATGGTAATGCATGTTCTTGGAGGATCATTCATTTCAACTTCATCTGGCCACACTCACAATTCAGATATCCCATGAGCCAAGTTCAGAGCTGGGATGACAAACCTGGAAATCCTTTGGCCTGTGGTGTGACATGACACTCTTGTTGGATCAGGTAGACCTCTGTTTATTTATGTCAGTCTAGTTTGCCTAAAGCCCCTTCACCTGGGGACAGTGTAAGGAGAAATGTATCTAGTGAATCAATCTCCTAAAATGCAATGCTTTTATGGATATTTCTGCATCTCCTCTGGATGTCTTAATTCCTTTTGTCATTTTTCATGCCTACTTCTCAAGATTTTTAAAAACTGATTATGTTTATCTCCACTTTGCTCCTTTTCATAAATATTTATAGAACTTAGAGAATTTTAAAAATTAGAGCACTGTTTTGACCTTTTGTAGGTATTCTTTCTTTTTTTTAATGTTTGGGACCTTAATAATATACTACCCAAATAAAAGAGAGGATTTGTCCAAATATTAGTTATTTTACATTACTGACTTTTTATTGTTTTAACAAATCCTTAAACACTCACAAAGGACTTCAATGTAAAGCTAGCTAATCATTAGAAGAATAAATCAACAAATGGCTGTTAGGTGAAGAAGTGAATGTTTTATTTCTTTCTTTGGTTTTGTTATTTTTTTCCCCCTTCTCTTACCTACCTACCTACCAGGGATCTAGATCAGGAGGCAGACTCCTGCTTTAAAAGCCATAGTACAGGGTGCCTGGGTGGCTCAGTGGGTTAAAGCCTCTGCCTTCTGCTCAGGGTCCTGGGATCCTGGGATCGAGCCCCGCATCGGGCTCTCTACTCAGCAGGGAGCCTGCTTCCTCCTCTCTCTCTACCTGCCTCTCTGCCTACTTGTCATTTCTGTCTATTAAATAAATAAAATCTTTTAAAAAAATAAATAAAAGTCATAGTACCAGATGGAAAGCAGAATTTCCTCCATCCACAGAAATCCTTCCCCTGAAAACTTCCCCCACACAACAGATTAGCTATATGGGATCACAGAGGAACAGAATAGGAATCCTGTAGGCAGAACTGATGCCCTTTTGGTTTATGGTAGTATGTGTATTCCAGTAATATTTTATATATTTGATGTATTTTCAAATTGAGCCAGTATCTTGTCTGACTATTCGATACTTGTGTTAATATTAAACTTTACTTTCCCACTAAGAATACATCATCCTTTAAAAATCTTAGCTTCCTTGGCTACTAATTCATTCATAATTCCATATACCATCTTTGGACTCAACACTGGAAAAACAGCATGTTACAGAGGAAGAGTATAATTAAAATCAAACACACCAACAAGTAATGCCAACATAAACCCTAGAAAGGTGGGTAGGCAAGCAATATCGTGAGAGACACTGATTTTTGAAAACGTCGTGTCACAGAGCTAACAGGAAGAACTCAGTAAATATGATTTAGACACCCTTTTCATTTGTTACATGAATAGCTTTATAAATAATGTAATAATTCTATGAGGTAGATCCTGTTAGGATCCCAATTTTACTAATGAAGAAGCTGGGATTCGGAGAAGTTAAGGCATCTGCCTACAAATCTGTTCACTGTTCTGCACTTTACTCAATCCACATGACTTCTGCTAATCCCCATCAGACCACCCACTGCTTCTGTTGCCCAACACACACAACTGGAGCATCTGGCTTCTTCCCTTCCCTTCCTTTAAAGGTACATTTTTTCTAAACAACTTTGACGTAGCACTAGTAGGGTTTGGCTTTGACCACATGCTGATTCTCTCCTCTGGACACTAGGGCTAAGCTCTTACTGCATCTTCTATCATTCACTGAGCTCTTAAGAATTTCTCTTACTCTTCACTGGAGTCTTTGGCTTGTTCAGTCTTGATTTCTGGCTCTTTTGAAAGGTATAAAGATCCTGGAACAAGAAGGTTAAGTAACTAGGGACTTCTTTAATGAGATAGGCAGAATGTATTTAAATATCTTCAAGGTATAAGTAAAAACTGCCCTCCCTTTTATCTAATGAAATGTGTTGGAATATGTGTGTATAACATGGATGTGTATCTACATATAAAGATACATATGTCTATTTTTAGGATAAGAAAATATTGTCAGAACCCTTTGCCTTCCTATGTACATCTTGGGTCTCTGGGGAAGATCTGACATCTCTTTCATTGCTCTTTTGGTTTATAAATTCCCTTAGTTAAAGGCAGTTCTTTTTTAGGAATTTATTAGTTTGTATTTATAACCAAATGCCTCAGAGAACATTATAAAGTGCTAATTTTTTAAAACACAAACAAGAAACCACAGGCAACTAAAGTAGCATGCTGACGATGATAGACTTCAGTCTGTCGTGATTCCCAGTTAACCATCTGTCAACTTAAATAAAACTTCCTGTCCGACAGACGTCCTTTAGGCAAAGGCTTGACTAAACACAAGGCTTAACCTTTCTTCCCTATCCACTTTCCATTCACTGTGATGGAATTTAAGGTGATAGAAATGACATTGTCAATTAGGTCCTCTAAGTTGCTATTGCAGAGCAAGAAAAAAAAAAAAAAAGCAAAAAGCAAAACTCACCTACCCACAAGAGTTCTTTCTGAAGAGAAATAGTGGGATGTCCATCTCTTCCAATCCAGTAGTAAGAGTAGGGAAGGCCAGGTTCATGAGCAAGTAAAACCTCTAAATATCCCTGCCCCCAGTTTATGGACCAGTGCAAGTTGAGGCTCCTGTCTACATGTTTGTTCCTGCCTCTCCAGTGAGGTCTAGACAGCCAGCTGAAAAGAAGAATCGTTCGGTTATCCATCAGCTGTGTTTTCAACACTTCGTCGTGCTGATCTAGCTGATTCTTGCTCGGAGAATGGCCAAGCCATTTAACTGATTTGCCATGGCCTTCTGGTTCTAAAATGAAGTCTGAAAATTATTATTTAAACTTACTAGGGAAAAAAAGAAATAAATGTTCATGCGGTTTATCTTTGCTTGGGCATTAGAATGGTAAGCATGGGCTGCTCATTGTGTACTGTTGACCCTTCTCAGGTACAGCCAGAAAGTGAGTCGTGAGTTGAAAAAAAAATGATAAAAACTTACCCAGAGTGGTGAACCCTAAGCATTTCACCTCATCAAAATCCTTTCTAGCTTTTTCAATCCTTCAAAAGAATTACAACTTTAAATAAATTAGGTACATTATTTACCAATAGTAATGTGATGACATCTATCCACAGTAACGATTAACACCTTTTGAGCATTTCTCAAGCATTCTAAAGAGGAGTCACTCCTGATCTATAAATATTTTGAAAACATGTTAGAAACAGTTCCATTATTTTTTTAAAAGAAAGAAAAATGACACTTGGACTAAGCACCCTGGCAAACACATCCCTTTCCTTACTTTTTCTTGTTTTTTTCTTTTTTAAGCAATGGATTATATTCTCTGACATGAAAGCTCTGTGACTAAAACAGATTTCTTAATATTATTCACATGTGTATCTACAGTCCGTGCTCACATTCTTTTAATCATTTCCTGGATAAATTAAGAATAGAGCATAAATTTATTTGCACGAAAGTTATTACTGATGAATAACTCCAATGTTCTTTGGTTACATACTCTTACACATGTGTATTCCTAAACACGATACATTTATTTTGGTATTTTCACATATGTGAGTGATTTTAAACCTTCCAACTTTCTTTATGACTTTCTACATGGATCTTTATTATTGTAATGTTCGTGCCGGTTTTGTTGTTGTTGTGAACAGTCTAGTGTGGCTCCTCCTCCTTGCTTCGTGGACTGGACAGGCCCAAAGCATTACATATGGATTCTTCTATCTTCATTGCACTTACTTTCCAAATATCTCATCTTAGTTTTTTCCTATTGTATTACTACGTTTCCCAGCCTTTGCTGCATAGCCAGCTTCCGAGAGGAATACAGGAGCTATAGTGTTGGAATTCTGCTGCCATCTGTCTTCCAGAATACTTCAACAGGGCTGGCTTTGAGGCAGCTTTGTTAGCATCCTCACGACTGGCGTGTTCCAGGATTTTGCTTTTGGTAAGCTCAACTTATTTACATGAAATTGAGTCCAGAATATAGCTGATGCTGGTAAAACGCTTCAGGAACTGCCATCCATAAACGATTTTCCATGGAGCACCATACAGCTTTCAAATCTTTTGGATTTGGATTTGGATACGTCTTTAAGTTAATAATTAAGAGAAGGGTTTCAACTGATGTGAATGTTTCTTTGGTGCACTTGGGAAATTATTATTGAACAAGGGTATTGTGCCTAGGACAAGTGTGAAAGAACTTTGTTGAGCACTAAGTGTTCCCACGGGTGTCCCTATACTCACTACAATTCTATCGTTAGAGCTGAGCAAACTGAGGCTGAAGGAGGTTATATAATGGCCCCGGCACAGCTAGTAATGATTCAGATCCAAAATCAATGAGTTGTTCTACATATAGTATTCTAAAAGCTAAAATATTCAGTGTCTGCCCTAAAGGAGTCTGCAGACAAAAATAGTTAAATGACAGCCTTAGGACTACACTATAGTGCACTAGGAAAGCAAAAAGCTATGCCAAAAAAACATCATTAAAGACGAGAGATTGATTTAATGTGATGAATGCCCCCGGGGAGAGGTGAGTGCCATGTGAAATTATCAGAAAGGAGGTGGGAGTGGAATAGGACTGGAAATTAAGGGAGCTGGAAACGTACCTGGCATTAAAGGTACTGCACATTGAGAAGGACGAACATTCTAATAAGGGGATAATTAAGAGAAATGTTATAGAAGCAACAAATATGTCTCTTTCAAGAGACAGTGAACAGCCTATACCAGCTGAGGAAAAATGTGAAACAGAACAGTGTCAGATTCAATTCCAAAGGTCATGTTCTGCTTGGTTATGTAAAGCTTTTAAAAGCTAATGGTAACTTGGAAACTACCCAATAGGAAAAAAAGGAGTCATTGAAGATCTGTGAGGGAGAAATGACCTGATGAGAACAAGACTGAAATTAGTCTGGAGTAGGTGTCCAAGGCTTAATGGAAGCGAAAGAAAACCAGAAGGGAGAGCCCTGAGGAAGCTGGAAATTCCAGGTGGGGTGTGGTGGGCCTAGGGATAGTGGCATCAGCAGGGAGCAAAAAAAAAAAAAAAAAAAAAAAAGTCACGGGGGAGCCACAAAATCTTTTAGAGATGCATCTTCACTTTGGCAAAGATACATGGTCCATTCTTAAGGATGTGAAGTTAACATGAGCATTTATATTAGTCCATGTCTTATTTTTTAGTTGTCTGTTTCACAAATTTCGATCGCACATTTCAGTAACACACAGTACCACAATCCATTATGCTAACCATATAGTCGTTTACAGCCTGAAACCTAGCATTAAGGCTTTCTTACAATTTTAATTATTTACAAACTTTTAACTGTCCTTGAGCAGGGTAAATTTTTCACCGATTCTTTTGAAAGGAAGAAACTAGAACTAAATGTCAGATGCCGATGTTAAATTTAGCCCCAAAA